>NC_135273.1:35202362-35826648 GCF_051311805.1 Agelaius phoeniceus
TCATTTTACCCCTCAGCATTCTTCCTTACATTTATTGGAAATTCCACGCTTTGTATGTCTCACAGTGAATTTGCCATTTATGTCTTGTATTCATTGTGTCACTGGGTACAGTACTCAGATCTCTCCCTCTTCTGTCACTTGCAGTTGATAAGATGCCTGATAGGAGTCTTAAACAATACTCTCTGCTTCCTTCCATGCTTCTCACTCCAGTCCTCCAGCTGTGCTATTCTCCCTGTGCACAATTTCTGTTTATTGATGCTAGCACACTATTTTGTGTTGCAGGCCTTCGTGTTCATGCCAATTTAACCATGCAGTCATCAGGCATCCTTTTGAATGGCCATGTGTTGGCACATGGAATATTCATATAAGCAGATACAGGTGTGTCTCAGGTATTTAATGAACAGTGGATCATGAGAGCAACATGAAAAAAATCACAGATTTTGCTTTGAGTTGCATAAAAGAACTTCCAAGGAGAGAAAACAATTAACTGCTTCTGTGGTTCTCATTATTACAGTGGGGAGTTTTTTCAGTTTTTGATGTGTCTGAAAATGACAGTAGTTTATGGTTTGTGATTTAAGGTTTGGTAAATCAACAGCTTCCCTCTGCTTGAAATGTCCTTAGCCTTTAATAACTGGAGAGGCTTGTTTTGTTTTTCTGAATTCTGTGGTACCAACAGTCCAAGACGTGGCAGATATGTGGGCTTTGGAGAGAGTGACTTGGGAAGAGCTCGATGGCAGTGCAGTCCTCTGGCTGGGAGAGCAGGCTTTGTGCAGGAAACTCCTCAGCCCAGCCACAAACAGGGTTTGCTGACAGGAAAAGGGCATAGGCAATTTAAAACCAACAAAGTTTCTGTCAGCATTTAGCCCACGAGGGGTTCGGGTGAGCAGCACTTAGACCCTGAGTCAATGTTCTGTGTATGATAAAGAATTGGAGAGGGAATCCCTGTGCCAGTGCAGCTGGAAGGAGATCTCTGCTCTATGATTTGCAGTTTGTAAAGTGCCAGATCAGATTAATACAGTGATGATTTCATCTTTGGAGATGGCCATTGAGAGGTGTCTTCTCCTACTGTCCTTTTGCTGACCTCTTTGCTAATATTTCCATGTGGAGGCTGGTAACATTTCCATAACTTGACTTCACAGAAAAACGGTGTCAGTGGAATTCTACAAAATTCTCTTGATGGCCCTAAAATAACCATTTTGTAAATATATACAGTTTGTTGTGGGGTAACAATGGCATGAAGTTCTTAAACACATTACCTAAAATTCACCTATGTATAATGTGACTGTCTTAAAGATATTAACTATTCTGCTCTGTCACAACATCTTTAATTCCATGTTTCATAGAAGAAGGAAACCCTGTATTGGAAGTGTGGCATTCTCAGGTACTTGTTCACCCAGGGAGAAATGGTGCTCTGCTCCATGAATCCAGCTTTATGATCACTGGGGGAAAAAATTACAAACTAGTTTTATTGAAACCCAAGAATTGCAATGTGGTATTTAAAATTGTAATTGTAACCCAAGTATAGTTTAAATTTAAAAGGAATTATTTTTTCTGTAAACTTAATCAAGGCTCTTACCTGCCTGAGGGAATCAGGGCAATCCTGAGAAGCTGAAGTTACTGTGTTTTAATATCCTTTGGTATTGGCCCTCTAATAAGAGTGTCTCTTAGTGTTTCAATTAAAGGGAGTTTGTGATAGTTTTTTTTATTGTGGGGATATCCATCACCACCAAAATTTCATTTTGCTTCCATGCTGCAGCTTTTTCCAACAACTTTTGTATGGTAGCCTTTGGCTACTGTGGAATTCTTACTAGGTCTAATTCCAGCATTAAAACTGAGACTTCAGAACAGTGTTAGTCTTTGCCTGAAAATAAGATGCTCCTTTCCCCACTTCGGCAGTGTAGCTTTATGCTTATCTTTGTGCCAGAAATTGATTGCCTGTTTTCTTGAGGAAGTTTAGCTGCATTTGTCACCCCCAGCATTCTATTTCTGCCAACTTGTGCACCAACACGGAGTTATTTCTTGCAGTGTTATCTCATAGAAATGATGATTTTCATTAGTGAGTGAAATTGTCTGTGTGCTGCTGAAGCAGTGGAGTGCTATTTGAGCCTTGTTTCAAGGCTGCTCTTGAGCTCTGTGGTTTATGTACCACCCTCTGACCACAGAGGTTCTTTCCCAAAGGACACAGATGCACGCAGGTGGATTTACTCAGGTTAGTGCAGTGCCATTACAGTGCCATGGACCTAGAAATAAATGACAGAACCCTGCAGTGTCCCTCTTAACAGATCTTCTTTGTATATGCCTTGAGAGTAAAAACATGAAGGTGAGAATATACAGCAATTCTGGATTAAAAATTATATTCGACTTGATTGAAAATTGGGTAAAAGTAATGGATGGGTTTCTTTCTGCCTGTCTTTTTCTAAGGTTATCTGATAGTCCTGGTCTTGACATGTTTCTCTTGCAATGTCAGGCTTTTGGGGGACTCATAACATCAGGATTTCCCTCTAATTGGAACTCTGGATGTCAAGGTGGTGGTAGATCTGTCACGAGCTTTGTAGAGCTTGGTTCTGTGTATTTTTGCTTTTTATTTTTGTGAATTTACTTGATAAAGGAAAGTTTCTTGAGTGCCCTATTGCATTGGCAGGAGCAATAGTATTTTTTAAGGGGTTCGTAATCCCAAAAACCTTGTATGCTTCATTGTGCAGTTTTGCTGATAGAAGAAACTTACTTTTAATGTTTTATATAGTATCCTTTATAAAGTCATGTTCAGCGTGGGTGTTTTGCTATGTTATTTATTATAAAATTCAGAACTTCTGCATGAAAACCCTTTTCTTTTAATAATATTTTGGTAAAAGGGAAGCAGTAAATAAACCTGAAGATCTGGATTATATAGAAAATTTCTTGTCGTAAATGAAACAGAATCACAGAATCAACTGGCAGTTCGTGTGACTAGAAGGAACAGGCAGTGGCATATTAAATAATGCCACGTATAAAAATAGCAAGTTAAGGACGCTTATTTTTTCTGGTTGCGCAGGAACTTGTGCTGCTCAGTAGAGCTGGTAAGTGACACACTCACAATCCGTTCTTGTCATGTAAAGGTTTCTTGTGAGACACCTTTGCTAGCAGCCCCAGCACCAGTTTAAACACAGAGTTTGGTAAGGGCTCCAACGGGGCTGCTTGGTGTTTGTCAGACCTTACCTCAGACCAAAGAGGAGATGTTTGACATGAGCACTGGGCATTAACCCTTTGCTGCCTTTCCCCAGACGCCCGAGGAGCTGGAGGACGTGTCTGACCTGGAGGAGGAGCAGGACGCGCGCAGCCGAACCAGCGTCCAGACCGAGGGCAAGACGGACCGGGTACGTGGGGCCAGGGCTGGAGGAGCTCTGGGAGCAGGGAAATGCTGCTGTGCTCTCTGCCTGGGAAGTCACTTCACAGTTGGAGGGCTCTTGCTGGCAAAACACAAGTAGTAGTTTGTAGATTCTTAGTATCAAAATGTAATAAGATCCACTAAAGCTTTCAAAGATCACATGTTCATGCATGGCCGTCTACTTCTCAGCTAAACCAGAGTACTTCTTTAAAGGGAATGCTTCTCTTTGAAAAGAAAACTAAATAACACATACTTGGGAGGGCACAAAGCAAGAAGTAGATGCTGAAGACTGGCAGGTGGGGAGCTGGCTGTCAGCAATCAGATGCACAGACTGGTGCTTTGGGGAGATGTCTCTGGGATGTGCTTCTCCTTGTGAGGTGGAAGGGACTGTTACAGTTAATACAGCTAAAACCCCTAGTACTTTAACATTAGAGTATGGGCATTTCTGGTTTTCCCCCATTTCTCCCTAAAATAATACAGCTACTGTAAATGTTCCTTTTTGTGGCATCTAGATAGAGGTCATGGCTTAAAGCCCAATTCTATAGTTTAGGAACAATTTTCCTAGATTTCAGGTCCTGCTATTGGGCCTATAAATGGCACATCACCCCCTGAAAGCAGTGGAAAATCATAGCTTTGACTAAATTATATACATATGCACTCAGGCTGGAGTACCATATTGACAGACACCTGCACACTTTTTTTAAAAAAAAGATGTCTTAACAAATCTTTTTGCTGCTGCAGCAGTAAACAAGAACAGTGATTTTAGGCCTCTTTGTTTGGAGTGCTCTTTGATATTGATATTTGAAGATTTATACCCAGAAGCTGCTTAGCAATATGAGGGATGTGTGTGGGGAAGATAGATGTTAAGCTTTGGGCAGTGTGTGGTTTTGTGGGGTGCAGCAGCTTTGTGTCCTGTTGGAAGGCTGTTGTGTGCAGTGTTGACACCAGGAATGACTGTGTTCCAGAAGTCCTTTGGCAAGATTGCAGAGCAGCCTTTTTTCCTCCTTGAGTTCTTTCTCTTGGGCATTTCAGCTATAATAATTTGGTTTTATTTATACATATCTGGCTCCATATTCATTCTGCATAGGAGCACTCTTGATTCTTCTTGCTTTGTCAAGAGTGTTGTAATTTCTTCCATGTCACATCTCTCACTGCTCCAATGGGGAGCTGAAGCCTTTTTTCTTTGTTTTTATCACAACATATAAAACCAGATGTGATGTGTGTATGCCACTTGTAACAAAGGCTACATCTTAACTAGCAAATCTTGTTTCCCTTATGTATGAAAAAGTCATGTATTATTAATCACACCTTCAGACTCTATCTCCATAAAGAGAGAGAGCAGAAATTAGGGGTGAGATAGTAAGACTGAGATTTGACCTCATATTGATCTTCCTCACTCATCTTGCAAATGTTACTCCATTGTTCTTTTCCCTCAGATAATTTCCTATTTCTGAGATGAATATAATAGTGCCTGTGGCACCATCCCATGCTGGGGGATACAGGTCAGCGTGGGCAGTGTGCTGTGAGATCTCTGGGTACTTCAACTGGATAAAAATACTGATGATTATTTGTAGGGTGCTTTTACATCCTTGAAGAAGAGGCTCCTTAGGATCAATCCCTTACTACTATAGGAACAGGCACTGCTCATGGATCCAAGGACTAATGCAGTTTTTCCCAGCTGAAAGTTAGCTGTTCCTCTGGTGGTTGTGTGTAATTTGTGTAGTCAGCTCTGGAAGCTTATCACAGACTTATTTATGCTGCCTTGATCAGTGTAATTCCACTGAGGGAGGTAGTGGCTTGTTATTGTGGCATTCTGTGTTGAAGAGAGGGATGAGTAAGATTTTGCCCAGTTAATTTTCAGCTTAGAGGACAATGTACATGTTAATGATCAGGAAAAATTACTTAAAGTGTTTGAAGTTACTAAATTAGTGATAAGAACAACTTAGCTTAATTTCAAAGTTGCTGCTGCAGGTTAAGGTGATCATATTGAGGAAGAGGCAAAATGTTTTACCTCACAACTTAATCCACTTAAGGGTGGCAAGAGCAGAACTCTTTCAGGCAGCCACACACCCACATCTTGTGTGTCAGAGTTCTGCATACAGAACTTTTTTTACAGAACTTCTGTGAATGCATGGACAAAAATGTCTGGGATTAAGATCATTTTTTATACAGTTTTGTTGCACACTGTGTATGTGCAACAATTCTGGGCTGAAAAAGAGTTGATACAGTGTGTTCTGTGAATGAGAAAATCCAGGCTAAATTATTTCATTGTTTTATTTGTATTGCATTTTAAATACAACGATTAATTATATAGCTCTAAAAATCTACTAAACTCTAAGAGGGAAGCCTGGATAAAACAGCAAAGACCAAGAAGAACTGTTGATACTTGCATAAAAAGTAGTTAGAAGGGAAGCTAGGTTTGCCATCAGATTAATTAGCAATTTTTATTCAAGTGGCAAATACTGTACATCTAAGTTCCTACATTTAGTGAAATGCTGACGTGCATTAACAGGAAGTGTGTGCTGTTTTGTTAATGAAAAAGCCAATTTCGGAATATTTTTAAAATTTTTATCAGAGCCCTACACAAGCATGAAATACTGGTAAGAATTCAAGCATAATGAAGATAACTACTGTAATTTTGAGTAGGTTCTATGAATAGTAATTTTGACACTTGATACATAGCAAAAGATTCCCTGTCAGGAGTCATGATCTATCAAAAGCATTTAATTTTCTTGCCAATTTTTAACCCAATTTCCGTAAAGAGATTAAGTTACTGAAATACTCAAGGTTGCAGCAGTATATTATATACTTCTACAAAGCAGAGCTGGAAAGAACCTCAAGAACTTGGCTAATCCAGCCATTTGGCCCAGGGCAGAATAAATACACTTCTTCTTGACACACACATATATATGAACAATTCTATTGCTCTCTCTACTGAGCTCATTACTGGAATTGATGGTTTATTGGAAAGTTTTTGTCCTTATACCGCATATGTTGCGATTAACATGCTAGTACTCATCTGGAATGGACACAGAGAGTGAGGTTCCCTTCTGTATGTATTTTTTTTATGTACTTGTGCATCCTTTCTCTATGGCCTCTTTTGGAGACTCCAGGCTGAATAGCTCCAGTAACCTTGATTTACTCTTCAGGGTGGAGTTTCCTGTATGTTCTTTTAGTCTCTGTCTCCTCTGGGTGCTCTGCAGCTGGTTAATGAATTGAAAAATGTGTGAAGCTGCCTGTGATCTCAGCAGCACAAGTGAGACGTTTGCACTATTTTCTGCTGTGTGCATAGTTCACAAGGAGCTTTGTATGAGGTTTGCCTTTCTGCCATGAGCACAGCCTTTTATCAACCACAAATTCCCACCCACACAGCTGCCCATGGCTGCTTCTGTCTCAGTTCTGTGTGTATGCTGGTGATTTTTCTTAGGGGTAAACTCTGTCATTGTCTCAGCTGCACTACACCCTGTGATGTTTCCAGATCTCAAGGGCACTTGGAGTTGTAAACCAGGCCTCTTCCACTGCCACTGTGCAGTGTGGACTCTTGGTTCTGTGGAAACACTGATTAATGCAGCTCCCTTCACAGCTTTTCCTGATGGATCCCTTGGCTCAGTGTGTGTTCTTGATAAGTGCTCTGCAAGCAGTTTTCTAACCAATATTACATCCACCCACTGGAGATTACATCTAGACCTCATTTCTCCAGGTGATTTGTAAGGATGACATGAGAGCCAGTGGCAAAGCTCTGGTGAAGCCCAGATTTAGGGCATGATGCTTTTTTATCTATGGGCCTATGGCCCTGGGACAAAGAGAAATTGCATTGAATATGCCATACTTGCATCATCTAAGCCAACCTTCTTAATGAAGGCTGATGCAAAAATGGCATTAAACGCTTTGTTTGCTATCTCCCAGTACTTTCACCTCTTCATCTGGTTTATCCAATTATATTGCATCTAAAAGTACAGCAGAACTGTCATGGCAGAACAAATGAGGCACTCTCTGAACTTGTTTAAGGAATGCTGCACTTCAGCAGGCTTGCTGCAATTCTTGAAACAGGGAGAAGGCAGCTGGTGACAGCAGGTAGTAAAGTATTGACAGAAACACAGCTTCTCCCCTCTGTCAGCATCACACACCCACACAGTTCATCTCTGGGGGCGAGTATTCACTTAGCTGTGAATGCTGAATATCCAACATATCTCTGTCACCTCTTCATCCAAACTCACAAACTGATTCCCTCAGTAGGAAAAGTAGCAGTAAAAGGTCGTGGACATGTCTCGCTCATTTTGACAGTCCCTTTGACTCAGTGGTGTCTCCATGAATTCACTTAGGAACACACTGGCACTCAAACAGAATCAGACTCAGGAATGGTTTAGCCTAGAATGGACCTCAGAGGTCCCCTCATGCCACAGCAGGGATGCCACTCACCAGCTCAGGGCTCAGCTCACATGTGTGGTGTATGACAGTGGTCTACAAAGTTTGTCCAAGAAAAAGCCAGTTAAAAGCCATGATTGGAGCTGTTGTGAAACAGCATGATTGAAATATATTGCTGTATTTCAAGTGATCTACAGGGGTCCTGTTCTTTTTCACCAAATGTTCAGCTGACTGCAGCAGGAGAGCAGGAACAGACCAGAGGGCTTCTTCTGGCTGCTGAGGCTCTGGTGGAATGAAAACCTCAGCTCCCAAGACAAAGTAGGGACACAAATCTGTTCTTCTGAGATCTCTGACATTTTCTTATATCTACAGTATATGGAGAGCAGGTTATTTTGTGTTCCTGCATGTAAAAGCTCTGAGAAGTTTTCCATGTGCTCATTTGGGAAGCTGGGGTTTGTTTCCTTGCAGCCTACAAAAGTGCAGAAAAACAGTGTTTTCCTCTTTTCTTCTCTATAGTTACATGACATTTTGCAGCCTACATAGCTGGAAGTGTTAAATAATTTTCAAGGGAGATTCTTTGATTTTGCTTGAATGTATTGTGCTGTTGCCTTTCTTTCCTTCCTGGTCCCTGTAAGTGGTAAGAATGGTGCTGGTGCGTGTCTGGCCTGTCACATGGTTTTAGGGGTCAGGAAAGAAAAAACATATGTCAGTCTGAGATTTTAAGAGCATAATCAAAGTTTATGTGAGAGTCAAATCCTTGGAGAGCAGCCCGAGATAAAGGTAGCAAAAGGCCAGTTCTTAGGGTTGGGATGTCATTGGCCAGCAGTGTACCAGGGAGAGAAGAATCAAAATCATCACCACTTAGTTACCCCCCCATGTGTCCTTACATGGCCTTAAAAGTTCAGTTCATTGATGGAGAACCGACTGAAACATGGAAAGGTAATGAAAGGAAACACCAGAACTGACTAAAACATGGAAGGTAATGAAAGGAAAACACCAGAACTGACTGAAACATGGAAAGGTAATGAAAGGAAACACCAGAACTGACTAAAACATGGAAGGTAATGAAAGGAAACACCAGAACTGACTGAAGCATGGAAAGGTAATGAAAGGAAACACCAGAACTGACTGAAGCATTGAAAGGTAATGAAAGGAAACACCAGAACTGACTGAAACATGGAAAGGTAATGAAAGGAAACACCAGAACTGACTGAAACATGGAAAGGTAATGAAAGGAAACACCAGAACTGACTGAAGCATGGAAAGGTAATGAAAGGAAACACCAGTCTCACAGGGTCAGTCAGGTTGCAAATGGGACAACTCAAATGATGCAAACTCCAGTGTTGGAGACTCCAGCTACCAGGGAGAAACAGCCTTCAGAAAAGTCAGGGAAATTTAAGAAAAAGTCCTTACTTTTTTTTTAATAATAGAAGGAAAGAAATATCACAGATATAACTTCTCCTCTGACCTAGTCCTAAATCTGTTACCTGCTACTGTAATAATAACATTTTGTCTTAGAAGTAGTAAAAAAATAATTTTCTCTTGCTTGACAGAATAAACCTGCACTCATGTAATAGTCATTCAATTTAGATCTTTATTTCACAATTACTGTTGTGTTGTGTATTTTCATACAGAGTTAAATCTGTGCTTAAAAGGCTCTGTATACACTTGCTTATTGGTCATGATTTTAAACCAGTATGAGGGAAAGGAGAGACAAGACAAGGTCAGAATTATAATTTCCTTTGCCCTTTGTTCCAGTGGATAATGTCTCTTCCACCTGAAGCTCATTATTGTTGGCAGATAGCAGGATACTGTATGTCACAATTCCCTCATTAAAATGCCATCTTTCTTGTGGTTTTGAGATCCAGGCCTGTGATCTTGAACTCAAAACAGTGTTGAAGCTGGGGGCTAGGAAATACCACAGACATCCACCCATCAGCAAACATTTATGAGATCATAAAAGTTCTCTTCCCTCTGTAGGGCATTTTGGGGGTTTTTTAACAACATGGGACAAATGGCCTCCAAATAGTTGTGCTTTCTAGTTCAGTGACTGTAGGGTAATTCTGACCACTGTCAGATGGTTCCTTCCACCCTTAACCATTCTGTGATTCTGTGTGTGACTGCAATTACAGGTACATGCTGGGAAACCTGTAATTTTCAGTAATTTGTCTAAGTGAGAAAGCTAACCCTGTGACAGTGCTTCTAGCATAAATAAAATCTCTGAAAACACATGGCTTGGAAAACATACACATTATGTATGGAACTGATTGCCCATTTTATTAATTAGAAGCAATTCATCCATTGCCTTAACTTTCCATTTTACTGGTGGTAGACAATGTTTTCTAAACAAGAATAAGTCACAAAATATTTATTGTGTAATTATAGAGTAATGACAGTGTGTTAATAATTGCTGTGTGTAGGTGTGGGTTCCTGGCAGCCTGAAGGGAAGGTGTGAGATAAGCAGCATGGCAGCAGAGCCACCAGGACCAGTGTGGCCCCTCTCTCTGGGGTAGGAGGGATGATGGAGGGCCAGGATCTTCATGTGGCCGTGTAATATCCCCACCCCTGGCTGCTCCCTGGCCTGGTTCTGACACAGGAGGGGTGTCTGACCCGTGACTGCAGCAGGCTGTTCATCTTGCTCATGGAGAGCATTAAGCAAAGACGTTTCTCTGACCGTGCCACATTTTTAGAGGCTTTCGGTAATCTTGTGCACATCCTGATTTCTGTCTCCTGTTTGTCTTCTGCAAAGACAGAAGATGCATATTTGAACAATTAAATATTTTTCAGTTCCTAGAATGATAATATAGAACCTTCTCAGAAGAGAGAAGAAGCATACCTGAGTGTTTCAGGACAATTAACCCTTTTCATTGACTATTTTGTACCTGAATAAATACTGCATTTTGTAATTTTTACATGTATCATACTTAAAACTGCTCCTTAGCCATAGGAAACAGGAAAATTTTTCAGTCATATTTCATAAAGGCTGTTTGGAAGAATTTAATAATCTCTCTCTTGCTATGTTAAAATGAATGATTTCAGGAACATCACTTCCCCTATTACACTGAGGTTATTTATTTGGCCCCATCCAGTGACAACATACAAGTTCTGAAATTTAGAAGTGCTCAAACTCAAGCAGTTGGCTCAGGCCATAATGTGTTTAAACTGTGTATTTATTAATGTGCAGTGGTTTTGTTTAAAAAATAAAATACTCTGACATAGATGTTTTACAAATCAAATGATTCTGTTTTAGGCCAAGATGACTCAATTGCCAGAAGCTGAAAAGGAAAAGATAGCTGAGCAAGTGGCTGACTTCAAAAAAGTCAAGAGTAAGCTTGATGCAGAGATTGAAATCTGGGATGATACCAGCAATGACATAATTGTTCTCGCCAAGAGGATGTGTGTGATTATGATGGAGATGACTGACTTCACAAGGTAATTACATTAAAAAAAGGTTCTTGGATATTTAGAAATGCTGGAGGCCATTGTCACACTGTTAGAGCAGCAAATACAGAGTCAGCTCACAGCATCTCTGCAAAGTTGAGTGGCTCAGCTAATGCAATACATCAGGTAGGAGCACTGAAGTGTTGGGGGATTTGATGTTTTAAATTATGCTTATCTCTAATTTTTTGCCTTTGTCCTCTCTTATTAATTTGTTGGTAGGGTTTTTGCACATGTTTTAGCACTTTTATTTCTGCTCTCAGTGAAAGGGGAAAAGTAACAAAATAATCTTGATTTTAAGCTGTAGATTTCTCATCTGTTGTTCTGTCTACTTGTATCAGAGCATGCTGTCAAGCATGAAACACTCTGTACAGAGCCCATGTGTGACAGTACACATTCAAATTCATACATATTTTAGATCCCATTATTGCTGTTGCTTTCATGAGAACTCTTGTGCTGCTAGATGTAGTTTAAAAAATGAAGAGTACCCGAGCAGATAGCTCTCAAAGCTGGTATTTCTTTCTGCTGCCATTGTGTGTTTGATGATGGCCTTACAACAGGAAACAAGTTTAAGTGCAGGAGCTTTTTCTGCCGTGCTCTGAATTAAATGATGTGTAAATCTCATCAAAATGATGATAACAAAGGAAGATACTCGTGGTGGTGTCTGTATTTCCTTTCCCCCCCAGTCTAGCTAGCAGTAAAATAGTTGCTGACAAGTGAAGCTGTTACACACAGCCACTCTTGCAGGACACTTACTGCCTCCTGAAATCAGTCCTTTAATGCAAGAGACAAAGAACATTCTCTTTGTGTCTTGGTGGGTGTCAGTGAACAGGGTTGCATCGAGCTGAACCAGCTGGGACAGAGCTGGGCTCTGCTGCAGGCTCTTTCTGGGGAAGGCAGCTGTTGCATTTTATCAGACTGGCACTTTCAAATCCACTGCAAGTGAGAGGGGGGTAAAGACCTGCATGGAGAAGTCTGCAATCCATTATAAAATTGGTTTTAAATATCTCCTTCAGTAAGAAGTTCTGTTTCTTCTTTAATGATGCCAGATGAAGTCTGGCAAAAGGAAGATTTGTATCTGTCTGAGTAATAGGTGAACTCTTGTGGCTCTTCCTCTTATTGTTGCTTTTCAAAGGTAGCAGTTGTATGTGCTGAGAAGCACAGCTGGCTCTTCATTTCCTGCTCTGTGGAAATCTGGGAACAGGTGGTAGAATTGTTTAGGTTGGAAAAGATCCTTAAGGTCGTTGAGTCCATCCATTTACCCAGCACCACCACGTTCATTTGCTAAACCATGTCCCAAAGTGCCACATCCATAGGTTTTTGAACTCTTCCAAGGATGATGCTTCCACCACTTCCCTGGACAGCCTCTTTCACTGCTGGACTACCTTTTCAGTGGAGAAATTTTCCTTGATATCTAACAGAAACCTCCCCTTGGTGCAACTTGAAGCCATTCCTCATTCTGTCACTTGTCCCCTGGGAGCAGAGCCCTATCCCCCCTGGCTGTACCCTCCTGTCAGGGAGTTGTGCAGAGCCAGAGAATTCCCCCTGAGCCTCCTTTTCCCCAGGCTGAGCCCCCCCAGCTCCCTGAGCTGCTCCAGAACCTTTCCCAGCTCTTTTGCCCTTCTCTGGACACCCAGGGCATGAATATTGCAGAAGGCACAGCAAGCACCAGCTCACCTTAGGGTCTGAGCTCACCACTCTGTAACTCCCAAGTTCTTGAACATGGAAGAAATAAAAGATCCTGACATTTTGTATTTGTTACATCAGAAGCTACTCAAACAAATAGTAAATTTGTGTATTTGAGTCACTTGTTACATAAGCTGATTGCTGCTGTTCTTCATATGGTATTACCTTGCATTCATTGTTATTTAATCTCAGTGAGTGAATTTCAAAGTTTTGGGTTTTTTGCTCTGTCTTCTGTATAAGTAAATAGCAAGAAATGGCCTGACCTGCTGTAACAGTTTTCATAATATTTTAGTGGAACTACTCTAATTTCTCTCCTGATTGGCTAAAAATGTACAAGAAAATCCCAGGGTTGCATTTGGTTTGTTCCGTTTTTCCCTAAGCTTTATGTTTAAATGGAGCAGGATCCTTGTTTTCCATTGCCAAAGCAGACCTACGATTAAAAAGATATTTGCCAATAAGCATACCTAAGTCCCTTTTGCTCATATAAGGGAATGTGTATCTAATTCAAGCGGTGCTTTGGATCACAACACTGGAACTTGTAAGTCCTGTTGAGAAAGGAGCAAGGAAGGGTCAGTGGTGTAAGCATAAAGGAAGCTCTGGTATCAAGCTTTGAGAATAGTTTTGCTGTTTGAGCCCTGTGCACCAGGGGAAAGTTCCTTCAAACAGAGAACTGCAGGATGTTTCTGCAGGATTTTCACAGCACTTTGATGATAGGAACGTTCCAACCAGGGCTCAGGTAAGATTGGGACACCAGGCAGAGCTGGCTGCTGTGTCAGAGGTGATTCTGACAGAGGTAGATGCACCACAGAGACACCAGTGCTGGTAACTGGCCTGGCTGGGATGTTCCACAGCCTGCCCTGACAGCATGCAGCCCATGGATTCAGGATTCACAGTGCCTTTTGAAGGCTCTGGAACAATCCCTGTCACTTTTCTGTAGTGTAAAGACTAAATGAGAATCACTGGGCTTTTACCCTTACCCATTCTGTAGATTGTTCAATTCCAAATGGGGCCATATGAACACTTTCTTTAAACAAAAGAGTGCAGCTCTTAGCAAACTGTTCAGAAAGTGTCTCATATTTGTTCTTGCTACTTGACATTTGTTTCTAAAATGGCATCAATATTGGAGTTAATATGAGAAATATAGGGAAAATAGCAACACAAATTAACAAGACAAGAAAAAAGTAGATCTAGCAAAGTCATCCTCCAAAAGCTGTCCCCTGTTATCCTTGCAGTAAGACTAAATGTAATTCTCTAGTACTTCAAGGATTGCAGCTTGCCTAAACTTTTCTCTCTGTAGTACTCCTGGTTACCACCAAGTGCAGCTGCCTTTTTGGGCAGGGCTCCTCACCTGGTAATAGCCAGAGTCTTAATTCACAGCCTTAATTCATCTGGGCTTCTAGTCTTTGCTTGGGAAAGCAAATTGAGATGGCAGTTCTGTAGTTACTGCATTCAAAGAGGCCATGAGACACACAGATGACAGAGGACAGAAAAGAGTTCTATTCCTAGTCAAGTTCCTCACCATAACTCACTATTTGATTTACTTTTCCTGGTGCCCCTTCCCACTTCAGAGTTACCTGTGATCCTCCTGTGATTTCCCATCCAGCAGCCAGATGCTTTTGAAATTCTGTGGAGCTTTTTCATTGCATCCTGAAATCTGCTGCCTTCCTTGCCTTTTTCTGACCCTCCTAGCCCTCAGATTTGTATCAGCTCCACCCAGCTCCTCTCACCCACGTGGAAGTCCCATATCCCAGCTCTCCTGCTCAGTCTTATTCCCGTCACCAACCTGGTCTGTCAGTGCCACAAAAGGCAATGGTACCTTTGTTAGTAACCCCCTGAACCAAGTGTCATTGCAGTCACAGTTCAGCTTGAGATACATGTAGGAATTGCCCTTTTCCCTTCCCTTCCTGCTCGTCTCTGGACATTCACTGCTCAGCACTGTTTCATTAAGCATCTGGGATGCTTTTGAGAGTCCATAGCTGCTCAGTGTTTGCATCATAAGCCTTAGGATGAGAACAAACAACTTCCACTTTAAATGATTTCATCAAAAATCACTTAAAGATTGAAGGTTGTAAATGTTTGCTAACAGAGGTGCTTTCCAGCTGAGTTATCAGAAAGGACAGTTGTTTTGGAGACAGTGGCTTTGGGCAAAGAACGTGAACCTCTCCTTTGGGTTCTGTGTTAAGAGCAGCTTCTGCTTGTGTTACTCACATGAAGGTGTTCTGTAAGGTCAGCTTGTTTCCTGGGTGAGGGCAGTTCAGTTGTGTGTGCATGCTTGCATGTGATTATCCCCATGCCTTGTCAGACAGAGCCAGCAGGATTCCCTTGCTCCAGCAGGGCAGGCTAAGCAGGTACATCCTGCTGTTAAAACGAGCAGCAGAACTGCATTAGTGCAGTGGTGCCAGGGCAGTGAAAGGGTTTGCAGTGCTCAGGATCCTGACTGTCCTGCCAGGGCTGTGTGCAATGGCCTCGGGCAGGTGTTGCTCTCAAATAAACAGGAGCTCTCAGCTTTGTGATGGATTCTTGAGGGTGTCAAGTTAAACAGTGTAGCAAAATCAGCTGATATGGCTCCTTCTCCCTGAATGTCACAGAGCTTCTAATATTTACACAAATAAGTCAGGATTTTGAAGGCAGATCCAGTATCTGTGTCTTCCTGTCCATCCCAAAAACTGAGTCTGAATTTCCTTTACACTACTACTGTGTCTTTATTAATGATACTTGCATAGAATGTGATATTTCATATGATACTTTTGTAGATGCTTCTGCCATTTTTATAGTAGAAATCATTTCAGCTGATTCTTAAATATGTACATCAGCAAGTATTTAATCTGATTTGGCAGTTGTTACTCAATATAGTTCTAATAGTTAGTGCTAAATATTCATCCTTCAATAGTTACATTTCTAAAACAATTATAAAATCCAAATATATTACTTATTTTATACAACCCTTATTCCAAAGGGAAAATCACCTGGTGGATGGAAGTCTTAGAAGCAAAAGAGAAACATTCAAAGAAATAAAAATAATTTAACAGTTTGGCTCTGTGACAGTGTTACTCCAAGTATTTATATATATCCAGTTTGCCTGCAAGCTAAGTGGATTAATTTTTCCTGTAGTAGACACAATTACCATCAATATTAATATTATTAAACAAACACAGTAGCTCATGAATGCACAGTCTGATTTAGATCCTTCTGCTAGGGATTAAACATTAGAATTCCCTCAGTGCTTTTCTGGTGGTGGCAGTGTGCAGCTGCAGAGGGTGTTGGAGCAGAGGCACACCCTTCACATGGCTGCTCTTTGCAGCTTAACAAAGCATGGTGAATACTTGTAAACCAATACAGTGAGCAGCTAATGGCCAAAATAATGAGCACAACATTTCTTCCTTTCCTCTGCAGCATTTCTGTGGTAAAGTACAGCTGACTCATGTACAGCTGCAGTCAGGAAACAGGTTTTGCTACTACTCATAACTGGAGTAGAAATACTAAAGGGAAAGGATAAACTGGAGCTGCCTGTCAGCCTCAACAGTAGGAAGAGGACAGGTACATACACAGGCCTGCATCAGCTTTGTTTTTGCAGTCTTCTGTTCTTTTTGTGTCACCTGTTGTTCCTTAACCACAACCGTTTTAGGCTCTTCTGTTCTCTGCCTGCGCTGTCAGAGCCAAAACACACATTTCTCTCATCTCCGAGTGCTGCTGCTGACTGCAGGCAGTACATGACATTCAGAATGCTCTGGTACAGGCAGGAGAGACTCCTAAGTCCCTGAAATTGTTCTTGGAATTTCTGGGAAAATAAAAGCTCTTTAGCAAATGTCAGGACAGAAAGATGTTCTGTTATTATTTCTTCCCTCTCTCAGTGAGATAATTATATAGATAATTATGGATATCTTTCTATAAGACAAGCATGTGTAATTATTTCACAGTTTATCTATTGCCTCTTTCCTTGGAAGGGTGAGGCATTCACAGTTTGTTCTTTCGTTTAAAAACTGTTTTTAAAAAAGGTACTTTACTAGTGCAACTTCCATTTCCTTGGAACAGAAATGAAAATGAACATAACACTGTCTTTTTATTGAGTTTAACAGTTGCAGTCAGTCTCTTGAAAGAAAGGTGACAAAAAATTATTTTTGCTTGACATTTGACCTTTCTATGTTTCAACTTTTTATATTGCCAATGCTTGCAAACCATTTTTTAAATATTCTTACTTTCCTGCAAGAAAACCAGATTGTGATAAAAGTAGCAGGGCTCAGAAATTGAACCTTTTTTATGAATGGCACTTTTTTCATATGGACATGAAAGTTAATTTAAGATAATGTTTTAATTGATTTTAAACAAACAGTCATTTGCAGCTGGAATGGGAAATGACTCCTAAATTTCATGTATACGGGTAGAAATCAAGACACAAAGAGAATTCTCCCAGTCATCTGGTTAAAAGTCTTGTGTAAAACTCTTCAGCTTAAAAATTCTGGTGGTGATTTACTTGTGTGATGTGCTTAGTTGACTTACTGCTGGACTGTGTGAAGCCACTTCTGAATCATTTCTTGCTTGCTGTAGGATGCCTTGTAGTCATGGAAGCTGTGAAGATTAATTCCTCTGATTAGAGCAATTACATGCTCCACATCCTAAAGGAATTTTATAAATTGAAGTCCAAAAAATGTGCTCCATTTTAAACAGTAAGGCTTAGTTGTGCTGTTTGTGCAGAAGTCCTTAGTTTGTGCTGATGTGTGTCATACCTCATGCGTGGATAAGCACAGGGCAAAGCAATACTGACACAACCTCCCTGTCCCGGTGTCCAAACGTGACTGGTATTTACCTGAACACAGGAGATCCTCAGAACAATCAGAGAGAACAGCTGGTGCTTGTTTTTTATTTTTCCTGTAGTCCTGTGTGAGATTTTAGTGAATTCCTTGCATTTTTAGCAATATTACAATTAGTGTAACAGTTATTTCAGAGTATCTAGTACTACAATCCTTAGCATAAAAGTTGAGGCAAAAAAAGAGAAGAGATTGAGATGTTTGTTGGTTGGCAGAGAGGATCATGAGGACCTATTGTCCACGCATATGCATAGTCAACAAATTAATAAATGGAGACATACTCAAATATAGCTAAATCACAAATAAGGCAGACAAACAGATCTATGTAGCCTCTGGCAGAAGTCTGTTCAGGACCAGAAGCAAATCAAGTACAAATCAGAGTGTACATTACAGCAAATGCAACCCTATTTTAGCGACAAGCTGTAAGTCTTGTGCTGGAAAGAGCCATCTTCTGCCTTTCATCTTTAGGGTCTGCTATAGTCAGAGGACAAAGGGATTTCGGAGCTCTCAAGTATCAGCTCCTATCAGCGGAGGCATCAGGAGTGTAAAGAGGAGTTCAGGCAGTAATTGCACAGCTTCCAGGGCAGATTTCCGGGGAGCTGGGAGGGCTGTGGTGGGACATGTCCTTTGGGTCCAGCAGAGCAGGTCCGAGCCGTGCCCGTGTGAGCGGCACCGGGCCCGAGCCGGGGCTGCCCTGCACCAGTTCCGGGGCGCTCAGCACTTCGCACGGCGGGCACAGCTGGCTCAGCCCCCCAGCAGGGGCAGCGGGAACCTCGGAGCTCTGGGTTCTGCAGGGCAGCCACACTGCCTGGGCAAATCTGGCAGCCACACTCCACTGCCGTCGCTCAGCGCCTTCCTTCTTGTCCCGGGGAAGCAGGAGAGGTGCCGAGACTGTGAGGGCGTAGCCGGCTGCTCCCTGAGGGAGGAGGCCGGGGCGGTGCAGACACGGCGGGCGCTGAGCACCGCACCGGGGTGTGGCAGCAGCCCAGGCTGCTGGGAATCACTGCCAGTCCCAGCCAGGCGGAGCAGGGAGCAGCTCCATGGTCCCTTGACGTGTGCAGAGCTGGGCTGGGGCATGTCCCCGAGCCTGCCCGGGGGAAAAGCTGCTGGCGAGGCAGGGTCAGCCCCAGGCAGAGGGCAGGGCTGGGGCAGCTGTAGCTGTGAGCCAGGGCTGGGCTGGGGTGCAGGGCAGAGCTTAACTGGGGCTCTGGGCTGTGCGAGGGGCCCAGTGAGCCTGGGCCTGCAGCGCTGAGAGCTCTGGGCTTTGTGAGGGGCCCAGTGAGCCTGGGCCTGCAGCGCTGAGGGCTCTGGGCTGTGCGAGGGGCCCAGTGAGCCTGGGCTGCAGCGCTGAGGGCTCTGGGCTGTGCGAGGGGCCCAGTGAGCCTGGGCTGCGGTGCTGAGAGCTCTGGGCTTTGTGAGGGGCCCAGTGAGCCTGGGCTGCCGCGCTGAGGGCTCTGGGCGGCGGCAGCGCTGAGGGCTCTGGGCGGCGGCAGCGCTGAGGGCTCTGGGCGGCGGCAGCGCTGAGGGCTCTGGGCGGCGGCAGCGCTGAGGGCTCTGGGCCGTAGCACCGCTGAGGGGTCCGGGCCGCAGCAGGGCTGAGGGTTCCGGGCAGTAGCAGCGCTGAGGGGTCCGGGCAGCAGTGCTGAGGGTCACCGGTGCCCTGGGGCTGTGGCACCGGGCACAGCAGGGCTGGAAGCCGGGATCCCCTGGGATACTTGGGTATGAATGAGGTGGTGATCGGTGATGAGCTGGCATTCTGTCCTCAGGACAGTGTTCAGGGAACTCATAACAATGCCAATTTTGTAGCATTCTCCAAAGGCACGGCATGGAACCTGCCTTTGATCTTCAGTGTCTTGCACAAGTCTCGTTTTTATGTTTATTTTGCTCAAGCTGTTGTTGGGTGAGAGCACCCAGCAATGCCTCCTAGGAAAATAAAGAAGCAGTCATTAAAAAAGCAAAACACCTCTCCCAGCTTTTTACCCTTTAAAATATAGGCCTATTTTTATGGGATTTATTTGCTATATTTTGTATATGCTATATATTTTTGGCTATAACACCATATGTTCAGGTTCCTCCTGAATTAATTAACAGAAGTTAGAAGCTTAAACCTTTGGAGGGCTTCCAAGAAATAAGACTGGAACTTTTGCAGTTATCAGCCCCTTCATTGGAAGGGTAGGCACAGCAGTGAATTAATTACAACCAGAAATTTGACATAAAATATTAGTTACTTTTTTTTCCCTGTGAGTTTAATGCTGATTCAAATGGAAGTTTTGCTTCCAGGAGATCAGTCATGTTCAGAGTATGATGTACACCCACATTTCTCTTGACAATTTATTATCTAAGAATGGATGCATGGCAGTTACTGCACTGTTGACCTGGCTGGTGAAACAGAAGTCTGGAGTTGTCACTGCAGAGTTTGTGAACTTGATAATACAGATAGCACCTAATGGGGGTACATAAAAATGAGTGGTAGTTGCAGATAGTGAAATAGAAAGGAAGCAGATCAGTGGGAATTGCTTTTGAGGCTGAATAGGCTTTGCAGAGCTGGTGATGCCTCAGGGGGCTGCTCGTGGCTACCAGCATGAGATGACTGCAGTGAAGGGGTGCTGCTGTCTTGACTGGCACTCTGATCTCAGTGGGGAGGCAAGTGGGCAGTCCAGAGAAAGGAATGAGGGACAGGCACTTCCCTGCCATCTTCTCCAGCTTCTTTTTGCCTTAGCAATACTATCAACTTTGTATATCAAGGTTTCTCTATCAGAATATAAAATGGGAAAAAATTGATGCCTTTTAAGTCATGTTTTCCAAAACAAAGAGATTTTATAACACAAACGATTTTCTTTTATATTCACATATACAATAAGTTCGTATGCACTGGAGAAGAACCAGGTTTTGTCTCTTTGTGTTCTGGATGTGACTGCTGTCATTGTGTAGGTGAGGTGAGGGCACAGCATACCCTGAAAACCAGGTGGATGTGGTACCTAGCTGTACCCAAATCAGCTGCAGGCTCCCCAGATTGTGTGTCTGGCTTTGGTTGTTTTGGATGCCAGCAGTACAGTCTAGGCTGGGGAGAAGAAGTATAGCTAGAATTTTCTCTACTGAAATATATTACTTCAGTTGTTCTGAAATAATTATTTTATTATTGCTTTCCCCTCCTCCCTAGACCGAGAACTGCAGCACTTGCTGTAGTCACCCTTTTCTGTGCAGATGAAGGGATGGTTATTTCAGAGAGCTAAGGCTTTTGTTTTTCCAAAATCACTTCTCCTGCATTAGTTCTCATCCCTCTCTTCACCCTAATAAATGTCCGACTTGCTTCTCTCTGAGTGATCAACCCACAGGAAATAATTTCCACAGAGAGAGAACCTTTGGTTTCTTTATGGCCAAGAGTCAGGCCATGGAGTTGCCATCAAATAAAATATAACTGTTCCCAGAAGCTGCAGGGTTGCAAACACTCTTACTGTATTTCCTATATAATTAATTTTATTTAGTAATATTTTAGTTTAGTTTTCTTCCTGGAGTATACATACTTCTGAGAAAAACTATGCACAAATGCTCACCTTGGGAGCACAGTGAACAACAGAAACAGTGGTGAACTGCTTTTTTCTGCTGAAATTATGACTAGAGTCTGTTCCAAACTTTTTTAATTAAACCAGGACCTTTCACAGTTTGCATAGCCTGCCAATGGTTTTCACACTTCCTTCTTCCAAAACTATATAGGACGTTTTTCAATTCAGTACCTTTGGCAGCTGCTGTTTTGCTGCTTTTGAGAATGAAAACTCTGTCTTTCTCCTTAAGGGGGCACTGGCAGTGTCATTCAGCATCCCTCAGTGCACCTCACACTGAGCTGGCTGCTTGTAAAGGTTAGTAAATAGTTTTGCCTCTCCATCCTCCTGCCTTGTTGCCAGGCTGAGGCACAGGACTGGAGGGCAGAAGGAGGATGCCTGTAGTGAGTCTCTAGCCCAACCCCTGAGCTGGTAAGAAGATGGCTAAAGGCAGAAGTGTGGAGGGATCTGCATGGCAGATTGCAAACATAAGGTGCTCTTGTGCAGTATTTTCTCAAAGCTGTCTCAATCCCGCACTGTTAAGATCATCCAAGAGCTATTCTTGCTGCTAGGAAGCATGGACCCCATAACCTCACTGCTTGGGGGTGCTCTGTGGTGGCAGAGGGAAGGAGTGATACTGTTCAGTGTGTCTGGGGTGGGTGAGAGCTAGTGAAGGAGCTTGAGAGTTCAGTAGAGTCACTTCATCTCATGGTAAACCTATTGAAAAGCTAGTTTAAAGATCTCTGCTGTAGTCCTAGGTCTACCACAGAGATCATCCCTACACAGGCACCTCTATTCCTGCCTTAAAAGAAGTAGCTGACACTGTCATTGAAGTTATTTAGGCTGATGGAAAGGCCACAGGTCCTCAATATACCAAGAAGGAAAATAAATAAAATAACCAGACCTGTGAAGGAGGAGGGGAGAGGTGTTGTGAACATACTTCTTCCTCTAGGCCTGCCCCAGGAATGAGTGTTCTTGTGGAGAAAATGTGCTTCTGATCTGTGCATTGTCAGAGAAGGAGGAAACAGAAATGTAGTTCCTGCTTTTCAACATTCTGATCAGCTTCCCACTCCCACCTGGATGACTTGATCACTAGTTCTGTTGCTGTACTGACAGGAGTCTGTCTGTCCCTGGAGCTGAAGGCAAACTGTGGAAGCTAGGTGTAAAATTAAGAGAAGACTTGGCCGTTTACACTAACAGCTTTGACTTACTTTTAGCATTAAGCAGTGGTTTATTTTTGTTTTTGTTCATTGGTTTAAACATCTTTTTCCTGTTGACCAAATCATCTATGCAGAGCAGCATATTCAGTGGGTAATGGCTGAGAAGCCTCTTTGGTATGTATGGGCCTGTGGTAATTGCTAGACATATGGTAATGCTCTGCTCTTAAGTAACTTTTTTTTGCTGAGTGGTTATAAACAGATCATAGATCCCAGTTAATTTAGTGCTTCAAGGTTTCTGTACTGGAATATGCATGATTTTCTCTCTCTGGAATGTCTTCATTACTGCTGCCTGCTCTGTTGATACTGCTTTGAAGTAGGCCAGTCAGAGGTAGCAGATGAGGATAACATGAATATTCTAGAAGTGATTTCCTTAAAGGGTTCTCAGTGCTTGTACAGGAAGGCAGGAGCTGCAGACACCAGATGCTGGACATCTGTTAGCAGGAACTGTGAGAGCTCAGTGCTGCGTTCCACCAAGGGTTTGGCATGGTGTGGGAAGCACAGGATATGGCAGGAAGGAGCTGCTGCCAAGGGAGTTACTGCTGCTGGAAGGGGCATTGCAAGCTTCCAGTCAGTATTGCCTTTCATTTTGCATGGATGCCTGAAACATGTTCTTTGCATTTCCAAGTATTCAGGGCTATGCATGGGCAGGTCCTGTCCAGAGTGATTGTTGCACTCTACCCATATCAAGAATGTTCTGTTTCCCACACAGGGTTGCAGCTTTCCTCTGCACAAGCCATAACTTTCCTTTTGGAACCAGCAGTTCAGAATGGATTAATAAGAGAGTCAATGAGTTACTTCTCCATCATTTCCTATACCTTTTTAAACTAGCTGTGGGATTTTTTTTTTCGCTTTTTTTTCTCAAAGGGCACTTCCAGACCTGTCCATCAGATTCTCTGCAAAAGCAGTTGTTGTCCAGGCTGAACCCCCAGGATGGCAAGGCTCTCTGGTGGCATGTGGCTGGTGTTTGAGCAACAGCCCATTGTGGGGTTGGGAATGCACATCCCACATTCCCAAGGGAGAAGCACTCAGATGAGGTCTCCCCCAGCTTCTGACTGTAGGCAAACCAAACAGAAGGAGGGTGGGAGGAGGAATGATGATGGGGATGTTGTAGAGGGAAGTCCTCACTAAGTTACTCAGGGCCATTCTTCACATCTTTGCTGTCTCAGCAGCAGAAACCCTCAGGTTTTTGTCAGGATCTCAGTGAACAAGCAGCTGTTGTACTGCATTCCTTGCCAAGGCAATAACTTATTCCAGAAGTTCTCTTCAACTTTAAATCCTGTAGGTCTGAGGAAACAAGCTGCTGCTATAATTTTAGGCCTTAAAAAAAAGTGTGGTTTAATACTGATGGAAAAATCAGATGAAGTGGTGTTTTTGTTCAAGACTGCCACATTATTTTTTGGGCATGTTTTATTCAACTTAAATGCTCCCTTCCCCCTTTCCATCCTAGGAAATTTTGCCTACCATAATACAAGAAAAAATGTTTTATTCACTGGAGAGCCTGTGCCAAACATGTTTTCAAATGCTTTGTCTTGACTCAGCAAAGTGGCAGGGACACAGATGCTGATGCCAAGTAGCTTGCCTGGCTGAACTGTGTCAGTTGTGTTAATGCAATCTTCTTCAGAAGCTGTGTGTCCCTTCAGAAGAGTCTCCCGCCGCCTTTGTTGACCTCAAAGTACCTAATTAGTGGAATCAGGAGTGGCCTGTCTTGCTGAGATTGCACCAGGCAGTCCAAAACAGTAAGGAATGATCTCTGTAAGCCCCAAATTCTGGCTGCAGTGGGCAGTCTCTCAGTCAGGCCTTTCAGCAGGTGAGTTCTTGCATCACTGTGGGGAAGGAAATCCCTTCCTCACCCCAGTGTTCTGCAGCAGGAACGATGGATGCTCTCTAATTGCCAGTCAGTAGCAAATTCCTTATTCTTAAAATGCTGGCGAGGAAAGCAGAGTGGTGTAAGCTTTGAACAGCACTGTAAGAGACAGGACTGCCTGCCAAAGGCTTATTCTAGCAAACAGCACCCATGTTAATTTTTCTGAAGTCTTTGCTCTGGTTTTTTTTTTTTGTTTGTTTGTTTGTTTTGTTTTCTTTTGGGGTGTTTTTTTTTACATCAGTGGTAGATTCTAGCCAATGCCAATATTCTCCTGCCATATTGCCACTTACCTCTCACCACTGTGTGACTGCAAGAGAGCTTCCTCACTGCCATTTGATGAGCAGACAGAAATTAAGACCTTGCATGTTTTAACTGCTCTTTTTTTTGACTCATATAATACATCAGCACTTCTAACTCAGAACATTATTAAAAAATCTTTGTATGTGTATTATTTCTTGTCTTGGCACTGGAGATATGTTATTGTAGGAGAAACTCACCTACCCCCAGCATTTTTTAATTAAGTTTCATGGTTGCTGAGCAAATCTGAAAATGGGACCCCTGAAGGCTTGGAAAAGAAAAAGGAAATACAAAGAACTGCAGATGTATTATTTCAATTCTCCTGATGTTTATTCCAGTTCTGTGGTATTTTGGAGCCTGACTCATGATATTTGAGTGCTTGGGGCTGACAATACAGATTTCATTCACACAGTCTCTACGTAACACTGTGTTTATGTAAGCAGAGCCCACCATGAAAAAAGGGGAGATGTGGGGATGGGAACATCGTAACCCTTTTCCTTTGGTGCTGCAGGGCTGTTGGTAACTCCGAGTCAACCATATCAATGAGAATTTGTTTGCCTACTGTTTTTCCCAAAGTGCGAGCAAGGCACATATCAAATTGATGAAGTACAAAGAAAATGCATTTCAGTCTAAGGCTGTTCTTTGTCATTATGCAAAGTAGATATTCTTATTCTGAAAGTAGTTTCCTCTTTGCATTTTACAGCCAGGTGCTTTTTCCTCTTTAGTGAACTTGCACTGAAGTAAACTTCATCCGTACCTTCGAGAGGGCTTAGAAGTGAGAAGAGTTGGTGAGAGGATATGTCCACAGTGAGGGTGAGGCATCAGTAGTTAAGTGCTGGCATATTAGAAAAGGATATTCAGATCTTTAATTTAGTAAACCATCATTATTTGTACAGTTTGAGAAATCTTAAAACAGTGATGCTCAGATGAAGCCAAACATTTCCATAATTAACTGAATTGTCTAATTGTCTACCTAAACTCTCTCACTAGAAGCCAGTAATTCAGGTAAGGGCATGGTCTGTAGTACTATGACAAGAAGAGGGGAGATTTTCTAATCCTGAGAGTTTGAAGTTTTGTTTAAGTTGCTATATTAGAGGGAGTGTCTCTAAGTCTTTCATACAACATACTTATTATGAACACAACATGTTGTAATCACTGTACCCCGTTGTTGAAACCAAACTGTAAGTTAACGGTGCTTTTCACAGGCCATAGCAGTAAAGCAGGATGTTTTGGAAATATTTTGATAATTGGTTCTGCATATATTCAGAAACTTGTGTGGTATTTAGAAGATAGATTACTGAGCCATTAGCAGTCTAGCAATATGATCTGATATCCATATTAATAAACATCTGTCCCAGTGGCATAGCAGATGTGCTAGGTGCATATATAACATAGCATGTACATTTTTTATGAGTACTTTGTTCTTTTTTTACTACAAAATGTTTTAATTATATTATAGATAATGCTATTAGTTTCAGTTAGTGACACTGAAAGTGTGTTTATAAAAAAAAAAGAACAAATGGGGTGAGGACAATTTTCTGAGAAATTCTAAAATACTACTCTGCTAGTGGAATGAACTAATTTTGAAAGGTGAGTTTTACTGTCTTCCACTACCAGCTTCGAGCCTATCATTACAGGCTTGGGGCAGCATTTTGGTTCTGGTGGTCCTGTTTTGGTTCCTCTCTAGGTTCAGTAGGCCCCTTAAATTCCAATTGCTACTGAGTTTATAATGAATGGCATACAGAGGGCTTAGCTTTGTGACTCCCCCTGGGAAATGTCCCAGTCTGGCAAAAATTGCCATTGTTTCCTGGAGATGAAACTTGAAAACTTGATAAATGCAGCTATCATAGTTGTATAAGATACAGTAGTTTAACTACCAGAAACTTCCCTAACTCCAAAAAATTCTTCCATTCCCATGTTATGCATCCTAAACTTCATCCAATTTAAAAAGCATTTATCATAGTTACAAAATCTTTTATAATTGTGATTTTTTTTCTTTGCAAAACACAAGATGGACACTCCGAAAAGCAGTTTTGCCATAATGTAATATCCCTTTAGCCAAATACATCTTTTAAAGCAAAAATGTTAATGGTTTACTGGTAGCCCAGGTGTGGTTTTTTTAATCAGACTTTAGTATTAACTTGTATTTTTCCTGGGGTTTTTGGAAGACCGATTCCTTTGTTGTGACATTCTGGTAGTTAAATTATAATTATACCACTGGGAGGTCTTGTTCTTCAGGTAGCATTGAGAAGCTGTTAGTGAGCAGCTTGTGGGCACCAGTGTTGGCAGATAGGGTTGTTAATAGCCTATGTTCACTGCACAGGGAGCTGGCAATGGCAGCCAGGAGTACACACAGGCTGTGCCAGGACTTCCAGCCTTGGGGAAGCGTCCTTGGGATTGTTCCACAGCTGTGACCAGCCCTGCAGGGCAGGGTGCTGCAAACAGCAAGGGCTGCCCTGCAGAGGGGAAGGTGTGACCAGCCCTGCAGGGCAGGGTGCTGCAAACAGCAAGGGCTGCCCTGCAGAGGGGAAGGTGTGACCAGCCCTGCAGGGCAGGGTGCTGCAAACAGCAAGGGCTGCCCTGCAGAGGGGAAGGCAGGGTTTGCAGAGGCTCCCTGGCACCACTGCAGGTTCCTGAGACAGATGTGGCCACAGCCTGGCCTCCCTTCCAGCCTGTGACACTGCTGCTATTCAGCACTTCTGCCAGTTCTTCTGCCATTTTCTGCCCCATCTAGGAATACAAGTTTCTTTTTCCCTAAAATGACTGCTTCTGAGGACCTGTGGGAAGAGGAGCCTCTCAGACCTCTGCTTCACCTGGGAAGATACTTTTGTTGTCAGTTCTTGCAGAGGTGACCCCAGTGACTTCATTCTGGCAGTTCAATCACCTTGATTGGAGGGTAGAATGGCTTGGGCTTTCATGATTAGATATTAAATGCCTGGAGACATGACCGGTGTGGAGTCTTGAGCCTCAAAAATACCTCCCTTCCCCTCAAGTAATCCAAACAGCACAACTTTTTGAGCAGTTTTGTGGTTTTTGAGATCTGGATGAGACTTTTTTTTTTATAACTGTGGTTGAAGAGATAGCCAAGGGGAATGAAAAAATTTGAGATAAGAAGGGTTCAGTGTTAAAACTGCATTGTTGATCCAGCTCTTAGCTTAGTTGTGTTAAAAGCCCTCTCAGCAGCTGTGTTCACACCCCCAGTGCTGTGCCTGTGTCAGGTTTCCCAGAGTTTCCATTTTGCTTGGCTGGCACTGAAATCTAGATAGGGGTCTTCTTGCAGGGTGGGCTCCATAGAGAGAGTTGCTCCACAAGGTGTGCTATTCTCTAGCTGCAAAACACATGTGGTGGTTAATGATGTGGCATCTGAGAGCAAACTGAAAAGAATGAATCTGCTTTCATTTGCAGTTTCTCCTGTCAGATGATCAGTGGGATTGTGGTCAGTTGGATTAGAGGAAAAAACAGATCAAAAGTGTAAACTGCAAAAAGACAGCTTGGTCATAGAACACATAAAATGCACAGTTACAGCTTTTTGGGTGTGTCCAACAGCTGACCCTGCATTACTGAACCAGAGCTCTCCTGCTGTGACTCTTGTTCATGGCAGTCTTTCTGTCTTTCTGGAGTTTATGAAAATGAACTCTCTGAATTCTGAGTTTGGGTTATCCAATGTTTATTTTTGGATAATCAGTTTATTGTCTTCTTTGTTAGTTGTTGAAAAATCTAAAAATCCTTTGGAAGTCAGTTCTTCAATGTCTATGTTTTCTTTTGCTACCATCCATTTTTTTTCCATGGGTAAGTAAAGTGCACCATTGTGTATTCATCTGGGTTTGTGATGATATAATTAGAATTCTTTAAAACTCCTTGTCCAGAGGGTAGGTGGCACCTTAAACCTCTAGCTTGGACTTTCTGAATTCAGATGTTTATGCATCTGCCAGAGTACCTAATGGTCTTCAAGTAGCTTGTGTTTTTAAATTGTGTGGATATATTTTGTGTTAGTTCATTTTCTACATCCAGCAATGTTCTCACCTGCTTGAGGCTGGAGAAAGGTACTCTCTGCTCAGTCGTACATGCCTTTAGACAAGGGAGGGCAGGTCCTACCACGTGCTCCATCCCTGCTTTGTTCTCAGGGAGAATCTGATGTTTCAAGGGATGTTTCAAAGAACGGGTTGCTCCATTAATTTGATTTCAGGTGTTGTCCTCTGTGGCCTTTGCATCCCTGAGGCAAGGGATGGCCTTGGGACAGTGGCTGCAAGTGCAGGGACAGAGCTGCTGGCTGAGGACAGCCCCAGTGCCTCTCTGCAGCCAGGGGATCCATCACTTTGGTTCCTGAGCAGCAGTGCAGGGGGTAGGCACAGGCTGTGGGGGACCACGGGCCAGCTGAGGGACACAGGGATGTCCTGAGAGGTCTCACATCCACCTGAGGATGCTGCTGGCACTGGAGAGGCCCGAGACTGGTTTAGAGGTTTCCCCCAAGAGCACGGTCCTGGGCCAGGCTCCTGTAACTCACTTTTGCTGCTCAGCTCATGAGTGTCTGTGCTCTGATGAGAAATTCCAAAAGGTAATCGTTGGGGAAGATGAAACAGGAAAGCCTTGTAAATATGATTGTCTAGCAAAAGATTTTGAGAATATAGAAACTATAAGTGAGATGGAAATGAAAGCAAGCTTTGAGATACCTCAGTTACTGAACAACTGGAAAACAATGGTGTGGCCACTGAAGGATATCCCCTTCTGGTGAAACAACACCCTCTGCTTGCAGACAGGCCGAAGGCTCAGAGCAGACCCTACTAGCTTAACAGAAGGGGCCCAAAGAGGAGTTTTCAGGGTTTAAAATGTAACACAGTATGGTAATGTAGTGATTCTTATAGGCTGTATGTAAATGCTCTAGGATTTGTATATTGTACTAGATTGGTCAGTGAGAATTAGAATACTCAATG
This sequence comes from Agelaius phoeniceus, assembly GCF_051311805.1. NCBI lineage: Eukaryota > Metazoa > Chordata > Aves > Passeriformes > Icteridae > Agelaius > Agelaius phoeniceus. The sequence continues at coordinate 35,231,872 of NC_135273.1, forward strand.
CAGAAGATGATTTATTGTATTGTAACGGGAACCTCACTCTCTTACCTGTTTTACTCCCTTACTCTCTTACCCTCTTACTCTCCTACCCTCTGATCCTCTCTGCCCCTCTCTTCTCTTGGTCCTACTCTGAGCTGTGCCTGGCAGCTCCCAGCAGGGCCCTGCCCCCAGGCCCTTTGCAATAAACCCCAAGTTCCACAACCTGGCTGCAGAGATCTCTGGTCTCCGTCCGTCCCGACTGTCCTACCCCCCGATGCTCCTACAGTAATGTCTTCTGTTAATGTAATTTTTTAAAATGACGTAATTGAGGAATAAATACCTTAAAAATGATAGTACAGCAGTCATAAAGCCATAAACTCTACCTTTTGGGATTCACTTAGTTTAAGTTGCTGAACAGGCCTTGCTGCAGGGCATGCTCTGAAAGGATAAGGAAGTAGTCTGGATGTAGATGTGGCTGGATTTTTTAAAGAAAATACATTGTTTGTGATATTCAGGACAATCTATTTGCTTCTTGTTATTGGAGAACTGAAAAGATAAACTGTTAAAAGCAAGGAGAATGTTTCATTTCGTAAAGGTTACAGCATAGCCAGAGGATTTCAGAAGACAGTATTGACCTCTTTTAGAGGCATTGCTCTATTTTTGCCCTGTACCACTCACACCCCTACTTCGTCTCATTAGTATCCCTCCCATGGCGTTTTTTCTCCTTCCAGGCCCTAAAGACTTGCTTTTTTTAGAGCAGGTTATAACTCCTGTTGAAAATTCAGCACGTGGCCCACAGGAGTGAGAAGCAGGTGGGGCTCTCTGCAGATTCCTTAGAGCTGGCTGGGCTGTAGTTCACTTGTGTGCTTTGGAAGGATGCAGATGTGTGCAGCTGCAGTTGGTCAACTGGAGACATCCTGCACACAGCCAAACACCTCTGTGCCTGCTTTGCCAGCCTTGCAGGAGACAGCTGGGAGTGCCCCTGCTGCCAGGCTGGCAGTGCCCAGGGTACCATGGGCAGTCCTGGCCTGCTGGACAAGGATGAGCCTTGATGTGTCCTTTGCACTGTCCCCTCTTGGCCCAGCTCAGAGTGCAGGGGGCCCTGCATTCAAAGCCTAATGTGTGCTCACAAGTTTAATGTTACTTGTTCAGAACCCAGTTGCTGCTGCTGAGAGTGCAGAATCCCTGAAACACAGTCTGTGAGGCCCTTGGGTGGTTTCCTGTATTAGGTTAAAATCTCCAGGTAATTTATGTTCATGACAGAAAAAAAAATGGGAGAATGCAGATTGATGAGGCAAATAGCAGAGACTTCTCCTGCAGTCACTGAAACAGTAACTGTGGGTATGTAACATAGTGATTAAAATGACAGGCATCCAAATGAAAGTCCCTGACTGGAAATGAAAGTGTGCTTTGAAAAGCTGGATCTGGAAGCAGAAGGAGATGGAGAAGCATCTGAGGGATAATGAGAATAAAAAGAGGTGAGAGGCATACACAGCTAATGCCTGGTTGAGGTGGCAGAACACTTGAGATGTGGTGTTCCCTCACTTTGTACTGATGGTGTTTGTGTATGGCTGTGAGAAGCAGATCATAGGAAATCTGGGGATACATTTCTGGTGGCACAGGAAATAGTGGCTGGGAAATTGCAAACTGGGGAAACCAGTTTACAGTTTCTACAGCTGTAAATAATGTCCTCTGGAATTAAACTTGAGCTTCATGGATGCTATCTACCTACAAAAGGCATAATCAGATTTATCCAGGTGCATTATCTTGTATAAACCACTGCTTTTATTATCATTTAATTTCTTTTTAGCAAACTAGTGCCAAATGTAGAAGTATTTCTATGTTTATATGTGCTTACAGAGCTGAAAATCCAAGACATGCCATACTTTGACTTGTGCACACTTGATGTTTGGAATTCTCTTGCAGTCTTTGGTAAGATGCATCATCAAAGTCCAATTTATACCCAGCTGAGACCAGCTGCAGGACAGCAGCTTCCTCTCTTTCCACTTTTTTCATCACTACAGGCTTTTGACTGTTTTTTTAGTTCAGTGTAAAATCCACTGATTAAATAGTTTAGCAATAACAGTGAGCTTTGTAAAGTGCTTTTTATCTTTAGATCACAATGACAATTTGATAATGTTATTTTTTATATATAGATAAAAGTATTTCATTATATGGTGTTCTGTTCTTTAATATATGTGGCTGGTCTCAACTGGACAGAAATTACACATTTTCATTAACACATTTCATCATGGTGGCAAGAGAGCTGCAAGTGTCTTAGAGAAGACGTGGACTTAGGGATCTAGAAGTGAGGAGAAAGGTCTGTGTGTGTGCACAAGTGTAAGTGTGGGAAGATGGCACAATTCTTTGATTTTCATCTCTATAACTAGTGTATGTAAACATCCAGGCACTGCTGTGTGTGGTTGCTGCACACATGAATATTCAGTGCATCAGAGTCAGACCTGTAACCCTTTGATGCTTTGCTTCCCACATTCTGTTGTTTCTGTGATGAGTTTTGTCAGAATTGTGATTTAACAACTTACAGTGAAAATTTCAGCTGCTTTTCTGCCTCCCAGGCTGCAGGTACAGCTTCTCTCTAGACATACCTTCCTCTGTTCCACCTGACTGCTGCTTTGTGTTCTCTTCCATATTATTTTAAGAGACAGTTCAAATTGTGAAGCATCCGTGATATGTAACATTATTATCAGCAACTACTCAAGTAGTATCAGCATTTTTCCCTCTGAATGATATCAGGGTTTCTCAGTTCCACAAGTGATATGATCAGGATGGTACAGCAATGCTCTGCTATATGGGACTACATTCTGAAGCAGGAATTCCCTTCTGGTTTTATGCTTTTTAAAATGGTGGACCAGAAATACTTCTAGTGACAGTTGTTTTGCAGTGCTCACCTTTGACCGTGCAGCCAAGTTCGCAGTGCCTGGATTGCTCTAACAAAGTTTATTCAGCTGACAAAATATGGGAGTGTAGAAATACTCCTGTTTATCCTTGTCATGTTTAAATAGCTGGATTGTGACTTCATTTATCCAAGCAGAGAGGAAGAAAACTCTGGGATCATTAGGAAAAGGTTCCTTCTGCGTTTATGTAGCCTCAAATACATTGTCCAAGCAGTGCTACAGACGAAGGGCATTGTGTTTGTCGTGGCGCAGTCCTGCTGCCTGTTACAGGTGAGAGATGGCCAGCTCTGGGAAAAGCATGGGGAGGTCAGGAGCAGAACTAGTGAGGATGGACCTGAGGGCTGCACAGACGGACAGCCAGGGACCATGTCCTTGGAAGCAGCTGGGGGGGATGGGGAGGCAGGGCTCTGCTGCTCGGTGGCCCACAAATCCCTGCCACATGGGTGTGGCACTGGACATGAGCTACAGATGTACCACAGGGTTTGTGAAATCACCACAGCACTCAGGCTTTCCTCAGAGACCAGAAGTGGTCTTGGTTTTAGTGAGATTCAGGGAATTTTGGATATGGCCATCAGAACTGAAATTGATAATCACTGATGGTCTTTGAAAAATCTGCTTCTGCATTGTATGAAGCACTGAGAAAAATTTTGGTAGCTGTATTTTGGTCTTGGATTGCACAATACAGCAAGTAAGAGAAACAAAAACAAATTACTAGGTCCCTCGTAGAGCAAAGCCTTCTAAATAATAGCTTGGCTTTATTTTGTAGAGCTGGTGAAAGGACAGGGGGCTTGGGGAGAGAAGGATGACCCAGATAAGAAAACTACCAATGTGAGATCAACAATGAGTATCTAGATAGCAGAGCAGAAAAAGAAAGATTCATAGGACTGATGGAAAGTTGTATTGATCTAAAAAAAAATGCTGTAAATAACAGTAATTTTCAATTCCCATTTCACTGCCACAGAGGTGTAAAACCTTTAACTAATCCCATGGTTTTTTGCACTGGTCTTCATTTTCACTATTTCTTTAGCCAGAGTTGTATTATCATTCTGCCTTGGAGAAGGGGAGAGTCTGGACGTACAGCTCCCAGGAACAGGCTGGCCCCTTGGACAGGACAGGTGCCTGTGGGACAGGACAGGTGCCTGTGGGACAGGACCTGGAGGTGGGCAGGGTGTCACTGCTGCCAGACCTTGTTCTGTGTGAGTGCCACAAGAACAGCACAGCCCTCAGTGGCCAGCACCAGTGACTGCCGCTGGCCAGGAGGAGCCTTAGTGCCTGCTCCTGGAATAAGCTGGAGCGTAGAAGCAAACCCAAACCTCATCCATTCTGTTGGCACTCAGTCTTCTCTTTCCTAAACAAAGTTTACATCTTTGCAGGAATTCTCCTACAGAGACCTCGTTGCTGTAAAAAAAGATGAGAAGTGTTTATTTCTCCTCTGTACTGTCATTTGTCTATATTTCCCTTTACCTCTTCTTCTGCAGCATGCTAGTGCTGATTCCTGATGGATTTGTGATCTGCTGAAACTCAGTGCTCCTTACTGTCCTGTTGTGTAGGGACTGACTCTCCATGTGTATCTCTGTGTTTGATTTTCCTACCTGAGGGTATCTTTTTTTTTATTGCATCTACCTTTTCTTCCAGCTCTCCTCAGGTAATTCGTAATTCCAAATCTGGCCTCCTAGCCTATTTCCTTCTTCTTTGACATCAGTATCAAATGTAAGTTCATTAAGCATTCTCTTTATTCCCTTCACTCAAGCCATAAATAAAGAACTGAGCAGCTCCAACACCAAGGCAGATTCCAGAGAAACCAGGTTGCTTCTCTTCTGCCCTCTGCTGTGGCAGTGGCCCTTTGATTACCAGTCCCTCTGCAGTGTGCTCTTGCAAGTTTGGCATCTCCTTAGCAATGACTTCATCTATTTTCCATATATTGTTTAGGCAGATCATAAAAATGCAACGGGACAAGGTTTCAGACCCTGCCTGAAGAGACATGGTAGTTACAGCTTCTTATCTTTCCAGAAGCCATAAACGTTTGTTTTCCATTAGTTGGGCAATATTTATGCTTGAAAAATCATCTGGGCTGTTTCTCATATCTGTTACATTCTGCCTGCTTTTTTTTTGTTTTATTTCAAATTGATAGGATTTATTTGCCCTCGGCAAACATCATTTGGAGCTGACAGACAACTGGGGCAGCTGCTCTGCTGCCCTTGCTGCCAAGAGGTTTGGAAGGGCACCAGGTCAGGGGCTGGCTTCTGCACTGTCAAAAAGGTACCAACCCAGAACAGCCTTTACAAACTTTTTTACTTTACAAAATACTCAGGTTGGGTTTGTGTGTATCACCCTGCTCTTGCTGTACAAAGCCAGTGCTTTCAGACCTCCTGTCCCTTACTCCTCTTGAATGGAGATGCAGACTCCATGTGTTACCAGTGCAGGAAGGCAGCAAGGAAGAGAAACTCCTGTATTAAACCCATTTTCACTTCCAGAATAGACAGATACATATATATGTTGTGTTCACATTGCCCAGAACTCCACTGTCCCATTCTTGGGTCCTTAGAAACCAGATATTTTTGTAAGTCTTAAATTCCTTTACTCACAAAAGCTATTCCTACCTAAAAAATACTATTTATTACAATGAGTTTATGGTTGTTTACTTCATGCCTTTGAATGTTTTTTTCACTGTGCGCTTTTCTCATCTGACCACGCTTTCATTTTTATTACATTAATTTTGTTTGGGAATAGACCTGCTTCAGCCATTGCACCTGTAAATGTCGAGTGGGGGTTTGGCCTTAATTCAGTTACTTAGTTTTACCAGCGTTAAGAGTTCTTATCTTGTAATTTCCAAACCTGTACAGCCAGACAGCAACGGAAAATGCATGATATGAAAATCTTTCTTGCTCTTGTGTCTACAGCTGTAACAAACTGGCAGAGGCCAGCTCTGGGATCCACCTGTACAATCTTCAATTACCTTTTACCCATGTGGATTTCCTGAGGAGCTCTGCTGCCTTCTGTTTGTGTAGATGTAACTGATAGACATGTGCAACCACGTGTAATCAAAGGGATTTTTTATTATAGCCACAAGTCTAAAAAGTGTAATTTTTCTTCCTTGAACACCAAGCCCTTCACAGATTTCTTCTAAAACTCTGCATGTTCAGCTAGGAGGGGCAGGCAAAGTGATCTGCAGGAGAAAATGATTGACTCAGTAAGTTTACAGCATTTGTAATGAGTGAGGTGTGAATCCTGCTTCCTTGTCCCTGCTCTCAGGACTGCACACAATCACTGGGTTAATAAAACAAAAAACAAACTTCAGAACAGCTCACAGAATAGAGATCAGAATGTGAGACTGGAATCCAGATTTCCTATCATGCCAGTACTAAAACGCTTTGCAGAGCAGCAGTGGGAGGCAGAAGAAAGAAGAAACACACAGTGTGTTTGGGGAGGAACTGCAGGAGGTACAAATGATCCCTTGGACTGTGTGGACAGCTGAATTTACTAACCACAATAGTGTCTATAAAAGGTAATTATTATTTGTAGGAGTATCTTTCTATGAGTAAATAAGTGGCTGTACCTTATACAATTGCACAGTAAGTAATGCACTTTCCTCAGGACAAACACGTACCTGATGTAACACTTCCATCACCTGGATAGGAGCTCTGACCTTCCTCACCTCCAGGAAATGTCTCAGTCCACTCCCCCCTCTGAGGAGCCCTTGCCAGCACTTGGCTTCCTTCAGCCCTAACAGATGGAGCAGACTGGGGCTGCTCAGGCTGGCCTGGCTTTGGCCAGGATTGCCAGACCTGATCCTGCTTTGAGCAGGTTTGCTCTGGTTTGAACAGCGAGAGGGGGACAATGCTGGGTTAGGACTGGTTTGCAGTTGTGCCTCCTGTGCAGTGCCCTGGCAAACTTGCAGTTAGAGTGGCAGTGTCAGGACCTGCTGATGGCAGCATGGCCAGAGCCTGGAGCTCAGGCCCAGAGAGTGGCCGTGAGCACGGGGGCTGTGGCTGGAGCTGAAGCTTTCAGCTCACACTGTGGAGTGCTGTGAAATGTGTCCCTGTGCTGAGGTGTGAGTTCCTCAGCCACTGCTGAGTGCAGCTCCCTCTGCCTGCTTCTGCTGCAGGGCAAGTGTGGAGCATTTGCTGAGGGGAGCACAGCATGAAGGGGGAAGCCACCAGCTTTGCTTGCAGACAGAAGAATTTCTCTTCCTGGAGAAGGTGATGGCAAAAATGTTTTGGAGTTGAAATAGAAGTTTTCATTACTGTAAGAGTTAAGAGTATCACTGCTTTTCAGAGTGAAATACCAGAGTGAAGGAAAACAGAAACTAATACTGATGTCTAATACTGATGTCTGCAGATTGCTGTGGTTAAGTTTAGGCAGACAGGGATGAAGTTGCTCTTGGTTCATCCTGGCTTGGAGCAAGAACAATGAGATTTGAGAGGTTTCATGCTCTCTTTCACAATTACCCAAAACCCTTGGTGTTGTACTAATTAACACAGTCTAACTTCTTTCCTCCAGTGATTGTACCTTTCAAGAAACATTGAGGTGAAGTGTTGGGTTTTTTCCTCCTACACCTTTGTGGAGATACTCCAAATAGCTTTCTTTGTATGAAAGAAATAAGGAAATTATTTCCTTCTTTGTACAAAGGAAATAATCCATTTTCTTTCGTGTCAGACTTAGCTGGATGTCTCTCTATATATTATTTATGGTGTACTCCTGGTTTTGTTGTTGGATAGAGTAGCTGATTTGAGCTCTAGTAACAATCCATCACTACCTTGGGGAGATATAATTGCTTGTAAGTATAGTAGTTAATGTCTTGTCTTTGTTTTTCATTGCCTTGAATGTGTTATCAGCTTACTCAACCTGTAAGGCCTTATGCTTGGAAATAGTGAGGTGTGAGGAAAATAGATGCATTAGATCCTCCATGCAATGAATCCAGGGTCTGCTGTTGCAGGTTTTGAACTCAATGAATTCACTGGGGATGAACATCAGTAACTGAGTGTGTGAGGTGAAGTCTAGCCTTAAACATTAGAGACTGGAAGCAGGGAAGGAACAGTAAGATTAAAGCTGACTTGAAAAAAAAATTAAATATTACACAGTTTCCATAGCCAAGAAATTAGAATTTCTTTTGGGGAAGAGGTGGAAGACTGCACAGTGGAGAAATTTTGTGATGTTGTTGACCAGCAGATGGTAGTTGGTGGAAAGGTTTTTATATTTGTTTCTTGAACAGCTGTTAGGTGCATGAGCTATTGCATGTAGGTGTGCACTATCCACCGTGATTTGGGATGCTTCAGCATGTAGTGGAGGAGGATCAGGGAGTAGATCTGTAGGAGGAAAGGGATGCTGTTACAGTGATACAGAGAAAGACCTAAATATCTGGAAAAACATTCCAGAGAGTGAGATAGATAGCTCAGGGAAACATTGCCTCTCAAGCAAAGTGTTTTTTCATACTTCAGACTTATGAGAAAAAAATCCAAGTGCATATAAAACTGGTAGGAAGCTGTGCAGTGTCTGGGGAAAACAACCTAGATGATTTAATAGACTTTATGTGTCTCTAACATCTGGATTCAGGGAGTTAATCTGAGTTAGTGGCATTCTGAATCTATTGAGTTTGTGCTAAATCAGGGGAAGTGGGAATTCTCAAAGTGCACAGCTGCACTGGTGTCATTTGAAGGCAGCATGTATTGAACCTGGTAGTTATTCACCAAAACCCCTGGAGCTCCTTTGTTGAATTTCAAACAATAAAATCCCAGAACTGCAGAGCCCTCAGCAGAGGATGGAGCGATCCCACCCTCAGAACAGGCATGGCTGCTTTGGCCCCTTGGCAGGGGTGCCACAGCCTGAGGCTGCTCCTCCAGAAGGGCAGCTCTGAACCTCAGTCCTGCACCCCTCAAGGGCTCTTTGTGTGTCCCACAGCCTCTCTTGCTCAGCATTCCTCCTTTTCCCCACTCCAAAGTTCCAGGTTGTTGTGGGTGTAAACCCTTCTGTCTCTCCTTATGTTTATGACATGTAATCATCCTTTTTGCACAGCTTCCCAGTGTGTCCAAGCTTCCTTCATGGAAACCCTCACAGAGCTGCAGCCTTACCAAAACAGGGAAGTCTGCAGGAAGGCTTTGTGTAGGCTTTTACTGGGGTGTGTACCTCAGTGTGCTGTCTGCTGTTCTCCCAGCAGCTCTGCCTCAGGGACTCCTGTTCAGACTGATGGCTGCAGCAACCCCTCTGGCTTTGTACAGGAACGCTATAGGGACTCTCTTTCTAATCAGTAGATTACTTAGGTCAAAATTTAGTGCTTGCACTTGAGCTAGCATCCTGTTCTGGTGGGTTTTTTGTTTTGGTGTTTTTTTTTTTTTTGTTTTGGTTTTGGGGTTTTTTTTTGTTTTGTTTTTGTTTGTTTGGGGTTTTTTTTTTTGTTATTGTTGTTTTTTGTTTTTTCTCTGTTTCTTCCGTTTTGCCAGTGATTCAGCAGATCTGGTGTACTTTCCCAAATATTCTTTTCAGAATACTCAGAATTTCCCAGCATCATAAACTGGGACTAATGGCTTATTATGCTATACTGTAAGGCAGCTAAGCCTGTGCTTTATATCAAAGCTCTGGATTTTACATGAAGGTTAAAAAAGGAGCACAGACAGTCCTTGGTTGTGTAGCAAAGGAGCTTTCTTTTTGTCTTCTTAATGTGCTGGGGATTCAGCCCATTTCAACACAAGGCTGAGGCATTCCTGGGTATTTAACGTTTATGTCAAGACTGAGCTGTGGCTGAAAGCTCAGAGGCATCACACCCCGCATTTCTTAGGGGCTGTAGAGGAGAACTTCAATCATTGGTACATTAGGTGCCCCGTGGGGCAGAAATCTCCAGAACAGTCATTGCTGAGTGCACCTCCAGTGGCTTTGAGGGTGGCCATGTCTGTGGTGAAAAGTAACACTTCATTTTAATTTCTCTGAAGTAATTTTTTGGGGTGGAATTGTTTCATTCTCATTAGATCCCTGAGGGTACAAGGAAATTCCTGGTTTAATTGGAGAACTTTACCCTCAAAGCCAGCTTCAAATGTCAGCAAAGCTGCTGCAGGTTCGAGAATTACCTAAGCAGCAATGGCTTGAACTGTTCATGCCATCTCTTCTTTGCTGGCTGTTTTAATCCTGGATTGTGTTCACCTTTGGTATTGTTTGGCTGGTCCTGGGTTGGACCTTGCCAGGAGGGTGCTGGGCTGCTGGTAGTTTGTGGAGCAGCTAAAGGATGTGCTGTGGATGCCTGACAAACCTCTGGCCTTTGAAACTGTTGCAGTGCAAATAACAATAAACCAGTGGCCCGGAATGGAGGGAAGGGTCAGTAGGCACACAAAAGAATTGGGCCTAAGGATTCAACAACTAGGGATTCAAAGGGAAAAGACCAGGAAAGGCAAATGGAAGATATGGCTGAGGGCTCAAGTACTCAATCCTAGATTCAGGGGATTGCATTTGCAAATTCACTCCCCACATACTTTGCCATCACAAGAAGGTGCCTTTCTGTGGAACAGTGATGTGTAAAATACTGGATTCTAGGTTGTTCCAATTGTGGGCTTCCAAAGTTGAGAATAAGGAACTGTAATTAGTAAAGTATGCTTTCCCCCAAGAACTAATAGTTCTTTGCTGAGCAATATGATTAATCAAGAAGAGATTAAACATTATCTGTCATCTTGTGTTGTCACCACTGTCATTTCTGGACTGCAGTGCTGGTACAGGTCCATACTATAATATTTTTAGGTTAAATGAGTTTTTTTAGTGGAATGCTCCTTACACATAAATGCATACTGACTTGGAGGAGAAGGATCTTCTCATTTGAACAGAGTTACATCAATTTTTTTCATGTTGTCTACTTCCTTTGTCCAGTGCAGAACTTGTAAATTGATTTAGGGCCTTTGGAAATTAAATGCTTAGTGAAACTAGAAGTATTTCTGTCAAAGATGTTGGAAGGCAAAGCTGAGTTCAGCAGCATTGCTCCCTTTATACATGCATGAAGTACAATTAAGTGTTGATTTTAGTTCAGGTGAAGTGTTTCAGCATTAAAGAGGCTGAGGCTCAAGGAAATGTGAAGAGAAGGGTGGTCATACTTCTGCCTCAAGTAGTCACATTTTACTTCTTAGCTCTTAGAAACATTCTCCTGTAATTAAAGCAGCTTTTTGGGCTTGGGAGGGGGCATACAAAAAGTGTCTGACTTTCTGGCAGACTGTTCACAAGAATTTGGCTGTTTTCCTAGACTGAAATTCTGAGGAAATTCTCTAATTGTTTGGGGAATATTTTTCTGATACAGCATATCTGTGTTCTGAGTGGCACATGTAAGCTGATGTGCAGCCCTGTTCATACATCTCTGTTTGGATGTGGGTGCACCAATTACATTTTTAAAACCCCAACTAAACCAACCCTGCTATTTTTCTGACCAGATATCCATAATGGCTCTCAGAATACACTGAGCTGAACTTCCTTGGAACATATTACTAGAAAATGGAATGGAAAGGAACTTCATATAACTCTGGGAATAGCAAACTGCCCAAGAAATTTCTTAAAATCGGGATTTGGCATGGGTTGTACTTTCAATATGAAGAAACTGTAACATCTTTCTGGTGCTTCTGCATCCTGTTGATGCCAAACAGTACAAATTTGTGGGACATGAAAACACTTGGGGGAGGATTTAATTACTGTCACTTGTGTATGGATTATTGCTTTGTTTAATTGAGTTGTTCTGCACCTAGTTTGCAGGGCTGTGATTTATTCTGAGTGTCTGTGCTTCTCTGAAGGGGAAGAGGCCCTCTGAAGCACACGGCCGATGTCATCAACGCCGCCAAGGTGATCTCGGAGTCGGGCTCGCGCATGGACGTCCTGGCGCGGCTCATCGCTGACCAGGTGAGCTGGCACTGCAGGAGCCTGCCCTGCTCAGCCACACGCCCCAGCACCTCCCAGGGGCTGCTGCAGGAGTGCCTGGGACACAGCTCCTGTCTCAGCCTCCCTGTGCATCCTCCTCTCTGTGTGTGCCAGTGGTCTGTTCATGTACACCTGAAAGGGATGTGTATGTACATCACACGTGTCCAGGTACACACATCCATCTGCACGTGTGTTTGTACATGTGTGTGACTATTTGTGAGCTCCCTTAAGCTCTGAATGCAACATTTTAGACATAAAGTATATATGAACATGTATATAGATACACATTTAAAATATATATATTCATGGCTGCTTTAATTAATTAATTAATTTATTTATTAATTGTTAACATATTAAGGCATATGTATATAAATGGTTGTATAAAAAGATGTTGTCCTGCTTTAACCCCAACTGGCAACTGAGTACAATGCAGCTGCTCGGTCACCTACTCCTGGATCTGGAAAAAAAGGAAACCTCATGGGTTGTTATAAAAAGTTTACTAATTTAAAATATAACAGTAGTAGTAGTAGTACTAACATTGATACTGAAAGAGAGGGGGAGAGAGGACTGAGACCAGAGAGAAAGAAGGGATGCCCAGCACAATTCCCCATCATGTGCTGACTGATGCCCAGCTTATCCCTGAACAGCAATGAGCCCCTTCCATGTGAGTCCCCCATCCTGGCCATGACACTCCATGGAATTGGTATGGAAGAGCCTTTGGCCAGTTCACATCACCTGTCCTGGCCGTGCTCCCCCCCAGCTGCCTGCAAACTGCTCACTGGCAGAGGGTGGGACACTGAAAGGCCCTTGTGTGCCACCTTCCTTCCCATTCTTAATCCAGCAGAGCAGGGGGCCAACCCCTGTGGAGAGCATGAGCTCTGTGCCAGGCAAAGGCAGCCAGCTGTGCGGGCAGCAGTGCAGAGCTGCAGGCTCATCCTCTCCTGACTGACCTGGGGAAATTACCCAGCAGCAATGCAGCTGCTCCAGGGGAGCTGTGGGAGCACAGCATGGAGGCACTGGCACAGAGCTCTGCTGCTCTGGGCAGTGCTTACTCTGAGCACCAGCTTAGGAAGGACAGACTTGTCTGGCTCCAAAATGGTTTGTTCTCCACCCTCTGCAGAGTCACAGAATCCACAGTTTTCCTGTACTTTCCTTCCCTTCCCCCAACCCCTAACACTGGCTGTTTTGGCCCCTGCAAATCTGCAGCTTGAAGGTGATTTTTGGTTTTGCATTACGCTTTTATTTATAGTTATTTTAAGTAACTCTTATGAGTTACTAATCACCATGAAATGCCAAGTGTTAGAGCTGGAAGGTGTGCTTTATTTCTGTTGGATTTTTAGATGGCTCAGCCTCCCCTAGAAAAGCCCAGCAGGAGCAGGGTAACTCAGCAGCCTGCCTAGGGGAGCTGCAGTGGCACATGAGCACCCCTGCAGCCTCCTCACCAGGCTGGCTGGGTCTCTTTAGGGCTGTACAACACCAACAGGGGAGTGCAGGTGTCACACCTGAAGCATTTCTTCCTTTGTGGCTGCCTTTTTGCTTTCCTACCCTCTAGGAAGCAAAACCAGTTTGTTAGTGGTTGCCCTGTGTCTCTCTAAATTCCAGATAACAAAGAATTTCTATTTTGCATCTATACAGTTGTGATCAGATTTGTGGAAAAAACAGGTAAAATGTTTGAATTCCCCAATTCCTGATCTTAACACACTTTCTTCCAGCACTGGACCACAGCTGCTTTCAAGATTTTATCTATTACTGATTAAAATTCAAACCTGTCACTGATACACTGCAGAAAATGATGAGATAGCAAAGCCAAAGCTGAGTAAGGATCATAAATTCTTGTTGGTTTTAGGACAGGGAATCCACTCTCACTGAAATATTTCTTCTATGAAAGAAAGATTTCAGCTGTATTAGTACAACGACTCCAGCCTGGAAATATGAGCAAATCAGTGTGAGGAGAAAGTATTCATGAACCACTAGTGGTGATAATTCGTGTGTCCCCTCAGAGCTGCTGGGAAATGTGACATCATTGAGGTTTTGTAACCCATTTACTGAGTTCACTCCAGCTCCTGGCCTTGGTCCTCGCTCAGAGCTTGCACATTGCTGGCACCCAACAGCCACCTGACCCCTGGGATTTGTTCTGTGCATCTGAAGGACACTCCTTACTTACAGGTGTTGCTTGGATTTCAGATGTGGTTTTACATTACATTATATGCATTAAAACCAGAAAAATCCTAACACAAATCAAAAGATGAGCCAAGGCAGCCCTTCCAGTTATGGTGAACACAATAGCAAATATTGCTAGGTAGGTGTGAAATTTAGTAAAGAGAATCTTGCTTTGTTCCTCCTATTACAGATATTCTTAGTATGATCCTCTCACTCCTTGCATGGCTAGAAAGCTTTTAACTTCTGTTAAAAGAAGGTTTAAAAGGCGTTTTTCTGGCTGTGCAAGTTATCCTTTAACTTAGAAAGCTCTTTTCTCATTGTGATTTTTTTTTAATCTTGAAGGTATTTTCAAATTCCTTTTCTCAGCTGTTGTTTTGCCAGGTTTCCTATGCCCTGCACTCCTGGGGTCTTAAAATAAACTTTACATTCCTCTGGGCTACCAAATAACTGTTCTCTGAATTTGGGCCAAACTGGATAAGCCCTTCAGGAATTTGGTACCCAGTCAAACATGAGTGCCAGTATTGCTTTCCTGAGCAGCATTTGGACTTTTTAGTAGAGTATTTCACATGTTGCCTTTTACTAACAACTAAATTCTGTAGCATTTGTATTATGTGAAAAAAAAAGGATTTCTATGATTTTTATAGCTCCCTGTTGCTGTGTTTGAAGGGAAGGCATACAGTGTGGTACAATCAGCAGAACTCAGCTGTATTTCAGTCCACAGTCACAAGCACTTCTAGGATGGCTCAGAGTAACAAGGGTCCAAATCTTCACAGTTACAGCATCAACAGCAACTTACACACATGAATCACAAGTGCATTATAAATTCATTATCAGGAGACCTTCTCTTTTGTCAGAAGATTTTTGTTCTTTGTTCCTTCTGTCACAAGATTTTTGCTGGCTAATGAGACCTGGAAGCCCTAAGATAATGAAGGCAGTGAGTGCCTCCCCCTGGGTTGATGAAATGTGCTGAAGAGTGAGGTCTGTATTAAGAGCCTGCTCTGTGTTGCACCCACTTGGCTCCCAGTCAGGCAGGCCCTGGCTGGGCTCATTCAGAGTGCTGTTTGTCAGAGCTAATTGCAGTGGTCAGGGAAGCACTGTGTAAATAATCCCTTTGGGTGACAGAATCCCACTGGTGGAGCAGCAAAGCTGCCTCCTGTCTGTGCCCAGCACACATTTATAGTAGGTGGTGTGTGATTATCCCCAATATTGATCCCCATGAAGACAGGTTTGGATTCTATAGAGAAATGCTTTGGCCTTGGTTGGCAAGTGGATGAAGTGAGAACAAAGCAAACCCAGAATGGTCTGTGGGCAGAAGCTCCTGTGCATTGTTCATTCACACCCCCTGTGCAACTGCTGTGCCACTGGCTTTTTCACTTGGATGGTGAGTGCTGGTTTCAGTCTGGTTTTAATTACTGCATTATTTTAATTTCTCACATTGTTTGGTTGTTTTGGTGGATATTCTCTTGGGTAAAATAGCACTGCATCTTTGGGATGCAGGTCAGTTCTGATGCTGCTCTTACAGAAAGCCCTTGTCAGCAACAGCCACTGCCCGCAGGATGTGTGGGGAAAAACCTCTCAGAATCTGATGTGGGCTCTCCAGTCAGGAAAGTGCAGCAGTAAACTAGTAACCATCAATTACTGTGGGACGGTGAAACTCAGAATTTATTGACTGTCCTTCTGTTGCAGCCTAGTGTTTGGTTTTGCTGGTGAGCAAGTGCTGCTTGTACCAGCCTCTTCTGAGCAGTAGGTAGATGATTCCTTATGCAGTGTCCTCCCTGCAGAACATTTGTTCCTAGCATCTGTTGATGGCTGATCTGACGTGCTACAAGGCATGAGGTTTCATTTTCTGGCCAACCTGTCCCTCTGCTGCAGTGCTGAGCCAGAGCTCAGGCATGGATCCACTGGTCCCTGCTGCTGCCAGGAGGTAACCTGGCTATTGACACAGCTCAGGAGAGTGTGGCCTGACTTCATGGAGCTCCAGCCTCCAGCAGCCATGCCAGAATTTACACAACCAAACATATGGTTATGATACACTTGACATGGGAAATAGTCCTTGATAATTTTCCATTTGTTTGTCCAGTAATTTCTTCTGCTTATATGTAAAATTTTAATATCACCATTCTGTAACAAAGATTTCTGCAATTTAACAACCTCATGTTAAAAACATTTCCTTTGTTTTGTGCTCCTGGGAGTCACTGTTAATGACCCCTGGGGTCTGTAATGGAGGAAGAATTAAAGGATTCAGTACAATCTTCCTCCTTCCATCTGGGCCTTGGCTGTGCCAGGGCAGGGCAAGGATGCACATGATCTACTCAGGTAGCGCAGCTGTGAATATGCCACTGCATAATTACATTTCAGGAGAATTTTCTTATCCAATGCCCTGCATTTGCTTTTTTGAATCCTTCTGGTACTGAAAGTGTTGGCACAGAACCTCAAGGTCTTGTTCTTGAGTGCAGTTTCCTGGCCTTTGATGTGTATCATCTGTAGCATTCCTAAAGTGGTACCCATTTCTTCTGTAATGCTGTGTAAGGGAGACAGCACCTGTGACTAGCCTGACACGAGAATATAAAAGAGTACTATATAATAATCATTCTTGTCTCTGAACTTCTGTGATTGGTATTGTCACGGTTTGAAGTGGATGAGGCACTATATTGGCACCTTTCTCTTGAGTTTTTCTGGCCAGAGGGATAAAATCAAAGTGTAACTAAGGAGAAAGAAAAAAAACAGAGGAGGAAGAATGTCATTCCAGGAATACACACCATCTTGGTATTATGAGTTGTGATGCTCTAAGGGATTGTATTGTACTTTACTTGAAGTATATTTTTTATTAATTAAATTAAATAAACAGTGAGTATTCCAGCTTTCTAAACACTGATATACTATTATATAAATACTGATTTGGGCAGTTCTTAAAGCAGTGCTTAATAAGGAAGAAATAAAAACATATTTTAGGTTAGTTTTCCATCAGATAGAAAGAGAACATGTCAAGGAAGTGTTCTGGTTTTGCTGTAAACTGTGCCCAAATACAGGAAACAATAATGGACATAGCAGAACATGAGGCAAGGACTGATGTTAAGTTATATTAATTAATTTAAAATTGTACACTCTGACCTTCCTTGTTTACTGTTACCTTTTGCTAAGTCTAAAGCATGAACTTGCTATTATTGCATAGCCATGAAGAACAGCATTATCACACCAGCCTTTTGAACACATACTGTTGCTTCAGCAAAGCCAGGAGCTGAAATACTTTTGGAGTTAAGTAGAATTGGTGCTTTTTCTGGCTCCTGGTGGGTTTGGATTTAAATCCACTGACCACAATTCAATAAAACCACAGGTGATTGTTGACAGTGTGCAGTTGGTGGGGATGTATCTTTGCTTTTCCAGTATGCAAAGCTGAGCAGAGTTTCCTGTCGAAAGGAAGGGCCAACACCATGTCTGCAAACCTGCAGGGATCTTGTGCTTATTTATGCTCTTACTCTTTGCAGCTGTGGGAGCACAGCAGGGGCTCACCATTCCCCTTAAGATCCCTTTATTCTGCCAGAGCAATGAGAATCAGCCTTAGAACAAATTCATACCCAGCCTTTCATGGCTGGCCTGGTACCCACAGAGCAACATTGCACTCCAAGTACTCCATGTATTTTGGGAAAAAATTAGGTTACAGCAATCCTGGTTTTATTTCTGTAATATAAATCTGTATTGTTAAAATATTGACAATTTTTATTGTGACTTTTCCATAAGACATTCTAATTTTGGTGTTCCCACAATGAGAGAGGATCTGCAGATTGAGTTCAGTACAGTCTGGATGGAACACAAAAAAACCCCATAGATCTGGTTACAAGATAAAGCATAACATACAGATGTTAACAGGTCTCTGCATGTGTGGTTTCATAGCCCATGAAATCTGTTTGGATTGCTCTCATCACTGTTTATAAAGGTATTTTCTTAGAGATCATCTAAGGACTGGAATTACTCTATACACTAAAGATTTGTTTAGGAATACTGCTAAGGCAAGCACAGCAATGTTAAATACAGAATGCATGTGGGGAATCTTAGGCTTCATCTGAGCTTCCAACTATAGATTAAAAGACTTCCCAAGAGGAATGAACTTAGCAGCCTGATAAACTGCAGTGAAAAGCAAGGCTCCAGTAGTCTGCAACTGGAATACTCCCCAGTGAAGTTTCAGTGATTCCTGAGATATCATTCTGAATCAGCAGTTACTGAAGTGCTTTATTTATTGTTCTTTTCAGTGCCCAGACCAGTCGTGCAAACAGGATTTGCTAGCTTACCTAGAACAGATCAAGCTGTACTCCCACCAGCTCAAGATCTGCAGCCAGGTTAAAGCAGAAATCCAGCATCTTGGTGGAGAGCTCATCATGTCTGCAGTAAGTAGAAAAATGGCACCACGTACTCTGTTAGTCAGACTAGGTGTTACATTTGAGTTGGGCTTTCCTGTGCTTGCAGCATGTTCCACTGTCACTCCAAATCCTGTTTTCTTTTCTAATACCCACTTAACAGCAAGAATCTATGACAGTGACACATAGGACTTCTGGCTTTAAAGGAATAATAATCACCTTTTCTTTTAAAATTCTCACAGCACATTATCACTGTTATTCTTAAGTAGTCTGGTTTGAAGAACTCTAAGGTGCATTAGCTTACATATGTGGAATATGCTCATGTGTGTGTCTGAACACAATGAAAACAGTCCAGGGGTGGAGTTCCAGGCCAGAAAAAAATGCTGCCAGACATTCTACAGGTCTACAGAAATAAATAACAGGAAGGGCAAAGTGACTTGATTCCTGAGTGAATTTATTGATTTTGCTTAAATTTGCTTTAAGAGTTATTAGCTCCTTTACAGCCAAGTATCATTAGCTATGGAAAAGACATTTTGTGCTTTTATGGAACTTTTATGCACTTGGCCTCAGCATAGCCATCCATAAAATGCCTTCGCATTCCCATGTTCTGTGACATGTTTCTGCCTGGAGCACATAGGGTTGTGATTTCAAGGTATAAATCTGCCAAACAGCACCAAACCCAGGTAAGACACTGGGCACATTCCTACACTCCATATACTTGGCACTGTGTTCAAGGGAACTTCACTCACATAGTTTGGAATGTTCGCTCTCTGTATCTCTCCCCCCAGCTGTTCCTCTGTGTCTGTACCTATCCCTGGCTATCTGTGTTCATCTGTCTCTGTGTATCCTGATCTGTATCTGTCCGTATCTCTCTATACCTATCTACCCCCAGTGATACCTGTCTTTATGTCCCTCCATCTGTCTGTACATATCTGTATTAATCTCTGCCTGTCTCTGTCTTTATCCACCTATACCTGTCTCAGGTTACCCATTTCTGTCTGTCCCTATCTACAGCTCTCTGTATTTATCTATACCTGTCTGTACTTACCTCTGCCTATCTGTACCTATACCTGTTGGTACTTATCTCTGTATGTCTCTGTCAAACCATACCTATCTCTGCCTGTCTGCACCTGCTGATACTTACCTGTGCCTGTCCATACCTGTCAGTACCTATCTACACCTGTCAATATTTAGCTCTGCCTGTCTAAACCTATCTCTATGTATCTATATATATATATCTATATGTATCTACACCTCTCTATATATACATCTATATACATCTCTACCTATATATCTATATGTATCACTAGTCATCTATACATGCCTCTATCCATCTATACTTACTCCACCTGTCAGTACTTGTCACTCTCTGTCCTTATGTATATCTCCCTCTCTGTACCTGTCAATATCTGACAAATCTCTGTCAAAGATCTGTCTCCAGCCCTGCCAATATCTCTGTCAGAACCCGTCAGAATACAAGAGAATTTGTCAAAATGTGTCAGAATCTGCCAAAATCTAACAGAATCTGCTAAAATCTTAGAGAATGTCAGGATCTAACAGAATCTGTCAGGATCTGTCTGTACCTGTCTCTGTCAATGTCTATGTGTACCTGTCACTTCCTCTCCCTGTCAAAAATTTCTTTTATCTAGATAGTCAATAGATATCTACTAGATATCTACCTCTGCTTGACAAAATCTTTCAGCACCTCTGTCTGTCCATATCTGTCAGCCTGTCTCTCTACCTGTTCCTGTCTGTCTGTACCTATCTGCACCTGTCTGTACCCACAGCTCTCTCTAGAGCAGCCTCTACCTTTGTTAACCTCTCTGTACCTATCTCTGCCTCTCCCTGTGCCTGTCTAGCCCTGTCTCTAGCCATCAATATCTGTACATTCCTACTTCTGTCTCTAGGCCTGCCTATCCCTATTTATCTTTCACTAAAACTATTATTACATTTTATGTGGTTTATAAATAATTGGAAATGAGCCTTTGTTGCTGAGGTGAGATTTGAAACACTCATTTCTATAGGATACTTGTGCTGGCTAATTTAAATGGTAATTTAGACACCACATTTGAACCTCTGGAACATACAGTTACATAATTTTAATTGCATGTATAATTTCTGAAGCCAATGGTTGTTTTCACTTGGACAGCACATTAACAAAGTTTATCTTCCTTACCTATTTCTTTTCACAAGCAGTTCTGTGACCAATGTGGGTTACAGTAAAGCCAAATGTTGGAACCAAGTTTGGTTCTTGCTATTTCTGCCTCCTGCTGTAGAAAACTCACATTGTTTTCTGTACCTTTTTTGTTGTGTCACTCCTGTCAACTGTGCATAATCTGTCTGCTGCAAAAATTTTAAGTTCTAAAAATGAAACCCCAAATTTAACTTCTTGATAATCCCGAAGACATGACTATAGATCCTAGCCCTGCTTCAGGGAAGAAGGGTGAGAATTTGTCCTGTGTGCATCCAAAAACTTGAGAAAGCCAACTGCGGGTTTGTGGCAGTGGGGAGTGAAGCGACACGGACCCCCTGATGCATCCCAAGGAGATCCTGTTATTGTAGAAATCGGCCCCTTTTCATACCTTTAATTCTAACCCAACAGAACTGAAACCAACCTGAGACTTCACAGAATTTAACAGAAGAAGGGCACCCATTGGCTGCCTCAGCTGCCATGCTGCTGCCCACGCATCCTGCTGTCCAATCAGCTTCCTGCTCGCACTCTGCCCACGCATCCTGCTGTCCAATCAGCTTCCTGCTTGCACTCTGCCCACGCATCCTGCTGTCCAATCAGCTTCCTGCTTGCACTCTGCCCACGCATCCTGCTGTCCAATCAGCTTCCTGCTTGCATGCTCCTGCAGCCAATCACAGTCTTGCTCCCACTGCCTCTCTGCCCCAGCCCCTCCCACACGGTGCTGTCCCTGGCGCTGTGCTGAGCACAGGCCTCACCAGGGCAGAGATTATTGCCCCGTGTGCTGAGCACAGGCCTCACCAGGGCAGAGATTATTGCCCCGTGTGCTGAGCACAGGCCTCACCAGGGCAGGAATTATTGCCCCGTGTGCTGAGCACAGGCCTCACCAGGGCAGTAATTATTGCCCTGTGTGCTGAGCACAGGCCTCACCAGGCAGTAATTATTGCCCCGTGTGCTGAGCACAGGCCTCACCAGGGCAGTAATTATTGCCCTGTGTGCTGAGTGCAGCCTCACCAGGGCAGAGATTATTGTCCCGTGTGCTGAGTGCAGCCTCACCAGGGCAGTAATTATTGCCCTGTGTGCTGAGCACAGGCCTCACCAGGGCAGTAATTATTGCCCTGTGTGCTGAGCACAGGCCTCACCAGGGCAGTAATTATTGCCCTGTGTGCTGAGCACAGGCCTCACCAGGGCAGTAATTATTGTCCCGTGTGCTGAGCACAGGCCTCACCAGGGCAGAGATTATTGCCCCTTGTACTGAGCACAGGCCTCACCAGGGCAGAGATTATTGCCCCTTGTGCTGAGCACAGGCCTCACCAGGGCAGAGATTATTGTCCCGTGTGCTGAGCACAGGCCTCACCAGGGCAGGAATTATTGCCCTGTGTGCTGAGTGCAGCCTCACCAGGGCAGAGATTATTGTCCTGTGTGCTGAGTGCAGCCTCACCAGGGCAGTAATTATTGCCCCTTGTGCTGAGCACAGGCCTCACCAGGGCAGTAATTATTGCCCCGTGTGCTGAGCACAGGCCTCACCAGGGCAGTAATTATTGCCCCTTGTGCTGAGCACAGGCCTCACCAGGGCAGAGATTATTGCCCTGTGTGCTGAGTGCAGCCTCACAGAGCAGTAATTATTGTCCTGTGTGCTGAGCACAGGCCTCACCAGGGCAGTGATTATTGTCCCGTGTGCTGAGCACAGGCCTCACCAGGGCAGTAATTATTGCCCTGTGTGCTGAGTGCAGCCTTACCAGGGCAGAGATTATTGTCCCGTGTGCTGAGTGCAGCCTCACCAGGGCAGTAATTATTGTCCTGTGTGCTGAGCACAGGCCTCACCAGGGCAGTAATTATTGCCCCGTGTGCTGAGCACAGGCCTCACCAGGGCAGTAATTATTGCCCCGTGTGCTGAGCACAGGCCTCACCAGGGCAGTAATTATTGCCCTGTGTGCTGAGCACAGGCCTCACCAGGGCAGTAATTATTGTCCTGTGTGCTGAGCACAGGCCTCACCAGGGCAGTAATTATTGCCCTGTGTGCTGAGCACAGGCCTCACCAGGGCAGTAATTATTGCCCTGTGTGCTGAGCACAGGCCTCACCAGGCAGTAATTATTGCCCCGTGTGCTGAGCACAGGCCTCACCAGGGCAGTAATTATTGCCCTGTGTGCTGAGTGCAGCCTCACCAGGGCAGGAATTATTGTCCCGTGTGCTGAGCACAGGCCTCACCAGGGCAGGAATTATTGTCCCGTGTGCTGAGCACAGGCCTCACCAGGGCAGTAATTATTGCCCCTTGTGCTGAGCACAGGCCTCACCAGGGCAGAGATTATTGTCCTGTGTGCTGAGTGCAGCCTCACCAGGGCAGGAATTATTGTCCCGTGTGCTGAGCACACACCTCACCAGGGCAGTAATTATTGCCCCGTGTGCTGAGCACAGGCCTCACCAGGGCAGGAATTATTGTCCTGTGTGCTGAGCACAGGCCTCACCAGGGCAGTAATTATTGTCCTGTGTGCTGAGCACAGGCCTCACCAGGGCAGAGATTATTGTCCTGTGTGCTGAGTGCAGCCTCACCAGGGCAGTAATTATTGCCCTGTGTGCTGAGCACAGGCCTCACCAGGGCAGTAATTATTGCCCTGTGTGCTGAGTGCAGCCTCACCAGGGCAGAGATTATTGCCCTGTGTGCTGAGCACAGGCCTCACCAGGGCAGTAATTATTGCCCTGTGTGCTGAGCACAGGCCTCACCAGGGCAGTAATTATTGCCCTGTGTGCTGAGCACAGGCCTCACCAGGGCAGTAATTATTGCCCTGTGTGCTGAGTGCAGCCTCACCAGGGCAGGAATTATTGTCCCGTGTGCTGAGCACAGGCCTCACCAGGGCAGGAATTATTGTCCCGTGTGCTGAGCACAGGCCTCACCAGGGCAGTAATTATTGCCCTGTGTGCTGAGTGCAGCCTCACCAGGGCAGAGATTATTGCCCTGTGTGCTGAGTGCAGCCTCACCAGGGCAGGAATTATTGTCCCGTGTGCTGAGCACAGGCCTCACCAGGGCAGAGATTATTGCCCTGTGTGCTGAGTGCAGCCTCACCAGGGCAGTAATTATTGTCCTGTGTGCTGAGCACAGGCCTCACCAGGGCAGAGATTATTGTCCCGTGTGCTGAGTGCAGCCTCACCAGGGCAGTAATTATTGCCCTGTGTGCTGAGCACAGGCCTCACCAGGGCAGTAATTATTGCCCCATGTGCTGCACCAGTCCCCTCTAGCTCAGTAAACAGGCAGGGAGGTGCTTATTTTGGGAGCCAGTGAAATGGAGAGTGTGCTTAGAGGCCTGAATGGCTTTGGGGGTTTTCTGTGAAATCAAGGTGAGATGCTGCAAGGTTGCTACTCTCTCAAATAATCTTAGAAAATGCTCCAACAAGGACTGTTTTTTTTTTTTTAAAAAAAATAATATAGGTGCTACATAGAAAAGAGTCAGATTGCTAGCCATTGTCAAAAGAGACATGTGCTCTCACTCCAGGCCTTTTAAAGACAGTGGAGACATGGTTGGTGTCACTGGTTATGAAAAATTTCTAGAAAATGGAAAAAAATCTCCTCAGTCTCTGTTTTGGGAAGGGGATGCCATTTGTGACTGACTGTGCTCAACTGCCCCCCTGCAATTAAAATTGTGGTTATCTGAAACTGCAGCCCAACCAACTAGTGATGGCCTTTTGTATTAATTTAACTCTTTATGTTTTAATTGCTTTAGTGTGAGAAGAATAGTGGGATTTACATTGTGCAGATAAATTGCTCAGTCAAGAAGGAGAGAAATGCACTAGTGGTATAAAATGGCTGGTTACTGAATTGCTTTTCTTAAAAACTGGAGCAAGTTCCAGTTTTCAAAGTCCATGTGGGGACTTTAGAAGTTGATAGTATTCCTAGGTTAGGTGGCCTTGAAATAAGTTACAAACCCAAGTTCTGTGTGAGACAGCAGAGGGGTTCTTCTCCCCTTCCCACCTTCTCCCTGCCCAGAAAATAATATTAGAACTCCATTAGAAAATACAGGAATCAGAACTGTGGCTGGAATAGGATTATATTTTATATTCTCCCCAGTCCTGATCTTGTCTGAATGAGAATCAGAAAATGAGACAGCAAGCCCTTGCAGATAGTAAAGGTTTTATTGTGTATTAAGTAAAAAATGTGTGAGTCTCCAAATACCTGAAACTGAATCCATCCTCTGGTTCGTGAAGATCTGCTACAGGAAAAGAAATCTACCAGAAAGAGCATTAGGAAATAATCATACAGGTTTCTCCATCGTTTGCTCCCCCCTGCATCCGTGTAGGTGTGTGCAGGAATGACCTCCCTGGTTCTTGGGCATCCTCCCCTCCTCTGGCTGGCACTGGCTCCTCACAGTCCCTCCCTGATCTCCCACCTCCTTCAGGAGCTGGGAGAGGCATCTGGCAGCACAAAAGCTGAGGGGGGAAGCTCCTCTCCTGTGAGAAATGACACATTTCCATGTTCTGATGGGTCAGTACCAACTTCCACAGTGACAAATCCACTTTGAGTACCAGCTGGTGGAATCCACACATAAAAGCACTGTTTTGAGATGGCTCTTACATTCACCCCACACCTCTCTTCTCCAACCATTAGAACAAGGATCTTGGGCTTAAATCACCTTCTAGGAAAATTCCTTCTCACAAGAGTAGCAGTTCATTAAAAAAATGACCCAAACCAGCCTCTCTTGAAGCCTAAGGAGCAATAGAGAGGAAGAGAGGGATGAAAAGCAGAGGATGTAGTGTCACATATTTGCAGACCTGCAAAAGAAGGAAGTGTCTTCTTGAAACAGAGCAGCCACAGTCACTGTCTTACCAGTTCTGGATGATTCTGTGCTGGAGCAAGGAGCCCTAAACCAAAGGAGCCCTAAACTGGTGCTCCAGGTTAACCTTGGGTGGTACTGTGGAGCAGTGGGTGGCACTGCCATGGCACAAGGGCAGCTGTGTCTCTGTCAGCAGCAAACTCTGTTTTCACCTACATGATCTGCACTGGAGGAGGTGCTGCTGGCTGCCAGCATGGAATGACAACAAAGAGCATATGATGCATATGAAAAACTGTTGAAATCCATAAACACAGCTCAGTCCTCTTCAGCTGTTTGTGCCCTGTGCCCGTGTCCGCCCTGCTGCAGTGCTCAGGCCCCCCCACGCTGGGGGTTTTCTTCCTACAGTTCATACCTGGCTGTAGCACCAGTGGAGGTTATTTAGGCCACTTTCCCTGGGCACCTGGGATGCTTTGTGGACTTCCCAGCTGGCAGCTCTTCTCACTGCTCTCCTTGTTTAGTGGCTTTTGGACTTCAGGCTACACACGCTTGTAGTCTGCCTTTCTCACTGTCCATTCCCAAGCTCTGGTACTTTCTCTCTAGTCAGCCCCTCATTACAGAGGTTAGAGGGGGTCCTGTACAGAAAAAGAGAGGAAGAGCTGTGTATCATCACCTTCTCAGTCTCCATTCATTGCAGTTTTGTTATTTTCATTCATTAAAAATTCCTTGCTCACTATTTAGTCCTTCATAGGCCCACCCAATATTGGGAGTACTGCATTGTCAGGTTCTAAGCTGCACAAGTCCAAATGGTAAGGATTCACTAAGTATTCATTAGGAGTGATTAAATAGGAAATGGACATTTCCTCCTATTAATTAAACTGGTGCCTCTTCAGGCACAAAATAATGGGGTAACATTTGCAGATTGATAGTAATTGCATTAATTTATGCAGATAAGCTGATACTTCACTTACAAGCACTGCACAGCAATAGGCTTGCACCTTACCTTGCCAGTTTGCTCTTTTTCCAGCAATGGCTTTAACTAGAGAGAATTATTTCACAGGGCAGAAAATGAACGTATCTTACATATTAATATTGTGCTCCATTACTTTCATCAGGCAATTCTGTTTTATGCTATTTACAGTCATTATCTGCTTATGTTTCATTTTATATTGTACTTGGCAAGAGAGACAAAGCCTTTTGGCCTTAAAAAGGAAGGGTCTTGAAGAGCAAACTCACAAGAGTCCCAGTATCCCAGAATTTGCTAACTGGCACAGAAGCTTCCCCCTCTACCCCAGGTTGGCTAGCCTTACCTGTGCACTAAGGGCTGTTTCCCTTTGCTGTTCCTGCAAATGTCTCATTTATCTTCAGCTCTTCCCCCTAGTATCTCAAGAGCCAGACTTTAAGTTAAACACTGACATCAGGCTGCTTTTGTGCCAAATGGAGGTGCTTTAATGTGTCTAACTTCATGCTCCAAGGCTGTACTGAAATCTCTGTTTCCCTTGCTAAGTTCCTGGGCTTGTTAAATCATAAGTTTCCAGCATGACACTGCAATGAATGTGTTCCAGCTTTGAGGGCTGAACCACAGGTGAAAACACAGAGGCAAAGCTGTAAGCCAGAAGTTAGAAAAATGCAAGGGAGAGTCTCTGCCCCCAGGCCTTTGGCTGACACAGTCCCAATCCCTGGCTATCCACACCGCAGGAAAAGGCTGTCCTGGCCAACGTGCACTGCTGTGGCAGCTGGTAAACAGCCCCATGCCTTCACCACTGGAAGGGGTTCAGCTGCTGCTGGAGAGGAGCTGCCCCTCAGGCAGGGCAGGAGATGGGAGCAGGGCTTTTCAGCTCCTTTTAGGGTCTGGCTGTGCTTTCCCCAGGAAGAGAAGTGAGATAGGCAGAACAGCCTTGCTGCAGCCCTGACAGGACTGGATGGAAGGAACCAAAGGCTTAAAGTAGCAAGCTGGGAATCACACTGGAGCAGGGGCTGCCCTGCCAGCCCTCGAGTCACTGCAGGACCTGGGTCATTCCTGTGCCGTCGGTGCCGCTGTCCTGCTCCCACTGCGCTGTGACTCTGGGGGATCACATCCCTTTTCCCTTGATGCACACCCACAGTGGCTGCTCTGACACAGCCGTGTCCCCAAGCACCAGGGCACAGCTCCTGCTCTGTGCTCAGCCACTTTGCCTCTCCTGGCTGCTGCTTCTCCTTGGTGCTTGTTGAGAACTCTTAGTTCACCTGTTTGAGTGGGAGGGAGGTTACTTGTAGGGCTTCACACCATGCATGAAATGACTTATTTCAGTATTTGACTCTGAAAATACTGAACCGCTCAATTTCTAAAAGCTGACATTAACCCCCAAGAGCTGACACAAGTTTTCTTCTGCTGAGACTTGACAAAAATATGTCACTCTGAGGTTTTTTTTTAGTTAGTAACACTATACCTCTCTAGCTTTTGCCTAGTGTACGCTGGCAGGTGTGTGGATATAGAAATCCTGGCCTTTGGAAGCAAAGCAAGGGATAGATTTTCCTGTCAATCACTTACAGACAGCTCAGTAACTACTACATTCTAAACTGCATCTACTGAGAAAAACTAATTTAAAGGAGGAGGAAATAATGGTAATGTACACTAAAGGACAGCTAACTTTTCCCAGTAATAATTACTCTGGCAGTTAGCAAAATCAGGATGTGTCATATAGTTCTTAGCCTCAGTGTATGTAAAATATTGTTGCAACAAACACTCAATTTCTTCCTCAACAGTAAGGAAAAGATTTATATTAAGCCACTGTTCTTTTCCTCAAGGGCCTGTTTTTTAAAATAGATTTTTAAAATCCTCCCTGGAAGTGAAAGCAGCAGTAGTGGGGAGGGGCTGATCTATCTGCCTGGCTAAGCATCTGCTCCATTATGGTGCCGCACAGGAACAATTCCGCAGCCCTTAATGTAAGTTGTTTATCATTTAACTTGGACATAGGCCTGGCCTAATTATAGAACTCAGCTTCAGCCCTTTGAATCCTGCTTAGCCTGAAGCAGGCTCTGGTAATGGTTAGTTTTCAGTCCATTAGATTCAATTTCCCCACCTGAAAAATGGGTAAAACATGGAACAGACCCCAGACACCCCTGAGGTGTTTAGTGCAGTCACTGGATGGACACACAAACACAGATAACCAATGGAACAGCCACGTTTCTAGGAAAACTCAGTTCCTTGGAAAGAATCTCAAGCAGTGAAGCTGTTTTCCTTAGGCCACATCCATGGGGATGAAACCTCTCCAGTATCCCAGAGTGAGAGCATGGTGAAGCAGAGGTGAGCAAAACATTGACAGAAAACAGCTTCACAGAAAAGAATCACAATGGCAAGGCTCCCTTTGGCTCATTCCCCATCTAAACTGTACTGGGGTTGAATCTGTGACAGGTTCTGCATGTCATCTGTCAGCTGCATGAGCACACATGGCAGGTAACCAAGTGCTTCCAGTTCCAGCTTTGCTGTGCTTTTCTTGGACACCTGACTTTTCTGTCTTCTGGTGCCAAGGATAGATCCCTTAAGATCTCCATTTCCACTTAAAGGAAATTAACACTACTCTGAGTGGGAAAAAAGGGAGGCTCAGAAAAGCAGGCAAGTAAGTGGTGTTCAAATCCTGGCCAAGGCTCAGTAAAAACTCCAGTGCCTTCAACAATGGAGATTTCACTATTTTTGAATTGTTTGGCTTCTTTTAATCTTAAGGGATTAAATGACTATTTTATGTAACAACCTTAGTGAAAGAACCATAAAATAATTCAAAACAGCAATTAGCTACACCTAGTAAAAAAGCAGGATTAAAATCAAAAGCTCAATATAGTAAGGACTCCTTCCCTGAAATGCAGCATTGCTCAGACACACTGCTCTCCACAAAAATGTAGAACTCATGTAACTTTCAGATGTAGCTGTCAAAGAAATATAAATTCAGTCTTAGGCTTTCAGTATAGTGTACCAAAGGAAATGTGCTTCTAGGAATTTACATAATGAACCTTGTGTTTCAATTAAAATCAATTTTTAATAACTGACCTTGTTTCCAAAAGAATTTTAAGTTCAGACTTCAAACACTGATAAAAAAGTTTGGTATTTGGTGTTCAGTTCTCAGCTTCCACCTATATGGAAAACCTAAATCTGGGTGAACTGTAAATACGACTTGGAATACTGTAAACAGCCAACTAACACATCTGTTCTCAAACAGCACCACCTTACAGTTCCCTGCACAACTCCAAGAGCACTCCCAGCAGAGCAGTCCAGGTGTCCCAGCTGGGGCTGCAGGCACTGCAGGTTACACAGAACACTTTGGGAGAGCTGCAGGCCCACACAGCTTTGTCCCTGAGCACAAAGTCTCTGTCCCTGCCTTAGGACAGAGGGGCAACACCTGCACATCACAGCAACAATGAGAGCAGGAGGGAGCCTGGCCTCTCTGCCTGCCCTGCAGTCAGCAGAGTTTGTATTCCACTGCTGCACCACTTACAGCTACTGCTGGCATGGGACAATGGGAGCATTTCTTACTGCACTGAACAAAAAATACTTTGACAGCAAAACAGTTTCTCCAGTTTCTAAGTCACGACTGTCTTTGTTATTCTGAATATTAAAAATAACTGCCCATATCAGTTATCATATTGTTCAGCATTTCATAGCAATGGATTGCCACTACTGCCAAGACATGAAATAACTTTACCAAAATGAGAAAAATACAATGCATGTAAGCAAACTGGAAAAAAAGTTTCAAAATTCATTTCTTGTCTAACATTTTCCTTCAGCTTTGCTATGCAGAGGAGAGTTTGCTTTCTTGCTCTCAGGACTTGCTATAGAGGAGGAATAAAAGTGCTGGAGAAGGGAGAGTGGATTTCAGCACGAGTGCTGCCAGCCTGATTTGGGGTGGGAATTTTTTTCTAAAAAATACTGTCATTTGCTCTGTATCATGTGTGTTCCACCACAGTGGTGAGAATAATTCTGAATTCCTTTTGCAATGGCAGCCAAATACTACTGCTCACAGGACAGGTGAGGAAAGAAATGTCAAAGGATGTTTTTCCTAAAGCCTTTCATGAATTCTTGTCTTAACTTACACAGACCTGTAAAATCTGAAGGCTAAGATATTGCATCTCCATGGAAAATGCTGAAAGGGCAAAAGTGAAGTTAGGCAAAAATAAAACAGGTTTTAGTTTGGGGTTGGTTGGTTTGTTTGTTTTACCAGTGAATCTTTATGTACCGCTTGCTGTGCATTGAAGAGTTTGCAGCTACATCTCTTGAAGTGAAATGGACTTAAACACTCAATGAATATTTTATCAGGCTTTTATTTATGCCATGTTCCATTTCTTCAGTTTTCCTAGATATGAGACCTTGAAGAGCCTGCTGAATATCTGAGATAAAAGCATTCAAGTGAAGACAGTTCTCAAGTACATCAGTTTTATAGAACAGATTTCCAGCAAACTGTACAGTGTTACTGGTATTGAGGTAGAAAAACAACAAAAGCCAGAGAAAGAGGAAATGAAATGTATGGCCAGATTGTAGTACACATCTAAGAACATCTAAAAGCTTCTCCAAAATTCTGAGTGCAGTTAATACCCCACCCCTACACAAACTTCCTCTTTAGAAGACAAATGTGAGATGCATCAGAAAGGCGAAGGGCCACGTAGACACAAGGACACAGCCAACGCTGTGGGCAGCCAGCCTAAAGGGCAGCATTAACTGAGTGTCCCTGCACCTCAGTGCCTGTTCTGACTCAGCCCAGTGTTATAAATGCTCAAATCGTGAGCCAAAATTATCAAAATTTTAGCAAAGATTTATTAATTTGTCTGCAAGACCGAAGTTCAGTCTTCAAAACCACCACAGCCAAAGAGACAGCGTTGAGCCAGGGATCGATGCTGGGTGAACCTGGATCTGACCTCCCGAGTGTCAGAGTCTCCCCCGTTCATGCTCGCTGCTTCTTGCAGCGGGGTTTTATACAGTTTATTCTGCCCGAGGCAAAGATGACCAAATTTCCTTTGTATCTCTTCACATGCATCACTGTTTCTTTCCATGTGCAGAGCTGGACAAAGGCCAAGTCCAGGTGTGCCATTGGTGTCAATCGGCTCCAGCTCCAGGAGAAGCCATGTATGCAGATGTATCAGTTTGGCGCAGCTGACTTTCCTGATAGATGCAATTGGCAAGGCGATAATCGCTCTTGGGTGGCTCCTGATGACTCGGGAAACCGGTGATCATCGCCCTGGAAGCTGCTATTCTTACATTAAGGCATCGATTGTTAACGTGTGTCCGGGAACTAGTTGAATCTGAATAGACAGCTGCTCCCAGATGGGATGATCAAAGACATGCTTTTGGATTTCACAATATTTTATACCATACATTAATAGCATGAATTATCCCTACCATATATTACACCAGCCCCAGGTAATGCAGCAAAAGCCCAGGTCAAACACCCTTGGTGGGCCCTAGGTCACTGCCTTGCAGCAGGGGACACACAGAGCTGTTTCTCACAGCGCGGGGCCAGGTCCTGCACAGCTCTTTGTGGTTCAGTGCTATGGCAGTGGTTCAGTTCCTCTGGTGTTGCAAGGGGCAGGGGAATTCTGCCTCGTGGTACAGCTCTGCAGTTGGGCTTGGAGTCAGGCCGTGGCTCTCCAGCATTTAAAGTGCTGGAGTTGGCAGGTGTCCCCTGCCAGAGCCCCTGTGTCAACCACAAGGCTGACACAGCTGCACGCTGGGGTTCAGTTACAGCCTCATCAAAACTGGGCACCCCTGAAGTTTGTTGCTGCTTATAGTAGATACCTATGATTACAGTTTAGAAAACAATAAAAATGCAGTTTTTGTGATCTCAGGGGTGGGGTGAAGGAGCCCTCGACTGTTCCACAGCCGATTTGTGGAAAAGCCACAGGGGGCAGAAGGAGGAGGTAACTGTTCAGTTTCCACAGGAGAGTAAAGGCCAGCTAAGTTCTACTGCTCACTTCAGCACTCTCCATGTTCCACACTACACACATTGAAGTTACAATAAAGTTACAGCTGAAGCTTTGTAGCATTCTGCCTGGATGCTACCAGTTTCTTCAATAAGCCTTTTCCCTGCCATGCAAACAAGAATTTATTTGCTCCCCAACCTGCCACGCCTCCTCACATGCCTCTGTCAGCCAGCAGCTTCAAAATGGTGGAGCAGTTACACACACTGCAGTCACTGGGAGACTTCAGGGAAGAAGCTTCCTCTGAAGCCCATTACCATCTGCCAGAGAACAAAAACCATCTTTTTTTTTGTCCTAGCAGCTTCATAGCAGTGTTACTATGCCAGTGCTGGACTGTTAGGGTAGGGGAAAAAAAAAAAAGTTATTTCAATAAGATGTCAGAATTATGGTGTTGTCAGCTGTTCTAGATGGCAACAGATAATTGAAATTTCGTGTGTCTGTGTGTGTCTGTGTGTGTGCATGCAGAGGTGTGTCTCACTGTGTGACAGCATCCAGCAGTGAGCTGTGGCCAGGGCCCCCCTCCATCTCCCCTGAGCTAGGGCTGCACCTCAGGGCAGCCTCCCTGGGGAAAGGGAGTGTGGGACAGGAACTCTGAGCAAAACCTTCCCCACAGCCTGCAGCCTTGGGAAATTGTTTGTTTCACATGTGTTAGATGTATAAAGAAGTGTTTGAAATTTGGGGGTCAGCACATGCACTGAAGTTCACATCAAAGTGTGTGACAGCAGCTGTGCTGCAGGGCCAAGGCTGCTGAGGGGCTGGGCAGCCCAGCTCAGTCATCCAGCTCATAGATCCCAGTCCCAAACACACCCACCTGCCCTCTGATGGCAGCAGTGCCCTGCAAACACCACAGGGCTGCTAGAGACTGGCAGCCCTTTCTAGAAAGTTCACATGCTGCAGCATGGAATGAACTTCAGAGGCCATCTGGTAGATTTTACACCTTTTCTTGGGGAATTGAGATCATTTCAGTTTGCCATCATATGTGTGAATTCAACCAGATATCGTAACTTTTTAAAAATTTTTGGTTTTTTGCATTTCCAGAGAGCAGCAGTATGTGTTGTATTAACTGGAAGATTTTTCTGTCAGTTCAGAGGTGTTTCCAAATTGCAACTAAATCCAGCCTTTTGGCTGCATTTTTTATTTCTGCCTTATTTGTATTTGTGCTACACAATCAGAATGAAGACAGACAATAATAATACACCTCTCTCACCTGATCAATTTGTTTGATCTGGCAAAGGGAGAAGTCCTCAAACCTCTCCTAATAACCCCATTTGTAAATCTGTACCTTGCCCAAGGCTTTGGGGTTGGGCTGCATGGCAAAGGACAGGATCACTCTGCCACTAAACCCACAGAGAGCCTTTCAGAGAACTGGCTTCAGTGCTTTTACACAAATGTTTCAGCAGTGGGGATATTTAGAAGGTGAAGTGTGAAGGCTCTCCTGTTTTGAAGAGTAATCCTATTATTTGTCCATCCCAGCCATGGAGAGCTTCCTCAGTGCTCCTGTTCGCTGTCCATGAGCAGTGACAGAAGACACCCCTGCTGTGGCACTGGTGTGGCTGTGCTGGATGCTGGGGAAGATGATGGGCTTTGTTTGTTCTGCATTCTGCCCTTTGGTGACACTCCCCAAGCAGCTGGGGAGGCCATACAGTCATAGGGATTTCTGTGGGTTATCCCACTTTTAATATCCCATACAAATCTTGGCTGCTGAGAACAGGTTCAGCAGCTCTGCCAGAGCCAGAGGCAGACACTTCAGAGTATCCCAGCACTGCTCCTGAGCACTTGTGGGAGCCTGGAATGGGACAGGAGCAGCTGGAGGCCTTACCTAGTGCTAAAACAAAGGAAACAAGTGGTCACATTTTCACAGCTCTTCTTCAAGTTGGTTTCATTACCCATCAGTAGTAATTGCAATAGGATCCTGCAGACAAGCATCCTGAATTCCTGTTACAGAAAAAAACCAATTAGCATTATCTTCCAAAGCATTTATTGATTCCACCAGCATGAATTTCCATACATCACAATAAATCTGAGCAGCAGAGCATGAGCAAAGTGATCAAACACACAAAAGGAAAATGTGGGAATTATGGTTTAGTCTCTGGTAGTCTTAATTTTAACTGGTGTTTATTCCTGTGCCTACTGTGGTTAAAAGCACACCGATTTCTAGGCTGGTGTTTCTGTTTCCTATTACAGCTGGACAGTGTCACTTCACTAATTCAGGCCGCCAAAAACTTAATGAATTCTGTGGTGCAGACAGTGAAGATGTCCTATATTGCATCCACAAAGATTATCAAGATTCAGAGTCCTACTGGCCCACGCCATCCAGTTGTGATGTGGAGAATGAAGGCTCCAGAGAAAAAGCCCCTGATTAAAAGGGAGAAGCCAGAAGAAATCTATGCTGCTGTCAGAAAAGGTTCTGCAAAGAAGAGAATCCATCCTGTGCAAGTCATGAGTGAATTCAGAGGCAGAGAAATAGTCTAATATTCTGCCACTATGTTTTCTTATCTTGAATTTCCCATGATTTTTCATCTTTTCCCCTGCTTACTTAATAATTATATATGTCAACGTTTTGCTCTAAATCTGTAAGATAACACTTGCTTAAATGATTTGAAAATGCTGTTGGATTACTTAAAAGCACACAGTTGAAAATAATACTGGTTCTCCTGCAGTGAGGAGCTCTGGTGTCTGTCCAGCTGGGCCCACAGTGCAGCTGGGAAGGAGCAATGAGCCAAGAGGCCAAAGGCAGCCTGCACTCAGCAGGTCTGCAGTGGGTCTGTGTGTGACACAGGCATTTCTGACTGCTGGGCCAGGTCCTGATGGGCACCCTGTGACCAGCTCAGCTGGGCTGCCCAAACCTGGGTCCAGACTGCAGCATCCAAAGACTTCTCCTTGGCCAAGACCATGTCTTGGAAATGTAAGCTTGAAAATGTTTGATGAAACACACAAAGTGTTGGAACAACATGGATGTAACAATGTAATAAAGAAAGCACTGACTGCAGGCCGGCAGGGGTGACAGCTCTTTAGAAGGCCTTTGGAAACATGAACAGGAATCTGTGTTCTGCTCCCTGCTCTCTTCTGTGAGCCCCAATAAATCTGCTGGCTGTTGTATTTGGCAGTTCAGATAAATCAGACATTAACAATAAAAAAACTTTCCTATTGCTGCATGAAAGAAGAACTTTGAAATAAATCATTATTCTGAGTGTGTGAAATACACATATATCTTGAATCTTAGGAATGGAGTGACTTTTCCAAAGCAACTGTAGGGAATTAAGTTACTTCTGACAGACTTCCTAAATGCAGGACTCTGCTGGTGAGTGCTGAATGGCTGCACTCAAAGTGTGTCATGAAGGTAAATCCTGCTAGTCCAGACCTCTGCAACGTACTTAAGAAAAACTAGTTTTTTCTAAATACTTTTTAATCTGAAATCCACTTGGACTAATTTTTTTAGAAGGCTCTAACTTGCCTTTTTGCCATGTCATGAATTCTTCCCAGACTACATTTGTTACTCAAGATGTCTTTGCTTGGCCATTCCATAGATCCTTCAGCATGGCCTTCTACATTTGCCAGGGTGAAAGGGCTCCCTCAAAAGCCAGAGCTTCCTGTGTCACTGACTGCCATTATGGGATGGCTCCACATTCTGGGCCGCTGCTCCAGGTCATTTATTACCATGCTTGCCCAGCCGTCCCTGACCTAGCCCAGTGTGGGCAGCAGGAATAACCCTCAACTGTGCCTTTTCTCTTGGGGCTGCCATGTTTGTAAGCTCAGCACGCTGGGGCAGGGTAATTTCTGGGCTGCTGGTTATAAAACCCTGTGAAACTATAGTGCTCATGAATTAAAAATTCTACTGATCATTCTTCCACCTTCCCTAACCTTGTAATCACTTAAATGGAACAAAAGGAGAAGTTTGGAAGAAAATCACCTTTTTCCAACTCCAGTTCCCTCCAGCATGTTTGCAGCAAGATGTCAGTAATGTCTCCTGGCTTTGCTGCTCCTCCCAGGGCTCCAGAGGCAGCAGGTAAGCTGACACAGCCTTGTGGGCTGCTCTGGGGCTGTGACTGTCCTGAAACCCTCCTGTCTCCAGGTTACACCTTTGATCCTGGTCACCTTGATGTCAAACGTTTGTAACTAATGCCTTGGTACCACATTGTTAATAAAAAAGCACGTACACCCCGAGAAGCTGCTGTCAGTGTTGTGGGATTTTTTCAGTGTGTCTGAAGTTCAAGGCCTGCCAGGTGTACTCACAGAAGCCTTCCTTCCAGCACACTGTGTGTGCTCCATTAGCCGCTCTACAGGAGAGGTTTTCCAGCACCAGTATCACTAAAGCACATTTTACTGCTTCATTTCATGCTCCTTCCTGCACTGCCAGTCTGTGCTCCTTCCCTGGCCATGCTCAGTCACCAGTTTGATCTCAACACAGCAATTTATTACACAAAAACCACCCTCTAAATGAACAAGGAATTTAAAACTCACTGTAGGCTGTTGAGCCAAAGAAAAAAAATCAAATTTAGACTAAATTTATCTTGGCTTAAATTCAATCCCAAGAGAAAAAGTTTATTCCTGGCTAAGGAGGCAAAGGGTAAGAAGTCCTGGAGCTGTAAAAAGCCCAGCTCATCACCCTTCAGCCAGTCTGGGAAGCAGGGAACCACCACTTCCCTGCCACCAGGGAGAATTCTGAAGGAGGATGAACTGCTCAGTGTTATTCCAAGCAGCTCCTCATTCCCTGCTAGCCCAGCTTGCAGAGCATAACTTCTCCCCCAGTTTCTGCCTGCCCCTCACACTGTGCCCTCAGCTGCTCTCAGGCTGGCAGAGCTGCAGCTTTCTCACCTCAGCAGCTCAGATTATTTCATTAGCCTGCCTTGGCCTCTCCCCATTACCACATCATGGAGCACAGTGTGATGGATGACTGAAGGCAATTTTATATTAAAAATTTTCACTAGAGCACTAGAAAGTGGGAGTCCCATTGCTGAATCCCATTAGTTTGAGAGGACAGGTCTGCATCATTTCCGTAAATCCCAAAGCTGTTGAATTTTTATTTTTTTAAAATAAACAGCCAATATGCTTTTTCTCCCAACATAGCCTGGTACCACTAGGGAAGCTCTGTAGCTGCATCTCTACTAAAGAACACAACTAAGCAGCTTGACATTGGGCCAGGCATGGTGTTTTAAAGGTCCTGCAGTGATTTTTAAAAGGATTGTGTCCTTTATTCTCTGTGAGCCCACAGCTGGAGCATTTGAGAAAAGTATGTTGATACAGAAAGTTCTTTCATGGGCCTTTAAAAGTTTTCTTTTTGACAAAAAAAAAAAAACAACAAAACCCATAAGTCTTTATCAGCAGTAGATAATAAAATTCTATGTAAAGCCTATTTCTCTTTCTAGATATTACTTATCCCTTGTGTGTTGCACCCAGTTGAACTCTGGGGACTTGCCAGCATGTTAGGCTCAGGAGATGAGAGAAATAAACCCCTGTGCCTCAGCTGTGGCTGCAGCCAGGGTGGTGCCTGGTCCTGCATCCCAACAGCTGGAAAGCAGCACCCACCTCCCCCTCCCGGACACGTGGGGACCCTCCCCAGCCCTCTGCTGCTCCCAGCTCCTGTCCTCCCCCACAGAACCCTGTGCATCCCACGGGCCTGGAACACCGAGGGAGCTCTGCCAGCTTACAAC
Source organism: Agelaius phoeniceus (assembly GCF_051311805.1). Classification (NCBI taxonomy): domain Eukaryota; kingdom Metazoa; phylum Chordata; class Aves; order Passeriformes; family Icteridae; genus Agelaius; species Agelaius phoeniceus. The sequence goes on from NC_135273.1 coordinate 35,269,691, forward strand.
AGGCACTGAACCCTCTAGAGCCCCTGGGGGCTGGGAAGAGAGACAACAGAACAAAAACACTCATCTGATATTGTCCAGTAGAGGCAATTTAGCATATGAAGAGTAATTAAATAATAATTAAAGATCAAGCAAATCAGTCTCTCTCTCTCCCCAAGGTCATCAGTGGGCTTGGTTTTTGCACAACAGCTTCTTAAAGGGAAGAAATGCATGGGCAGTGTTAATTACAAAGCCATGGATTTGGTGTTGCACACTGGAAGTGGTGTTGCTGCACTGAAAAATGCCACCTTTCACACAATAAACCACAACTCACTGGAAACTTTCTTGGCATAAAGAAAATCTACACCCAAAGCAGAAATGGCAAACAAACCATGAAAATACTTTAAAGCCCCTGATGTCTCTCATCAACAGGAGGAATGTGCTGCTATGGTCCAAGGAACTGGAAGCTGAGGAACTAATTTTTGGCTCCACCCTAAAAGCAATAGTTAAGATGAAAGTTTGCACTGCAAGAGGTAGATCTAACAGTTTTAAGGAGCTTTTTATATACTTCCTGATGGTGAAAATGACTATGTTAAAGCAGGCTGGAGACCACAGAGATGCCCTGTACAGGATGATGTTTCCTCTCAATCCTCAGATCTTTTATCAGACTGGTCATTTTAGAGCCATTGGCTTTTCTGCTGCAGTTTTCAGTTTCCTTCACAGAAGGCAGCACATGACTCGAGCAGCTGCCAACACCCCCGAGCTCAGCATCTGTGGGTGGGGCACTGCTCTTTCCAGGGGGTGGAGGGTTAAAGGAGCTCCCTGCTCCAGCAAGCCTCTGTCCCTGGGCTGCTTCGTGCCCAGAGCTCCCTCACTGGATGGAAACAGGATAGGATATTGCTCCCACACTTTGTGCCATTCTTAACCAGCCAGCATGGCTGAGAGAATGGGAGAAACTTTCCTGCTGGGTTTTTAGCTTCTCTGGTGGAGGAAGAGACATTTAAAGCAATGATTTCTCCAGGAAAGCAGAATCTCCCTGGAGTAAAGGCTTTCCAAAAAGGACAAAACAGCAAAAGACTCTTTTCTGCCTTCCACTCCCTCTACAAACCCAGTCTAGTCCTCTCAGACATCACTGAGGGTTGGGGCTTTGTAGCTTGCTGGGGATGTGATCCTTAGAACCACAAATGAAAATAAGCAAATCAAACAACCAGTGCAAGTTGCTGTCAGGAAGGTTTGCATTTGTTTCTCTAAGAGAACATCTGGGTGCATATTGCACAATTTATATTTAGTTCATCTGCACTTAGGAGCAAGAAAAGAAGACGAGAGCTCTGCTACTTTATGTCTTAAGTACAAATTCAGAGGGGAAACACAGGTTAGATATGGGGAGGGAATTCTTTACTGTGAGTGGGTGGTGAGGCACTGGCACAGGGTGCCCAGGGAGATTGTGATGCCCCTTGATCCCTGGAGGTGTCCAAGGCCAGGCTGGATGGGGCTTGGAGTAGCCTGGGACAGTGACAAGTGTTGGACAAGATGGTTTTCAAGGTCCACTCCAACCTCTCAACATTCTGTGATTCTGTGTGGATTATACAGGTGCCACAGACTTCATACAGAAACAGCAAACACAGACAGGCAGACCCCAAGCACACACTGCAAACCACCTGCCCTTAACGTGCAAACCTCAGTGCTTGGGGGACCTTTGCCCTTGGTCGACATAAAATAACCCTCTCTTACTTATCTATTGATATAATTATATAATTTACCTATTATGTATTTTATATCTATTACAACACACATTAGTAATGAATGTGTTATAATAGTCGCAAAATACAAATAACATAAATCAATGCAATTATTTTAATAGAATAAATATACAGATATATTTATAGTTAAATGTATTTCTATAATTACATAATATTTAGTAACTGATAAACTGAAGTTGTTAGAATTCAGAGCAAGTACACAGAAGTACATGGATGTTTCACTTTATAAAGGTGCAGCATCTCAGACACTCAGCCTCAATTTTCTGCTGTTGAATTACTTTGACAGGGAAAAAATGGCTGCATCTTATGGCAAAAGTATAGCAACTGCATCTAGTCACTCAGAAAGCAAACTGGAACTTAAGCCCCCAGCAGTTAAAAATAAGCACAGAATAATTACGTCTGCAAACCTTTGAAGAGTTTGAATAGGATATTCATACCTATTGTAGTATAAAAAGAAAGGGAAATGAGGTAACTTTTTGGCTCAGGATGAGCTCTATTATCACTGAAATAATTTCTGTCTAGCTGCAAGCATTACACAAGCCAATATAATTTCAAGACAAGTACTTGTTATGTTAACAAGAATGACTAAGATGCTTCACTTCCCCAGCATCCTGTCCTTCACCTACTCTTCCTAATTTCCCCCCAGAAGAACCTCTTGTTCTCAGGGCTCTGGAATGAATGCAGCATATACAAATGTACTAACATTCCAGCAACTGTATCCATCCTGGAGATTCCATCTCCAGCAGTTACTGTGAATTAAGCTCATAATCTTAGCTAAAAATAAACAGAGAGACAACCCTGTCACTGGAATGAAATTCAAGACTCAAACCTGCCAAACTATTCCGTGTTCATTCCTCTTGTCCCAGGCCGTCTCTATTCAGTTTTGCTTTTTTAGCTTGTATGTAAGACACTGTCTGCACTAGATATTCCCAGAGGCACATCTCACAATGAAATGGGTTCAGTCTGTCATCAAAACAGAAGTTTGGTTTTTTGAAATCTAGTCACAAGCCAAACTCTGTTATAACTCCCTGGAGCTGGGTATCAAATGGAGGCAAAACTTTAGGGTGCCAGTCTCCTCTGCCCCTGTTCCAGTACCTCTAACAATTCCAGCTGCTGTGCCACTGGGCACAGCTCCACCTTCCCACTGCTCACAGCAGTCCCCTTGGGCCTTCCCGGCTGTGCCCACTCCCTCTTTGGCACCTTCACCTGGAGTGTGGAGCCTGTGGGCTGGCAGAACACTGTGTGTGGGTGCCAGTGGCCATCCTGGCTCTCCTTTGTGCTGCTGCAGGAGAGAAAGTGTGCCCTTTTCTGAGCACAGGGGGAAGGGGGAGAAAAGGAAAAGTGACATTTACAGAACATGGAAAACTTCTGGTTTGTAATTCCATTGTTAAGGCAGCATTTCCCAAGGGGGCAGAAGTGCTGCTTTCCTCCAGAAATGCCTCTGGGGGTGTTTCTTTGTATGGAGTTCATCGAGGAAAAAGGCAGTGCTAGGACTGACACATCCCCAAGCACTGGATAACAAACTCTCATAGGCCAATCTGCTGGAAGCAGATGGGCTGGAATAGCACTCAGATCGCTTTGCAATGCTTTTAATATTTCTGTTACTTATACATGACCAACATTTACTTGAATTGCATCCTTGCTTCTTGAATGAAAGGTTTTCTTTTGTCCTGTGAAATCAATATGAACCCAACCTGCTCAAGCCCTCCTGCTTATCTAACCTAAGGGACACAGAGGGAGATAAACTCCCCATATTCCTTCAACATACTTCTTTTTCCCTTCTAGACAGATTTTCCCTTGTAGTTAGCTCTCCTTAAATGAATGAAAGATCCACTGACCAGTGTCAGCCTAATTATCATCATTCCCACACTGCCTCCCTGGCAGTAAGACTCCAACCTTTTTTACTCAAGTGCCAAGCTGTTTTGGCAAGCTGTGTTAATTGCCCACTGTAATGCCTAAAGATTCTGATACCCTAAAGGGAGGATAAAACAAGGATTAGTAGCAAAATGCTAAAGAATTAAAGCAGCACATACAGAAGAGCTTACAAAGCACTCAAAACCTTAGACTGCAAAGAGAGCAGGTTCCACCTACGAAATCAACAACATTAACTGCAGTGGCAAAGGCTTCTCCCCCAAGTCTGTGCTTTGACAACAGCAATAGTATTTCCTTGTTTAGAACAAGGTTATATTTTCAAAATTTCCATCCTTAAACTTGTGTGCTCTGAGAACAGAGAGCAAACCATGTGTCATAAAAGAAAACAAGACTTTTGGACAGAGATTAGAAAACAAGATTTCTCCTTTAAAACCAGGAATCATTCACTGGACTCCTGAAGCCACTGCACTGCAATCTCTGTAAAAATCCCTGTAAAAATACAGGGGCCTCAAGGAAACCAGTTCTCTCCTGTGAGCTACAGTAACAAAGGGGACAATCAGAAGTATTTTAAAGACCTCAGCCACCTCTCTGTCACTGCTTACTACTTCTGTACTGCTGTCTCTGAGTTTTGGAGACACTGCTTTCAATACTCTGAGCTCTGAAGTTAACTCTCCCCAGAAGTACAGCAACCATCAGATTTGTACTTGTATTTTAGTTCAAAATCTCTGAGGGAGCTATTTTATTTCTCTCTCAGCCAGGTAGGTAAGGACATAACAGACAAACAGCACAGAAGGGAAGTTCCAAGGAGCAGTGCCTGCTGCTGTCCATCAGAACGGCTCCAGGATGCCGGCAGTCCTGCCAGGATGTCCCATGCAAGGAAGGCGCTGTGAGAGCCCAGGCTGGGCATGCAGAGGGAGCCCCATCCACGGAGCCCCCCCATGCACGGAGCCCCCAGCCCTGCCCCAGCAGCGGGAGGCGCCCGGGCTCTGTTCACACAGCCCCGGCTGAGCCGGTGTCCCCTCCACCAACAGAGCCCTTGGATGTGCACGGACAGCCGTGGGCACGGCACTGCAGGAGAGCAGACAACAAGGACTGGTATTAAATACACAGCAGCAACACGCTGGTAGCACATTATACCTCTGTGCACTCCTGCTAACATGTAAATTGCTGTGGTTTGGGGATGATGAATTAGTTCAGTATGAATTTATCAGAAGTACAGACCAGATTCACTTATTTGAATAAATCTTTTGTGCATGAGACTGTATCTGGACCGATAAAATGAGCTTCTGTAATTTTGTTATATCTGATTGAAAAAAACCCAGCAACATTTTAAGACTTTGATAAATTAATTATCTAATCCAGTTGAAATTTCTTCTTTCAATGATTTCCTATATTGAGAGAGTGGATTTTTATAATAGAATTAGATGTAATGAAGTTTGTAAAATGAGAAATTGAAATGATTTAAAAACATTGATTTTTTCCTCTACAGATGGATTTTCTCTTGACATCCCTTTCACTTTTTCCACTATCTTTGCAGGATCACTAAATACCACATGCAGAAGGTACCTGGCATCTCCAAAACAAAATAAATTTATTTTTGTCCTAACACTGCAGCACAGTAGCAAAATGACCACTTTTATTCACCCTGTTGTGTTTCATACTGTTGGAGGAGGGAGACTGGACATGAATGCAGCAGATGAGTCTGTGTCCATGTGTTCTGGCCACATCCACTTATTTTCATGTTAATTAGATATGCAAAGAATAACCACATCTATGGTACATCTTATAATTAAAATATGGGTATGACTTTATGGTTTTTAATACACACACATTTTAACTATGTTTTATTCTATACCAAAATTTTGTGCTAAAGCTTATTTGTTGTCCAGAAAATGAGGTACAATTTAAGACTCTTCTCTCAGCTTTATAATGTATTATCTTGAGAAAGTCACATGGCCTGAGACTTATATTTAAAGCAACATAAGTGAAGTAATTAAAGAATGTCTGTAATTCACTTCTGTGGAGCCATTCAAAATTGATGTAAAGGCTAAGGCAAAACTGATTTTGCCACTGCAACCAGTTTTTATTTTACTCCATATGTCAGCACCTTGAAAGGCAAGTTTCATTTTTTCTGCCTTTTTGTACAAGAAGCTGTTTTGCTCTCCATAGTTCCTTGTGAGAGTTTGCATTCACCCCACCATTGCTGAGATGACTGAACTGTTCCCTGCTGTAACTAAGCACCAGGAAATTTCATCATCACCATGCTCATTTTTCCAATTCTCCCATAATGAAGTTTATTCGGTGCCCTGTTTCACATGCACACAAACAACAGAAGAGAAGAAAGCCACAGAGAACTTATTCCAGCTGAAGAACAGCAGCATATAAACCAAAACTCTTAGATTAAATCCCTCACAAGATGAGACAAAGGCACAAAGAATGACTGACGAGCTTAATGTGATGTGGCACTGGTGATTCACTGATGGCTGGAGAACAAGGGAAATGCTCTTACAGTTAGCAGTAAGTTCTCAGCAAGACAGGAGAATAGACAGAAATAAAAAAATTAAACTTTGGCCTGTTTTGGAGAGAAGAAGAGAGAGCAGAGAGAGATGGCAGGAAGTCAAAGTACTTGGTGTTTAGAAAGAGATTGAAATTCCTTCAATATTTAACAAGTAAATGTCATATTTGTTAAAGATACCAGACAATCAACACTCCAGTTAGTTACTTTTATTTTCTTTAGCCAAATAAGGCACAAGAAAGGCCATGGGCTGTGCCACCTCTTGAAAAGCAAACTAGGACACAATGCACTGGAGTAAATTTTACAGGTAACCTGTGTCACTCATGTGACACACGCTACACCTGGCAGCCCACATTCCAGCTCCAAGGCACTATTCTCTACCTGTTATCTCAACCTAAATTACAGGAGAAGTTGAATAACATTCAGCAGAAGAGATAAATTACATTACTGGGAAGGTTGACAGTACAGCTATAGGAAGTACTCCAGGAAAAACTACTCCGCCCAAACACCACTGCACATTGACCCAATATTTTACCCTGTTCTAATAAATGCTTCTGATCTGCCCATAGAGATTCAGCACCTAAGCACTAACAATAGCACTAAAACAATGTTAAGCTGATCATCCAGAGCAGCATAACCTGAAAAACCCATTGTCAGGGCTGTGAAGATGAAGTACTTCCACCGAGGAGGAATTTCAGTGCAAAGGGCTGGGTGCTTCTGCCAGAGAGGATAAATTAACCTTCTACCTTGGACAGCTCCTGGCCCTCCCAGAGCAATTGAAAGGTTTCTTGGTATGAATAAGAATCAGAACCTGCATCTGATAGAGATTCTGCTAGAAAATCATGTTCTGCTGTCCTAGGTGCTTGGACACACTATTTTCACATTTGCTGCTCCTGGTATGTCAGGACAGTCTAGCGTGAATATGAGACACACACTGGCTTCTTCACAGTACAGAAGAAAAAACTTAATTTTCTGCTTCAGAAAACAGAATTGCTGGTTCAGAAGGCCATATAATACCAGTCTTCTCTATGGAGGGAAACACTGAGACAGAATCTTGTAAAGGAAAGCTCTCATATGCCAGCAGTCCTTAACAAGCTGAATTTGGGTGGTGAAGGTAGAGAAAGTACTGAAGGCAGATTTATAATTCTACAGAAAGACTTGGTTTTTTTCAGAAATATTTATGTATTTATTTATTGTGTCCTGCATTGATACAGCACTTGCAGCTAAGAAATATTCCTCAGAAGTTTATGACTGACTATAAGAAATATTTAATAAGGCAATTTTTATGGTGAAGCTATGATTAAAAAAACACAGATTATTGCAATGTTTTGAATTATTATGAAAAACCCCTATTTTTCTTGCACTATTTTACACACTGAAAGTGCAAGGCAATTAACTTCAAACTGTCTTTATAAGCACAGAATTTTAATGAGAAATCTAATGTAAACCAATAATCTATGCAAGTACAGGAACCAACACTACAAATTCTGTTCATGCCAGTCTAAAAAAAAAACCCCAAAAATCTTTATCTCAATATGAACTAAAAAAGATGGGTATGAAGCACACCAGACTGATTTACCCAACTTCCAGCCAAGACCTGCCCATGGGTACCACTGAAATACCAGGGGCTTTCACAGCCTCAAGACTGTCCAGAATACAGCTCTCCTCTGCTTGCTCTGCACTGACAACCACACTAGTCTGCTTTCTCAAAGCTCTCCCACAGTGAGTTAAATCAAACAAACCAACTAAACACCATGAGAGGGGCATGACTTTTAATTTTTATATCTATGAAGAGTGCTCTTATTTAAATTATCTTCCTCTGTGAGCCTGTAAATATATACATTTTATCCATTGGAAAGTGGAGCAGCTTCCACAGATAAGCATATTAGATGGAAGGCTCAGACAATGAAAGCATAGGTTGCGTGGATTGTAAAACAGTGATTTTTGCAAGGCTTGTAAATGGACTATTCTTAGGAGATTTGCATAACAAAAAAAAGTATTATTCTAGAACTACCTCACTACAGACAGCCTGTACCTACCATCTACTAAAACCCATGTCCTATGCCCAATATTTTTATGTTATTTATTGAATAAAGACTGAATATAGAAATAGCAGCACAAGCAGAGTTTGGTAAAATCAAAGGTGACCTTCAGATTTCAGAAGGTGACTTCAGACAGCAGAAGAAAAGACCTTGCACTCAAGTGTCCTGACACCCAGTGGGAAAATAACCCTTATCTAGCCTTGTGTGCTCCCTGTGGATGAGGTTTGAGCTGTCTTGTGGATCCTCACACATCAGCATCTCTTCAGAAACACTCCAGAGAAAACAAGTTTTTTTTTTTATATCTTCCTGATCAATTACCCTTTAAGTTTAATTTAAAGAAACTCAGCAGGTCAAATAACAATGTTTCAACCTCACCTCTTTTACTGAGATCTCATTTAAAAAAGGAAATGGAATTAATTTGCCCCTGGTTACATACTTCCATGACCACAGCTCCTTATATATACACTACTTATTTCCTTAATAAAGCAAATCTTAGCAGAGGCATTTTCCCCCAAGTATTCACAGTGGAATACTTCAGCACTACTGATGTTCTACTGTGACCTTATGTAATTACAAATTGGAATGGCCAGCTACTCAGCTACATCAAACTGAGAAAGATTTCTGTGTTCTTTAGAAATGAAAGGAGATATTCAAGATGTTGCTGAATTTTTAGTGTGTAGTTAAGAACGAATTTTCCTGACCGTAAGTGTAACTGAAATTTCTTCTAAGGTGATAAAGCAGCACAGAAATCAGAGCCTCTTAATGCATATTCAGATCAGCTAATTGGGAAAACTTCATTTTTAAGTGTTTAAACCCAAAGAAATCATAAAGACAAATTACCTTGGAAAGCTTGTAGTGCCTATAGAACAGATTAATACACCTCAGAATTAATATATTAGCAATGAAGTCACAGAATGCTTGCATCAGGTTTTCCTGCAACATTTCATGGTATATTAAATAATTGGTAGCACAGAGCAAAGCAGAAATGTATTTGCAGAAAGCCAGGAATAATGCACATAATTACATGTGCATTTTAAAAGTTCAATGGATTGTGGAAGCACCACCCACTAAACACAGCACATTCAATACAGGAAATAAAAATAGAAATCAAAGGCATGAGGTGAAAACCATGACTCATAAACCCCCAAGAGCAGCCTGTATGGTTTGAGTCCTCACAAAACTTAGAGTTAGAAAAGGGAAACATTGGGAACAAAACAAACAAAAACCTCAAACACAATCCCCCCTCACTCCCCAGCAAACCACAGGGAACTCAAGAGCTGGACTGCACATAATAATGGAGGGAAGCTCTGCAGGGAATGGCTGGGCAGCTGCCAGGGAAGGCAGGAACACACACAGTAAGCCATGAAGCTGCAGGGAGAAGAGTGAAAAGGAACTGCAGGAAAAAAGATTAGAAAGAGGACAGACAGACTGACTTCTGCACCACTGGTTAAAGACCTAAATAGGAAGATGAGTAACAGAAGATGAACATCAGGGATATGATTCAGGAAAATAATTCCATTTATTCTCAAGCCATTACGGAAAGCAGCACTTTCAAAGAAAGCACATAAGGAATTGAAAAGATAAAATAAAACACTACTATCTGGGATGAGAAGGAACAATTACTCAAGTGTTAACCCTGAGCAGATTGCTAATCTAAAATTTCAGCCTGTAGGCTCTAGTACATAAAGAATACTCCTGTAGTGGAACAGCATCTCCCTGCAGTACCTGACTGCTTCCTTCTCTGCCTCAGGAATGAATCCCCTGTCGGGGCTGGAGCAGAGAGGATCAGGAAATGGCAGAGGATCAGGTGCTGGCCTTGGCTCCTGCCCTTCCTGCACCACCCTGCTGGAAGCTCTCTCCTCTCTTCTGCAGCTCCCAGGGAAGGTGAGGGTCCTTTAGGGTCCTCTAATCAGAACACAGTTCAGCTGGAAGGCAGCATCCCAAACAACACGGACAGTAAGTGGCAGAGGTAATTTTGGAGAAATGGTCTCTGTACCATGCTGGCAATTAGGATCTCACCTGTAGCCACCTTTGCTTTAAATGCTTCTATGGTTCTGCCATTAATTGTCCAGCCTGAATTTAATGCAACTACAGAATTTAATCTGAATTTTAAACCCCCACATGCAGACACAGTGTTAGCTGTTACTCTGGCATCCAACAAAGGGTTGTAATTAATCATTTTGCTAGCATGAAATGCGTTATATAATTGCTTAAAAATCAAGTTTCATTAACACTGGCATTAATTATTGAAAATTGGCAGAAATACCATTAGAAAATGAAGCGTCATTTAAATTAGATGCTTCATTTGTATTTTTTCCCATCAAAATCAATGCATAGGAAATGGGCATACCGAACTTCAGAAATAATCTTGTTGGTGAGGAAGAGAGTGAAAATGAATTTTCTTCTGAATAAAACTCAAATTAGGTTCATTTTGTTACATGTAATCTTAGAAGTGGAAATAAACACTTGACTCACTAGTTTTCAACATAAATGTAGGCACTTCTGAAAGAAATTTCAGTTGTTTTCAAGATTAAATTAGATACCAAACTTTGGATATCTCTATTTGAAATGCTCTACTTGCATTTATTGTAGCACGATAGAATATTTAGAAAAATACTTTGCTGTAACTTTGCCAAGTGACAGGTCCAAAATAGAGAAAGTGAAAAGTTCTTTTTCAGCATATAATGTTGGAATCACTGCCTCAAATTGTAGTAGCAAAAAATGTAAGTGGGTTAAAAAGGACAAATTCTAGTGGAGAATGGATTGTCTCACAGATTAAAGGAGTGGGCGTGCAAATCCCTCAGAACTAACTTCTTTCTGGGATATCTTCCCACTTTCCAGCAAAGAATCCCATTACATGTGTCCTGCTCCTACACAGATTCCCCCTGAATTTGCTGCTGCAAGTTTCACAAGCAGTGAGCCAGATAAACCTCTCTGAAGTCAGAGCCAAATGTGGAAGTTTTCAGGATTAAACACCAATGTCCAGCAACTACAGTAAGGCTAAGCTGTGCTGGGAGAAGGCAAAACCAGTGGGAATTGCATCCCCCAAAACCTTCTGACCTTCTCATGCTCGTAAAGGCCGTGCCGTGTGCGCCAGCGGCTCCCAGGCTGTCCCCGGGCCGGGCCCTGCAGGAGCTCTGCTCTGCTCTGCTCTCCTGCCTGAGCAGCAGCCAAGGAACTGAGGTGTTGCTCTGTAGCTGCACTGGCTCCCCCGGCTTGCTTTGCTGTGGTTTTTCCTATAGAAGGAGAAAGGGAAGGATTTACTGTAGGAAACTACCTACCCTATTCCTAGGCAATGCATGTGAAAGCAAATAGATGCAATGTCAGTAAATGCTAATTATACTGGAGGCTCTTAAAATCTTCATAAAAAATTCAGTATCCAAATCAAATAATGGTTAAATTAATATGTTATTAATACTTGTTAATAATAATGTTAGCCTCGGTATTGTTTGAATTAAATTAATTAGATCAAAGGATTAATACCGTGACTAATCAAGCTTTAAACACAAATGGTAACAATAAGCTAACATTGTTGGCAGGTTATATATTCAGCTGAAGAATTTAATTTGTCTTGGTCATAACTCAAGTTAGAGGCTCATTAAATATCCTAAAACTGAAGGCAAAGTCTAAGCCACAATATCAAAAGCAGTTCCTCTCACATAACTTAGACTTTTCTCTCTGGCCTAACATTCTTTCTCCCCCAGCAGAAGCCAAAATGTATTAAAAGTAATCCCTAAAAAGCAAAATTGTTATAACCCTTGTAATTCTAATGGCAGGACATACCTTAATGGGAACTTCTGTGGTATATTTTCAATGGGCACTTTCCCTTATTTTTCCTCATCGGTCTGAAGCCAGTTTTAACTCTTGTAACTCCTGCATTTCCCCCACACTCAAGTGCTGCTGCTCACATGCACATGACGATGGATTCCCACGATAAAGCTGGTAACTAAAAAAGGGCTGCACTCGCTCTCATTGTTCAGATTTCTAAAGTTAAAGAAATAACTATGAAATATAAACAGCACAAAACCTCTTCCTGAACCACTGACCTCTCAGAGGCTTCTTGCCTGGGAACACAAACTAGGGTTATAAAACATTTCCTCCTGGCAGAGAGCTTTCTGATCAAAGCGTTTTTCCCATGAGGACGCAGGTCAAATGCTCAGGAAGAAAATGCCTAAAAATCACCACTACTTCCACTAAGCCTGCTGTGTTTTGAAAGAGTATGACATTTACCACTGTCCCTTAAGACTTTTCACTACTAGAGAAGGCAACAGGAGAGTTTTTCTGGTGTCAAAGTCAGCTTACTCTCAATGATATCAAGGGCTTCAGGGAAATCTGGCAAAATGCTGCTCTAGAACCACAGAACTTGGTACAAAGTTGGACAAGTGTCCAGGCTGGCTACTCTATTTCTCAGCTGTCTCCAAAGCACATTCAGCAGCATCACTTTCTTCTTCCCAGTTAATTTTTGGCTGTTGTACAGAAGAAAGTGGAGAGCTCACAGTGTTCAACTATTTGTTGAAAAAGCTATCAAAATGAAAATAACATGGAAAATACAACCAGTGGGTCAAATTACAGAAATTCAGGTGCAACTTCTCCCTTAGAATCTCTAGCCATTAGTAGAGACATTAATAAAAATCATTCCTGTCACTGCCATTTTAAAGCAAAATCCAAAACCATAAACTATTTTCAACAAGATTCCCAAAAGGTCTGAATAGGTATGGTACAAAATGAGCATTTAAAAAAATCCTCTAACCATTTTTTATGTCATGGAAGCTATTCTTCTTTATGTCACATTAAATAAAGAAAGAAATGCCAGATAATTAAAGCAGTTTCCTCTAGTGATTCGAAGTTGGCAGCTGTATGAGTAGAAAAAAATCACCACTGGTATTCTTTCTGTAACACTGGAATACTGTTTGCAGGGTGTCTTGTTTCATATCACCAAAACCACTAACAATGGACTAATATTTGAATAATTACCTCCCTTCCTACCAACCCAGAGAATGGGGAAGCTTCAACATCAACAACTAACTTCAACGTTAGCTTCACAGAAAGGCAAACAGATCACTGACGCTCAGCCAAGCCAAAACTGTAACACTGTGGCTTTGTCTGTTTGTATAAAAATATACCATCAGCGAGAATGGAGGGAAAAAACGGACAAAGAAAAGGCAATTTTGGAACTAACATCCAGTATTAAATATCAGCTATAGAAGCTCCGTTTCATGTATCTCTCCTTGAACTGAGTACATGAAGTGTAACATTCTAACTCAGTAGTTTTCAGGTGGATTTCAGGAGAGCACTTCAAAGCTCACAAGACACAGCTGGGTTCTCAGGCTCAGTCACTGAGGTTTCTGGTCCCAGCTCCATGTTCTGCTGACAGATGTCACTGTCATTACCATACCACAGATCAATGACTGCCAAGTTCCAAAGGACACAAGCCAGATGAGAAACATTTACAGAAAAAAGGTGAAACCATGGTGATGCATTTCTGTGCCCTTAATACACTATAAATATCAGAACCAAACTCCAAAGTCTAATACACAGTCCCATGGCAAAGGGAGAAGTAAAAATGATAGCTACAGGACAGGAAAGAGTGAAGTGGGAGTGACTGGTCAAGCAGATCTAGGAGGCTGGAATTCTGGAGGGTTTAAGTTAGTTAAAAAATATAAGGACACAATAACAATTATAAACTACCCTGGTCCCCTCTTTTCTACCAGTTCTGAACAGAAAAGTGCCCTGGATCCATGCATATTTCACTAACTGCTCTATAAAGCAATGATATGTACTTATTAAGTAGGAAAGCATTTACTTGAAATTTATGTTTGACAGTGTGATCTGGATCTGAACTTTCTATGAAACATGCCAAAGGACATTGGAACCATATGGTAACAAATTGGGTTTGCACATCTGCTGGCTTCTGCATGTCAAGTGTTCCAAATAATTTTCTTTGTGTCTCTTCAACACACAAAAAATTAAGGTAAACAAACAATTCAACTGGTGTAACACCACCTATGATAGATGCAAAGCTGCCCAATGGAGAGTTGGTACATTGCTTCTATTTTTCATTGTGTATCACCGCTGCAAGGACTCATTTACATATTACTTTATAAATATATATGCAGTGCCTAATTTAATATAATGATCTTGCAGTCTCTTAAAACTGACACGGGTCAGGATGGGATAATAAACTCAGGTTTTCAGATTCATATGCAGCCAGAGGTAAAGGACTTCCTGGGATAGTAAAGGTCACAGGCCAAACCAATCAGTTGTTTGAAAACTGCATAATAAAACAAGCCAAGAAAGAATCACCAAACACAAACAGATTTTTCATATATGTGGCTTAGCATCCAAAACCGAACAAAAATCTGTATTTCACAAGACATTTTCCTCTTCTTAGAAGGCCACACACAAGTTACCAGCTGTAACTCACTAATGTCACCTATTGTCTAAACAATGGCATCAGTTGTATGAGCCAGTAGGACTGGCTGTGTAACCATCTTAACAAGGGAATAAGGAGATTGGAGGTACAGGAATTCTTATTTCATAAAGCTGCTTATCTACATCAGGGAAAGTCTTCATGCCCTCTCATCTTATGCCTGTAAGAACTGAAGCTTGTCAAAGCAAGGACAAAAAGGCAGGACCCTGAGTCGGTAACATTTTTTTTTTATATATAGAGATTAAAACCATGCAGTTGTAAACATCCTACAGGTTACAAGAGACAAACAATCTCTTTTTTGAAAAGAGGAATTTTTGGATGAAAACTGCTACCGTAAACATCAGGTTTTTCACATAAAAATGTCTCCAATGTTTTCCCATTTTCTGTTCTTCCTAGAAAAACTTTAAAAGTTCCTTTTGAGTTTTAGGACTTGAGTGTTTTAGCACTAAGCCTCCTGTAGGAGACTCTCACAAAAGCATTCCCTCTAACAGGCACAGGTAAAGACTCAGAAGCAACAGAATAAAGGGCTGGGAGCAGGGTATTTTTAATAATAAAAAGGTTAAAGTAAACTAACTAACTTGTTAGTTTACAAGTGTGCAAAATCCAATGTATTGTTTTAAACTGTAGGCTGCCAAATCTGATTAAAAAAACTTTGCATCCCATTTGTGAAAATGCACGTGTTTGTAAACCCCTGTGCAATTTCCCTGGGGGTTCTGTCCCAGGCTCAAGGGCTGCAGAGATCAATGTCCCAGCTGCAGGGCTTGCCCTCAGCAGAGGCACCTCGGCTGCCCAGGGCACCCTCTGGGGCAGCTCACTGAGCTCCAGCAGGGCCAGTGCCACACTGAGCACACCGGGACACCTGGCCTCCCCACAGGAATAAAGCCCAGGAAACTGCCTGTAATTGCAACCTGAATGCAAGCACAGCAATTGCACTCAGCTGCAAGGAGAGAGAAAAGCCCCAAACAAACCAAGCTGCAGCTCAAACAGCAGCTGACATGAAGGCGTGGGGTGCTCTCTGCCCATTTGAGGATCAAATGCTGCACACGGGGGGAGGCACAGTAGCAATGCTGAGCATCCAGGTGAAGTGAAAAATTCTGGAATCAACAGTTCTGGCAGGCATGTTCCCAAAGTGGGACACACATACTAACAAGAACTGGAAAGAAAATTTCTGAGGACAATGAGAGTGATGGTGGGATGCCTCCAGGTTTCGCCCCAGGCTGACTGAAGGCAAATGCATGCTTCTCCCTCCAGACTGCAATGCTACCTCAGAACTGCCATCAGGATCCCTCTACTGCTGAAATTAAATTTATTTGAACTTCAAAAGCTGGTGTGAATCCTGTCCCAGTTTGATTTCTGTTACAGAACAGAATCACGGGGTAGATAAAAAGCATCAGTTAGTGATATGTAATTATTTAAGCACCACTTTTTCAACTTTCTACCTGAATATGGATTTTGTTTTTTCTGTTGTAGGCAGAGCACGTTCTGATGTACAATGAATTCTGCATAATGCACACAGCTTCCTCCTCAACCAGAACAAGTATTTTTTGCTGAGTAATACCAATTTCAGTCCTTAGATCCTGGTTTACACTAATTATTATACTGACATCAATTATTCAGCCAACACCTCTGTTGTAAATACTCTCTAAAATTAAAGCACATTGTTAAGATAGTGGTTTAGTACCAACAGAGTTTTCAGTTCTGTGGACAGACTGCTGTCGTAAAAAAAAAAGCATTCAAAAGCCTTTACCCAAACACTTTGCACATGTAATAAAAAGGCATCAACATTTTTGTCGTATTTGACATTTCAAGGATATTCCCAAGATTTGTAATAACAGCAATCCAGGTGGAACAAATCTCTGAAGAGTATAAAACAGAATATCCAATCTTTTCTAATTACTTTCCAAATCTTTATGTCTACTTCACATCTGCCTCTTCCCTGCAAGCTGAATTTCCCCCCAAGTAAACCTTGAAACAGTTGTTGCATTCTCTGACTACTAAGGAATGTGACATCTGGATCCCAAGGCAGCCAGATGGCAGCTCCTCATTGAGGGCACACAATTTCCCTTCTCCCTTGACCTGCTGCAGTCCCTGATGCCAGCACCAGGGAGAAGGGATGCTCTGCTCTTCCATCTCTTTCAGTCCTTATACTTGAGGAAAGCCAAATCCTACACTGCTGCTCTGCTCCACACACAGGTCTACTGCTCAGAATACTGGATAAATTCTAATGCACAACAGTGGTAATTCAGAAATAGAAAACCCAGGAAATAAGACCAGATTTCTGGTCCTATTAAAGACCTAAAGACCTAAAACCTTTCATCCCTCACATTCACATGAGAAGTAAGTATTTTTCAAGAGAAAATAATTATACTCATTAAAGGACATTTTCTTTTAGAGAAACAAGACCACCCATGACTGCAAGTCTGCAGAATGAAAACTAGAAAAGACTGTCAAGTCAACAAGCACGTACACCTATTTGTACACACATACTAATTCCAGCAAAGCTATCAATATGGCTTGAAAATATTTTCCATCATCTCTTCCATTTCAAGTTGGTCTCAAAATAATTTCTTTTAAACTTAATCTTTCATATACACAGCCCCAAACCAAAATATTTCCTCTCAGAATGCCTGATATTTAATTCAGCTGGTTTAAAGAAATCTGAGACTTTTAGAATGTATTTTCCATTTTCATACACTAAGGGCATAATTTTATGCCACTGTTGCTATTAGAAAAGCTACTGCTTAAAACTTCAGTTTATGTAACCTCCATGCAGAATATTCTGGTGTTAAACTGAGAAAAAGAAACAGAAGATAAAGAAAGTACCACCATGCTTAACATGTGCAGTAAGTTTTGGTGAGACCATCAGCACAATCACTTATGACATCATGGAGACAATTGCATTCTTTCAAGTATTTACAACACATCTTGCTTCCAAAATCTGAAAAAAACCCCAAAAACCTCCATCCCATTCTAAAATACAATGGTGCTGGGTACATCCTCTTAATGGAGGAAAAATCCTGCAAACCAAACAGACCTATGAACAGAAAAAATAATTTCTGATTCCTCAACAGAAACAGAAGGTCTTCACCTTTTCCAATGCGAGGGCAATTAATTTTCTGTTAGGCCAGGTTGAACTGCTTTACCTGATAGACTCAACTAAGTGCAGAAATCACCAAGACTTCCCTCAATCCTCTCCTGCTCTCATTAAAGTAGAAAATCAGTAGCTTTATAATGGAAGATAAGGGTCAGACTTTGAGAAACCGTTTTTATGATGCAGCAACCTGGTCAAATTCAGATATAGTGGCTACTGAGTGCAAAAATCAAAATTAAAAAAATCCAAGAAAACACATTTGTTGGTGTAATTTTTATGCACCTTGCACTGCAATAACTGCATTAACTGTTAATGAATTAAAATTAAAACCAGAAGATATGTTGGAAAATTTGGCCACATCAAAATAATTTAAACACTTCAGCAAAGAACATAGTGGTCTTTTATACCACAGCAGGGAATCATAGCCTGCATGGCTACTCCTACATTAGGAATGAATGAATGAATGAATGAATGAATGAGTTAAACAGTTATATTTTCAAAGGCTTTAATATTTTACCTTGGTGGATACTAAAGGTGGGAAAGTAGAAGGAAAAAAGTCAAGAATAAAGGAAAACTAAAATGAAATGCTAGTAACTAATGGAATTCTGTACTGAAAGTCTATCCAAGCAAAACACGCACACCCTGACATTTCCAAACCTGGTGCAGGTTGTGACTCATTAGCTGTACTCAAGAGTCAGAAGGTAACAGGAAAAGAAGTTTTTGATGTTGAGTTTCACCTTTGTGTATGTAACAGAACACATACTGCAGATACTGGAACTTGTTTTCAAGCATTGTTAAAACTGAAAGCAAGATCCAAACTGAAAGTAGCAGAACCGATTTTAGGAAGACATATTACTAAATTTTCTTGAAAAACATTACATTGGAACATTACTAAGAAAGAGGGCTGCCTCCTAGACAAGCTACTAAGTGTTTTGAGGATACAGATATATATATAATTAGAGAATAATTCAGCCAAAAAAATTTGAAAAAAACCTGCAATGATGAGATCAAAATATGTACCAATAATGAGAAGCTGACATAACATTTGACTCAAGGTATTTTTAACAGTGTCATTGCAGTGTTACTGAAAAGCTCCTGTCATGGGTGCCCAATGAGAGGTGATAGAATCTGGGGAGAAGAGAAGTGAGCCATGCCAGACAGAAAGAACACTGGCAGAGACTACCAAGGGTGAGGAACAGATGAATGGCATCCCCCAAGCAGGTAACACAGAACCACCACTGTTACACTGCAAAGCAGCACAAGCTGCTAGAAGAATGAAGAGAGGACTTCAAAGACAGGATGAAGCAGCAATGTGGCTTCCTGAACAGCAACAGTGGCAAAGTTGATTTCTATGGTCATGAAACTTTGAGAAACTGGAGGGCAGCCAGGTTCCTGGAAAAGATCGATGTACATTCCAGGATCTGAGAAAGAGTACTGAAAGAAACTTATGACTACAAGTACATCTCACTGATACTGCATGAAAGCAAGGTCATTATTCTGAAAAGGATGCAAAGATGAAAAAACAACTCAGCATATCAATGTGGATTGATATGACATACACTTGGACAAGGCACAAGGACAAACCTCAAGAGCTCGATCAGTCATGTTCAAATATTTCCGTAATCATCTCTTGTTTGACTTCACTAAAGCCTTTGACTCATGATTGGCTACGGCTGAAAATGCTTGAAAGGGGTTTTCTGTCACTCTTAGACAAGCTATGGTGTAGAACTTAATCAAAGTGTCTATGCTACTTTGTGAAGAAGTGAGAACAACCTAAGAGTGGCTCTCCAACAGGAAAAGTATACCAGGAAAGCGGAGATGGTACATCCTGTGCCCTGTGCTGGTGGGGACAGCACAGATAAGAACATCAAAAGGCCCGAGAGGAGGCCTGTGACCTTACACACCCAGAGTGTGCAACACTGCTGTCCAGGCTCCTGAGGACCACGGAACACATCAACATGGAACATGCACTGCCTATGCAGATTCCCAGAGCAGCCCTTGGGAGGCTGGGGGGGCACAAGCAGTTGGGAGGGGACACAGCAGGACAGCTGACCCCAAGAGAGCCATGGGATATCCCAGACCCATCCATATTTCCTTCATTACAAGTAGCACTTCCAAGGTGTTTTTTAATTCATTGCATCCATCCATATCATGATTGTATGTATTTAGAAAAAGCACAGTCCCAACTGTACTATAGACAGAATTCCTGTTAATGTTTATGGACAACCTTGTAATTTGGCTGAGTTTTAGTGATTCTTAGCATGGCTTTCTATTTACTTACACTGGACAGATAAGTTCTAACCTCATTTCCATCAGGATCTGGCACAGCTCCAATGAAGCCAAATTAAACACCCTGTTTTACATGCCAGTGTAACAATGGAGGCATAAGAAGACATCAAATACAGCAAGAGTCCCAAGAGAAGCTACAAGGTAATTAATAACATGCTGTCACAATCACAAGTCTCAAGGTGAGAAGAAAAAACAGTAAGTTAATTGCTTCTTAATGATCTATTAATACAGTCCTTTATTTGTTAGGTACACCCAGAAATGTATTTAAGCAATTATCTACATTCAAGTTGCTCAATAGCCTCATTAAATTCTGTGGGCCTCCTCTCTTACAGTCATTGAAACCTACTCTTCATTTGGGACTGGGGACAAGCAGAGGTGAAGGAGTCAGCAGAGAGGTGGTTATGAAACTGCAACACTTGAAGAAGAATGCTTTTATGATGTGTTGAATGCAAAACATTCTGCAATGTAAGTCAGGGATGCAGAGTGAAGCTCTGGTGGACCCCAAGTACATTCTAGGAAGCACAGCTGTATCAAAGTTATAACAAAATATCTAAGACAGGGAGTATTCAGTAAAGACATCTTTGCACTACAAAAAATTGTGTAATATAAACATGCATGACTTCCTTTCTCCCTCAACCACGAATTGATGCAATCTGCCAACTATTGCAGATGAAAGTCTCATTCTTTAAGTATCCTGCAGCAACAATCTGAGAAGCTGATCTGATAAGAAAGCAGACAATAAAAAGAGCATCTTCAACACCTAAAATTAAAATGAGCAAGTGTGACAATGCAAGTGAGAGACATAAGAGCAAACCTTAAGAAAATGAAAAAAATTATGAGTAAAAAGCAACAAAACTGAACAAAGCAAGAAGGATGATTTAATTACATTTTAGAATGAATGAGGGGATAAATGTGTGATAGTAACCCACTGAATGAATTGTTGGTATTTTTACCTATTCTTCTAAAATAAAATCACCCTCCTCTCTCTTACTGGAACACCCCTACTTCTGAGAATGCAGAAATTTTACATAATATTTTGCAGGAAATGCTTAATTTGGTCCTGCAGTTCAGTGCAGCAGCCTGGTGGCCTTTCTGCCCTGGAAACAAAGAGGTTGAGCCTCTCCCAAAATGGCTTTGTCCTACAGAGATGGGAATGGAAAACACTACCAAACACACTGGATTCTATGGTTTTTTGAAACTCAAATGGCCCAAGGTTTAGGGATACAGTAAACTGAAGAGATTTTTTTACTTACATTGAGTGAGAGTTCAAGAAATGATCTGAGGATAGGAGAAAAAGAACAGGCAAAGATGATGCCTTGTTAAGACGTCCTTCAGCATCCCCTACCTCCAATGTCTGGGGACAGCAAACTACAGGGGATGGAAAGATCTCTGCTGGAGCTGCCCCAGAAGGGCTGACTCCATGACCTGTTTAACCTCCGTGCCCTTACAGCCAGGGCTCCTGGCACAGCTCAGCTGTGTGGGGAGAAGGATTTCATCAACCTTTAAGGGAAGCACTCCATTACCCCGGAAAGAGAACCAGTGATGTTCCTGACCAACCCCAGGGTGAAAGCAGGACAGGCTCTGTTCAGGCACCAAGCACAAAGGCCCTGACCTGAATGCTCACCCTCTAAACCAAATATGCACAGACCACCAAAGCCTTCCAACTCCTAAAGCAAATTGTTTGTAAGACACAAACCAAACTCAGACCTGGTGGATATCAGAGCACCTATGAGTGACTTCCTGATCTCATAAATTGATTATTTCACTCTCTTAAAAAAGGGGCCGAGGGGACAGAAATAAAGCAGTGAAAGCAATGCCTAAGAAAAACTACAGATTCTGAGGCATATTCTTGTGAAAAACGTTCAGGTCATGGACGCAGCTTGACCCTTGAAGAAAAGGCATAATATAGTTCTGCAATTCAGAACAACTTTTTCAGTACAAAACTACAGATTTCCAATTTCCACTTAACTGTGTAAAAATATTGTGAGTTCTGTCAAGATATTCCAAGTTCCTACAGTTCAACAGGAATTCAGTGTGTATTTTAATAGGTCAGTTGAGTGAGTAAGGCTGCAAGATGCCAAGAAATCACAGTTAGAAAATAAGCAAGATCACAACATGTCTGTTTAAAAAAAAAACATCATAGTGAATTCCCTTCTTTTTGCACTGGAATTTCAAGCCCTGGGGCCCATAAGTGAATTGCTTTTGTAATAAATCTTACATAAGCTGGGCTACAGAAGGGACTCAAAACTCCTCTGACAGTACAAGCTGCAAAACGAGAATAGAACTTTACTATCAGAAAAGCAGTACTCTATCAGATGAAGGTCATCCTGCCTCCAAGAGGGGCAATAAGCACTTCTAAGGTAAAACTATACTGTCAAGTATTTTTGGGCTAGGGATGTCATGACTTGGATGATATTTCTATAAATTTAGCATCCCTTCACAGCCATCTCTTGCATTAACTAATTTCTTTAATTTATCCCAACTGCAGCATGCACAGCTGCTTTGATGCTGCTCACTGACTTGCTGCATAGGAGACCCTGGCCACCTCTTTGCGCTGAAGCTGGCTCTCACCACCTTCACTGGATCTACCTCCTCCTCCCTCAATGAGAGCACACACACCTGATCCCAGTTTCCTCCCTTCTCTTGGTTTCATGCCTCAGCACCAACCCCCCCGAGTACTCTCAGTTTAAGGCCCTTAACTCAGGAGCCAAAGCCAGGGACACACAATTCACCGCTGGACTGCGAGGGAGGAGGCCCTGCTGAGTCAGGGATGCACACCAGCCCCTGTCCACGTGCTACAGCCCCAGCACAGTCATTGCTTTCACAGCCCTTGGGAGTCACCCTTCCTTCACCAGAAGCTCTGATTGTTCAATGTATTTGGAATTAACTTCTGGCCCATTATTGTATTTGTGGGGTTCCCAGATGAAGGAAGGTATGATGAATCTGACTCCATGTTCTTGGAAGGCTAATTTATTATTTTATGATACTATATTATATAAAAGAATACTATACTAAATTATACTAACTATAGTAAAGAATACAGAAAGGATACTTACAGAAGGCTAAAAGGATAATAATGAAAACTCATGACTCCTTCCAGAGCCCAACGCAGCTTGGCCATGATTGGCCAGTAAGTCAAAACAATTCACATGAAACCAATGAAACAATCACCAGTTGGATAAACAATCTCCAAACACATTCCACATGTGAGCACAACACACAAGAAGCAAATGAGATAAGAATTGTTTTCCTTTTTCTCTGAGGCTTCTCAGCTTCCCAGGAGAAAATCCTGGGCAAAGAGATTTTTCAGAAAATGTGACTGTGACAACCCATTACTCTTGATTTTGGTTTTCCAAGTGCTTTCTGACTGATGAAATACAAATAAACCTTGGCTGCTTATCGCAGAAGTCAACCATTTTTCTAATTATAAGACAGATGTTAATCATGCATTTGCTTAAGCTGCATATCTGCATCCCTTTGTGTATTTGGGAGCTTTGATTTAAAGAGGAATTTAGACCAAAGTAAGTATGCAAGTAATTCAGTCTTTTATCATTTACCGGGAAAAGACTGAGCCCCCTCCATGCAAAATAACAAAATGCACTGAATTTTTGGTGTTTGCTTTGTAACACAAATGAGTTTTGTAACACAAATGAGACAAGAGCATACTAGCCAGTTCCTCAAGTGCTGATTAGAAGACTGCTTTTTAGGCTGTTTAAGGCAAAGCTCTCATGTATGTCAGCCACTGTCTGTAAGAGCATCACAGCTCTTCTGAGCTGATGATGTGGAAAAAGGCTTCCTGTAAGGGCAACTTCCTGGAATTCCTAATGTCAGAGTTATGCCTATGCACTAAGTGGTTTTTTACCAATACACATCAGTCAATGATACTGCTCCTAGCCAAGTTTAAAATATCTGGTTTGATTACAGTAAATTCTCCAATTCTGCAAGGTAACACATCCCATAACTGAAAATAGAGATTAAAAAAAAATCAATAAAGATTGGCACTGTATTTCCATTTAAAATGCTCTCATATATAATTCCCCAATAAATAACTGATGAATTCAGAACTAGCTGATGGGGAAATAAGTTTTACATACCTGCTAGTGGCCTTGCAAGTACACATGAGCTATTTTTTCTTATTCATGTATACCATTCAAACGGCTACAAGTCACTTCACTGCTTACTCAGAAAAAATGAGCCCTGCCCACCCACGGCACTTACAAGCCAAATATATTTCATTATACAAAAGTGTAATTTTAACAATTATTGTTAATGGGGAGCAAGAAAAATAAATCTAAAAGTGGGCCGTGTACCCACAGAAATAACCTGTCCCCCTGCAGTCTGTCTCTTCCTTAAGTTCATACCATGATTAAAAACCAGCCTTACACTTTCCAAGAGGAGGCTATTCATTGTCTTCCATTTGTAATTCCAGTGGATGGTTTGTTGTTAAGCAATAAAATACCATGATAACATGATCCCAGCAGATACAATTATTGTTATCTATAATTAAGAGATAAGTACTGGTGAGTGAAAATGAAAAACTTCATGAACAATTCACCCTAACTAATTTCCTGCTTTTCTCAGCTGTCTCTGCTCATCACTGCAGCTACTAGAACTCAAATTTCTCATGACTTCTTGGCAGGAACCATAGTGACAGGCCAGTATCTAAAAATTTCCTTGATTTCAGGACCCATGAGGAAGTCCCAGATTCCTACAGGCTAAAAATAACTGAAAGAACACTGAAAACATTTGCTCACTCAAATGATCATTTGCTTGTCTCAAGCACTGTAAGTGAAAATGAAAATTGCCATGTGGCTAAAGCTATGAAATAAAACAAATGCACCATGAACACTTTCAAGCTTTCAAAGTTCAGCTTCAGACTACCAGATTTTAGGGATACCTAAGAAAATGGATAAGAACAGGAAAGACTGGGAATAAAACTGAAAGGACAGAGTGGTAGGTACAGTAAAGGCTGTTTTAATACACAGGGTATTCTCTCTGTTAGATATAATTTAGAAGGCACTAATAGAATCCTTCTGATTCGTGCCTGCATTTTTGTACTAATTATGAAGGAGAGGAGGAATTAGTAATTTGGTAGAAGTGTGGCAGGTGGTACTTATGCACCAGCTGAATACTTCTTCCTGTTAAGGAGAAAGCTTCTTTTACTGTCTTTCATCAAAAGACTGGCTGGGAAAGGGCAGTCAACACTCCAGCTAAATAATTCCCAGCAGTCCTGCCCAGTACCAAAGAAAGGACTGAGAAATGGCACACGGGACAACTGCTATCCTCTATTATTTAATGTTAATATGTTTGACCCTAACTACTGAAGTAGCTGAAGGCAACTTATGTTACACTGAAGAATAAAATATATCTGGAAATCTAGCATGTTCTAGCAATGATCAGTACTGTAGAAATTCTTGCATAAAACAGAGTTAGATGGATACAATGTCTCATTATGAAGGCACACTGCTAATGAAACAAATGTTTCTTAAAAAAAACCCATAAACCAATAATCTTTTACTCAACAATAAGACACCCACATGCATTATTAAGAAGTTATAAAATTATGATGTCCTGTTGTCTCTGAAATTTACACAAACCAGTAAATCCTTTAATACATCTCTTAGAGATGATGAAAAAGAGGCTGAGGGTTTCTCCAAAACAAAATTACACAACACTTTATCTGTTGCAAGAAGTCTTGATATAATCCCTCAATAGCAACTGAGAAAATGAAAACACTTTGTATAAAACATTAACTTACTCATTCTAAGCTGTTAAGACTTTTAAACCCATTCCCCCTTCCACCCCACCCCCCCCCAGTTATTCCCAGGCCAAGATATTTTCTTGACTGTAATGCTTCAATTCTCAGCTGTCATCTTCACATTTTATTTTTATTGAGAAAAATATGAAAGCATTTCCATACTGCCTGTTTTTTTTAAATGACTCTTCCTGAAGTAGCTTCTCTCCTCACCAACCTTACTTGGTTTCAATGTGGGAAAATATTACCTCTCCTGATGACTTCTTCCCCTCTTCCAGTGCCAGCATTATTAATACGAGCCTTGAAATTTTAGTTGTCACATGTGCCACAAGGCCACATAAACTATGACAAATCTGTGTCTCCAAAAGCATTTTCTTTGCCCTACCTGGCTGATACACCTCAATACTGACAGTAACAAGGAGCTATTGTGGAACATGCATTTATTTCTAAAGTGCAAGAGGCACTTTTATTGAGGTAACCTATATAAAAATTACTTTGACCTGTATTGTGCCCATAATTAAGATAATTTCAGTTAGCATTTGAGCTCTACATTAACTGGCAGTTCTAGAAACATAAAAATTTGAAACTACCTATACTCAGAACATCAAAAAGACAAAGTCTTATAAAATTCAAAGTTTGAAAATAGATGGGGAGCAGGTATATAAATACACAGAGCAGCAGCTTTTACAGCAGAAATAGCTACTTCAAAGTCAAAACATGCTTCTGATTGTAGCATTACTGCAACTCTGACTTACTATTTCAACACAAATGCTTTGTAAAGTCTATTCACCAATCCAGGAATCTGCTTTCAGAGTTTTACCCATGCTTCTCTACTCAAATTTCAAATCAGTCCCCACCTTTCTCCATAGGATGTGGCTTTCAGGGAGCAAGCACAAGGCAGTTTGAGGGGCACCTTTTCTGCACACAGAGCTGACTGGTGCTGCACTAACATCAGAAGCACTTAGAGGGCAAGGTCCTTCAAGAGCAAGTAGGATGAACAGTCCCAGCTAGAGAGGGCAGAACAACAGCACCCATGCATAGTCATGGCCATACGCATTTTGTTCTCAACCCAAGTGTCCTGAACAGACACACCACATCCCCAACTCCCTGCTGCAGGGTGTATGTGCTCAGTGCAGCAGAAATGAGGCCTTTCCACCCTGACTCACCATGAGCTTACTCTAGGAGACAGCAGGCCTTTGTCACCCTCTGCCAGGTACCAACAAGTACTAAAGCTAGAAGTTTGTGCTAGTCAGATCAGATTTGCAATGAGGCATGGTATGTACCTGCCACAGCAGGATCAGCAAAAATCCTCACTGTAAATAGTTACAGGAACAAAACTGGTTTTACTACGATGACTACTATGGGTTCATTTTGATCCTGGATAATCCTACACCTGTAAAGAAGCACTAGAACTTTCCAACATGTCTTCACCAAAATTCAAAGAAGTGTTGTGCTACTTTGTACCCCTGTGCCCATCTATTTGCATAATTTTATTTCTGGTTACCTTACCTTGTTCTTCCAAGGCTTGCAGCTGCTCTTCCAGGTCTCAATCCAAAACACCTGTACTTACAACAGGTAAGTAGAGGTAAGCACTCCTTCCCCTCCCTCACTCTGAGTGACTGCTACAGGCAGCCCAAGCAGAATTTTGAAGCAGTGTTCTCATAGCTCTTCTCATCTTCTACACCAGCCTTTCAAAGGCAGCACCTAAACCAAAGCTTTACCTTGTCCTCTTCCTTCTCTCTGTGCTCCTTGTGCTTTGTTCCTCCTTTGCTCTCAGTCTAGTTCCTCTGAAACACTGCCAGCTGTGGCTGTGTATGTTCCACAGGGGGATCTCATTTGCTACTCAGACACAGGTGAGAGGAATAATAAGGTCACACCAGGCTTTGGGCCAGGGAGGCTGCCTGTCCTTCCTCAGGTGTTCCACATTAGCTGCTCCCCATAGTGGGATCTCAACAGCTGCAGGTTTTGCAATATGCAGACAAATATCTGATCCCTCAAACAGCACTGTGTAGCCATTTGCCTTTAAAAAGTCACATTAAAAAAAAGCAAGCTACATTAAATAGTGTTGGCATGTTTTTGTTTTGCTTCAGTATTCATTTCTATTGTTCAGAAGCTTGATATGA
Organism: Agelaius phoeniceus; assembly: GCF_051311805.1. Taxonomy (NCBI): domain Eukaryota; kingdom Metazoa; phylum Chordata; class Aves; order Passeriformes; family Icteridae; genus Agelaius; species Agelaius phoeniceus. The sequence goes on from NC_135273.1 coordinate 35,297,544, forward strand.
AACAACTAAGAAGCACTTCTTGTGTCTGTAGCTGAAGTGGAGGAACCCCTGTTTACTCTAAGTGGGCAAGCACCAGGTCCAGGAAGGGCAACTCCCCTTCTCTTGCAGCCCAGGGAGAACCAAGGCACAGTCAGATTCTGAGGTAAACCAGAGAAACTTCACTAAAGCCATCCAGGTAGAGGACATGACTCACCGGATTCTCTGAAGAGGACTTTGGCTGTTCAGAGTTGGTTTTTTGATGGCTCTTTGAGGGACACACTTTTACATCTGATGAGCTCTTGTATTGTTGTAGAATACCGAGAAATTTCAATCCAGTAACATTTCCTAGAAAAAGAGAAAGAAAAATACATCAGCTAGGATCTAAAGAACTCTACATTATGTGCTCTTACTCAGAGCTGTTTGGGGTTTTTTATAGGCTATATGGTCATATGGCACACTCCTCACTGAAGAGAACACTGCAAAATTCTGCGTTTAGCAGTTTGCAAAACACCCCAACGTGGTTTAATCCAACTATAGCACATAAGTAATAACCATTTCAATTTCACAACCATTTACATGATATGTATCAAGTAAACCAGCCTGGCTTTCCATTGTTGTTCCTAGTAACTCACACCATGAATAAGAAGTTGTATTGCAGTGACCAAGCTCTACAGCTCTCAGTCCCCAGCCACAACTCACCACAATGTTCTCCACAGCAGTTTATACCCATTCTCTCCTTGGCTACTGAAATGCCCCTGCATATCCTTTGGTGAGCAAGTAATTTGAGGTGGCTGAAAGGACTGCTTGAGAAAGCTGTCTTCATCACCAAAATCTAGAGCTTCTTACTAATTCCTGTCCTGCACATGCATTTCTAACCTCTGAAATCTCATCTGCTTGTATTGCTGGTATTTCTCTCAAACTGCTACGTTCAGCACTTTTTCTGCCAAACTTACATAGGTCAGGCTTTTACACTATTAACAGCTTTAAGTATTATCTAGACAAATTTTTAATACAATAAATGCTTATGATCTCTCTGGTTCCAGTTCCCCTGGTTCTGCACACTTGTACAGAGCATTTTAGAAGCGAAATATTCCTGTGATATGTCTTGATACAAGACCACCACCAATACTAGACACAACAGGAATGTTAAATCAGTTCTTTTCCATCTAACCTTGCCTCAGATTTCTTGGAGCTGGGGCAGTGGTAAGGCATTAACATTATAACCATGCTGGAGTAGGTCTGCTGGCAGCACTCATGACCCTGTGGGGGACCCACACTGGAGCAGGCTGTTCCTGAAGGACTGCACCCCGTGGGAGGGACCCAGGATGTGGGAAGAATGTGAGGAATTCCCCCCCTGAGGAGGAAGGAGCAGCAGAAACATTAGAAGAAGTGACCATGTCTCCATTCCCATCCCCTTGTGGGGAGGCAGGTAGAGAACTCAGAAGTGAAGCTGAGCCTGGGAAGAAGGGTGGGGTGAATGAAAGGTATTTTAAGACTTCATTTTACTTCTCATTCCTACTCTAATTTAAGCTAATTGCCCCAAGTCGAGTCTGTTTTGCACAGGATGGTAGCAGGAGCCTTTGGTTGCATTTTCTTACGCTGTCCAGCTGAGGAGGGCAGTGACAGAGGAGCTCTGGGACCACCTGGTGTCCAGTCTGGATCGACTCCCCACAACTGGATACACTGAGTTACTGCATCCTAGATGAAAGAAAGGTAAATGTATTGCTGCAGTTAAGTTCACATGATATAGGAAGCTTGCCAGAAGTGAAAACATTATTTATGTAATCTTTCCCTTCAATTCTGATTCAAGAAAAAAAGGAAAGTCTATTTAAGGCCAACAACTAGATGATGAAATACATCCTTCCACAGAATCCATTAAAGAGAGATTAACATCAGAAAAATTAAGAAGTAACTGTTTTATATGGCCAGAAAATAATTTTCAATTGGTTTAAAAGACTATTAAGCTTACTGATAACATACTGCAAACAAGGAGCATGAAATACATCCTAGTTATCAAATTAATTACCAATATAGCCTTCAATATGGAGCCTTGACAGTGATTTACCAAATCTTCCAATCAAAGTGGAGTTCTGTATTGGTATTTAACACTGGAGACAAACTCCATTTCTGCATATGTCTTATCTGTATCTGTTCATTTTCTAGTCATAGTGTTCTCCCAGAGTGTTTTTTGGTGTCAGTCTGACCAAAAAAATAAAAAAAAAAAAAGGCAGTGTCAGGTATTTGAATCAGCAATGTGCTCTGGATAGTTTTAGTTGAGCTTTTCTATGTGTGGTCTGACAGTCCCCACTCGGGGAGCCCTGCAGAACTTCCCAACTTTGTTCTCAGGGGAAGCCCAGGACTTCAGCTGTGCTCCTGCTGGCCTCAGATGTGGTGCAGGGCTGTGCAGTGTGTGCTCACAGAGGGACAGGGGACACAGAGGGACAGGGCACACAGAGGGGCAGGGCACACAGAGGGGCAGGGCACACAGGGCACACAGGGCACACAGAGCACACAGGGCACACAGGGCACACAGAGGGGCAGGGCACACAGGGCACACAGGGCACACAGTGCACACAGGGCACACAGGGCACACAGGGCACACAGAGGGGCAGGGCACACAGAGCACACAGGGCACACAGAGCACACAGAGGGGCAGGGCACACAGGGCACACAGGGCACACAGAGCACGCAGGGGACACAGGGCACACAGGGCACACAGGGCACACAGAGGGACAGGGCACACAGGGCACACAGGGCACACAGGGCACACAGAGCACACAGGGCACACAGAGCACGCAGGGGACACAGAGGGGCAGTGCACACAGAGCACGCAGGGGACACAGAGGGGCAGTGCACACAGGGCACACAGAGCACACAGAGCACACAGGGCACACAGGGCACACAGAGGGGCAGGGCACACAGGGCACACAGGGCACACAGGGCACACAGAGCACACAGAGGGGCAGGGCACACAGGGCACACAGGGCACACAGAGCACACAGGGCACACAGGGCACACAGAGCACACAGAGGGGCAGGGCACACAGGGCACACAGGGCACACAGGGAACACAGGGCACACAGAGGGGCAGGGCACACAGAGCACACAGAGGGGCAGTGCACACAGGGCACACAGGGCACACAGAGCACACAGGGCACACAGGGCACACAGGGCACACAGGGCACACAGGGCACACAGGGCACCTGGCAGCTCTACCTTGCCCAAGGCAACACCACAAACATCCCACTGCCCTTTCAGGCTGCTTTCAGTTCCTGCTCACATAAAACTCCATTAAATAGCACATTCTAAGAATAAAGTAACTGACTTTAAAAAAGAAAAAACCAACAAACCACAACCCTTTAAAACTGCAGAATCCTAGAATACCTTTATCTTTGTGTTCCAACCATTCTGTGTTCTTCCCAGCCTGGAGAAGGCATATGCAGGAGCCACAGTGACATCCAAGAGCTACTGACTGTGTGTGAAACATGCCACATAGAGATTCCTCACAGGACAAACAAACAACTGAAACTGCATGGAACCAAGCTGGAATTGCTGGTTTTGGGTTGAAAAGCATGTTCAGCATGTGGCTACTAAATTTTTTCCAGGACAATCTCAATGTAAAGGATGAGAACAGTAATTATCACCAGGAAACAAGTTAAATAGCAGTAAAATGTGTGACAATTTTTAGTAAGAAATGGAACTGAGACACTCAAGTTTCAAAGTTTGCTGATTAAGTATATACTTTTTGTAAAAGCAGTGAATTCAAGCAAAAATGCATACCCAGCATCAGCACAACACTATATCTGTTATCTCAAATCCCAACAGCTGTTTGGATATTCAAATACCAAACTGGAAGCCAGCTAGCAAGTCTGTGATAAAGAGGAAAGTACTGGCATCCATATAAATAAGAACACAAACCAGCACAACAAAACAAAGCTGTGCTAGCACAAAAGAGTAAGGCTGGATGAGGCAGTTCCCACAGCACACAACATAAGGCAGCCTGATACACAGACAGCAAGCCTATTTACCATGCTGCTTCCTAAGTCTACTTACATTTAAACACCACTCCTTTGAATCTATTTTTTTCCATTTATAGATGCACCTGCAGCAAAATTAGAGGTACTAAAAATTAGTTTCTAAGAGCATATTTTTAACTGTTTATTTATTTCCATTTGAATTTTGATTTGAAGAGGTAAATTACAGACTTTAAGTGAAAACAAACCCAAAAAGCTCTTTATGAAATCCTTAAAAATAAATCCTTAATGATTGCTCTTAGCCAGCTAACTCCTACTGCTGTGCTTTTAACCAGTCAGAAAAGGAACAGAGTTAGGTTTTGCAGTTCTTTTTTTTACACCTCCAAGGTTCTGCATATAAAAAATATATTTCTAGATGCTGATGTAAGGCAGAAGAGATATTAAACTCCACAGAGTAGAACTCTGGAATAAATACTTTTGTGTAAAAAATATGAGAGACATTTAGAAGGAGAAAGAAGAAAGGGGAAGAAATGTCAGCTAAATATTCTATGAAAATATTCCAGTGTTTTTATACTAGTATCAGCTGTGAGGTAGTGATTGACACAGATGCTGGTGCACTGGATCTTTCCTGATGGATTGCTGAACTTGTATCAGGTCTCTGAATTTGCTCCTCCTGAATTCCACAAGACTTCCAGCAGCCCACCTGTGACTTCAGCACAGCTCAAGCTACAGTTCCTAAATTCCATATATACATGAGACACCAAGAAGTTGTTTCATGGAATTTTTCTTCATCACAAAACTTCATAAGGTGACCACAGCAAGCTGTGCACAGCCAGAGCTGTTATGGGGACATGAGACAGTAGAAGAGCAAAAAGCTCATGAAAAAGTTAGAGCTTAGCTTAAAAGTTAGAAGCAGTTTATCTGCTGGTGGGGGTAAAACTCTGGCAGTGCCACAAATAACACTTACAGATCTGGCCTCAAAACTCTAGTGTTTACCCCCTGCAAGTCTTGCTCTGTACTGATGGACATGCATTAAAATGTTATCCCTATGTTATATGCATATATAGTTGCATGTACTCATTATTTTCTTTATCACTGACTCTTTCTACCATACTTCAAAGGCAAATGTTTTTCTTAACTCTAAATTATAATAAATTTTGTAATTTACTGCTACAGTGAACATGCTGGGTGCATTAACACAATTTTGAATTTTAGAAGCAAAGTGTTTTCCTTTAAGTAGCAGCTTCCTGAACAAAAGGAAAAAATCACTTTTGTTGAGGGTGTTTTCTTCAACAATTCACCTCGAGCATGCTTTATGTATTTTTACAGAATTGTAGGTAATTTCCTTAAAATTATTAATCCTATTTCATGTAATGGTGTATAAAAAACCCCTGTATGTCTCATGACACCTCATTAAATTCTCATTTCTTACAGAAATTTTGTATGTCATGTACCAAACAGTTTTCTCTTTTGGATTGAAGTCAAAGAATATTTCAGTGGAACAGATCAGATGGTTACTAAGAAAAGTCCTTTCTAATGAAATTAGTGGTCAGCTTAACACTGCTCAAGTACATAATAATAATAAAATTATTATTTTATTGAAAACCATACAACTCTAAGTATATATTAAAGCCCTTTTAAAAATTATTTGAGAGGTTAGATAATCTAAATTTCCATTGACTTTTTAATAGGGTTCCACATTCTTAAATGTGAAGATGTGTTGAGAAAGCATCTACTATAAATTACACTATTTTCACTAGTTCTGGGGAAATAGTTTATTCATATTTTAGAATGTTGATGTTTAAAATGTTCTTTTGTTCTCAAGTGATAACAAGAATTATATGGAAAACAGAGGTATTGTGCTATGCACTTAATGAACACAGAATAAAAGAATGGCCCTGATCTGAGGACTATAACACAGCTTGTAAAGTCAGTGTTACACAGGGGAGACTCAGGGCTGGGTTCAGATCTATGGCCTTAGCAGTAAATTTTGTTAATGTAGTTCCAAGTCTTACTGGAACTGTTAGAAACTCAAAGGAGTAGTTTCATAAATGTGGTGAAATTCACATCTAGTAAAAAACGATTGAATAGATTTATTAATCGACATTAATTTGCCTAACACATTCAGAAATTATCTTCACAAACAGATTCTTTAAAATCACTTGTGAAATTAAATGGTAATTTGTTCCTCACTGAATAGTTTAGATAACAAGAACAGTGGGAATTTTGATACAACTATTTTGCAGTTCAGTCAGATCCTGCTCAGGCTACTTGTGAGAATTCACATGAGAGAAAAAGATTCCCCAGATACAAATGAACAGTAAATACAGAATTATTTCAAAGCACTTCATATTAATTAGTTTAAAAATCAAAATGAATATTCACAGAAATAAACTGAGTGATTGGCTGAATGCTTTGTTCCCAAAGACTTTGCACACAATAACTCTGGCTAATATCTCTGTGTACTGGCAGGGGAAAGTCAGGGCTTTTCTGCATGGCCCAAGGGGGGCTTGGCAGGCTGAGCCATGTTTCCATCTTACACAATGCCTGCAGGTGTGATCTTAAGGGAGTTTTCATTGGTGTTTGGTGGCAAAATTACCTGTAGAACTTGGGGAGGCCTGGAAATGACACTGGGAAGTGAATACTGCTGTAAGCTACGGATACAGTATAACTTTAGTGTATTATGCAAAGATCCAACCATCTTCCTTTACCTATACCACCCTGAGCTCACTGCAAAGGCAGAGGCAATGCTCTACTCCTCAGCACTTGTGCAGGTAAAGAAGGTCGTGTTTCACCCCTATGCAAGGTGTCAGCTGGCTGGCAGCACAATCTTTACAGGTGGGCTACAGGAAACATCACCAGCAGGCCTTGGAACTGACTGGTTCTCATATGCTGAAGCTGATGCAGTGATCTGGTGCACACGTAGGTGTCTGTATCCTACAGCCTGAGAAGTGAAAATTGCTCCCTTTTTCAGCAGAATACTGCCCAGAGAGGCACCATTCCAAAGAAGTAGTTTTGGATTAAAAAATCAAAAATATTTTCTAGTGTTCATTCTTTTGAATGGGGAGAAGTTTCTGAAAAACTCATTTGCATCAAAGTATATGGGAGATTCATTTTACAGCACCTGGATAAAATAATGATAGGATTTCAAGAAACCTTGTGATGGTTTCTTAGATAGGGGATGAGGAAGGAAGAATAGATTGAATATTCTCAAGAATTAGAAAGTATAGCCATAGACTAGGATATTAAAAGCCTGTCTTGCAGAATTTATAGACTGCCATTAGGATTTAAATCTGTCAGTCTATCCTTGAAAAGACATTTGACTGAAATTATGGGTGGTGGGTCTGTGTGTAGGATTAAAAGCTTTCAGCTCTCTGGCAGCTCTGTCTCACTGCTGAGGTATTTGATGCTGAGGACTGATGACAGCAGACCATTATTTACTCTGACAATTCCTGGAGCACATGCTAAGAAAGTGGTAGGCAGAGAAACAGAATAGTTTGAAAGAAAGCAAAACTGTAGGGAGGCTTCTCCCCTGGAAATCTCTCGGAATATTGCTGATGGTCTCAGCACAGGTAGAGAATGCTCTGCAGAGCACAATGCTTCAAGCACTTGGGAAAAAAAAAAATGGGGGCTCCCCCCCAAGGGGGGCACTGCTCCACCTGCTTTTTCAAGGCAAAAGCACCCTCTGGAATGCAGGAGCTGTGAATCTTGCTGTGATTTCAGATCCATATCCACTTTGAAGAGTAACCCTGAATGTGTATGTTAAGCTGTCTGATGCTGGAGACCTTTCTTATTCCTGCTGGAATTAGGTTTGAATGGGTCTTTAGCATTAAAAACATTGGTGGCCAGCATGAACATTAGTGATGAAGTGGGAAGTAGTAGGAGACAGTAAAGGATTTCACCAGGAGGTGACTGAAAAGCTCCATGCTGCTCATGCTGCTTGGCTTCTTTCTGTAACAAAAGCTGACACTACTAAAGGAGTCAGGATAGCTGAAGAAAATCTCTGTGTACCCTCAGAGGCAGTAATTCCTATCAAAACTTTAAGAGAAGGAGCCTCAAGATGCCATGTTTAATCAGAACATGCAAGCAGGCACAGGCTGGTAATACACAGCCATTAGAAATGAAAATTTTTCAGAGGACATCCTCTGAGTTTGCTTGTCTTTCTGATAATTATAGGAAGAATGTTCTGACGATACCCTCCTGCAGTCAAGGCAGCACACGCTGTCAGTGCTAAACAACACAGTCTGAAGAAGTGCCCTTTTAACCAAGAGCAGTTAGGGATTTATGAGGAGAAAGAAGATGTAAAATAAGATGAGAATGGCTTGAGATCACCCGTAAACACAGATTTGTCTTTGCACTGATTTGGAACATGCACGTTGAAGATGTATTGTAGTGTTATTTTCAACCAGCAGATCCAAGGAGACTCATCACGGACTTGGTGACTAAAATTTCCTGCTGCATGTTACTCCTGAATAAGTAACTCAGACTAGCTCCTGGGCCTTCTTTCCTGGTACACTGGTTTCAGCTAGTTTTCTTCTGAGCAGCTTGTCTAGCACTATGCTTTGGATTTGTGCTGGGTGTTGGTAGCACAGGGATATTTTGGGCATTGGTAGCTCAGGGTGCTGGGTGTTGGTAGCACAGGGATATTTTGGGCATTGGTAGCTCAGGGTGTTTGTTGGCTGTTGGTAGCACAGGGATGTTTTGGGCATTGGTAGCTCAGGGTGTTGGTAGCACAGGGATGTTTTGGGCATTGGTAGCTCAGGGTGTTTGTTGGGTGTTGGTAGCACAGGGATGTTTTGGGCATTGGTAGCTCAGGGTGTTTGTTGGGTGTTGGTAGCTCAGGGATGTTTTGGGCATTGGTAGCTCAGGGTGTTTGTTGGGTGTTGGTAGCACAGGGATGTTTTGGGCACTGGTAGCTCAGGGTGTTTGTTGGGTGTTGGTAGCTCAGGGATGTTTTGGGCATTGCTGAGCAGAGCTCACACAGAGCCAAGGCCTCCTCTGGGCCTCACCCAGCCCCACCAGTGAGGGGCTGGGAGGGGACAGAGCCAGGACAGCTGAGCCCAAGTGACCCAAGGGATGTCCCAGCCCATGTGGGGCCCTGCTTGTTATAAAATTGACTCAAAACAAGCAATTTCCAATCAAAGAATTTATTAATTATTGAAGCAGTTATACTACGTAAGCAAAGGCTCAGCGCTGGGCGACAGGGGAGTCTCAGCTCCACCTACTGCCGCCCCAACTAGTTTCTGATTCAGTCCTTTTATCCTCTCCATCCTTCAGGAGTCCATGTTATCTCGGAGTTCTCTGCGCCTGCGCTGGTTGTTGCTAGGGGTTCATCCTTCTGTCTCCTGGTGGTCGGTGATAAAAGGCTGCGGAGTCTTCCTCAGCTGTGTCTTCTTCACCCTATGTCCTTATTTGGTGACTTCTCCGTGGAAAATTACCAAAATCTTATGATTAACGCAATATGTGCCCTATCAAGTTTCAGCAAGCAAATATCCTGCCTTGCAGACTGTTTATCTGCCCCTGCCCCTTCCCCAGCTTTTCCCTGGTCGTTATCTCTGTGAGTTATCTGCTTGTACCATTTGTCAGCGGGAAAGGTTTCCCTGCTGGGTGTTAATCTGCCCCTGCCCTTTCCCCAGCCTTTCCCTGGTCGTTATTTCTGTTAGTTATCTGTTTGTACCATTTGCTGGGTGGGACTATGTGTGGGCTCCTGCAACCCCTTCCCTGGTATCCTTGTAGCTCATATCTCATGAAGTAGTACAGAAATAGTCAGCAGACAACTCTTGTAACACACTGGTCTCTTTTTCTTGATGAACAAAATGTAGTCCTTCATCTCACTGCTCAGCACACAGAGCTGGGGGAGGAGAAGAAGGAAGGAGGACATTCAGGGTGATGGAGTTTGTCCTCCCCAGTCACTGTCACACGTGATGGGGCCCTGCTCTCCTGGGGGTGGATGAACACCTGCCCAGCCATGGGAAGTGGGAAATCAGTTCCTTGTTCTGCTTTCCTATTGCTTTATCTGTTAAAATGACTTTATCAACCCACAAGTTTTCTCCCTTCTGCCCTTCCAATTCCCACCCCCATCCCACTGGGGGCAAGTGAGTAAGAGGCCATGGGAGGCTCAGCTGCCTCCTGGATTTTGCCCCTAACACTTGGAAAGCTTCTGTCTTTGAGCTGTAAACCTCCTGTCCAAGAAGCTCCACACTGGCTTTTGTCCACAATGCATTTGGGCATCTTACATGACTGAATGAAAACTTGCATTCTTGTGCTGCTATCAGTATTTACATATTTAGATCCTAAAAGCTGCAAATGGCTCAGAAGCTGAGAAACACACTCCTTGTCACTCCTCATGTCACATACAGGGTACACAGGCTGATACTGCAGAGGTCTCGCTAGTGCTGTCATTTACCCCCTGATATTCCAGATGTTACTGTCAGCTCTGTACTGACATGAAAGCAGCTCCAGGGGCCAAGACTGAGTCCACCACAGCTAATCACAGAAGGATGATATGGCTGATTTTAAGAAAATACATTATGATGTAAATGAGCAGAAAAAACAGGAAAAAACCCAACTAGTTTCCAAGATCTGAGCAGATAGTTCCAAGGGAAGACAGATATTTTACTTTTCAGACATGCAACTGACAATCCCTCTCCCTCCTTCTTTTCATTGACTCCTGTCCCTGTGTCCCAGTTTCTATGAAAATGACCTAGTTTTCAGTAACAATCAGTATGTCACGATGACTTTGGAGATCCCCTAATGTCCACACCTATGTATCACTGATAGCTTCTCAGTGACACCTCTGTAACACCTAACTTGTGCAAACACACTTCCAGCAGACAGACTTTAGATTTTAATATAAAACAAGTCACAAATCACAGTTTCAAAGCAAACTAGGTCTTATGTGAAGATTCCCAGGTATCTCAGTATCTTGCTATATGCATAAAATACAGAGCAAAGGCAGATTCAAATAAAACATCCTGATGAAAGGCTTACCCAAAGTAAAAATGAACAAATCTCATCCTTCCCCAAGACACCACGGATGCATGTGTACAGATATGGCTTAAGCCTCACAATAATAAATGAAGCATTGACAACAGGTGTCAACATCACCAATCACAGAAAGCATGGAAAGTCATAAGCCTCTAATCCTGAACTAGATGGTGATCTTTGGGTTCAACACACCAGCTTTACTACTTTTTCCTCTTTCACTTAAGATACTTCAGGAGACACTAAATATACCCAGGCTAAGGTCACTGCAGAAGTACCTGCAAGGGCAATTGAAATGGTGACTGCTCAGCAGTGCTAATGGGTGCCCAAAGAAACCACCTGGCATGGAAGGCAGAGAGGCCCAGCTGCAGCAGGGAGAGCTGGCTGCAGGCTGCAATGGAGGGGCCCAAGGACTCCCTGTAACAGACTGAAGTTTCCCTTGCTGCTGAGATAAGGAAAACCCACAGCATTGTTTTGTAGAAATCCTGGAAAGCCAAGCCCAGGGACCACCTCTGGGCAGCAGAGCTGGCACTGGGGATGGAAGCCACTCTGGGCTGGGGCACTCCATGCCAGTGGTCCCTGCGCTGGCACTGCTCCAAGTCTTTACAAGAAATCAAACTGTGATGCGTTTTGGCAGACTCTGTGTAGAACCACTAATGGTGATAGGACCCTGTCCAATGCACTTTAAAAACATATTTTAACACAAATACACACTTAATTTGACTCAAGGAGTACAATAAAAGTTCTCTATCATATTATTGAAATTAGGTTCCCACTGTGAGGGATTATTTTCAGATTGAAAATCTATTTGAACATAGCTTGGTCTAACAAGAGCTCTTAAATGACACAAAATATTTTTTAAAACTCTAATTACTGTCCCCTTCTCCACCCCACAAACTCACTCTCACCTGAGGCTGAATTGCTGCATATACAAACTGACAGTAAAATGGGAGCCAGATCTCTGTGATACAAAGCATTTATCCTTCATTACACTCTGGAATAAATGATGATAGACAGTTTTTAGTTATTAATATCTGCTTTTAAATTATGCTGTAATAGCATGTACCATATTTCCTGGATGTGGAACAAATGTTTCTGTGTGATTTGTTTACACCACTGAAAGCCTGGCATCAGTAAGCTCCATTCCCCCAGGGACAGCTCAAGTTGAAACATGAGTGCTATGTAGGGAGCACAATAAAGTACTGGACTGACTTTGCAAACCTTCAGGAAAATGAAATTACTATAAAATAAGCTCTGGTCTCTATCTATATTATCCTCCTAAAACATCACCTTTTAATCTATTAAAACCACTCCTGATCATGTCACCCCAAAGGAATGTGCAGAGGCAGAGGCTGCATGAACAAATTCTCTCTGCTATAGCACAGCCAGGCCTGTTTCTCAAGGACTGTGAGCTATGGCAGCAGGCATCACCTCCCATCCTCCTCCCCAGTTTGATTTATACTGACACTCCTTCTCCCCCATAATGTCAGTGATTTCGTTTTGAACAATCCTTTCTTTTCCCTAAAGTTCTAGCTCTCCTATGTTTTACTGTTGTGAGAGTCTCACTGGTAGAAGTCTCGTTAGAAAGCTCCACAGAATTTTTCTACCTTTATTTTATTATGACTAATAAATTATAGATTCTGATCTTGAGGAGAATAAACAAAGATTAAGTCCCTTCGTTTCCTTTTCCCTCACACAACACTTCTAAAGACTATCATTTCTCCTTGGATTATCATGAATCTCAGTGCTCCTCAAAGAGAGAGATTCAGACTGAAGCTGAGGGGGTTTTCAACAAGTTGTTATCAGCAGCTTCATTTAAACTCGGCACAGGTGACACACCTTGCATAACAACCTCTACATCACACCTGATACCTGCTAGATAAAGCAGATCTGATAAAGAGCTACAACCTGGACTCAAGCACTGCAGCTGGGGGGGGATTTGCCTCTTTTCTGGATTCTCCAGCTCATTCTATGTTTGGCACTGAGTAACAAGAGCAGGCAGTAACTGTGTTCAGCAACTGTCCTTTTGCATGGTCAAACAGGTCTAACTTCCCAAGTCTGGGAACATTATTTATTTAATTTTATATGCAGAAATGACATCTCACATACAGAAAAAGAGTGTGGCAGTGTAAGTCACCTCCAAAGGGGAAGTGTTTGCTAGCAGCCCTATGTAATTCTCATTAAGAATGATAATGCAGGCAGTGAAAGACTATACAAAGCGATTTTCTATATGCCAAACTTTCTAATTAATCCTGCATTGTGTCTACTGACATAATTTTATCAATGTCAATGCTGATTTTATGTCTGCTGACAGTCATTTAGCAAACACAATATTCTGAAGAGGTGGAAGGCCACCAGCACAAAAACTGCTCGAATTTAAAAACGAAAAGAGAAATAAAGGCATTCCTGATAATAACTAAAATTTGGAAGTCTTATTTGATTAATAAGAAGTAGGAGAGCAGTTTCCTTCCTGGAATACTACTGTGTGAAATAAAAAATAATGCAGATGGAACAAATGCTGAGTACAGGGAATTCCATGTTATTTCAGCCACGGAAACATAGAATAGTACAGAATCCATCTGTCCATCAGTCATATAAAGACCATATATACTATACAGCCAGCAAGGCATTTCCACAATTCAAGCTTTATTTCCCTTAAGGAAGTGCGGGGAGATACAAAAGAATGATGTTCCCAGCAAGTCAGTGTCATCTGTTTCCTTAGCTGACGCTGCCAAGTTCATCAGCAACGCCATCCTGTGTGGCTGCTGGAAGGTGTGTGCTGTTAGCATGGAGGTTTGGTCTGCTGCAGCCACAGTAAGATAAATGACTCTTCCTCAACCAAAATTGGCTTGCCCTGCATAGGAGATTTTAAGAGCCAGAACTTGTTTTCCAAGAATTCACAGTACAGAAATTATTTGGCATATTATCTGTCATAACAAACCTTGAGAGTGGCATACATTTTTTAAAGCCTTCAGCAGGTACTTGAATAATTTACTTTAACAGTCAGACTTTTTGCTTCCTATCATTAGACTTTGGTCAGAACCAGCCACAGTAAGTCATTCACCATTCCCTAGTTTTTCCACCTTTTCCAACACAGAATGAGTGAGCACAAATCTAACAACCAAATTACTACTCCACAGGCCATGGAGGAACTGGAACGTGTTGTTTTGACAGGGCAAAGCCCTGCCCTATAAACACAACTCCTTTTTTTGGGACAAAGTAAGATGTGTCAATGTGGAGCATTACCTGTCCAAGCTGTAAGACTCTGTGGCTCTGACAGCAACACTTCCTCTCCAGGGAAAAGGACTCAACAGCACTGTGGGCTTGGAGGGTGACACTGAGCAAGGCCCTGTTACCTTTTTCTCCTTACCTTCACAAAGAAAAACCCTCCACACTCATTCCAGTAAGACTCTCTAAAATGTGTAAGTAAAAACAATGCTGTGATTTTGTTTATTTATAAGCACCTTTTACACTTAAAACACGGGGAAGCTCTATGAGAAACACATAAAATCATCACACCAAAAGACAGGTTTACTGCCACAGACTAAGTTTGAACAAGTTTAGGAAGACAATTGTGAGGATTCACAGTAGATATTTTTCCTCTGCATAATGAGATTTTTTGATTGGCTACTTATTTTTAAACAGCCATAGCTAAATAGCAAATATCTTTATTTCAATCAGTTTCTAAATAATATCTATAGTATTTTCCTCCTCTGAAATTATGCTTTCTTTGTAGAAATAAATGATAGACAAAACCAAGGCAACCCTTGGCAGTCCTTTTTTCACCTGCATCCTCACCTTCAAAACACTTCAATCAGGTAAGGATGAACAATATGAATCAAACTGCATTTGTAATAAATTCAATTGGGTTATACATCTGGAAGACCCTGGAAAGTACTAATATATTGATCAAATCGTTGGAGGCAGTGACATAGAAATTCTCTTGGCACCCATGGCACTAGCAAAATCTTTAGATAATGTAATTTAGTTCTCAATAAAACTTCACAACCCAAGACAAAAAGAGACTGAGAAAAGAAAAAGAGAAGAGAAGAAGGAGACTATTTGCATTAATAACAGCATAAGGATATTAACATTCTTGAGGCATTTCCTCCCCATAAGAAGCACCTTCATAAACACAAAGACATTCAGAAAGCACTTGTGCCTTGCAAACTTCACAGCTCATTTTCTAAGTTACTTGGAAATTCTTTATTTATTATTTTTAACACTAAAATTATCCAGAGGAATACAACCTGCCTTTTTCCCCTCTCACCAACAGCATTTTGGATATAAGAAGCAGTAACAAGTCAGCACTTTTTGTCCGATCACAGGCACTTAAATCCCAACCAAGAACAAAATGCTGGAAGAGGCCCTGGTGTCTCACAGGTGGTGTGCACAGGAAACACTTAGGAAAACCCATTTCTGCACCAATAGCAGCTCTAAGCTGGGTGTTTTACCTTGGCAGCTCAGCTAAGCAGGTAGGGAGGTACTTTTTCATTTTCTTAGAAGGTTTCCTGGTCTCATTCCTTAGCACTTTAAAAAGATGCTTCAAATCTCCTGTGTTGACACATGTGACTTCTGAGATGTGTCTGATCTGTGCAACGTTACACCGTAACCAATGTACAAATATCATGCCATTGATGCCAATAAATACCCCTCCATCACTTCTAGGGGCTTTTTTATGTTTTGTTCTTTTTTTCCTTGGTTCACTGTTTTTAAAGTTGCCTTTAATGTCCCAACCCATATCGCTTAGCAATGCTATTGCTTAGCAGAGGTTTATTGCTAAGTATTTTTAGCAAGCATCTATCATTAAACAGGTGTTAAGATAGACTTGAACTTGTTGTAATTAGCTGCTGGATAAATACTGAGGCAACATAACTAAATCCATAAGAAACTGCTCTTCAGTACCTTACATGAACGACATCAAACCACAGGCACCTTCTGTTAACTCAGAAATCATATAGCATCTTGAGTTATCTACATTTCATTGATTCATGGCCACAGATCACACTAAAGGCAAAAAACCTAGGAAAGCATGAAAATGCAACACAGCACAAGAAACCTGAACCCCTAAAAAAACAGCTTGAGCAGTCACTTGATGTATAATATAAACCAACACACAAGGCTTGAGGTGGGAATGAAAGGTGAGAGAACATTATTGAGTTATTACAGGCACACAGCTTGAGCTATGCAATCTGGAATCCAAACAGCAGCATCCTCCTTCCTGCAAGAACCCAGGAAGGTCTAGAAGACACTCTATAAAGGATAGGAATCCATGTACCACTCTGGTTTTGCAAAATCTCAATGAGTATTTCAAACAGTCAGCTTCCTTTAACAAAAGAATGATATCCAGGACAGCCTTAGAAAATTAATCCATCCCCTGGTTTCTAATGCCCTTTCCACAACCAGTCCTTACAACTCTTACTGTACAGATTACAAACAAACGAGATATTTTCTGATTTCATATGCAGACAGGCTTAGAACACACTATGAACCTAATAAAGCCAACTAAAAATGGAAACAAAAAGGGGAAATGTCTTCTAAACACTTGACTGCAACCCTCTTAGAGCCTTCTCCCGAGACTCACACCAAGTGTTACTGTTGGGTCTAAAAAGGTCAAGGTTTAGATATCCCAGCAGGTACCAACACGGATTTAGGCGCTTCTGTTTCTGACAGGAAGCAGAAACCAAACCATCCGGGGACCTGTAAAAAGTTAGAGACTTCCTAGTTTATGCACCACCAAAATGTGGTGTTTGGAAGTCTCAGTGATGGGCTTAGGTACTTAATGACTTTTACATGACTGACTCTTCACTTATTTAAAGCTAAACTAATGAAAAAATATCAAATAAGTTAGCTCAGGCTTAATCTTCAGGTATTTGCACAAGGAAATCTTTAAGGAGTACCATCAACAACTGTGAGACTTGTGTCTCATGCTGAACATCAGTCTGACAGAGCACGCTTTGAAGTCAGTAAAAAACCCTGTGTCTTTGAAGGATCAAGAATTTTGCTTACTTGGGGCTGCCTGAGTTTTCTACTTGGTTTTTCATCTCTTTCCTCTACTGTGAACAACCCAGAAGAAAGAAAAACATTAAATTTCCCTCATATGTTCAGTTTCTCAAACCTGTGATTTATACTGGAGATGAAGGCTAGGAACCAAAAAGCAAACACAAAATGAAGTAAATATCCAGAATGCATATGCTATGAGAAGAGGGGAGCTCTTCCCTTGCTGGATGCTGCCATTTAATGTAGTTTTAAATTAACAGTCTGTTATTTAAGTAATTTAAAGCTACAAGTTGATCCCTTCTATTATTTTTCTCCAAGGATTTAAAGTATTGGAAGAAAGCTCTTCCACAGTTTCTGAAGTTACAGAGAAAAGATGTACCTACTAGCAGAGGAAAGGAGACATGGTGATTTCATAACCAGGCTATGTCAGTGCAATAGCAGTTAATTTCACTTGAAACATCTTTCTCACCTTTCTGCTTCCACTGTACTCCTGTCCTTGCAGCACCAAAAATTAGAACAGTGAATGAAATGCAAAGCTCCTTCTGCCCTGGCAACACACTCTAGCTGACCTCAAAAGATTCATGATGAGAAGCAGTAAACACAGGGTCACACCCCAGAGAAGAGGCCATCATATGAACTAAGGAGAAACCTGAGGTAGTTGCCAACACGGTAAAGAAAGCCATTTTATATTCTCAGATAGGCAGCCAGGCTGAACTGAGCCGATCTGGTGTGTGCTCTGGTGTTATCATTCCCGACAGCCCACAGGTGCCAGCACCTGACAGAAGCAAGTTCTAAGCCCTTGGGATGCTCAGGGCTAGAGCACTTGTCCTGTCTGGGTTTGTTCTCTGGGACAAGAGGTGACTTCAGCCTCCCAGCAGCTCCCAGCAGCCCCTGCAGTTTAGAGCAAAGGGGGAAAACACCTGCAGGAACAGCAGCAGGAAGGGGCATGAAAATGTGGTGGGCTGAACCTGAGCCTGGGGAGAGGGGAGGGGTAATATTTCTCTAAGGGATAAATTGCTTGGCTTTTCTTCTCAATATATGGATCACTAATTAAATTTGTGTTACTTGCCAATAAATTAAGGAAAATTCCCTAAGTCAAGCCAGCTTTGCCCCGACAAATATGCTATTTGATTAACTACATGCTTCTCCTTATATTAAATTCAGATTAATTTTACAAGAACCAGTCCTGCATGAAAACAATTTCTCTCAATGCCAAGGTGCATTTCCTCCTGAGCTAAGAAAAAAAGGGTGTAATAGAAACCACAGCTTAGATGTCTGAGGGTACCAACAAATTCCCTCATGCCAGTAAAATGACAAGAAATTATTCTTATAAACTATTACCAAGCTCACACTTACAAGAAATGAAACAATGCTCTACACAGCACTGTCAAACAGTGGCAGCCAGAATAAAGGGTTTCAGCCATACTGTGCCCATTTCAGACAGCAATCAAGGCAAGTCTCACATTTCATCTTATTCTGATGGGTTTTGAGAATTTCAGTTTCTACCTTTTAGTAACAAAATTTGGGTTTCAGGTGGACCCCCACCTGCCTGATGCAGTATTTCTGATCACTTGTGTCCAGACCCAGGCTTGGCAGTCCTGTGATGCTGAGCCATGATGAGCAGAGCAGGCTCCAGCTCACACACAGTTCCTGAAGCTGAACCTTTGTCCCTGGGAAGGGATCCCAAAGCCTGTCTGGGAACCTGTCCATGTTTAGCTGTCATTGCATGAGAGGCCTTCTCTGGGTATCTATGGCAGAACTTTTGTCTTCTCAGCACCAAATGGCCATTCCTGTTCAAGATGCATTGTTAATGCAGATTTCCCACTCAAGCCACTTCTGAAAAATGAGATTGTTGTAGTTTGTTTCATGTTTGTTCGGTTTTCCCCCCGTTGTTCGAGTTGATGGTCTTGCCCAGTTCCCAGTTTCTGTCAATCGTCAAACCCCTCCCCAGTTACCATAGTTACAAAATGTATCATCTCGTTCTCCACCCCTGGCTGCCTGCCTGTCACTCGGCACCCCTGCCTCTCTTTCCAGAATCTTCTGGCCAGGGTGTCGGGTGATTGGTTACGGGGCCAGGGCCCCTCCCGCAACTGTGTTCGATTGGTTTCCCTGTTATGTCCATCCCAAATGTATCTTTTATTCCCCTCTTCTGATTTGTCAACCCTTACCCCTCCTAGTCCCTTTATAATCCGAGGTTTTCCCCACCGCGGTGCTCTCTCGGTCTCTTCTCCCTGGCTCTTCCTCCTCTCACCCAATAAACCCTCCTACCCCGAAGAACCTGAGAGTCGCCTCTTCCTTCTCTCCTGCAGCATTGGAAATCTCTGTGGCCAACGTCCGCAAGGCACAACATCGCCTTAGGCACACGACCTGACTTCGGGTTGGGGAAGTGCCCCACTGGCTGGAGGTGGGCTGGACAGTTCCTAGTCTGGGCGTTCTCATTCTACCGGCCACACCCCGCTCCATGAGACATCTTCTGGGATGACTGACAAAAACCAGCCAAATCAATCCTTATGGGTATCACATTTAGACACACTCTGCATATTGTAAAAAAATGCAAAATCCATGACATCTAATTGCAAAATAATGAGCTTTCCAGTTTAGACCAGGTCCATGTGGTTGCTGTGCTGTACAATCTATATCTGGGGGCAGGTACAGGCACACGGAGGAGTGCAAGGAGAGAGAAAGCAAGCAGCCTCACACACTCTTCTACTCTGACACTTTGCAATCAGGAATTAATTAAAAGAATCCATGCAGTTTATTAGCTGTTCTCCAGTTTATGGTTATTGACATGCTCTCCTTCAATAAGTAAACTGCAAATCTTAGGGCTTCTTCAATTAAAAAGAAAAAAGAAAGGAGAAATATTTTCTAGAGAACTATCAGACATATTGTTTAACCAACATTCTTTAATCACTGTCTTTGTTTAAAAACAGTCCTAGAAAATCATTATTAACACAAGTACTGGTGATCTACATTCCATTAGTCCATAAAACTTGATAAACTATCTATAGTTCAACTGCCATCAGCATTTTTGACTGCTTTATGATACAGATAAATCGAGTAGGTTGAGCTTTAATCCCAGTTTTATAATAATGCCCCTGGTAAACTTGATCTGGCTTTCAAATCACTGCAGCAATGCAGCTGAAAAAAATTAAAACATATTTTACTGTGAAAGAGCATAAACAAATCATTTTCATTACAAGCTACTAGCATTCATTTTATTTTTTTATGCAGGTACTCCTTCTGTATCTTTAAATATTTCACTGATGATCTGCCTGCCAGAAACCAGGAGTGAGTAGAAAGTTAGGTCAGAAATCACTGTCTATGAACTTGCACAACTGACAGTCTAAGGACTGCCTGCATGCTAAGGACAAATCCATCTCTGTGTACTTTTTATGGGGGGAGCTCTAAGCACCTTCCCTTTCTCTGGTTCTGAAAATTAACAACATTAAATATTCCCCTGAAAAAGTGCCATCCATTTCCCAGGGGACAAATGCTGGGGAAGGGGAAAGAATGGAATAATTCAGGAGACAATAAACTCAACTGAGCAATGGCAGGTTGATTTATATACAAAATCGCTAAGTCTTGTCAGCTAATATAAGCTCCAACTCAAATAAAAGCCCAATGTAGTAGTTGTGGGAAAGAGATCTTCACAATGAGCAGAACAGTCATGAAAAAACGTCTAAAGGGGTTTATTAAAAACACATTGAAGAGAATCACCTTCCTAACAACGAGCAGCAAACACAGGAGCTGAAGAACTGAGAGATAATTTGTTCACAGGGTCAGTGTAACAGTAGCACTCAAGGATTCCACACTGCTGAACAAGCAAACACAGGGGAGAGAGACTCAGAGCCCCAACTTTAGGCTTTACACCAAAGAGAAAACAAAAGGGCAAATGGAGGGAGTTACTGCCCTTATTTTAATGCTGGAGAACTGAGGCATGGAGCATAAGTGCAGTCCAGGGGTAATGCTTTAACACCACCATAAGCCATTAGAAATTATTAATTGAAGACATTCCAGTGAACACACCAGCCGGACAAATGTACTCATCATTTGTATTTTCACACGATCTAAACTGCACCTATATTGATGTAATATTGGATCTAATGCTTCCTATTTGTGCAGCTAGATATTTCATTGAAACACATAAAAAATAACCAAAACAATAAAGCAAAAAAGCATATTCTTCTTTCCTTGATTTTAATTAAGAAACTGTAGAGAACATCTCCCTTCAAAAATAGCACTAACTGGTATGTGGGTGTGACAGAAGGCTAATTTAAGTAAAAACAATAATGTGAGACAACTATGTAAATGCAATGCCCATAAAATGCCTCTTCTTTATCATTTAAGTAAGAACTGAGTCTCACTAAAAAAACCACCATTTTTCTCTGCAGAAAAAAAAGGTTTATTAGAAAATCAGAAGCTTATGCTTTTTTCTTTTCATCACTGCTTCCCAGCCCAGTATTATTAAAGACTTCATGAATTCAGATTAGAAATTGAGTAGTTCATGGAAGGTACTTAAGGTCAATTATTAACAATAACCTAAACCGCTCAAATATTAGTGACATTAAAACTTAAGAAGTAATTTCAAAGTACACCACCCAGTTGCATTTAAAGAAATCATGTTATTACAAGTTTCTTCCCTTTTTCAAACTTCTCTTGTTTGGCAGAGCAGACTAGAAACACAAATCATCATTCCAATCCTCCAGGAAGTCTTTTACTCTAAGGATTTAAAATATTAATACATGACTAAATGAAGTGCATAAAAAGCCTGTCTCCTGTATCATTCTGAAGGGGAAAACACAGGAGTTAATTCAGGTGTCTATTAGTATTCATTTTAAATCACATAGCTCCACTGCAGACAATGGAATCATGGCACTGTAACAGCAGTTACACAGCAGGCAGCTCTTTGGGCTGAGCAGCACCAAACTCTGTTAGCACAATGATCAGAGAGAAGAATCTTTATAAAACACTCAGCTGGGAGCAGTGGTGCCAATTGACTGCACCCAAGGATCGTGTCCTGAGTGTGACTGGAGGCAAGGTCCTGTTCCACGCTTCTCACAAACTGACAGTGTACAGGAACAGCTTCCTTCTACTTCACCTTACTCATGGCTTGTAAAACCCACCACGCCCCCAGGTTCTGTCAAACCCTGGTACCAAAACCTCAGAGAATCCCAGTGTGCATAAAATATCCCACTCCTAGGACAGATTCTGCACCATGCTTTTAACAGCACATCTCACTGCCAGCCTGTCTTAAGCTCTGCTGGCTTGCAAGGCCCCACTGCCTCTGCCCTTAGCTCTCAGTGTTTTAGAAAGGCAATTGTTTTTGTAGGCTGGTTGTGAGCTAGCAAAAATACATTTAAATATGTTTAATAGAAAACCCTAACAGATCCAAGCATCATATCAGTGACACCTTCTGGACTTCTTCCTTGACCAAAGTCCAACTTTTTAGATCAACTGTAGAAATCTTAAAGGTGTCCAGTTCATTTTGTATCTGCCTTTCTTTGCAAACACTTTAAAAAGACAATTTCTATCACAAAGTCCTATGAAAGTATTGACTGAAGCTCATTAGTACAAAGAATACCAGTTTTCTTGAGGTTAGTTCTCATACCTTGTTTTTCAAAAGGAATTTTTAAAACATATCTAACTTTTAAGAGGGAGAACCACACAATTGGCTTCTCTAAGAAAGTACTAAAAATAAAACTGACTAAAACCTCTTTTCTGAGACAGCAGTGCCACATCAGTGCTACAAAATAACTTTCACCATGATATTATTCCTAGGAGAAAAGGAAATTTCAACACACTGCTGGACTGTTTTTCTACTATGTAATTGCAGACTATAGCTTCCATCTCTTTCTATTACAATTTTCCCTATCCAACAGCCAACTGTCTGTGGGTGCAGAAACTTCTAATGCTCTAAACTAATGCCTTGAAAATCTAGAAAAGAAATTTGAATAAGCTGTTATTGACATCTGGGGGGAAAGAATAATGTATGTTTAACCAGTGTTTCTCCTTCCTCCTCCTCTCTCTCACTCTCCTGGCAACTCTTCATTTTCAGGGTGCTAAAATTGAACAAGGATTAGTTGCAAGTAATTTGTTTTCCCATTTCTTCACAGAATTATCTAACTGCAATGACTACTCTTAATAAGCAATTAAAACTTAAATTGTGTACTCTAAGGACACAGTCACATTAAAATGGAATAGAAAATAATGCCTAGTTGCAAATCCTTTGTTTACAGTGCAGCTAATCATCCTGCAGAGCTGGGAAAAGAAGGGTCTGCATATTCTCCTGCAATGAGAAAATAAGTTCAAGAACAAAGAGGGCTGAGTACTCAGAGTTCTTGCTGACACCAAAGAAGTCTCATTCCAATAGAATATTGGTCTGAGAGCAAGAGAATCAACTTTGAATAATACTACCTCACCCTGTGCCACACTGTCAAACTGCAGACAAACGTGAGCCAACCTGCACATCCCTCATGGCCCTCACACAAGAGGAGGTCTGACTTTGAGTCTGATCTAACACTGCCTAGGCATTGAAAGATTTAGGGGATTTTTGCTGCTGTCTGAGCAAGAGATCCATTTCTGGATGACCATGCTGTTGAGAAGACAGTGTCTTGAGGGATGTGTTGAAGATCTCTCGACAATTGCAATCCTAGAAGTCAAATTCCCCAAGACATTCTTTTCCCCATGCACATTCCATGGGCCCGGATGCATAAATGACTGGCAGATGCTCCATGTAAAAATTATCTCTCATGTGGGAGGAGAATTCCACAAGTGTAGATTAAAAATATTTCATAAGAATATAAGAAAGTCATTGTACAAGAACAGGGGGATATTTATTCTAATTTACTTTCTCACAGGACCAGATGCTACAGGCACAAAAATAATCTTAGTTCTGGCATTTGGTATCTCTGCAAACATAATCCATTCCCTTGTGCTTGAGCTATAATCATCTTTCATTACATAATCACAACTCTTTTTCCCAAAGAACTTCAGCCTCAGTTATGGCTCAAAGTGAATGCTGGTCAATTAAGCACCCAGCAGGTATTGTTTTGTTTAATTCTAGTTGTTCCTTATAATGCACACTAACATGTCAAAGTATTTATTGCATGCTATTCAACCCTTTGTTTAAAAACAGATTAATCCTGGATAAACTCTTCCACATCTCTCATCCTGAGGTCCTGGTTATGTCAGGAAGATGAAGTAAAAAATAATAAACTGTCCATGTGAGATGTTTTTCCTGGAAATCTTGAAGATTTTCTTTTATTCTTTCAGCTAAATTTTAGTTTGCTCCTTGCCAGATAGAGGAGAGAAAGCCTGACCTCTGGTGCCAGAGCTTCTGGCCCTCTTACCGTGGTCCCATTGTTTTCTATGCACACACTGTGTTCCAACTTGACCTGTCTTGCTTTGAACCTGCTCTTGTGTCTGTGATCCCAGTGCTCAGGGAGGCTCCCCTGGCCACACAGTGCCAGCAGTCCCAGCGCCGTGATAGGGAATTTATATCACTTGGTGTGTGTGAAACACACCTGCCTTCTGCAAGGAGAGCAGATGGAGATCAGGCAATAAGGATTGCTGTATCACATACACCGGTCCTGATCCACTAAAATACCATCTCTCCCAGTGATATTGCACAGGCAAAATATCACTTCAACCCCCTCCTCCTCCTCCCAACCACTTCACTGAAGGTCACTCTTACACAGCTCAAGCATCACCAAGTTTAGCTCTAAACAAACAAAACCTGCTGCTGGTGAGCATCATGAACTGGAGACAGAAAGGAGAACTTAAAAGTCAGTAATTTCCCAACAAAGATTCTGTTTCTTCACATTTGCAGGCTCTGAAATAAATCCAGTATTCCCATAAAACATAGCTGACACCTTCCCAGGTCTAGCTTTGGGCCCCTGCAATGATGCACTTGGATCTAGGAAAGGAATGCTTAAAAGACAATTCCACAGGAGTGTGTCACAGTGCTGTTTTCTCCCCTGGCAATCTCCATTATCCCATCAAGTCGTGCAGGTAACTCCTGCAGCACCTCTGCACTTTATGTGAAAGCAGCTCCTTCTAGGAAGATATACTGATGTTCTATAAGCAAACACCTGGGTGAATTAAAACAACAAAAAAACCCCTATTCATTTAATTTCCACTGCCTTTACTGCCTTTATGCATTTCACAAGACTCCTTGTGATGTAAGCTCAAGGTAAGAAAAATTCCAATTCTTCCTGAAGCTGAGAAATAATAAATGGTTCATGAAATTTCCGGTAATATCTTTTATTAAAAAAAAACAAATTGCATAGTATTGGTAATTACAGGAGGCTTTACCTTACAAAGTTACAGTATTTTGCTAGTCACCCACAGTACCCAAAGCACAGAAACAGCCAAAAGGCTTCTTCTGTGCATTTGTCTTGAAAAGATGTTCATCTTCAGTAAGAAGTGTTTTTCATTTACTGGCAATATGTCTTATAACTCTGTTTTGCTCTCCTCCTCTTTTAAAAAAGAATGGATGAATTAAGAAACATCTGCTGTTCACATGCATAATCCCTGCCTAAATTTGGTGTTTGGTTCATGACTCCGAAATAACTGAGATCTTTATTTTGAAAGTCTTATGCCTTGAGATATTTTGTTCAAACTTAAAAAAGCAAAGAAACGGGAAACCACTTTCAGAGGGATTTTTGTAGGGCAAGTCAGACCAGTTTACTGTTTCAGAGTACAAATCACAATCATATTCATAGTTCAGACTAGTCTGTGAGACCTCCAATAAGGGAGACAAAAAAGAAAATGTACCCGTCTCCAAATCCTTTAATTCCTGCTGCCTTTAATTCCACCTTTCCTCACGGCTGCTGCTGGCAGCTATGCTGCACATACCTGGGCTAAGGTGACTTTCCACTCCTGGGAACTGATGGAGGTTGATGGCAGGTGGACATGGAGTGCTGGGGTCCCTCTCCAGTCAGCAGCCACAGACCCCTGCAGGGAGAGCTCCAAACCTCCTGCTCCAACTCCCTGTGTGCATTTGAAGATGACCTGAATTACCCAACAGAAATTTCCATTTCCTGTGTTAACAGGAAGGGAATTCTAATCAACAACCTATAACTTGCACTGCAACTTTCACAGGGTTCATGTTATTATGTCACAGTTAAGTCCATAGTGAGGCCATAAAAGAAAAAAGGCTTTGGGATTTGTTGTGCTCCCCCCTGACTGCACTACGCCTAGAATCAGAGAAATTACATAGCACATAAGGAGCAAGGGGAGACAGCTAAGAAAGAAGCTTTCCAGATGGGCTCAGACCGTGCTATTTTCAAGAATAACACAACAATTACACACAATTTGATTTCAAACACATTAAACCTGTGGCATAGAAGAAAATTAACTGGCAGGAAAGATAACAGGGCAATACCTGTAAATAAACAAAAAAGAAGGGGGTGTAGAAGCCAGGAAATGCGTTGTGCAGACCAAAAAGAAAAAACTGCCTTTAGGACAATTTGTTTAGACTAAAGAGAATAAAAACAAACCCAAAGAGATGAAAGGGAAAAAAAAAAAAGTTTAGTGAGAGAAAACACAAAGATCTAGAAGAGAAAAGGTACAGCAGAGTCAGGCAGCTATTTGGTGTGATCTTACACTTTCTGTGGATCAAAGGGTGGATTTCAGATGAGAGAGCTTCTAAGGCAGATTGCAGAGCAGAACAGCACAAATGCCAGAGAATGGAGAACACAGTGACACAGGGCAGAGAATGAAAAGGAACACCTCAAAATGAGGGCTCAAACAAGCACAGGGAGTTCTGGATGCAGCAGGATAGTGCAAAAAGCTGGAAAATTTGCTAGTGCTGATTTTGCTAGATGCTGTCAATTTAATCTTAAGAAAACATGAGACAAACATGAGCTCTGAGGTAAGACTTTTAATTTGCTCATTCTCTTTAAGAAGCAAGAGATTTCCTGCACTCAGATCTCACTCTACTTATCAAAATGCAATCTAGGGTAGCAATGTCTCAAATATAAACACAGAGGTTGTCTCCCCTTGTTTCTGAGTGCCTCATTTTTGTCAGCTATATTTGTTGTTTTAATGCAACTCACTATCTCTACAGTTAAATTTAAATTTTAAAAATAACTTGCAAATTTAAAACTTCAAAAAATGCAAATGCACACTTCAAAATGCATTTTCAGCTAGAATAAACAGTCATTCAAGGCCAAGCGGGTAAATTCCGCTTCTAAGGTCCCTTTCTACTACAACTGTGTATTTGCTGCTAAGAGCTGGGCCAAGCTAGTACAACAGTAACTTGAAAAGTCATGTTCCACATATAATTCCTCATTACACCTCTTGCCATGTTTTAATTTAAACATTATAATTGGAACTGTGACTTTTTTATAGCTCCAATTTGTAGCCTTACATTCTTCCTACTAGCTCATGTTCAAATACAGTACTACTCCAAACCAGCACTCTTCAAATTTGTTTTTCTTACTTTTTAGAGTGATTAGTTATTATGAGATTATTTATTATCATAGAGTATTCTTTAGAATCACATTACAACAACTACCACTGTTACTAGACCTTTACAGCAGTGTTAAACAAGCACCAATGCCTCCTTCATCAGCACTCTGTTTTAATGAAGACTTCCAACTAATTGTTTTTTAAAAATAACATGGTATAGCAATTTATAAGCTTACAGAAAAGAACTGCATACATTTTTCTTCTCTTAAAGACATTTACAGCCTTCTGCACTAAAATGGTTTAAAGCCCAATAAACTAACAACTGCAAGATATATATGTGTGTGTGTGTGTGTATATATATATATATATATTTGCATTATTATTGAGAGAACGATTTTTAAGTACAATCCAGTAGAAGCATTCAATAGGTGCAATTTAGACTGGAAATAACTTATAATTGCCAACATGATCTTCTTACACTGTTTTTTTCTAGACAAACTGTGCTTTGCTGAGATGTGCAAGTATAGAAACCCATTTTAGATAATAATGAACTGAGAAGGAAAACTGCAGATCATTAAACCAAGGTAATTTAGGAATTTTTGTAAAATGTCCTCGGAAACATGGTACTCTTCTGTTCTTAAGCTGCAGAGAGCAAGAGGCAATGGGGATTGGCTGTAGGAGGGCAGTGCCACGCTGCTTTATGTGCAGCCTGAGTTGGTGCCTTGTGGCCTTCAGGATGACCAAAGCCCCACTTTAAAGACCCTGCAGTAGTAAAGCAGTGAAGCCCCCTCTGGTACCCAGAGCAGGAGCCAGCCCGCTCCAAACACTTCACAGCCTGAGTGGGAAACGTATGTGAAGCAAACAAAGTACATGGAGTGAATTGTCCAGTGTCACACACCACATCTCTCCCAAACCCAAGCATAAACAAGGACATTTTTGGTATTTTGTTCCCATTTCTGTGACTCCTATTCAGTGTTTCACTACAGAAGTGTGGATTTGACTTCCCCTGAGGTCACTGGCAAGTCCCCCAACACACACCACGTTGTTCATGCTTAAGTGTCTTCAGCACTCTGTCTTGTGTGAGCTCTATGGTTACAGACCTACCCCTGCAGAATCATCATTAAATGAAAAGATCAAAATATCCCCGTTTCTATAAACTAAGCAAACTGATCTACTGTAAATGTGACTTTTTTTTTTCCTTCCAAATAATATATTTCCTGATCTCTTATTATTTCTTGGTGATTCAGTTTAAAACTATGTGAATTACAGTTTAATGGAAGAAGCTGCTCTATCTGTAAATGATACAGCCAAGGCCATGAGGAAGAAGTCAATTTATTTATCACAGTCTCTTTACAGCTAAATTTCCAGAGGGCAAATCTCACTATACAACATTAATTGTTCTGAAAATAAGTGAAATAAGATCCTTACAGCTTTGTTATAGAATAAAAGAAACCAAATTGTTACATGAGTTTCTTGTTCCCCCCCTTTGACAAACTTATTGATGTCCCTTGTCCATTTTCCTTTGCTCAGCTCAAACACAAAGAACTGGATGCCCCCCAGCAGAAAATACACTTGCACATCCCTGACAAGACATTTGCTGTGGACTGTGCTCTGGCACAAGTGCAGCTGTCTTTGTCAGCTATTCAAGGACTATGTGATGTCGCTGAGAGACTCCTCCAGACTTGTCTCTGATTCGAACATTTTGAAAAATCTTTCTTAATTTCCGTGACCACAGCTGTATTCAGTAAGAACAGTTACTTCTGATTTATCTGTCCTTTTCTTCTCAGCAGTTCTATCTAACATCAGCTGTTACCCCAGAGGCTTACCATGTGTCTGAGGGATTTGCAGAGAAAATACAACCTTACCTATTTTTCATTACTTCAGAAGTAAGAACTTCAAAATTCTTTTCAAGGTAACTAAACTAATCTCACCCTAAAACAGCCTAGATAATGTTCAAGTAGAATTGAATATGGTATTGCATACAGACATAATTTTAGAAGTAATTAAAAGTAAAATAACAGCTTTGTTTCTTTTGAACAGTAACATCATCAGCCTGCCATAGAACTCCTGTGCCACCTGTATTAGGAATTGCTAATAAGAATGTTCAGTGAAATATATGGTACTCAGTCAGGACAATGCATGCTATGATCAGACAGCTTCACAGGAAGAACAGCCACTGCTTCAAACAGAGCAATTGTTCAGGTGGTGAAGAATTTTATGTGTCTAGTTCATAACTCTGAAGCTAAAATTGCATATGGCTTTGCATTATTAGACCAAAAGGGAATAATATGAAAGTGCAATCCAGAATATACAACAGTAGAGCAAATGTACAATGTGAAACTAACAGCTATAGCTTGCAGCAAGTTAAAACCAGAAGCATCTGTCAAAAGCCATATAAAGTAGGATTCAGATGGCAAGAGAGGAAATAAATCAACAGAATGCTAAGAAGAAAATTAAGCAAAGAAGCCTCTGAAAGATCTCTGCAAGGGACCATTTACAAAGCATGAGTCAGATGAAAGTTGTTGGAAATAGAAATAAGTGTAATAGAAGTAAAAACAACCAGCTTTTTCCTCCTTTGGATTCCAATTTATACAGCCTTTCATAACTGGCTTTATTTTAATTTTGTGGTAATGGAAAAGCTTACGATTAACCTAAGGAGAGCACAAAAA
Source organism: Agelaius phoeniceus (assembly GCF_051311805.1). Taxonomy (NCBI): domain Eukaryota; kingdom Metazoa; phylum Chordata; class Aves; order Passeriformes; family Icteridae; genus Agelaius; species Agelaius phoeniceus. Next base: position 35,327,562 of record NC_135273.1, read on the forward strand.
CCTTTGTTTTAAAAAATGTTCTCCTGTATTCCTTGTAGCATAATTTGTTTTCAGCTGCAAAGACTATGCACAAAAGGTCAGCTGAACACAGCAAGAAGCACAGAGAAGTACTGGAAAAACAGCTGCTGGAGGAGTACTTGTTCTAGGATGCTCCTTAGGTGGAAGTTGAAAACTCAGTGGGGAGATGCAACAATAAACAGGTTACACAGAATAAAGCAGCAATTTTAACTGTTCTCTGCATAAGAGGAGTACTGCTCTGCCAGCAGGACAAAGACAGAAAGGCTGTAAGGGGCAATTTCTCTAATGCCATGAGGGAATGATCATAATTTCATCTACAAAGCCTTTTGAAAAGCCAGTTCTGAAGACAGAAAGATTTAATGGAGCACGTCAGTGTCAGTTTGAAGCAGTCACCCAGCAGAACATTTTCTCTAACAATTCTGATGATGCTGCTTCAGCCAGAGAATGTTCTTCAAAAAACTCATTCTTCTTAGTCCAAAGCAAGAGAAGTCCCCTTTCAGTTGTATCCTCCATTTGCATTTTTGTAGCAGCACCATACTGCATGCTTATGTTCAGTTTAGCACTCCCATGATCCTACTTCTCTAATACTGTTTCTTAGTCAGCATTTCCATGTTTTATGTTTTCATTGTTGGCTTTTACAGTGAGAACCTCTTTGTATTTATTTTGATTACATTTTACTCTGTTAACATCTGCCTCTCTGTTAACTGCTGTACTTTCCACAGCCTTTTATGTCCAACTTCACAAAAGCTAGCAAGCCCTGCTAAATTCGTTTTTGTCAACAAATATGATTGCTGCAGTATTCATCATTCCTCCTTTTGCTTTCTTTTCTCCAGACAATTTTCTTGCTGAGTTTTTTAATACACAGATTGCTTCAAAACCCTGTGAAAGTAACGTAACCCACTGAATTTTAATCTATTAAATGTCCTGTTTTCACTAATTTTTATTTGAAAACATTCAGATAAGCAGGGGTGCACAAAACTAGATTTCACTAAGTGAGCTCTATCACAATCAGTGTACTCCAACACTGAGGCAGGTAAATGCTACACAGCATGTCCTGAAATGTATTTTTACATCTATTTTATCAGTAATTTGAGGTCTCTTTTTTTATCCCACCTTAAAAAAGGGAGAGCTTAATTTGCACAACATATTTTACAAGCTGTACACAGCTGTGACTGCAGAGTATCAAAGAGGTCCATTAGGCACATGTCCTCTTCCATTCCTCTGCACATCTTGATGTTCTCTCTTAACATAGAAGTTGACTGCCAACAATTCTGAACTCTTTTTGCTAGCTCTTTATGAGTTTTACTATCTCATACTGTGCCTTTACACATTAAAACTACAAAAGGCAGTGAAACAACAAAGTCATACCTGCCTAAAGTGAGTCACTTACAAGCTGAGCTCACTGCCAGAGGTTTAGGCAATGTTTTGGAAAAGGTACTTACTTAAGGGAAGTCTCTTTTGCAAGCTCTCTGCAAACATGGTCTTCATGTAAGTAACTAAAAAAATTCAAAAGCAAAAGGTACTAAGGTACTACAAAGATTGTCACATCAGTCTGTGGGCTTCTGGAGGAAAGTTGCATCTTTATGGAGGAAAGTGAATTATCAGAATGAAAGAAAGGAAAGAGTAACATTTTCCTTTTACTATATCATCCTTTGGTATCTACAAAAAAAAATCATGGACAAGGGAAGCAAAAGATTTAGGAAAAGGAACCTATTAAAGACTGAGTTTAAGCTTCAGAAATTTTTATTGTCTTCTACTGTTGGTGAGGGTCTGTAGTGATGTAGGGTCCCCAGGCAGATGCAAAGGAGAGCAGCTTTATTGTAAAAACCCAGCCTTGTTAAACAGCCCTTTATCAGTCACAGTTTTAAATCATAACAAAAAAATTCAACAAACCACCACACACCACAATGTGAACACAAAAGGGTTATATAACTTGTTTTCCCACTCATAATTCAGCTGAGTCTCTTTCCCACAGTCCATTTCTACTTAGCCCAAGTAACAGGCCTGAGCCATGATTTTACAAGGCCTTCCTTCTGTAAAGTTTTACGTATCCATAACATTCTATCTCCTTAATGAATTGTGTTTTCCTCTTCTATCTAAGTGAAGCATAGGAAGGGCCCAAGTGACAGCTGGCTGGACCAGAATCCACAGAAGTGCAGCCTGAGCTGCATGAAGTACTGGGCTGAAAACACCCCCTGCGGAAAGGAGCACTTCAATACTCTTCCAGCCATATTCTGCTGGCTGGGAAATTAATAAACATATTGATCAGAAGTGCAGAGGCTGTTCTTTACTCCTAATGCACACTGCCCAAGAGAATTCATTCCTGGTACTCAACAATGTCAAGCAGCCTCCCCAGCCAATCACACCAAAAATATGGGCTAGAACGTGCAGATTGATTATCTTCACTTTCATTGCCTGGATGGCTATATATTTAACATAATTTGCACTATTTCCTTACAAGGAGTCGGAGCTAATGTTCTTTTCACAAATAAATTCTTTCAAACCTTAGGAAAACTTTAAAAGTGCAAATTTAGATGACCTACTTCCTCCCCTCCCCTTCCTTCCCCTCCCCTTCAGCCAAGGTAGTGGCTGCTGACTTTCACAGGCTCACATCAGCCCAATGGCTCCAGGCAATGGAGCACCCCCAAACTGAGCAGCTTTTCTGGAGTCCTACACCAGTGTCTGCACATTGGTCTGTCCAAGCTCCCTGCCTGTTCATCCTTCCTCTTGCAAGACTTGTAACAGACAAAATTCTTCATAAAACCGTGTCCGAATAGAACAGCAGAAACTCAAAAAGTAGCAACAGGCTACACTTGACAGGGTCCTGAAACTCCAGTTAAGAGCAGTGGCACTTGTATTTGAATCACCACATCTAAACCTTTTGTAGTTTACAAACCTCTATATAAATGTTACAACACAATTCCAGTTCTAGGCATTGCTTTTTCGCTTTTTTACTACTAAAGTCTCCTGCTACGGGTAAGAATACCAGAAGGCTCAGTCAAAAAAATCAAAGAGAGAATCTTAAGTGTATCTTACTGTTACTTTAATTCTCATAATTTCTCTCTTTTTTTTTTTTTTTTTGGTCTTTCCAGACAAGAATGCAAAATGTAGAAAAATAACTAGAATCAAGCAGCTCCTGGGATTACTTATTAAGAAGCATGCTAGAAACATATCCTTGAAAGCACACACTTTCATGGTTGGGCTAGGCTGTTGCCCAAATTGAAAAGTATTTAAAGTACAATGAAATTTCAAGACAGTATTTAGAGGTATACAGCTTTTACATTCTCTGGCTTAACCTCTATTTAATTTGCACTGTGATTTTCTCAGGGAGATATTCTAACACAAAAGCAAGTCTGATTTAAATTGCTTTGACTATAGCTTTTATCCATTTACTGATAAATTGAATTTCACACAGGTTTACACAAAAGCCACAAAATAGTATCAAGTGAAACAAGTCTTTGGATTTTCTCAAACTGTTATAACAACTTGAAGTGTAACTGCCCTACAAAAAAACATTTAATTCAACAGTTAATGGAAGACTGAAATCAATATTTAGGGTAATTTTTTTATAAATCAGTAAAAGCCTGCAGCATCAATTACTTCTCGCTGGGACAAGCTTTCAGTGGGAATTGTAGCAGGTCTCACCAGGGCTCATTTCAATCCTACACAGGTGTGTATATTTAGAGCAGAGAAGCAGCAGAAAATAGCCTTTGCTCACAGAGGGCAGATGACAGACAAGCAGTACCAGTAGGCAATCTGAAATAAAGCTGATGCCAACAGACTGCTTTACTAGAATTATCCTAATGCCCTGTGCAGATTTGTATCAAAATCCTTAGTTTACAAAGAATTAAGCTGGATATACCTAATCCCATGCATCCCCTTCCTTAAAATGCTATGAAATCATACTCCTCCACTCAGGAGTCGCTTCCTCCTTTGCTTGATATCCCTTTCCTCCTCTCTCTGTTCCCATGCCATTCTATGAGAAAAGGACACAGCACAGCTATCTTTTTCCAAATGTGGAATGAAGTAATGGCTACATTGAATGAGAAAGAAAAGACGTGAACGTTATCTCAGTATTCCATTGTTTGCTGTTCCTTAAAATAGCTTTTTCAATTTTGAACACCGATAAGGAACATTTGAACATTGATGCCATTTGGCTGAGAGCAAGTGGCTATCATATATATAGTTTTATTTATTTATTTAGTTAGTTATATAATGCATTGCATAAGTAAGACAACAGTGATAAACTGGCCCCTGACCATGCAGAGCAAAATGTGGTGAGGCCATGGAGTTCCTAAATGAGTATTTATTTGCATTGTAAGATTGCCTCAGTTGTACTGTAAACTAAGGACCATCCACTGCTGGCATGAAGTGTTCTCAGACCTTTAAGCTCATTCTTCCCAATTTCTAAGCACTGAAGACAAAAACATACAGAATATATTATTTCTTTGACTTCTCTGGGACATGTAACATGTACAGGTCTCACACATTTTTTTCAGGACAATGGAAATGACACTGCAAAGCAAGTGGATCAGGAATTTCCCAGAGCAGGCAGGACACCTGGCCTGAAGCAGCTGCAAAGTGTTAATAGAGAGAGCAGATGAGAGAGGATAAGATGAGGCCATCCTGTGCCATTCAACTTCTGCTTTTCTGGAACTCTTTCTCTTCTGTCTGTGTAAATTACATTATACAATTTGTACTACATTTTAATGTAATCCTTAAAATTGCCTCTTGAGAACAGGGGGAAAAATGCTAACTGATAAGAAATAACACATAAAAATTCCATAGTCATATCATTTATTGGCAGAAGAGGGATTTGAATCAGAAACTCCCACAATGTTAATAAATGCCACCACACAACCAGCCTTTGAATTAGTTTGACATAGGCTTATCCCAATTTTTCCTGCTGGAGCTGTCCTACTGTATAATTTGAATAATAATTAGAGCAGAATTTGAACAATGGTTTGTCAGGGGAACTCCAAAATCACAACTTCTGAGTCCACCTCTATCCTTACCAGCTGAGAAACATTTCATCTCTAACAGCTGTATTCGTACACAATGCCTAATGTTTAATGAATCAGAGTTCCGATAAAGCCAGTTAAACCGGATTCATTACCAGATCCGACACACAGCCTTTATTTCTCTAGGGACTGAAATATCCAGTACAATCTTTCTTGTGATCCCTCATACAATTTCCAAGAGTTACATTAAATGAGGCAGAAACTAGACACACAACTGATTTAAAGTTTCCAGACTACATTTCAGCAAGACCTCACACAATTCTATTTTAACAAGCTAATTCATTTCCACCAAATAAATTATTATAAAAATACAGGGTTCTGAGGAGGAACTGTAAGAAAGTTTCTTTTCAATAGGCAAATGTGCAGATTATTGAGCAAAGGAATCAATTTACCATAACAGACAACTCAGGGAACCCATCATCAGGTAAGGGGAAGATAGAAGTGGCTTAAAACCTGTTCTCTGCTGAAAAAAGAGTGACTTTTAATAGAAATTGCTATGAAAGTAGAGAACAGACAGATTGAAAACCACTGTTGCTAGGGCCAATGCAAATGGGCTTTGTTTTCCCTTCCAACACACGCATTCCAACTTTCAGTTATTATCTCTCTGGATGTTTGGAGATGCTTATCAGATCTAAATACTCTAATTAAATTATATTATAATAATACCTTATTAATGTGCAATATGCAGTTGTTAATATATATTACACATAAAATATTTACATATACCTATTTATGAAATCTAAACACTCCTGTATGTTTACAGCTGTTAATTAGAGCTAACTAAATACACTGGGCAATGCTCTTAAGTAGCCACAGAACAAAACAATTCCTGCTTGATGCAAGAGCAGTTGTGATAAAATGCTATATCTGTCTCTTTTCCTAAAGCCCAGAAATGGAGAGGAAAAGACTGAAATCAAAGCACAGTCATAAAAGCCTCTAGAGGGGAGAACACAAGGCTGAAAAAGCCTCACAGCAGTGATTCAGTCTCTGCTTTCAAGACATCTGGCTAGGAACCCCCAGATACTTACTGCTGAATTATTAAGATCTAACACACTGCTTTAGGAACACTGGAGCTGTCTTTCCCTTGCCATCTCCAGCACAGAGCCACCACCACTGCTCTTTATGGAAGGACATGCTCGTGCTGGGCTGGCCTTTCTGAGAGAGAGAAGAGCTGGACTATTTCCCACAGCCCTTGGTGGTTCTGCTCAGAGACACTGCAGTGCTGCAGCCTGTGAGGTGCCCACAGATCAGCACTGACCATTTCCCACAGCCCTTGGTGGTTCTGCTCAGAGACACTGCAGTGCTGCAGCCTGTGAGGTGCCCACAGATCAGCACTGACCATTTCCCACAGCCCCTGGTGGTTCTGCTCAGAGACACTGCAGTGCTGCAGCCTGTGAGGTGTCCACAGATCAGCACTGACCATTTCCCACAGCCCTTGGTGGTTCTGCTCAGAGACACTGCAGTGCTGCAGCCTGTGAGGTGTCCACAGATCAGCACTGACCATTTCCCACAGCCCTTGGTGGTTCTGCTCAGAGACACTGCAGTGCTGCAGCCTGTGAGGTGCCCACAGATCAGCACTGACCATTTCCCACAGCCCTTGGTGGTTCTGCTCAGAGACACTGCAGTGCTGCAGCCTGTGAGGTGTCCACAGATCAGCACTGACCATTTCCCACAGCCCTTGGTGGTCCTGCTCAGAGACACTGCAGTGCTGCAGCCTGTGAGGTGCCCACAGATCAGCACGGGAGGGGCGCCAGGGCAGAGCTGGGTGACTGAGCCATCTGGTGATGGCAGCACCACAAACAACGCAGGAGCCCCGGGGCTTGCTCCTGTCTGCCACTGAGGGGACTCAGAGCACACACTGGTAATTGCTGGACATTTAGTACCTGGCTGGCCTCAGTTACACACACTGGAGACACCTCTGTGCTACCCTGCCATCATCTGCAGCCAGTGAAGATGGATTCTACCTCTTGTACAACCCTGTCAGCAATTAGTTGTGATAGGCTTCAATATCATCTTTCCATGCAATTCCCTATCTCTGTTCATCTTGCTGACTCTCCTCTATCTTTTGTTTGTTTGTTTGAAGGGCTCTCTGGCATTTTTCTCTGATGGAAAAAAATAATTACATCTACCACAGTTTTTATGAACAATTCTGCTTATTTAATCCTAACAGAGCTGTGGGGCTTCACAAAGTCTATCAGCTGTGGTCAACTTCTTCAAAGGCAAAAAAGCCTTTAGAAATTAAAACATCATTTGAATATATGCCCTACCTTGTAATTAAAGTTTTTCTGAATGTAGAAGAATAGCTGGGAGTCTGATCACAACTGTCTCAGAATGCCTATGATACACTGCTGGGAGAGTTCTCAGATCTTGCATCTCTGAATGCCTTATTGTCAGGCTGGATATAAAAACTCCTGAGAGGAGTCCATGAACACATCTAATTCTTCTTCTTTCTCTCCATCTAGTTCAGTGCTCAGACCACTTCCTTCTATTTGTCCAAGACAGTAAAAATGAGCTAATCCAAAAACCTCTATAAATGTGAACATTTCTTTCTGGATAGGCTCACAAAATTATCTGTCTAGTTCAGTCAAATGAAAGACAACATTGTCTGATAATGGCTGCCAGTGGTGTAGATTTTTCAGAAGAAAGACACTGCCAAAGCAAAAACGAGATACTGAATTTGAAGACAACATTTGTTTTATCAAACTATCCATCCTATACGGACTAACAGTAAAGCTGAGCTGTAAGCATACCCTAATAATGTTATTTATTTTTGAGAACACAATCTGAATATTTGGACTGTTCCTCTTAGAAATACAAGCTTTTTTCCGCCTTGATATTTGTGTGCAGAAACCACGAGGGAAAATTAATAGATTTTGGGTAGCTAAATGGGAAGCTAAATTATATGCACAGTTATTTTTCATTAAATGTCTTGTTTTAGTCCTCAGTTTTCAAGAAAAAAACCCTTCAGAAACCCCTCCTTGATATGATTTTGAGATCTGAACCTGACCTACGGCTTAACACCATACAGACAAGAAACATATTAGTAATACCAGCACAACTAACATAGATACTAAGGTAAATATTTCAGTATTTTATCTCAGGGTGATTATACTGGAAGCATCTTCTGATATTTTTTTTTTTTCCAAAAAATGCTCTGGCAATTTTACTGACTTTCTTTATTCCATATTCACAGAATTGTCTGTTACATTTGTTGATTTGCTTTTTTGTGTGTATGTTGGGGCTTTTCCCCCTCATAGTTATTGCCCAATATTTTCCTCTATATATTTTATATAAATTCTAATAAATTGTTATTTCTGCAGATCATTCATTAAAGTATTTTTTTTAATGTAATGTCTTAAAAGATAAATATCATTATTATCTTTCATCTGATAGGTGGCATTTTGTCATTCAGTCTTAAATGATGCCTGTGGGATAAGTTGATTCCTCACTTCTGACATTGTTAGATTGGATTGTGAAGTGTAGGTACAGAATAATTCACTGAGATGTTCTGCTCACTTGCCCAAGTCAAAGGATGTCAGCAGAAAAGCTCCTCTGCACATGGCTTGGCAGAGCCTGTTTTTCCTTAGCCATATCAAGCTGTGTCATCTGAGCCACAATAAAGCTTCCACTAAAGATAAAATCCCTTAGTCTGTGTTGTATTGCAAAGACCTTGCTTTCTTTGCTTGCTCATCTAAACTGCAGCCACAGAAATTGGCTTTTTTGGCATGGCTATCCCTCAACAATGATGGAAGTAGAATTCTGAGGTTCTGTATTTGGGAAAGTGCTGCAAAGTGGGTCTCACTGTACATTTCTTCCCTTCCTGTGTTTATTATCCTTCCCTTTTTATGTCATTTGGCTGCAGTATAATTGTGTGACCTATAAAGTGAGCAAACTGCTGTTACTATCAGTGTAAGCCCACCTTTGTATATTTAGGTTCTCTTGCCACCTGATGCTGTACTGCAGCTGTTTGTGGATTCTCCATGGATTTAGATGTCCTATCTGCTTGTTTTGCTTTTATTTGATGCAATTGTAAGGCCCATTGTCTTTATGTCCCCCGTTTTCACATATTTTTTCATATTTGATAGCTCTTAATCTAATATCTGAAAAATTGTGAATGAACTCTAGACAACCCTTGCTTTCAGTTTTTACCAGCTGTAAATCTGTTGCTTTACCACCTTGCCACATTTCCCCTAAAAATAACTTTCACAGTAAGAAATCTTACAATCAGTAAGCTTACAATCAGTACATCACCGCCTGCCCGGACAGTGGAAGGCAGAGAGAAATTAATGTCTGGTGTAGTTGTACTGAGAGCACAACATTGGTTTTGCCCTTTCATCTTAGATGGGTTATGTCTGTGATTAATAGGCTAACTTATGACTTGCATTAATGTTTCACTAAGCAAATGGTTTCTTGTATTGAAGCAAATGGTTTCTTGTATTGTCCCTTGAAGATTCAAAAACCCCCAGCATTTTGAACAGCAAATGGATTTCTGTCAGGTCAGTTTTCAAGAAGCAACTTCGTGTTTATAGGTTCTGTTTGTCTGGGTCTTTTTAATTGTTTATCAATCCCAGCAAAAGTACCACAGGCAATGAGGAGAATGACTGTGTCTTCCTCATTGCCAGGAGATCCAGTGTTTCCAGAGTCAATGGTTATACTCCTCACTAACACAGGGCACTGAGTATGTGCTGTCCTAAAGCACTTACAAGCTGAACAAAATTGATTTGACCCACTGCTTGAGGCCTGAAGGACAATGCAATTCACTGAACTCAGCAGGCTATTTACAGAAAATGTGATAACAACCTCTCTTGCTGAACCCATAGAAAACTCCTGTACTTAGGCCAGTGACCAAATGACAAAATAGGACTGTGTTTTTTGGCACTCTGATGCCAAAGCAATGTCCCTGTAATCCTGATATCATCAGTAGCACAGTTTAGAGATTGTTAAATAAATAAATACGTAAGGGAAATGAAGAAGTGGTGATAAACAGCTAACCTTTGTACTTGTGAATGCAAGCTAAAGACACAGACACTACATTCCCCCACAGGTCTCTGCATCCACCTAAGATGGGGAGATGACATTTCTGTCAGAGGTTTCCCCCTCTAAAAGATACACAGTCAGTCTCTGGCTTGAGCTGGGCCTTTAGGAAGCCCTTGAGCTGGGCCTAAAGGAAGCTCAGCTGAGTTCTGCTGGTTCTTGCATGGATCAAACTCAACCAGACCCTGAGACGGCACTTTGGGCAGAGAGAACTAGGCCACATTGATTTAGAAGGACACAACAACCTGAAAGGATGCACATGCACAAATTTAAAGAGATCTTGTAAGAAAGAACCCCCTTTGCCACAAAGGATGATTTATATTCCTATGGAAGAGAATGGAAACTTTGTGAGTGACTTCCTTTGGGCAAAAACAGCTTAGATGTTTTTCACAGACTGGTAGACTTACGCCCTGTTCTGCTATTTCTCTTCCTCTTTTTCTCCAGTTGTGAAGAAATAAACAGAGAATGGGAGTTGGACGATGTATGTCATGTTGTGCTTTGAAACCAATAAGCATTACACTTTGAACTGCTTCACACTGCTTAGGCGCATCCTCTAGGATGGTTTCACAAAGAAATTGTGAATTTCATCACTGCAGAAATTGTAATCCTTCCAAAACCCTTAATAGTGTGAAACTCCCATTTCATTTCAAAGACAGGCATAATTCTATCTTTTCCCTGCCTCCCACAAGATACTGTAGACGTATTCAAAACCAAAACAGAAGGAAAAATTGTATTAACCAACATGTTGCCTACTTGAAATGCTGAATCAATCTGACTGTCCACCCAACTCTTCCAAAAGCCAGGAAGTGACTGGAGATGAGATTTGCTTGTTTGTGAGGTGATTTAGCATATTAAAAAACAACTCATCACTGAGAGCTTGACAAAGCCCCACACTTTAACTCTGGCAGGCCGAGGCTTGCTCTGTGAATCCTGGAAGAAGGGTGGCAAAAAAAGCTGAGAGGACCTCAGGAATATAAATCAGTAGGGAAGTGGAAATGCAAGGCTGAGTATGAAAAAGGCAAGAGAAGAGAACTGAACTTGGGAGGTAGAAGGGCAAAGATTATCTGTGTATAATCTGAAGACTTAAGTCTGCTCCAAACCCACAACATTAAACACAGTGCCTGGTGTGTAGCCACAGCTGTTGGCTTTCATTCCTTAAAAACAAATGTTTGTGTCTGACAAAGAATAAACCCCAATAGAGATGAAAGCTTTAACAACACTGGTTATAGTATCAATAGGTTATAAAGTGATGAGCAGCAAAAAACCATATTCTTCAAAATATGCATGACATAAAGTTCTGCAGAATCTTTAGCATGCAAGGTCTCAAAGACTCCATCTGAGAGAAAGTAAAGATTTTAGTGCTTCCATATTCTTTTCCAGCACTATGCTACATATAATCATTTCTGGAAAAAACAGTCCTTAAGCATGTGATGAAAGTGATGAAATCCCTCAACAGAAAAGCTGATCATATAAACATATGGAAAACACAATTAGTAAACAACCCACAAGATGAAGATATTCCTCATTAAGCATTTGCAAAATAACTCACAAGAACAAAACTGTAAAATTTGAAGTCTGTTGTAAAACAGTATGCAAACAAAACAAAAAGATAAGCCAGTGCAGCAAATGGTTTGCAAGGAACTGTTTGTTTCCAGAATATTTGCAAAATCAACTTCCTGTTTTACCCTTCTTGAAAGTTATTTCTGAACAGTATTTGAAAGTAACAATTTGTTCTCCCTGCCTATCAGAACTTGCTTTGAACACCTTTTCTATGCTTCTGAAGGGGACATGCCTTTCCTCATTGACATAACAGCTGCACTTCTGATTTTGTAGCTCCCACAGAAGAATGCAAACACACACTTAATGAACTCCACTGAAATCAACCCAAGAACTTAAAACGAAGCATTTGCGCAGTATTGACATAATCCTGTACATCCATGTTAACCAGAACTGCCATCTAAAGCCTTCTCATTAGATAAACACTACCTACAAATCCACTAACTCTTGTAAAGAGATTTTATGAAAACAAGCAAACGGCCAAATCTTTTCTACACAGGTTAAATTGGGGAGAGTCTTTACTCTTCCATACATTTTATATTTGGAAGGAGAGGGTAGGTAATGTTACGTTTTTTGTATTTTGTCAAAGCTTCAAGCAATTTTCTGAAAAGCATTCCCTTGAGATTTGCTCAAAGTGATCCATGCTGCAATTTCCATCTTTTGCTGAAGTGTAATCAGCAGAAGAATTCAGTAAAGCATTTAAACATGCATCTCTGTGAAAATGTATGATACTGTGTATGTTGCCTGTACTACTCAGTGAAGACAGACTATGGTCAGTAATTTGAGAAAAAAGAGTAAGATTATGAAAGGAGAAGACAGGAATATGAAAGGTGTGGAAGTAAATAAAAAGCATAAGGAGCACAGTAGCAGCTAGAGTAGCTGACAAAGTAAGTTGAGGGAGTTACACTTCAAGGAAGGAGGTAAGGACAGCAAAAATAATGAAATAAGAAAAGGTAGTGCAGGGCTATGAAAGAGAGAGTAGGAATGGGTTAGTAAAGGAAAAGTGTCATCATCAGCAAACCCTGAAAAAATTAAATCAGGGCCACAAAAGTAATTGAAAATACCTTTGTTGTCTATTATGTAGAAGGAGTGGTAAGCAGTGAGCCTGTGCAAATGGAGTGCCCCTCTGCTGCTGTAGTTTTGTAAACAAAATTCCAAAATTAAGACTCTAACAGTTAAAGGCTGACACTTCACTGGCCTCTAGCAGGCTGAGGGAAATAAAGCTGCTGTTCCCTGCCATAAGCAGTTCACCATTTCTAGATGGGTTCAAGCCATGATGCACGTGTGCGTTCATCTACAACCAACGTGACCCACGGCTTGTACCAAGTAAAAATATGACCATCACCTTTGATTTGGATGTAGCACAGCCACTAAAGGACTTTAAAACTGATGACAGTGAGCAGTTTCATGGTGAGAACCTGAATCAAGTCATTACAGAAACAGCTTACCAAAGCATAACTCAGTGCAGTCCTCTCTTCTCTCCCCCCTTTCTTTACATGGAGATATAAACCATCAGAACAGAAGAACAAAAGGCAATGACAAAAAAATTGGAACCATATTTCATAGCAAAACACTTCATTATTAGATGAAGCATCACACTCCAGACAAGGACAATTCTGAATCCTCCAAAAGATGAAATGCTTTTTGGGAACATACAGCATTGTTTTCCTTTAAAGTGATATTTAAAACAAGGAAATTAGATTTTTACAGGAGAGGTTCTTACTTCAGTTGAAAGAGATTCTTTTGAGATATGTGTATTGAGACCAGTTCACCCACTTTCTAAACCCCCAATTTCTCATACTTGGCAAAACATCCAAGCTCCAGATCACTCAAATCTAAGATTCGAGACTTTTTCTCCAACCTCTTGGGAACAATGACCATGGCACAACAACAGATGTGGAAGAAGTGAAGATCTATGAGATGGAATTCTCAGCAAGAACATCTCTTAATCAAATTTAACACACAAGCAAGCCAAGTCCAAGAGCTGAAAACATGAACACAGGATACTCCATCAACATCCTTCACTTGTTTGAGTTCTTTAGGACTTCTTACCCACACTCCAGCCCCAGCAAGCTCTGTCTCATCAGGGCATTGTTATAGTGCATTACCATACACTTTGTCTCCAGATGCTCCACAGAGAATAGGTGTCTGCTAGATCTACCAGCTCAAGGTATCCAGATGCCTCAATATATATCCAGGTACCTTGCTAGAATTTCTAATGCACTTGGTTGCAACTTCAGGTGAGTAACTACCCTTAAAAACTGTGACAATTTACTTAAAGAGAGTTTTGAGCCTTGATGCATTCCTGCCACAAGCTCAGTTTCTGCTAAGGGGAACCTGCCCTCGGGTTGTTCAAATGCAAGTTGTTCATGTTGTATTTTGACCAAGGCAGATAACAAAAGGAAATAGGAATTTTTAAAGTAAGTACTTTTTTATCTAGTGAGCATCACAGAAGACAAACTTTGGAATGTTGTTTACGCACATGCATTCTGTAACAGCACACCTGATGGTTTTTGTTAGTTCCTCTGCATTTTCTCTCCTAGCAAAAAGAAAGGGAGAGACAGTGGGCAGGGTCATTCAGTGTGACCTTCATTACAAACCCCTAACAGAGTTACCAAAAATCAGGCCTTTGTATTTAGTTCTAACTATCAGCAACTGCTATGACAGAGTTACCACATCTGCAGTGCTTCTCTGAACAAACTGCACCATCTCTCTACACATCCATGCTTTCAATCTCAGCTAGCAGATATTGTTTGAAACCTGTGAGTTCTGGCTTTTCCAATAAGGCCTTGTACCCAGCAGCATTTGTATTTCATGACATGTTTATGGCATTTAGTAGTGATACTGTGCAAGCAGACCTCTCAGAAACAGTGACATCTAAATTAAGACATAAAGTAATAATTAATAAAGTTAAAAAAGAAGGAAATAAATTGAAACAAACAATATTGTTATATTGTTTTTGCCACTTTACAGAAACAGAAATGGCTAAAGCAATAGAACAGCTTTATGAAGTCATCTGGCTGGAAGTACTGGGCCCATGTGTTTGAGATCTGCATTACACCAGAGCATGAAATGCTGGAGCAGCAACCTGGGAGTTTGCATTCACCTGCTCATTTGTGAATTATTAAACTGAACTTCTGAAACATCCTCAATTAGAAATGCCTGTCCCTTGGAGCCACTTAAGGATTCAGAGAAAATGAGTTATGATTATGAGTAGCACAGGAAAGAAAGCAGGGAAGAACACTGATTTGAAACAAAGGAATGGGTAAACACTGAGGGGAAAAAATTATTAATATTGGAATTAACAACTTAAAGAAGAAAAAAATACTAAATGTGAAAAAGTTGTAAGCAGGTCAAGAACAGAAGAAAGTAACGCTGGTGTCAATTAACAGAGCTGCCCCAACAATGACCAACACTGAGTCTGGGAAACTGTTTCAGAATGAGGAATATCCTCCAGGACACTGAACTAATCAAAGGGCAAATCAAAGGACACTGTATTAGACTCAGCCATGCTACACTCAGATCTTTAACTCAATGACTAATGTTAACACAGCTTTGAAATATAAAATCTGCCCTAACAAAACCAGATATACTCAAGCTAATATAGCACTGTCTCACTCCTCAAGAACTCTGTAACTACAATTACCTCTTAGTTGCTGTTCTTAAGGAGAAGCATTTTGCATTTCAGCTAAATTTTCTTATCCTCTTGCTCCTTCTAATAGCAGAAGTCCCTTACAGCACAGAAAAACATTAGAGAACTGCAGAAAGATTTCTCTGGCAAGTTCTTTTCTCTTATAAACATCACACAATTCTCTAGTTTAATCTTTTGTTAGCATTCTTTATGTAGGATTTTTTAACATGCTGCATTTGAGTAGAGGCCTTGTCAGATGAAGAACATTTTATCAGATCAAAGGAATTCTCTCCCTTCTGCTAAAAATGACACTGCTAAATTTAGATTATGCTGTAGCAAGAATGAGGTATCTTGGAGCTGAAATTCTGAAGTGACTAATCACTGACATTGCTTTATTGACTTATTGTGGCACACCATTTTCTAACCAAATTCAACTTAGAGAAAAATAAGTATCACAAAAACTTACACCAGAAAAAAGTTCCTCACTACACTGGATCTAAATTTTTTTTGTCTATTAGTGTACCTAGGACAGATTCTACTAAGTATTTATACACCATTGCCTTTAAAGTTTGTGGGTTTGGATTATGTCTAGACTTTAAATCAGAAAACACCTTCTAAGACAGGCGTTCAAATAAGTACTTCTAGGACTTTGAAGGAAAATTTTATTGTCTAATTTTGTATTTGTTCTGATTTTTGCTCCTGTCAACATCCCTTCCCTGAATATTCCTCTTTGTAGAGTTTGTCCCTTCCGTGTGCTTTATTAGCTTCCCTTCCTGTGTGTATAATTTCTGCACTGTACATTATGTGATTCTTCAAGGATCAGAGTATTTGTAAGGTTTTTCATTCCTAATACATCTTCCTGTCCCTTCACTTTTCTAGGCCTGGACTTACTATCTAGTATACTTGCTCTTTGCTGATTATAGAACTATGCAATTCTAAATTAACCTACCTTACAAACTCAGTACTTTTAAGATTCACTTTGCTCAATATAAATTTTAATAACTTTAATAAAAGTGTTACTTTTTGATAATGAGCTTTTAAGGTCTCGAAACCCACTTTCTATTCATGTGGATTTTACACTGCAATCACAAACTACCAAATATTCATTTCATTTTCTACAGCCAGATGGAGTTGTTTCCCCTGTACTTATTTAATGAATTTCACTCTTAATTAGAATAGTTTGCCAGTGGTAATCAATAAACATTTTGGATATTTACAGAGTAAGTATCAAGAAGAACAGCCACAAACTAAAAGGACAGAGTGGGAGAAAAATCTATAAGATTTTATTTGTTTAATTAGCAATGGTGTCATAATCATCACAGAACATGAATGTTTCTAGTACCTAGTAGTTTACTCCCCCTCACCCCTCCCAGTCACTATCTCAGTCTCATAAACAAAGACCACTTCAGGTAAAATCCCAGTCAAAGAAAGTTTTTAAAAAATTTTTAAACTAGAGATGTGGATGGACTTGTGTTTTGGGAGGAGCTCAGAAACCAAATCAAGGTTAAAGACAAATATAAACCCTACGTTTGTGGTAAGAAACCTCTCAATTCAAAAGGCTCCAGATGTAGTATGCGATCAGAAATGTGCCTGGCATCCAGATTTCAGGCATTCAGATTTAATATTTCCTTTCTTATGGAACAATCAAAACTCTGAAGGAACAATGAGGCAGGGAGTGTAACAGGTGCCTGGATAAACAGGATGTAAAGTGCAAGGGATCCAGGAGCGTTGATGTGCTTGGGGAGGAACTTGGTGAGCACACACAGATGGAGTGCACTGCACTGGCTGAGGGGACTGGGCAGCACTGCACATGTCCTGTCCCACAGCCTGTCCCACTGACACACCTGGGATTGTCCCTGCTGACACACCTGGCACTGTCCCACTGACACACCTGGGATTGTCCCTGCTGACACACCTGGCACTGTCCCACTGACACACCTGGCACTGTCCCACTGACACACCTGGGATTGTCCCACTGACACACCTGGGATTGTCCCTGCTGACACACCTGGCACTGTCCCACTGACACACCTGGGATTGTCCCTGCTGACACACCTGGGATTGTCCCACTGACACACCTGGCACTGTCCCACTGACACACCTGGCACTGTCCCACTGACACACCTGGGATTGTCCCTGCTGACACACCTGGCACTGTCCCACTGACAGGCCTGGGATTGTCCCTGCTGACACACCTGGCACTGTCCCACTGACACACCTGGGATTGTCCCTGCTGACACACCTGGCACTGTCCCACTGACACACCTGGCACTGTCCCACTGACACACCTGGGGCTGTCCCACTGACACACCTGGCACTGTCCCACTGACACACCTGGGATTGTCCCTGCTGACACACCTGGCACTGTCCCACTGACAGGCCTGGGATTGTCCCTGCTGACACACCTGGCACTGTCCCACTGACACACCTGGGATTGTCCCTGCTGACACACCTGGCACTGTCCCACTGACACACCTGTCACTGTCCCTGCTGACACACCTGGCACTGTCCCACTGACACACCTGGCACTGTCCCACTGACACACCTGGGGCTGTCCCACTGACACACCTGGGATTGTCCCACTGACACACCTGGCACTTTCCCACTGACACACCTGGGATTGTCCCTGCTGACACACCTGGGGCTGTCCCACTGACACACCTGTCACTGTCCCTGCTGACACACCTGGCACTGTCCCACTGACACACCTGGGGCTGTCCCACTGACACACCTGGGATTGTCCCACTGACACACCTGGCACTGTCCCACTGACACACCTGGGGCTGTCCCTGTTAACCACTTCCACAGATCGTGACCCAGCCCAAGCACACGGCCAGCACAGCAACCATTGTTCTGGCCAGCACAGCAAACATAGGGAAACTCCCAAGTGGGACAAGGACAAGACCAGTCCTTACTGTAGCTGTCAAAGAACTTTGGGTGGATTTAAAATTATTGGTGTCAGTAAATGGTCCAATCCCTAATTCCTGTTTGCTTAAGTGCCTTATATAAATGATCAGTTGTTTTACTACTAATGACTGAAGCCCCTGGAAAAATGTTATGCCTCTGAATGCCTCTGAATGTGACAGAAAACTGCAGGATTAGACACCACAAATAAATGTAATACCTACAAACATTATGAACTGAGAATTTTCTGCACTGGCAGTGCTCAAGGCACAGGACATATAACGAGTAGGTCTGGTTTTGTCCTTGAAGAAGAAACCCACAAAACCACTGAAATTTCAGAGGAATTATCCAATAGGAAATTTTTTATTCTAATAAACAATAGGCTAATTCATAGAGGAAAAGTTATTTCATTTCTTCAGCCACTCAAAATAATACATGTGGAGGTTTTTTCTCATGAGCAGCTCAGGAAGACTGAGCTATTAACAACATTGAGACTCAATATGCTTAAAGTTATCACCCACAGTTTAGAATCATGTCCTTATGCTCAATTAGCAATCCATAATTCCTAAA
This sequence comes from Agelaius phoeniceus, assembly GCF_051311805.1. Lineage (NCBI taxonomy): Eukaryota > Metazoa > Chordata > Aves > Passeriformes > Icteridae > Agelaius > Agelaius phoeniceus. The sequence goes on from NC_135273.1 coordinate 35,346,297, forward strand.
TAAAGATAAGCAATTTAATCCTGTGTGACATTCCTGGATTTTCATATCCATTCTGATTGATACTTCTTGTAAATGCTTTGTCCCCAATTTATACATCCCCTTTAACCTGGCTTTTTATATGTTGTTTCATACGAAAATAAATCATCAGTGCAATTAGCTATCTAGTATCACAATGGCAATAAAATCACAAAAGAAATGAGGAACTCTGGGAAAGCAGAAGAAAAGAAAAAAACATACTTCCACACTTTCTCCCTCTTCTCAAAATTAACACGAAACTTCACTTTGAAAAAAAGCCGCCACTCACAGACATGAAACTTGTGAGTTCATTAAGTGTGGCATAATTGTTCATTCCCTCAATGCACTTGGTTGCCTGAAGCCCATTTCTTTGCAAAAGATGCAAGAAAAGAATTGCATTAATTTCAAGAAATCAGCAGAGAATTGGACACATTTGTATTTTTGCACATGAATTTCAGTCATGTCCAACAAGATGAAAGAAACAGGTATTTTGAGAAAAAAGGGATTAAAGGAGTAACTTATAAATAATAATATAATTAAGTCACCAAGCAAACTACTTAGAAAATAGTAATTCTGTAGCTAAAGCTCTTCCTTCTCAAACCATTTATGTGGTTCTGTGCTGCTCACACCAGGCTTTGGTTCCTCTCCAAGTGTCCCAGTGAGCAGGAAGAGCAGAGCAGTGCTGCAGGGACCTTCCCTGCCCACCGCTGGGGCCATGGCACTGCACCTGTGGGGGACACCTGGGAGCTCACCAGCACAGAGCAGCAAAAGGAAGCTGAAACCTGCTTTAGCTCAAGGAACACAGATCTGATTTCCAAAGCACTGGTTCTACCAAGGGATTTCCTACCTTACAGCACATAAACCTTCAACCAAGCACTTGACTTTTTTCTTCCACTAAAACTCAGTGTACTGAAATTCAATCCATGTGGAGTACAAAGTAAGTAGTTTTTACTCACTATTGTAAATAATAAAATTTACTAGCTATTTCAATACACATTTTTAATACAAATAATTCTAATCACTGCTGTAATAATCTAAAACTGAAACAACTACATCAGCAGTTCAATCATCCCACACTCTTCTGAGATAAGCCTTAGAGTCTGTGGCAACTTAAAGCTGTAAATCTGAGCTGTCACTACGATAGCTGCTGGCCTTGAGACCTCAAATATTCAGTGGCACCTGCTATGCATTATCCCTTCACACTGCAGGTGAGGGACTCAGGAAGGGACAGCATTCGTGACTCTAATCCCCACCTAGATTTGTTTCTTCAACAACAGCTATTTCATTTAGCATTGGCACCACAATCATCTTTCATTGCAGAACAGTAACTTGAATAAGTTTTATAAATTAGAACATGAAATGAAATAACAACTCTTTGAAAATGCCATGTCCCCTCAGAAATCAGGAAATGTTAACACAGGGCATACAAAGCAGATTTGAAGGAAACTGTTTTTGGTAAATGAACAGACATGAACAGTAAATACCACTGTAGTTATTTGGGCCATGTTCCTCTTGGCTAAATTTAAAGAGGCAGCTATAAAGATCTGAGAGTGTCACACTCATTGACAACCAACTTGATTCTAGTAAGAATTACAGGGCTAGATAGTAACAAAGGAGGTGTCTGTTCCGGTCTCAAATGCAAGTAGCATTCTGTAAACAAGTAAAAAAGCTTTCCCCTTCCTTTTTCATGCATTTGAAAGCTATAATAATTTAGCTCTTTTAAAGTTCCTTCTACAGTCACTTTAATTTCTCCCACTCAATTATCTCTAATTTCAGAAATTTGAATGTAATTTAATTATCATTAATAGTATTTTCAAATTAACATAATTCTTTTCCAATCCTAAGTAATGAGACACAGCTATTTCCTCCTAAGTCATCCATAATGGTGTCTGAAATGTTCTTCATATCTTTCCTCCCTGTCAGTATTAAAGGGGACATTGGCATCTCTCTTCCTCAATGCTGCAGTATCTTAAAACCCTATTTACAAGTAAAATTCTTAAAACTGGGGTTTTTGCCCCAAAATAAGGTCAGTGATACCAAACAAGCATTGTAAATTTTTGGGATAGTATCTTAACTTAAAATAGAAGAACATCTTTCCCATAATATCTTTCCCAGTTTCCACATAAAATTCACTTTCTCCTATCCATCCAAATAAATAATTTTACAATGGTCTATGACGTTCTTGTTTTATCCCAATATACCCCAAGATTCACAACTCTAAATGACTGTGGGTTTCCCAAGACCTTTCTTGGCAGTACCTCATCCTCAGGACAACTTTCCTTTCTTCCAGTAAATTCAAAAAACCTCATCAAAGTCAGATTAATATTTCCAGATTTTCAGTCTTGTTTTGCTTTGCTTTCTAAAGTATTTTTTCCTTAGACACCTTTACCTCTATGACTAAAGTAACCTCTTTGATTTTTTTTTTCACAAGAAGAATGTTAGCTTCTCAAATACTATAACAGCACATAGTACATAATACTGTAACATTATACAGCATTCCTCCTGGATTTATTGCAGAAATAGCACCTGCAAGCCTTGCTGGGTATGTTTAGGGTGTTTTCTGGACTACACAAATCTTGAGTAGTCACAATTTGAGTGATGCTTCCCAGGAGCTCAATGTCTAACTACACCATGGCTCTCCATAAGCAGGTAAGATGACACAGATCTGGGGCTCCCTTTGAAAAGCGCAATTCAGAGTACCTTAAATGATAGTATCATGACACAATCTATGTGAAAGTGTCCAAATCTTTCCTGTAGAAAGATATGACAGGGGATAATTAAGAGCCTTCACTGACTGTCTGGGTTTTGTTTGGCTGCGTGTTTTTGCTGTTGTTTTTGTAGGCGCTTGTTTGTTTATTGTTGTGGTGGTGGGTTGGCTTTATTTTAGAGTTTTAAGCCTTTTCCTGAAATTATTTTAAACACACTCCAAGGACTTACTCACAGAGTGTGTATAAATTTCTCAACCAGCTCCCAGAGTCTGCCCTTTGCAGAGTTGACACATTCTGTGATCATAGCAGGTCCTCATTTCACATTTATTCACATTTGTACCAGTTTTGCAAAAATGCACTGCCAGACCAAATTAATTTAATGTCATTACTTTACATACTGCCTAGGAAATGATGGTAACCTTTTAGAACACAATTCAAGTCTATTTTCATTAAGAGACAATGCTCTATATTCAGAAATACAGTCAAAAGAATCCAGTTGAGAACTCCAAAATAAGAGTGCAAAAGGGTACTGTATTTCTAGCTCAAACATAGGAAATAGTGTAAAAAAACCCAAAATGCTATGATCCATCAGAATTCTCTGTAGTGATTACCAGGAAATTAAGCAAATACTAACTAATAGGAGCTGGACACAATGATCCTTGTGGGTCCCTTCCAACTCAGCATATTCTGGGATTCTGTGTTTCCATAAACTAAAAGCTGCAGTTTTCTCCTTCACAACACACAGTATCTTACATCTTAAAAATAAATGGCATTATTGTAAATTTAAAAGTCTGATCTATTTAAGCGGACAGATAAAGAAAAAAAACCCAGGAAGAAATTTCCATAAAACTTACTGGGAAACTTTAAAAATATTTTTTAAATGACACCTGGGCCAAAGGGAAAAAAAAAGCAGCAAATCTTACTCTGAAGATGAAGGCATGAAGAAGAAACTCTTAATTAGGTATCTAAGCTCCTTCTGCAGTTCTGATATTGTGCAGCACCGCAGAGGGAGAAAGCATGCCAGACAGAGCTGTGTGAGCTACAGGTTTCTGTAATTACAGCCCTAGAGAGAACTGTGGCTGGCTCAGAACTCCCAGCTGACAAACACTCCTCTGGAGGCCTCTCCTGTAGCACAGCACTGGAAGCTACGGATGTGGAGGCAAAGAACCCTTCAGTAGAGTCCACTGTTGGGCTGCTCCTATTCCCATTACCTTGAAGAGCATTAGCATTTTGTTAAAGAGCATCAGCACAGCTGAGGTCAAGCACTTTCCAAACCCCAGCTTTACAGGGTACTTCTTTGAAGACATATTTTTGAAAGCACAGCTTCTGTTTGCAATACACCTTCAGAGAAAAAAACACTCCAGTTTACACTTCATGATGGCCCTCCACTGGTACAGAGCAGAATTCAGAACTGCTTTCAGCACAGTAGCAGTCTACTTATGCTTTGATAATTCCTCTTCAAAGATTTTCCTTTACAAAGCGTGTCATACAAACATAGACAGCCAGTACTCATTTCTCAAGCTGAGTAACTGAGAGCTGAGGTAAATCCCCCAGCAGAATGTCACTACAAGTTATTATGTTGTAGGTGCTTTATTTTTTGAGAGCTGTGCTTGACTGAAACAGAGCTGAAAACAATCAGGGATCCATATATTACACTGCAGTCTGAAAGCCTCTTTGGGGCACGTGAGAACTTGAAACAACTTTCGGTTGCCCTGACATACATTCTGATTCAAGGGGCTCCAGGCAGTAACCAGGAAGCAGAAAATTTTGGGGGAATATAGCATGCCCAAAGTAGTGCTTCCTTCAGCATTGCACTACTGTGCAGGCATTCACACTTTGCACACAGTCAAGACTACTGATGTATGTCATAAATAATCCCCAGTTGAAGGGTCACCTGTGCCAAGCAATCTTGGAACTGTGGCAATATTGCTTCCTAGAAGGATATACCCTGTAAATAATCAGTTCACAACCTACCTTTCTTTTTTTAAAAGGATTTTTCAAATTAGAGCAGCATAGCTGGTCTTTATGCTCACACAGTTATTCTGGCATAATATCTTCTTCCTTTTGTATTTTACTGAAACTAATAAAATGATGGAAAATAAACAAACTCTGCCAGACAGATCCAACCATGTTTTTGTCCACTTGAAATCTGCATTCCCCAAGGATGCAGAACCAGAGCACCAGGGTGCAAGGAATGGACTAGTGTCCATGTGCGAGGTGCGCCACTCTCAGAAGTGGAAGTAGACTGAAGTAGACTTACCTAGACTTTGATATTTGTGTAAGAGAATTTTTGCACATAATGACTGGATGAGGTCCACAAGATTTAACATAAAGTTCCTCTGAAATAGGAAATTTCACAATCCCATTATTACAGATCCTACCAATATTCTTAACCCTGTCCATGACTGCTGTGATGTTCCCCTGCCTCTGGCTGCCATCTCACTGCTATGCTGGTTCTAAAGAACACACTGCTTACCTGGACAGCTGAATCTTTTTTGTTCAATGTTATCCTTTGGCTATTTTGCACCTCCTGCTCATCAGCTGTGCCACAATTTGATTTGTCTGCCTTTGAGCTGCACCCTGCTATGAGCACACCTCAGGTGACTGCTCTGCAGCACCTGGGCAGGTTCCTCTCTCCATTTGCCCTCATTTCCTTTGACATGAAGAGCCCTCGTTACCACAGGCCAACTTACCAAAACACAAGCTGCTTTTCAGGCCTAAGGAAAGTGGTTAAGGTGCTGTACAACAAACCCACCATGACCAAAACTTCATCTGGCTTTACACGCTTATTTTAAAATTGTCTATGATACTTGAACTGCAAAACATAGTATATGCTCCCACACTTCAGTAATAAAATATACAGCAGCCTATAAAGAGAATTCTACTAATTGATAAGCATGCATTAGAATGAAAAACAAAGCTCAATTTGCATTTACCAGCTTCTAACATCTGAAAATTTCAGCACAGCTAGCAAGCCAAATTTCTCTCTCTGTTGAAGAGATTTGCATATACATTGTTTTCTGGAAGTCCACCTTTTTGCAATTAAATTTCCAGCATACACTGGATAACTAGTGTCATGTTCATAGAGCATAGACACATATTCTGCAGTGGGGCTCCTAATCACTGTGTTTCCTTCACCCACTCAACCCAGTTGGAAAAATGGTTGTCAAATGCACACAGTTATATCACAACTAGACGCTGATGGATTGATACGCATTACATATAATGCCTCCTTAATTTTTACCACCTCCATAAAATGTTCCAGACTCCTGTGTTGATTTGAGGACCATTATCCAAAAGGATTTATACCTCATCCTCTGCATGAAAGATTTATTTCATTCATCCATTAACAAAGGTGGCAATTGTATCATGTTTTCACCATTAATGAAACTGTTTTCTTGGCTTCCAGGTCAGTACCTGCATACCAGTACTTGCTTCCAAATTCAAGTTTTGTAAAAAAATTATTTTCTACTATTCTGTTAATTCCAGGCTTATTTGGAGAGGTTTAAACACTAGAAAAGGAGAGGTCACTAGTACCCAAGCAGAGTGCACATTACTTGCTTTGAAATAACTTCTGTCAGTGCTATGTAGGTCTTTACACCTGCAATCAACAGAATGAGAAACAGAAATCCTTGAAGTTCTCCTAAAGCTCAGACTCTCCACATGTAGTAGATTTTTGAAGGTAACCAGACTGTTCACATTCACTTGCATGTTCATAGGCACATATTTTTCTCTACTAGAGCTCCCTTTTTGGCACTCCTGCTACTTCTGTAGAATGGATTTTGAGCCAGTTCAACAATCTGCACCCCTTTGTTCCCAAAGGAAATACTCCATTATCATTTCCCTGGCATAAGTTACGACAAATAAGGAACCTGTTGAAGGGTGGCCACAATACATGGTTTTGTTATTAAGAGTCAGCACACCCCTACAAACATGTTGGGAAGAGCAGAGATGTAATGGAGCTGCTTATGCTGCTGAAGAATCTCACAGCAATTTTCAGCCCACCACTTATTTCCCACTTTCTTGTCTTCAACAGAAGAAAAAACACCCTGGTCACAGGACTCAAGCAGCAGATTAACAGGGTCTCATTTCAAGGTTCAAAAAACCTTTTCTATGCTTAACATACACAATGCCCTCTGCTTCCTAGTAACTGGGAAACAATAAAGGTTTTCCTTTTAATAAAGAAAAACAAAACAAAACAAAATAAAACAAAAAAACCCCCCAAAACAAATCAAGAGCCCAACAGCAAGAGAAACACAAGACTGAACATTAAAGTATTAAATATCTCTTAAAGCCTTTGGAACAAACCTGAAAGGCAACAATTATTTTGACCTACACAGACAGATATGTGCACAATTCTATTTTATTTAGTTTCTACTATTTTCTATTTCTATTTCATTTTCTATTTTATTCTATTTACACCCAGGAAACTGGTGCTTCAATGGCAGTGGCTCTGATTACCTGCTCTGCTCCTTTGCGTCACAGGCCATCATCTGACATGGGAGAAAGGTCACAATTCTCTACTAAAACAGTATTTTTGCAGATCACTGGAGCCAGGTCTGTGGTATTCAGAGATGTTATAAAAATGAATGCACTCATACCAAGAAAGTCATTCTTGCTTCAAGGCACTTCAGATCCTGCAGACTTCATGCAGTGCTCAAGTCTCAATTCCTAGCAGCGACTGCAGCATAGCTAAAGCACCAGGCCCTTCTGTCAGAGACACCACACATGGAAGGGAGTGGGAGATCTGGGAGAGCTGGCAGGGGACAGAAATCCCCAGCTGCCAGAGACTGAGCCACCAAAGGCACTTGTCACCACAGCTGCATCTAAACCACAAGTCTGCTGCTGGCATGCAGTTTGTTCCCAATTCCTCAAGGATGTTACTATGGGAAGTTTCGTAGTGGGAGTTCGTTATATCTGATGCATATTTCAGAAAGACAAAGTAGGAACAAAGCAAAGAGACTGACAAGAATTATAGGAAACCATATCATCACATTGTGCCCCATTTACTGTCCTACTGGAGAATCCCAATAGAGATGAGGCACTTCTTATAGACAGCAACCAGGCAAGATTAGCAGCACATCACTGATTTACACTGTGCTTCATGTTCTTAACTATTTAACTATTGAACATTTTTTCCATTAAATAAAATATACTAAAGCTTTACCCAACTGCAGTGACATAAGAAAAATGTCTGCTAGTCAAAATATTTGCAAATGCTTCTGAAATACAACTTAGACATACATGATACAGCTCTAAATCCTACAGTTAAAAGTTCAGCAACAAAAATGTATGTTTGCCTCAAAAGCCCACTGCCCTACCCCAAATACACAGGAGCTGCTGGCTTGCTGCCAGAGAGAATACAGTAGCAATAGTGACATAGATTGGATTACCCTACACAGAGAGGGAGATAACTAAATGCAGAAATTTGTGTAAAGCTTAATATGTACACTGACTGCTTCTGCTTTCACACACACCACAAAACCTGTGTAGGCTGTAACACAGCCTCCAAGTTTTCACAAAAATATTTTAGTATAATGGTAGCTAGGAAAATTGACCCAATTATGGAGTAGTCCTTGTCTGAAATGCAACAGTGTTACTGGAATCACCATTTGTCTCAAGGAAATGAAATGGTAGGGACTGACACAAAACACTAAGCATATGAGAAGTTGTAGTCAATATTAATCATTTTGCCACTATTAATGATGGCAAAGAAGAGTGCTCAGCCTCTCTTCCTCTCCAGTGTATTTCTGTTTCAATATACATATCAATATTAATTTCCCCTGCAGAGTTACTGTCATATCTAATGAGCAAATACATGCTATGTCTTTTTATGCCCTTGATTTTTCAAATTAATTAATTCAGATCACTAATAATATATTTTAAAGTCATCACAATTAAAAAGATGTTCTGTAAGTCCACACAAAGTTAAAATAATGCACAAACTCACATACCGGGTATATGTTCCTGTTCCCTCCCACAAGAGTTTTCCAGTTTTTCCTTTCAGATTTTCCATTTAAAAACCCATCAAAGACTAAACATTGAAGCTTCACAAGGTACTGTTACAGTACTAGAAAGAATGCAAATACTATTTTCCCAGCTATTTCACTCTAAACAGTATGTAATTCATGGTGATAAGTTGGTTCTGCAGATGGGCATCCTAAAAATGTCATCTTCTTCAAGACAGGTATGCTTTAGACCAGTCAAGCACATTGACAGTACCTCTGTAACAACAATTCCATACAAGCAAACCTATTTTTAAACTCAGGGGATGAATCACAGTTTCAAATTAATTTCAGATATCTCTTTTCTTCTCACAATTTTGATTTCATATTGGATCTCAATTGAAACACTCATGATTTCCGTAAGCCATTGCATCAGCCAACACATTTTAAGGAAGCTATTACCACCCCAAGAAGTACAGTGCCTTTTAAAACAAAGACCACACAGAGCAATCACTGCTCATGTCTGTATTTGCAAATCCTGTGGCCTAGCAGTAGCAGACTTACAAAATGAAACAGCAGCACCCAGAACTTAATGTCCATGTTAGATCCATTTGAGAGCACCTTTACTTAGATTAGCCCTTCTCTCCTGCCATGGTCTGACTGTTCCTTTGAGTGTGTGAGCTGTGCTGCTGGAGTACATCCTCAAGCTCAGTCTAATTCAAAAGGAACTCAGTTTGTCTCTACAAACACTACAGAATGTGAGCCAAAGCACAGTAAGTGATGATGATCTGCTTCAAAAGCACACTTCTGAATCAAAGAAAAGCACTAAAGGAGATATGGCCATTGAAGTCAATGGGACCTCTGCCATTCCTTTCAGTGAGATAAAACTTACTTGATCCTTCCCTCCCTTTGTGTATTTTTATCTCTGATCTTTCAATTTAGGTTTAGTAAGAGGTGAAGAGTAAAACAGAATTGATAAATACAGTGGAAGAATAGCATGTTAAATAAAAGGGAATTTTGCTGGTGCAGTTATTCAGATTGCTTTCATTTTACTCTGGCTTTTCTCACTCTCACACCATGCATGTAGAACCAAATCAAAGGGGTAAAGCTGGTGATAATTCCATGGCTGTGCTTAGAAACTCACTATAGGATCATACTGCTGAATACTCCTGGAGGCACTGGGGTTCTCCAGAGGCTGAACAGCCAGCTCCCATTCAGCTAATTTCAAGCATTAAAGAAAATGCCTATGATGGCAAAGGTAACATCTGTCAGCTCTTTAAGATCCTTTGGTCCCAAGTACTTTCCTCAAAAACGCCTCCCTCCACTCTTGCTGATACAGAGGGGAAATAAAAGTAAGTGCAGGTGAGGTACCATCAAAGGTACTACAGGGCCCTGAATCAATATGAAAATCTAGTCATCCTAGAAGTGCTGTTTAAAAACATCACACCCAGAAATGAAAAGAGTTTTTTATTTTGTATTCTGCCTTTCCATAATCTCCTGTAGAAGAACTTCTTTCTTAAATTACATATTTTTCTTTTTCTTGAAACTGTTGGAGCCATTTATCTTGTGATTTATCACTTACATAGAAATTATGAGATGATTAGGCATACTTATAGTCCACCACAGAAATAACACACCAAATCCAAACATCTATTAGGAAGATGGTGTGTATGACATCAAGCTAAGACACTTAATAACCCTTAATAAGCCATAAAGCAAGCAACAAGATGCTGAGCAGACTATAAACACAAACCCAATCTTTGAGCCTAGTAGTTCCTTACACATCTTTTCCATGAGTCAGATACCACCTCCCCCATATGAAGTCCTAGAACTGCTACCACTTTGTTATAAGAGGAAGATGAATCCTGCATGTCTACCCTTTCTGAAAGCATACTCAGTACAAACTGCACTCCCAGACACTGTCAGGTATGGGAGAACAAAGTGAAGTGAGCTGCCTTTTTTTTCCCTGGTCTTTAATAAAAGTGTCATGACTTTACAATGTCTACATAGGCTTGTAGGTTTTGCTTCTGGGGATAAGGTGTCTGCAGCCTTGAAAATCGGGAAGATTTTGTTTTGAAGAAGTAAAATATTTGTTTTCCAAGAAAGAGGAACCTCTAACAGTGTAAAGACCATGCCTAACAAAGCTGAAAGTGTCAGAGCTCTGTAGTACTCATCCAGCCAGGATTGACTGCTGAGAATAGATTACTGATGTTTACAAGAACATTTGAACAACTCTAATCCAGATTACATACCAGCCAGTATGTGTTTCTGACAGCTTTTTCTAGACTGCCTGTGGAGCTGAGAGTTTTTTTACATTTTCAACAAATGGGGAAGAGTTAGCAGCACTCCTAAGACTATCGAGGACTCTCACATCTCAAGACTTCTTAAGACACTCATGATTTCAAGAGCCCTTTGGAAGCAGCATTTAACAGCCACAAGGTCTTCAGTTTCTTTGCCATTTCCAGCAGTGCAGATGTAGAAATGCTGACAGGACCTAGCACTTGCAGAACATCCCTGTGTTACCAGAACTACTTGGGCAGCACCTCAGGGCTCCCTGCAGAAGGTGTGATGTGGGCCAGCCTACACAGAACCATCCAACACTGCCATTTTAACCCACGTGCCACTGTCCTGGAGTAGTCAGCTGATGTAACGAGACATCTGGAGTCACATCTGCCTCTTACTTCTTATTTATCCAGCAGGCCCAAAGGAGGGCCTTCCTTCTGCTCCCTGCTGCACACCTTGTATTGCACACAGCAAAGCAGTCCTGAGGGCAGAGTACTCACAACCAGCCTGCCTGAGGGTAAAGAGCAGCAGGAGGTACACAGATCCTGTAATGCCTCTGGTGCATTCCTACTCAGTTTTGTTGGAAATGGCAGTGGATGGCAGGAGTATTAAAGCTGCACAGAGCTGCAAAACTGCAGTATATCATTGACAAATTGACCCTCTGAAAAGCAAGAAGTACAGTATACAGTAAAAAACAGATTTCTGTTTTGAGACCAAGGAAATGTCATCCTACAATGAAGAGTCTTTAAAACAAAACAACAAAAAAGACACTACCTATGAACTTCTGACACATGAAAATTTTCATCTGAAACCACAATGCCCCTAAAGAGTTTTGTATTCATTACAGGACTTACTTAATCTTACTCTCTTTCAGAAAATTGTGCAAACCACAGACAACATTGTTCAGACAGCAACATATACATTCTGCAGAATCTGAGTCCAAACAATTTTAAATATTGGAATGGAGGGTACACAGGCAGGACTGGGGCAGCCACACAAACTCCTGTGGAACCCTATAAGGAGCCAGGTGTTTCATTTCCTTAGGAGCTGCAAGGCCTGGATGCCAAGGCCAGCAGAGAAACCATAGTCCCTGTTCAGTTGTTTAATACATGAAGGGGATGACACAACTTTCAGCTGCTGGCTTGTGCTTCTCATTGTACCTAACAGAGCCCTGCCTACACACTTAGTGTCGAAATGTAACTAAAATGTACTCTAACATTAATATGCTGTTATATCATTCTTTTAAGACCACTGTATTGATTAAATACACTAACTGACTTTCCAGATTCAAAATATGTGGAGTAAGCAACACTTAGAATATGACTATAAAGAATTCACAAATACCTGTACCTATTTATGCTCTTTAAATGTTGGTATAAAACTGACCAGCTATTCCAATATTACCTGTGGTAGCTGTAGGCTTTTTCTGACATAACTTTTTGCTGTTTGAAATTCTAACCTGTCCCATTTGAAAATTTAACCTAAAAATGTCCCAAAGGATTTGGGATTGAAACAGCTTATGATATCTTTAAGTGCCTCTCGCCCTTTCTCTATTTGCTGCACCCTCAGGCTCCTGCCAGGGCTAGAGGTTATTACATGGTGCTGTAGGTAATGTACTGAACACATGACCAGCTGAGCTACAGAGCTCACAACAAGGGCCCCTCCTGCACCTTAGGAGAGCCAAGCAGAAAAATTCCACCATCTATCTTACTGTGTAGAGCATCTAATTACTCTGAAATGGTAAACTAAGATAAGGTTTGACCAAATATAGATTATACATTCACAAAGGAATGTGGAATTCTTAGTTGCTGATAATTTTTGAGTACAAATATCTGTAGAAGAGCTAAAGGAAAAGACCGAAGAAGATTACTAAAATTTAATTCTTTCAGCTGGAAAAAAAGAAAATTCCAAAGTCACTGAATGAATAAGACAGTCAAAGAATATAAGACCTAAACTACCCTGTCAACCTAGATCTACAAATCCCAAGAGCTGAGATTCTGGCTCACTGAAACTTTAGAGGTCAGTAACTGCTGACTTGCAACAGGACAGGGCTCCTCCTGATGTACTGGCATCACTTCCACCCTGTTTGCAGTTTGGAACGGTCATGTACCATTCCTGCAGGTGTACAGGATGGGCTTCAGGAAATGCACCTGTAAGGATCTGTGGGGATGATGTACGGATGCCCCACACACTTGTTTCACTTTCCATGGTAGCTCAGCAGGCACTGATTGCATCGTCCCTGTGCCTGAGCCCTCTGCCAGCGGCTCATCCATCTCACTCCTGCTATGCTCAACATGGAGCACAGGTAATTACAGCAACAACTAGAGTCATAAGGAAGACAGTAATGCTACATATGGACTCTTCATTATATTATCACATCCCATTTCCTTCTAATATTTCACAGCCATCAAGCACATAATAAAAATAAAGGAGAATGGGCCAGATCCCCACAAGGATTTAGATAGGATTTAAGGGTTTCTCTGATCAAAAGCAGAAATTAGTTGTCTCTTCCCCCTTTTCTCAGATCCAAAGAAGTAGCTTCATGCTTTCAGGATGTCTAAATTCAAATGTTGCCACTCCCTTTAAGGGTTTTGCACGTGCATTAAAAGCTCCCTGGACAGTTCTGCTCTCACCCAAGCTTGGAAGCCTCAACACCCTGAGCGCTGAGCAGTTCCCACTGATTTTATGGAAGACTGATATAGCAGACCCTGTAGCAAAGCACTGACCACCCCATTGTTTTTCTTTTCTAACAAGCTGAGAGGAATCCTGCACCATCTCAGGCTTTTACCCCAGCCAAACACAACTTTAAAATAAACAGATGCTTTCTTTGGCTTCCTCAAAGCACGTAGAGACTTTTTCCTATTCCACATTAGTTTTCAGGTTAATTGTTCAGGCTTCCCCTAGTAGGTACCTTGACATAATTTCCCACGGAGAAAGGAAATGCAAATGTCTCTTTTCAGCCCTGCTGTGACTTACAAAGCTATATAAAAGGGAGTTCCATGCTAACTAATTCAACATTATCTGCATTGTTCTACTCTTTATAAAATGTAAGGAAGGGAATTTTATTTACACATTTCTGTGCTAGAAGATTCTCAGAGGTATTTCTCTTTGTGGTCTGAACTACTGCACTTCCAAGGAGGGTTAAATCCACCCCTGAGTCCCAGGCACTCCCTGAAGCTCAGCTCCTGACATTTTGCGATGCCCAAGCAGCTCCATACTGAGCCTGCTCACCATGTGCAGCCTCTGTACAGCTCATGAGTCCCTGGAGGTTGTGGCCCTGCCCAGGGAATTGATATGTGTGCTGCAGATCCTGGACTTTACACCCCAAGGACCAGGAGCCTCAAATGAAGACACCACAGTACTCCAGACCTTTTGTCGTGGTTTGAGAGGAAATGAGAATTTTTGGGATGCTGTGGTCAAACCAGTAGGTGCTCAGATTTGAATATTGGCAACTGGTGTGGCCACCGAGGACATGGATATGCCTCTGAGAACACAGGGGGTTAAAAGCAGAGAACTTCCAGGGGGAAGCTCTCTTGGGTTCCGTCTGTGAAAGAGGTCAGAGCTCCCCTGCCCGGCTGCGGGTTGGCAGGGGAAGGGAAGCCATGCGGCCGGGTGAGAGAGAGGGGAGGTGAAGGCCCCTGAGGATGGAAGGGTGGAGGAGCACTGAGAGGCATTGGGCAGCCACTCCCCCCCCAGGAGAGAGAGAGAACGAGCTGGTGTCTGTGCCTGTGCCACCTTGAAATTTGATAGCAGGGCCGGCAGAGAAGGAGAAGGGGGGGTGCGGCGAGAAGGTGCCTAGCAGGGCAGCGTGGGAGTTCTGGACAGGCAGAGCCTGAGATTTTTAACCCTTTTCTTGGATGATGGAGACCTTACAAATACTGATCGTCCTGGAGTTGAATGAGAAGAGAGATAGAGATGAGATAAGAGGAAATGGGCCACAAGAGAAGTGGAGAAGAATCTTAGATGGGAGGAGATGATGGAGTGGCCTTTGGCTGGACTTTTCTTGTATAACTATGGACAGAATCATTTTTTTCTTGTGACACAGAAACTGCATTTAGGGGGAGGCAATGGCTCGGAGCCAAGGGAGTGCAGTAGTGATGTTATGTGAAAGAGTGGAGGAGAAGATCTTCAGTGGAGGAGAAGATCCCTGTTCTTGAGACCCCTCAGCCCCAGGGGGTGAAACCTGGGGTGGACAAATGTCCTGAAGGTGAGAGACTGTGCTCTTTTTGGAACTGGACAAAGCACCCTTGAAAGGAAAACCCTAGAAGCAGCTCTGGTCCATGTGCAGTGGTGAGAGCACTGGGCATGGAAGGAAGATGTCACATCGGCAAATGATCTCCAGCCAGTGCCACGTGTGACAGGAAACACAAGAGGTCTCAACTGTGTTTCCAGGGGAAGCCTATGGTACAAGAGGGACTCCTCTCTCCTTGATGAACTGAGAATTGATTATCTAAAGGGTGGTGATGGACTGAGAGTTGATGATCTGAGGGATGGATGTATTGGAAATTTGGTGGGGGGGGGGAGGAGGAATGTTTTTGGAAGGTTTTCATTCTTTCTGTGTGTTTCTTTTTACATATAGTTGTAGGTTAATAAAGTTTTCTTTATTCCTAAGTTGGAGCCTGTTTTGCTCTATTCCTGGTCACATCTCACAGCAGACACCAGGGAGAATGTATTTTCATGGGGGCACTGGCATTGCACCAGCGTCAAACCATGACACAGAGGCTTTCTCATTTCACAAAAAAATACTTTGCTATGCTAAACCAGCACAGTACCCCACACATCATGGGATTTCCATACTAACCACAGGACAAAGCCATGGAAAAAATTCCCTAAGGATAAGAGGTAAAGCAAGCACAAATGAAAGTTATGTACAAAGACAGACTAAATGATCTTACATATTTTCAACTCTGAACACAGATTTATAGTGCTCTTTACGACAAACTCAACCACATAACCAGAAAAATACAATTCTATACCTGTAAGACAAATCAACCCAACACACAAGTAAATCTTATTTCAGTTGTAATTTCTTGCTAGTTGTTTATATTATGGAGCCACTGTGATCTGTCTTCAAATTTTATATCACATAAACTATTAGATAGTATTAGAAAGTTATGAAATAGCCAACTGCTAATGATCACTTTGGAATGCTTTATCATGTGCTAAAATGTCAAATTAGCAAACAATTGCTCTCTTTGTCTCATTATAGAAACAAGCTTTGCTGTTCACAGAGTTCATGTGGATTACAAGGAGAAGGAAGAGGGTATAATTTCCAGGTATCCTCTACATAATGAAAAATAATTTTGCAGTACTAAGTAAACAACCAAGCCACACATTAACAATATGTTAAAGTGCCAAAAACTGTCAGTGTGCAAACAGTACAGTAGAACTGAACAACAAAAGGTTTCTGAAATCCTGGGATACTTCCTAAAGGATGTGAGAATTAATATTTTCAAAATGCTCAGTGAATCATCACCTCTGATTCCATGAGATGAATCACAAGACACATCTAAACAGACTGCATTACAATTTATAACTTAGACTTTTTGCGATTTAAATTTTCAACACACTGAAAAGAAAACCTTTAAAACAAAGCAGTTCTGCAAAATCCCCAAATACAGGGAGTCTGTTTTGCTGCTGTGCCAAGTAGCTTGCTTGTCCTTCAGTAACCAAAACCAGGAACAGCACAGAGACCAGAGACAGGGAAGACAGGATTTATATCTAGTTCTGACTGAATGCTCATATGGTCTTCTTCTGTTTAACAATGGGAGGAGGCAGAAACAGAACCCACAACACATTGAAGCACTTGCACAAGTGTAACTTGTACAAACACAACCTAGAAACCCCTTGATATCTATGAATTATTATTAATAGACATTTCTTACTCATCCTTTATTATTGCTTTATAGCTCTGAATCTCTTCTGGACATCTAAACCAGAAATGAAGCCTTTAAAATGAAAGACACTGATGTCAGGAAAACAGCCCCAAAGCCAGGGTCAGATCCTTAGCTGGAATAAACTAAAGTCTCTTACCTTTGCAGCACTACCTATGTATTTACATCTGCTGAGATGCTACTGTAGAACTCTCCCCTCATCCTTCTCTGCTGTGAAAATGCACAGTGCCTTCCGTGTGGCCAGAGTGACAATTCACACCTTCTCCTTTGCAGCCAGAAACCAGACCCTCACTAGAATTCTTGAAACCAACTCCTTTGGTTTGATCCAGGTTCCTGGCAGCAGAAATAGCAGCTGGATTGAACAACTGGGCAAGCTGGCAGCAGAGGGTGTGAGATTCAGGTCTCCAAAAAAGAGTGAGGTGAATACAGGCTGAAATGGGATGTACC
Source organism: Agelaius phoeniceus (assembly GCF_051311805.1). Taxonomy (NCBI): domain Eukaryota; kingdom Metazoa; phylum Chordata; class Aves; order Passeriformes; family Icteridae; genus Agelaius; species Agelaius phoeniceus. The sequence continues at coordinate 35,363,589 of NC_135273.1, forward strand.
AAAGTTCTGATATACACTCGACAGGAATCTTTAGCCTGTGTGCTTTCCTCTTCTGTTCTGGACTTGGTATAAAGAAACATAAATGTTCACAATGGCTATGAAGGATCTCCCTGGGAGGGATCAGAGCTTGCTGAGTCTGGGGGGAGCCAAGTGGTCCCTGTTCCTGCCCCTCTGTGTGGCTGAGAGCTCTGGGCTCTGGACCCTGCTGACCTGCAGTGCCCTCACCTGTCTTCACTCACCTCCTTCTTGTCCCAGCTCCTGGGCTAGCCCTGGTTGTTTGTCCCATAGACCCCAGCAGCCCCGGCACTCCCTGGTGCATGCTCAGCACTGTGTCCATCCCTGGGCACTGCCTCCTTGCTCACTCCTTCTCCTCTCACCTTCCACTCCACACATTTTCCCACAGTCCCTCTCCAGCCTCCTGGAGGGGGACAGACCCATCATTTCTCCTGCTGGCATTAAAAATCTGGCCCATTATAACTGAACTGACCATTGTCATGTTTGACCCACTCTGTCACCCCTGGGGACAGCAGCAACACAGTGCCAGGGAAACTGTTCCTGCCTCAGAGCAGAGTGACACCCACAGCCTGTCCTGTGGGCTGCAGAGCCACCACCAGCTGAACCTTGCCATGCCAAAACTTGAAATAGAAAGGCCTTGGTGTGAGCAGGGGGGTCACATCTTCCCAGTGCCCATGGGGCAAACCATAACACAAGACCCCAACCCAAGCCAACTCCCCAGCTCCAAAGTTCCTTTGGGATTTGCTCCCATCTCCTCCTTCCTAAAGGACCCTGTTCCTCCTGGCTGGCTGCCCTCCCACACAGCATCCTTTATAAGGGATGCAAGAGCCCCTAAGGTGTCAGCCCTCACCCTCTTCTGCTGTGCCCTGCTGCTGTGGTGGGACTCCTCTGGATCCCTGTTTCTCCTGGCAACACCATCAGCTCCCTGCCATGGAGACAGCCTGATCACACCCTCTGTCTGCTCTGCTCTGCTATGTACTAACCACCAGGCTGAAAAACCAATTGCTGTGTCTCAGTAATTGCCTGCAAGTTACTCTCCAGCATCAAGAGCCCACTATATTTTGTTTTAATTAATTTCTTCCTCTTACTATTACTTTTACCTCCTCAAATCACTTTCTGTAATTTCTTCTATCAGTTTATGATGACGTTTTTAATAGACATTGCATTGGTGTGCCATAACAGACCTCCAGAACACAGATATGTTTGCCAAGCTTCATTGCTTCTGCCTATATGCTGCACTGCTGCTGCTCAGGCACACTCTCCTCTGAAGCCTAACAGGAGCTTTTCCCATGTAAGACATTCTTAAGCAGGCCATTTGTGAATTAAAATGGTCAGTAGTAAACCTTTTAAGTTCCCACTTATAATAATTGCTTCTTGCTACTAGCCCAATTGAAATCAATATGATAATAACTAATTTAATTTGTATTGAAGTAGAAGCTGCCTTTCATTCATCTGTAATGAAAATATGGGGGGGAGGGCAGACACAGGGGAAGGAATTCTTTGAATAGATCACATTTCTTTTCATGAAAATATCCCACCTCTGTTGTGACCAGGACCATGATCATGTAATGAAAGCCATGACATATTGCAGGCTCATTTGACAGTCATTACTGCAGCCTTTGCACAAAGAAAATGATGTCTTAATGGGAAGTTACAGGCCAAAACTGCCCCAGAACCACACTCTGAACTAGGTGACAATGCCTCTCAAGGTCCTTCAAGGACATGCTGCAAAAGGGAGCTTCAGAGCAGGAAAGGAAAGTTCCTTTCCAGGTAACAAAGGTTCCTCAAGTTCTCATGAGCACAATGGTCCTGACATACATTTTCATGAGAAAACACCACTTTCAATAATGCCATAAAGGCCTTTGCCAAACTTAAGCTAAGGTTGATTTTTTGACTTTTGATTAAGTATAATCAAACAATTTACATTCAAAGAACTGAAATGCTGATGATAATCTCAGCAGAACATCAAAATAGCAACCCCTGAGGTTGCTGCAGCCAGTGGAAATGTAATTAGCAGTCTCCAAACACCATACAGTCTGTATAGCAGCTTCTTTACCACTTTGTTTGGTATGTTCAGTTCTGAGAGGGGAAAAATTAACCAGCAGATCACTTCCAGTTGGTAGCAGCTTGTTTTCAGGAAACCCATACCAGAGCAGTATTAACTGCTTTGAGGCTTGCACATCAATCACTGGCAATATTTCTATTTAAAATAATATGCAACAGATAATCTACTTTTCATAGCTTGGCACCAGTAGCACTTTGTCTTTCAGACTGAAATAACATTCTTGGAGTTATTTAAAGCACACATTTTGGGGACAACCACAAACAGTTGCTAGGGAAACAGCAAGGTAAGAAACTGGATTGCTATCATGAGGCTAATAAGTCACATCCACATTTATTTCCTTTCCTTTCTGTCCCCAAAGGAAAATTGTGTTCCTATGTAGAGTTTTGAACATGTGCTTCTAATAAACTTAAGTCTCAGAACTGCTGGGAAGCATCTTTAGGTTTTAAGGCATTATGAGGTGTCAGAGAGAAGGTGGTGAGGAGAAGGTTTGGCTGTGAATCTGAACTGTGCTGTGACCCTGCACAGCAAAGAAAATTACAGCTTAACTTGCTGATGGCGTATTTAAACTTGCACCAACTGCACAAGAATGTTATGGAACAGTGCCAGGAACTGAGATTTTCAATGGAGCGGGGCAGTTAAGTGAGTAAAAAGTGGATTTTGAGTTTTGAAGAGAACCTACATTTCATTACTGTTTTTTCAATTTACTTCTATTCTTACCCATTACTGAGCACCCCAAATTAATCTGTAAACTTGTAGTATTACTGAGGAATGGAATCAGCACAGTAAAAATCTTGGAACTGCACAGAAACGCCCAATCACCTGCTGCATTAATATTTGCCTGTATTTCTGTACGTGAAACTAAAAATATTACATATTATTTATTTTACTTTTTCAGTGCATTCATACTTTTCAGTAACAAAGAGCAGGGGTTATGTAGCCTATGCCCTCACCAGTTGTCTGAATCTATTAAAGTAATTCTGACACATCTGTGTCTAATGTGTTCTTAAATATTTCCATCACAATGGACAGCTTGTCCAAGCAACCTATTTTCATGATTTCTGCTACAAATAGTTAATAATACATCACTTTTTATTTTTCCCAGTGAAACTCAAGCTTATTTCTACTTACCAGTTAATCATGGATAAAGAAAATAGGCTAAATTATATGAAATTATAACACAGGTTACTGATTCCAGACTTTCTTTGGCACATATCTCTTTGTCATAACTTTTTGTCCTGTAATTTCAATGCAAAACTCTTTTCTTTTTGCATTGCCAATTTTAACATGACAATGTACAGCTTCAGATTCAAAAATTCTCCTAAGCACTAAGGGAAACAATATCAACTTTGCTCTGTGTAAAGACAGATGCTTTAAAGTAAAAGAACATTAGACTAAAGCTGAAAGTAGCAAGTAAATTAAAATCTGTATGTCAGAGTCAGAAACATGTCTGAAGAAGCTTGTAAGACATTCTTTCAAAATAGCTGTGCTCTAATGTGATGCCATCCCTTTAAGGGGGCTCTGCCCCTCCATGTGCCATACATGTCACTGTCACCTTCCAGCATGGGACAGACCATGAGTGTTCCTCACTGGGGGTGAACACATCCCCAGGAAATTCAGCACTGTGCATGCTGCAGACATAACTGCACATCACAGCACATCCTGCAACAGCACAGAAACACATCTTACACTGACACTATTGTATCCTTGGTGCTCTTCTCAGCATTAAAAAAAAAAAAAAAAAAAAAATTTATTTGGAACCCATTTAGAACTATTCAATGTTTCCCAAAAATGTAGGGATTCTGAATAAAGCCCAAGTCATGAATCTGTCCCAGACTGCCTTTTTAAAACTCAGGCAATATTACTCAGGTGTCTTATAAGATAGCTGAGGAAAGTAATTGCTGCCTCCACCCATGCATCTCAAATAAAAAAAAAGTTGCTGACTGCATATGAAATTCCCTCTTATTCTTACTTTGTTGAAGACAGATCTGAAAGCTTGTCCTTTCTGTCACAGACATTTTTTGCCATCTTCTTCAATATGACAGTGTCAACAAATCTCTGTTAGGACAGAAAAAGAGCAAATATACAGTCTGGACAAAAACCTTAGAAAACTATTTGTAGGCTACAGTTCAAAGGGCAGGAAGAGTAGAAGTGTCTTTAAAAATCCTCTGCGGGGCTGGCTTGCACAGTCCTCTGGAGGAAGAAGGGAATAGTATGAGGAGTATGCCAAAAGGATTTACTGTGAGGCAGGATGGAAGAGGATGGTGCAGAAGAAATGTAAAGCTTGAAAGATACAAGCAGAGCATTTTTTATTCAGTGTACAAATTCTCTTCTCAGCTTGTAATTTAGCCCAACTTCCAGCAGCAATTACCTGTGAAACCTAAGAATCAAGTGTCCTCTGTAGTCCTAGAACTGCTGCAGGCAAAGAGTAATCCCCAACACCACCATCTCAGCATGCAAAGAACACAGGCCTGTTAGAGAGAGCCAAAGCTTTGCCCTTGGGCACTGCTGGGACCACAGGGGTCTGAAAAATTCAACCCTGGTGTGGTGGGCTTTTTTCAGTTTTTCTTGAAAAAGTTATAAGAAACCCAAGAAATATTTTAATAAAAGTTATTACAGTTACAACAGTGAATGCTAAACCAGTAGGAGCCATTAAGATCAAGGCTGCCTATAATATTTGTGCCTCGTATCCACTGTGAGACTGCATATTTATTGAGGGTTGGATATCTCCATGTCTGTCCCAGGTTCTGTCACACACAGCCACCAGCACTGATCTCCTGAGCAAGGAACGGGGCACCTGCGCTGCAGAAATAACCTGCTGTGACGGGGCTGAGTGCAGGGATCAGACTGCAAATGGAGAAGGGCAGAAATCGTTATCCTCATTATGGAAGTTTCTTGCTTCTGAGTATTTGGAGAGACAGGAAAGGTACCTAGGAGAGAGAGAGAAAAATCTGCAAGTCAGAAAAGCCCTAGGTGTTCAACGAACCTTTTCTATGGCTCTCAATTCTGGTATCAGTCAAAAACAGCTGCCACAGGGGGTTGACTTGACCAATGTTTAGTTCAATAGGTGTCGCTTTAGCTATATTTCACACCAATATCTTTTACATTCACTTCTGTCAAGATTCCAATAAACTGATTTAAAGGATTCTCAGTGGTGTCTTCACGCTAAGCTTCTCTCCTGTATTTCTTAGAATATTAATTAGCAGCTGCATGCACTGGTAAGACTGAAAACAACTTTGGAACTAGTAGACAGAAGGAGCAACTGTTTTGAATTACTTGCTTGAGTTTTACAAATCAGCTTTTATCCACTGCAATCAATTGTCCACTCAATGTGATCCATGCCCACTGTACAGTATGAAGTGCTTTTATTGCAATTCACTGTATTCCCCCAAGTTTGAATTTTATGGGAGGCTCAGCTGGAAGATTTGGAAGAAGAGTATTCTGCAGTCAAAATACATCGCTCTAAATACTAGTGATCCTTTAAACCATACATGACCAATTTTGCAAATCCCTTAATCCCCTCCTCTGTACTAGGTTAGTACATGCTGTCTGACACTGTCCCGCTGTTTGCAAAAATGAGTATGGATGAATGTGAGCACTAACTCTATCCATTACCACTTCTGGGTCAGAAAGATTTATACACAAACACCAGTGAGAAATTCTATTATTCCACAAATTTGAAACAGAAATAAATCATAAGCTTAGACACAAGGAAGCAGACATAATTCAGACCACTAGCCATGATGTGGGAACAAGATCTTGGAGTAAGATTACAATCCAAGAAAGATCTATTCTACCTGATTCACAGGAGAATGCTATAGAATGTATTTATGCTCTATTTTAAGAGATTTGGATCAAGCCAGTAAGCCTCCGTTCTGTTTTGGTTTTAACTTCACCAAAAATAAAGGCATTGAAAATCAGACTTTAGAGCATAGTAGGTTTTCAAAACTGAGATTTTTTTTTTTTATGTGGGGGGGAATCAATAGGTGGTTGTTTGGGGTTTATTGTTTTTGGTTTTTTTTAAGAAATGAAAGTCTAAATCTAAACCATTCCAAGAAATACTTGGCTGGCCAACAGTTGCACTTCCATAGGTGGACAATAATTTTCTGATAACCATAAACTGGAGGGTACTGAGAAACTAATACTCAGGTCCTTTAAAGAATACAGGAGTACTTGAAACACAAAGAAAATAATGCAGAACTAAATACAACTCAGGTCTTGCAAGTCTAAGGAAAATTTCAAAGTATGGAGAAGCAGCCCTAAGAAAATCAAAAACTGCATTATGAAGAAAATGCTGAAAATCAGCTCTGTGGAAAAGGAGAAAAAAAAGGAAAGGTATTTTACAGGGAAGAGTAGTAAAAAGCCATGTGAGAAGGAAGTGTGGCACATGCAATAGATCCCCTTGAGATGTCTGTGATTTGTTTAATGGTGTGCTCTGTGGGCTTCCCTCCCTCCCTGATTCCACTCACAGAACCAGGGTCATTTCCTGCTGGGGCTGGTGCAACCCAGCCTCTGCCCCAGCCTTTGGCAGCTCCAGCACTGCTTTTCAGTGGTGAGTGGCTTTCTATTCTTCTATTCTTATTTGTGCATTAAATTGAAAGAAAGCTCTGAGGGTATTTTAGAGTAAGAGGCACTGTTATTTAAGTCTAGTGTTTTAATGTCAATTTTATGTTTGCTCTGCTGTCATTTTCCTAAGTTATTCATATTTTTATACCAGATGGACTCCATGTTTGTAACCTCTGGATGTCTCTGGGCTTTGCTACATCAGGCTGCAGACAAATATAGCAGAAATTTAGTCTTTGATACACAGATTGTATCAAATCAGATGCTATGAAGTATCACATAAATACCCAACATTCATTGAGTTCTCGTGTCTATAAGAAAAAAATGACCACAGAAAAACACAACAAAACACAAAAAACCCTCCAAAAATCCAACACCACACCAACCCCCAAAATAACTGGAGTTAAAAATAAAAAGTGAAAAATTAAAGTGGATGAAAACATTTCAAAGGAAATTATTCCACACATAGGGAGTTTTGCCAGCTATTTTAAGAATTAAAAAGACACAAGTTTCTCTGCTTATAAACAGAAAATATGAAAAAAAAATTTTTGTATCTCACAGAAAAGGAATTTCTGATCTTATTAGCTATAGAAATATTATTTTGAAGATCATAACTTATTTACAAGTACAGCAGAGTGGAAACAGTAAAGATGTATACATGCAAAAATATTTTTTTTTCCAGAACAGGTGGGAAAAAAACCTACTAGAAAGCCTTGTATTTTCTTCTTGCAGCTAGAAATGTAAGAATTTATCTATAGTGCATATACAAGAAAAACTTAGCAAAAGAAAATCACAATACATGGATATTAAATAGACATGGATAAATCATAATGACATGGATATTAAAAAAAAAGGAATGTTAATCTATTAAACATGGAAAATAAATTCTTATTAATTTGCCTCAGCTTTAAGCCCTATTAGGATTTTTGACAATGTTCTGACATTTATGTTCAAGAACTGCCAATATCCCAGTATCCACTCCAATGAGCCTGAGGAGCCACTTCAGAAGAAGACTTCCACAGCATTATGAGAGACTTCATTCACCTGGAGCCACTCTCACCTCCTGATCCACACCCTGGGCCTTTGATCAGCCACGGAAGATCACTGAGAAATCCCAAACCCTACTTGTAAATACTGAGCAATGAGGGCAAAATGAGAACTTCCCACTTCCCTGCAAGTAGGTCAGCACCAAACAGCAGTGAAGGAATTGTAGATAGAGCTCTCTTGAAACAGCCACTGCCACTCACTTTTGTCATGTAAAATATCTGCAGCAGGCTTCAAGCCTCTTAAATTATTTTACACTCAGTTGAGAGCCTGGGAATTTTGATAATGCTTTAAAGAGCACAAAAGGTTCCTCGTTTCTCTCTTCAGTGCCTCAGTTCTACAGATACAGAGTGGGTTGAGAGTATTTAAGCATTTAGCACTAGCTTAGGGCTTTCAAGAGAGGAATACTAATTAAAATACAGCTAATAAAGCTATCTCAGGTTTGGCTTTTAAGCAGGTCCACTTTTCAAAGTGTCCTAAGTCTGGCCCAAAAGCCTGTTGGACACACAAACCTCTGACTGCTTAGGCTTTAATCAGAGAATGGACTTCTTATGGAGATACTGCTAAGTGCATCTGATGCTTTAATTTCCAATTTTTCCTCCCTTCATTACCTTTAGACTGGTTTTGCATTTGAAAAGCCCAAGCATAGCTTTAAAGAGTAAGGACAAATGCCCTGTAAAGTTTCAAGACAACTGATCAAGGGTCCTCAAAATGTTAACTATTTTTTTCCATTTTGAAAATTTTTGTCTGTAATGGACTTGTGTATCTTCTTTATTGCAGAAAAGCTTTGATTGAGCATTGTGAGACAAATGGGAGAAAACTTCACCATAACAGGTAAATACAGAGGGACCCAAATCAAGCATGTGAAGACATTTGCATGACACTCTAATTTCAGCTGATTGCATGCCATGAAAGGCTTCTGCACAGGAAACAATGTGAGAGGGGATTTTTTTCCTCCAGTGTATGTGCACCTTTTCATGCATACCAGGATAGGCACAAAAGGTGGACGGGCTGTGAAAACTTCTACTGTTTATTTTCTTTCCTTGTCCAAAACATCATTAAAAATACAAAGAGTTTTTCCCTTCTTTTTGTATGTATTGTTATGGGACATCAATTTAGTAGGCTGTTTGCACACAAAGATAGGAACTGTTGGAAAAAATAAAGCAGCACTACCATTCTGGACCTCTGCATGATATTCACACAGAGGGATCAAAATAGTATAGAACAGAATGAAACATCCCATAAAACTGTATAGTTCAATAATAATATGCCTGGAATTTCTTTCATGGAATAGCACTTACTAAAAGCAAAACAGAAGCAGAATCTGAAACTGGATGCATGTATACAGAACAAAATCCAGTGTAAGGATTTTTTAATTATATGTATTTTCAACCGGATTTAATATCTAGACATATGAAATAACAATGTTCTTGGTGTTTAAATGCATCTTGCTGCTTAGTTAGTGACAGGGAACAGTATAATACTCCTCCTGCTTGTCTGCCATAGAAACCAACTTCTTAAGTGCAAATGCTTTTCCAGAAAATCAAATTACTACAATGATGCATTTCCTGAACTATAATATATAATCTATTTTCATTATCATTTTACAAGTTACTAATACTAATTTTAAAAAACAACTTTTGCTTTTTAGCTTATAATAACAATTTATTCTGATGCATTTTCATTTCAATAGAAAGATTTGAAAACAAGATAGAAATTGAGTCTTCCTACCTAAAACATTATCTAGCTAGTAGTGAAAAATTTTCTGCTCTTACTTGTGTCTATAAAACCATTTAAAAATATATTTTCCCCAGAAGCAGGTAGCTAACAAGTGCAAGAGAAACACACTTTGTTATAAATAATTTTATTTCAAAATGAAAATAGTCTGCTGTTCCCACTTACAATTTTTCTCTTGTAATTTCACCTAATAAACCTCCTCCATTACAATGACTTTCACTTCTACTACTGAAGTAATTTCTCCAAGTAATTCTATGACTATAATTATATTTTATCCCAAGATAATGCTAGCATAAGGAATGCAACCTCCTTTAATAACCATTTCCAATAATTACACCGTATGCTTTAAGAATACTGAAACACACACTTCATTCTCACTGAAATGAATGGAACAGAAAGCTCATGAAGAAGGGCTGGTTTAAAACATGCATAAAAAGCCTGGAGCACACTCTTATTCCAGTGGCTGCTGAGTGTACTGGGTAAGAAGGTTAAATAAATAACCCAGGAGCACAGCTCCATGTCAGCCCTGCAGCTCAGCACCAGCATTCCAGCATCCCTGGGGATGGCTGATTCTCAGAGCACCTGTGCTCTCTGTTTCTCAGCCCAGCGGGGGCTCACTAAACCTGGTGGCATTCCTATCGTTACCTCCTAGGGAGAATACTGGAGAGAAACAGTTAAATATTCACTAAACCACCCATAAGTAGCTGCTCCTTACTCTTTTTCTAGAAAGAGTAAAAAGGCAGATTTCTGAAGGTATTGGTATTTTACCTAAGAGGTCAATTTTTAAAGTCCCATGTCAAGTATTAAAACCCAAGCACAGAGCACAGGCTTACCAAGCAATCCCACAGAAAGCACAGGTCTTCAAAAAAGTAGTAGCTTCTGAACTTTCCACTCAAGCAATAAGAATAAAAAGAAGCTACACCATCTGCTCCCATAACATGCTTCTTCTCTATTAACAGAGTCAACATTAAACCTTTTTAGAGGAAATCTGTATTTAGTAGAATTGCCATCACCCCAAATATGTTCGCCATGAAATGTGAGCTGTTATGATCATAAATATATCACTCCTACGACTGTAGAAGAACATTTTCACTTAAAGCAACAAAGAGCACTGGGGATCATGCTCTGAATATTCCTGTGGTCCCTTTCATTCCTGCAGTAACAGGAGGGTGAGAACACTGAAAACCTGCGTAAGTTGCAGTACAGTGATTTTCTCCACTGCTTCAATTCCTCTGCAAGGCACATACCTGGATGCATGTTAAAATTCTGGAAAATATTGATCGTTTTGGTGAACTGTCAAAAATCAGGAGAAATTCCTGTAAGATGTAGGACATACAAAGAATCTCTATTATTTTAATTCTTAACTGACAGAAGCATGACTCACTTTATGGGGTTGTGGCCTTTTTCCCACCCCAAACCACAGGTCCATTAATGTATTACCATTCATTGAAAGTACAGAGGTGTTAAATGGAAGGAGAATCACCTTTGGACCATGTGAAAATGAATACAGGTAGTCATAAGTCAGGAAGAGCTGGCATCAACCTTCTAGATGCTGTTTTATTTGGTTACTGAATAGAGCACAGGAGATGGCTTTTTAGTATCATCTCCCCTCTCAGGGTAGCACCAACCAGTCTCTTTCTTAGGGGTCAGTAAGGAAATGAAAAGTCTCTAGTCATGCCTACAGACTCTATCTGTGGTTCCTGAGGTAGTTTTTTCTCAGTCCTTTGCTGCTTCTTGTCTTGTCTTCTTAGCTCTCCTAAAGCTTCCCCTATTTCTCTGTGAAGGCAGGCCCTCATAACTGCATCCCCTCCTGCTGCCAGTCCCCAAGGACACTTAGGTTTGGCTCCTCTGGTAGGTGCTCCCCTTTGCAGGCAGCTCCTCCTGCAGCACCCTGCCTGTTCTGGGAGAATATCCCATCTCTGCCTCTTCCCACCAACATGGAGCTCAGCTACGCAGCTCAGAATCACAGAACAGCCTGGGTTGGAAGGAACCATGACAAATCAACTGGCAAAGGGCAGCCTAGGTAAGGTTATCTAGCAACCAGTCAGTCTTGCTGTCCTCAGTCTATCAGTCAGCACATGCAGGACTGCTCCTACCTGGATGCATCATTAACATGTACAAGGTTAAACTCCACACAAGCATGCCCAATACTGAAGGCTCCTGTCCCCATAACACCCCTTAAAGTCCTTTTGAACTACTGGGTCTGTTCCGATTCATTCCGCATTTTTAAAGTTTTTTAGTCAATGAACATGTTCCCTGAACATTTCATTAGGCCACAAATCAAGCTCTCCTTTGCTGCCTGATCACAGCTGCTACTTCTGTTCTGTTTCCACTGAATTCCTTTGGGACAGCACTTTGGCTCTACTTCAGGCCCACACTCCCTGGTTTTCATCAGTTTGTGGATCAGGACACCTCCAGCTCACTGCCCCCCCCCACCACTGCTCCTTACACCTCATATTTCTTCTCTTTCCTGATACAGCTGCTGTTCCAGCCTTCTCTTACCAGCAGTTTTCTGTCTTGGGGCTTGACATTCATTCACCTCTTGTTCAGCTCCTCATATAAGACAGTCATAAAGCATCTTCTCTGTCCTTCTCAACAGCTCACTGGATGTTTTTTTAAATCCTCCAGACACCTTCTGGTTTGAGTGTGTGCGGTGAGAAGTTCTGGAATGATGGTATCCCAGACTGTGCATGTCCTTCCCTCATCCCTTTCTCCTCTTTGCCATATTTTTTTTCCTTTGTATCAAGAACTGAGGGCTCCAGTATGCACTGTGTTTCCACTTCTGAATGTTGAATAAGATCTTTTACTCTTGAATGCAATGAGAATTGCTTGGAAAATGTCTGAGTGTCACAGTGAGAGTCAACATGGGTTGACTGTCTGCCTACAAGCGAAGGTGAAAAGGCCGCACCAATAAGAGAGAGTTTATCTTTTTTTGCAGAATGGCTGAAGACTTACAGTTGTGACATCCCACTCCATCACTCATAGTCTTCCATCTCTGCAGGCTCTTATTAAATAATAAATTAATAATTAGGTTTCTTCAATTGCTCTTTCTTTAGCTGCAGTTTTATTAGGATGAAAACAGATCCTCTTATTTTGGGTCCCTAAGAACTCACATTCCCTACCATTATTCCTCAACCTGGTCCTAAAACATTAAGGCTGCCTTTTTGCAGATGATTACTCCATCTCTGACACTCTTTTGTTATATACATGACTTGATATAAATGATGGCATTTCTATCTGGATACCGAGATTTCTGGGACAATGGGCACATACTAATTCACAGACAGGAACTCACTGCAAATCATACTTTTTTTTTTACCAGTTGAGAAAACAGCCTTATATATTTGCAATTTCTCCAGTTTATAAACTATGATGTGTGTACTTGCAAAGATAAAATTATTTAATTACTAGGTTATCAAGCTGACTCTCATGTAGGAAAATCTTTGCCTACTCTTCAATGCTACGTAAAAGAAATACATACTTTGTTCAATATATACAGAGTTTTGTTTTGGCTTAAATCTTGAAATGACTGCTGTGAATGGATAATCGTTCTGTAATATGTGAAAGCTACATGAAATAAACTGCATTAAATTACTGAAGTGCTTTAATTTGATACCTTGTCATATCATGGCTGTAAAACCCATTTTAAGAAGCTGCTGATTACACTCAGAAACATTTCCTCCTGCACATCAGGAAACACCACTTATGTCCCACTGACATCTTCCCACACCAATCTGCTAATTATGAGAAAAACAGAAAAATAGAACTATTTCTCTACTATCTGCAAAAATCCTCCCTTGTAATCGACATGAGAACAAGACAGTGAAAGGCATCTGGCAACCTTTAATACACCTCCCAGGCCACTGATAGGCTTTCACACTAATAACCACTTAAACACTTGGAAACTGCTTCTGAAGACTCCCACCACTTTTCATCAATCAGTTACCACTAAGCAGTGATCACTGTAGCCCTACATAGCTAATTATCTTCTTTTTGCATCTAAGACTAAACTTTAAAAACAATTTATTAGACTGATTATGTAACAGATAGTGACCTTATAAATACTGCCCAAATGAAGATTTGTCCCCATTAATTCTACCACAGGAAACAAACAAGCAAGCAAAGCCCAAGACTCTTCTAAGCAGACAGACACGCTCATTAACTCTCACCTATTACTGTGACTGCAGCAGTTTCCTGCAGTGGTGAGCAGTACAGCCAGCCCCAACTTGTTACTGGTCAGGCAGGCAGCAGGTCCTGCCTTGACACTGTCAGCCAAATGCAGTAGTTACCACAAGGAATGTAAATCAGCATAAAATGCTACTAATGGCAGGAATGAGCCATCACAGCTTTTCCTTCTGGATGAGAAGCAGATTCTCCTGACTTTGCTCAATGTGAAAAATAAAGATGGATCCCCAAATCACAAAAGATTTATGGAACAGTTATTTATAAGGGGAAAAATAATCTATTCCCCAGAGAACAGATCCAGAACAGCTTTATAAACACCAAGTCAAAAAACTTTTCAATATAAGGACATACTAGAAATATATTTGAATACAAGATTCTGAGAAAATAAAGACCTGAATCAAAGAGATCTGGGTTGCAGGCATTGGGAAAAGGAAGGATAAGACCATGCTACCTGTGAGAGGATCCTTTCAAGGATTTGTAATCATCTAGTGCTATGGTTGGTTATGACAGCAATGGTTCTACACAAATGCTGAAATCCATCAACTGCAAAAAAACGTACAAACTCTGACTGGCAGAACTATAATGCAGGATGAGGTATTCAAAACATGAAGAAGAGATTTCTAACAGCAATTTTCTGGGCTTTTTTTCCAACAGTTTGTAGTAAGCCCTGAGTTCCAGTTTGTTTTTATTTACTTAGTAAAAAAAGGTTTATAAGATGTTACCAGGGGTATGGGGGGGTCAGAGAAAAAGGATACCACACACAGAACATAAAAAGATTAATTTAAAATTCCTGTATGAAAATTAGGTACCTGTAACAGACTTCAGTTCTCAGGTCACTGACATTGACAGGATACCCCTGATGAACAACAGGTTATGAAGATCACATTCATTTTTGCTAGGCATGCTTACAGCAACATCAACTGCCATGGCACCAGTGGAGCCTGGAGAGCAGAGCACAGGCTGATTGAAAGAAAGGGTGGCTTTACATGTAGAACACATAGTTCTCTGTTGCAGTGTGTTTTTTAATTGTAATGCATTTCTAGCAGTTAGTTTTATAATCTTTCCTATTTTGTACTGTTATAGCATATTTTATTACTGTCAATCCTTCCCCAAGCCTGTCCCTTTCTCTAGAAATTTCTCTATCAATTTTGTATCCTTCGAAACCCCACTGGTTTGTTTAAGTTATTCTCCTCCCCTGCAGTCTCCTATTGGTTCAAACATTGTATTCCCCGCCTTCAGTTCCACCCCCAATTTCTCTCAATTGGTCAAAGATTGTATCCTTCCCTGGGATCTCCTCCCCCTTATAAGCTGATGTATGCCGTTGAGTTTGCTTTTTCTGTTACTGAACTTCTGGAGATGAACTCATTTGGAAGCCATCTAGAAGGCCTCTCCCTGATCCTTGTCCCTGCCCTCGGCACAGTCTGCAGTGCCCCTGAGCCGTGCAGCGGCACCCCGGACAGGACAGCCTTCTGCGGGCAGCCCAGCCCTGCTGTCGGTGCCGGGAGCTGGCCGGGCTGAAGAAACCCGGCACCGTGGCGGTTCTCATTACGTCTCATCTACCGCTTGCAGTTAGAATGGGATTGAAATACAAAAGAACAGTGATTCTTGGTCCATAATAGTTGTAAGAAAGCAAAAAAAGTCACACAATCTTGAGATATTATATGCAGACCTCAGAGTGACAAAGTCAGTATTGATGTAGTCTGTGGCTGAAGGAATTACAGATTTGCAACAGCACATACAGATAAAAGAATGGTAAAGGAGAAAGCAATAGGACTTTCAAGACATGCCTGAGTCTGTGAACATGGCCCATGGTTCCAAACATAACTTCTCCAGATGTCCCCTAGATATGGGGACTCTCCTCCGCAATGGTATCTTAAACCGCATCTCTTCTGCTTCCAGAGGGAGGGAGGTTTTGCCAAAATGGAAACAGACTGAGCAAGTGACTTTTACTATAAAACTGCAGTTTACAAGATCGATTTAAAAGTTAGATTTAAAAGCCAGGATGTCTTTACAAGATACCCAAAAGCAGCTGAGTGTTCCTGGAAAGCTGCTCAGTAGATCAACTACATGTATTTGGAGTGGTGTTGTAACAATTTGTGAAAAAAAAATTAATTGTTAAGAATTGACTGGAATAGAACAGTGGTAAGTGCATTACGCCTCTGTTTTTACCATGCATAACAACTCGACAGCATAAAGCTTTGTGCTGCTGAGCAGGTGGCACTTTGACAGTGCCCTTATTACAAACTAAAATGCTGTTTTAAAGAGCAGACATTTATTGTGTTGTCTTCACAGGCTACTATGAAAATCCACAAACACCCTCTCTGTGCCAGAGCCACAGCCCTTCCTGTAACCCTGATTCAGAACAACCACAGCCTTGTAAGGCAACGCTGAGGAACAAACAGTGAAGCAATTGCTCCAAGTGATCTAAGTGCTATGTACTGTAGTAAGAACTGCATCAATTCAGCCTAGTTAAAACCACCAAATATCTAAGGATCCTCATCTTAAACTTACTTCATCTAACTTCTTTTATGTATTATTGCTGGTTTCCAAGGCAAGTGTGGCATTACTGTTCCATCATTTAAACCCAGGTCCAAAGAAAAACCTTGTGACCTTTATAATTTGGTACTAGTACCACAGCAGTTTTATTTCCAGCAGAAATTCTAGACTGAGATTGCCCTCTTTTCATGATGAATCTTCTCATTTTTTAAATTTTGTTTTTCTTTTCTAGAATATTTAAGGATATGCTGACAGTGCCTGTACATTTCCCTAAAGGTTTGGCTTGAAACGTTTTGCATTCCATCTCTATTGAAATGATTTACTGTCAAAATCAAAACAACCACAGCCCAAATGTGGTGCTGCAGCCTAATAATTCTTTCACAAAGAAAATGCAATGTCTCTCTGCTTATATCCAATATGACACTCAAAATACTTTGAAGATGATTTATGTATATAATATACATCAATATGTAGAATGTCTCTTTAAATTAATTTCTTGTGACTCAATATTCTGTTCTAAATATTTTAATTTGGAGAACATTTTTTAGTTGGTTCAGTAGAAGTCAAGATACGATTTAGCACTGGTCTGCATGTTTATAATGCAAACATAAGTGCACTGATACATCCTGAAACTCTGAATGCCTGTTATAACTTGGGTGATTGCAACGCTTTTTCTAGGGCGCTTGGTATCCAGCAGTTGTTGATGGACTACATTTGGACAGCTCTCACTGTATTATTTTAAGACTATTCAACTGTCAATTTTTAGAGTGTCACAGAGTCAAGCTTTATTGCAAATTGTTAAAGAGAGTCTCTTCTAGCAGAGGGTTTGGGGTTTTTTAGCTGTCTTGCTATTTTACACAGTTTTACATTTACTTCCTAGTGAAATAATAATCCATTCTATTTTTCATGTTGTTGTAATCAAAAATATTTTAAATTAATGTTGACTTAAAGTGCTGTCAAATTACCAAGTCCATAGCTAGTCAGAATATAGATTGGCTTTTCTAATGTGCTGTGCTGATACTCCATTACTTGATGAAATGCAAATAGAACCAGGAAAAGAGGCAGCCAAGGCTTATTATTCCATGCTGAAATTTTTCTCAGCTCTGCAAAAATCAACAGAGATGCTGATATTGATACTGATTTCACTGGGACCAATGTTTTTCTCCTAGGAAGCAACTGTGATGACTACTTGGGTATCTTGTAGTCATATTTTTCTCACTTTGTATTTCACACTCCATAAAACCTCATTTAAGAGCTCTCCATCCTTGCAGCAGTAAGGAACTAGGAAAGGATACTGGTTGAAGTCCATTCCTGCTATCAGAGCCTCTGTGACCGGGGGGAGGCTGGGGACAGCCTGCCAAGGCAGGAGGGCAGGAGGTGCCCCAGAGCCCCACCCTGAGCACAGACAGGGCACAGACAGGGTATGCAGCAGCACCAGGATAAAGCCACTGCTCTTTGCCTTCTGAGGGGCAATAACATCCCTGGGCAATAACAGAACTAAGCAGAGGCGAGATTCTGCCATGGGTAACGCAAGGAAAAGGCAAAGTTGTTTGGCATAAAGGCACCATGGCAGAAGAATTTTTGCATAAACAGGAAGCACAATAAGGAAGAGGCTTTACCTAACACTAACATATTCCTAAAATTGCAAGTTTCTGGAAAGGAGAACTCTGCAGCAGTGCCATAGGTTTAGATCGGAGAGCAGGAAGAAGTCTCCAGGTTTCTGTGTCTTGCAGTGTGTTCTGAGAGTCCCCTTGCTGGCCTGAGTTCACACAGGCACAAGGGACACCTTCTTCAGAATTTAGAATGCTGCACTGGATTAAGGACATGATACATCTTGTCAAATCCTTTGGAATGCTGGGAAGGTCAGGGCAAGAAATGCCTTTTAATTGCATATCTCTAATATAAGGACAATCACAGTGCATGGAAAAATAAGTTGTTAGAAGTCAGTTCTAGGTACATCATGAAACTGTATTTTTTTTTAATTATAAAAATTATTTTAAAATAAGAAATTATATTTCACATAGGCCTCAGAGTCTGTCAGAACATGATGCTGACCAAAACACTACAATGCAGACCTCTAAAAACAGAAATAATTTTGTTTTCTTTTTCTCTCACGTCATTTTTCTGTGTTCTGGAAATCTCTCTCTCTAATTGGAGCATTTGTAGCTAATATATGATTCTCTAGGTCAAATATTTTCAAGATTAATGCATTACATACTTAAATCTGTATTACTAAATCAAAACAAAAATGCCTTGACTTCAAAAGGAGCTGAAAATGCAAACTTGTAGTTCCCTTTATTTCCAGAAATGGGTCTGCTTTTCTGTCTTACCTGGGATTTAGAATCTCAGATTCAGGTACTTACAAGGCATAATTTGACACACCAGAGATTTCTTCAGTGAATATGAAGCCTGAAGTCCCAAATAAAACTGCTGCCTTGATTCACAATAAAATAGGCTAATTTGCCAAGAGATAGACTACAGCTATTCTTTCGTTCTGATAAAATCAGAAGTATGTAACTTTTAGCAAAGTTGGAAAATACACTGGCACGAAAACAGTTCTTGCTACAGGCAAAAATAATTTTACTTTTGGCAGGTTTACAGCGAAGCAAGTCAGTTACATTTTCACCTCAGGTGGTTTGTGGTATCAAAAAGGCAGTTCTTGCAGATGGAAAACTGTCATTACATGAGGACAAGCTGTTTGCTGGGGGAAATGGAAATATTTTGCTCTCTGTCAAACCTGTGAATATTGGCGAGAAAATCTGTTTTCATGTAGGAATACTCAAACCAGAAGCTGATAGTTTAATGGAATTCTACTTGACTGATAGAGCGGCTCACCAGAGTGGAGACTGGCCAGCTTGTGCTTCAGTTACAACACCAGGTTACCCTAAAATTTCAGCAAGGAGTTGCATATGCATAAGAACAGTCATGTGGTCTGAGAGATTGTTCCAGATCACCTCAAACAGATCTGGTGAGCCCAGCATGGGCAGGTGCCTCTGAAAATGATGAGTCACCAAGTCAAAGACCTCACACCATATCTCCTGCAGGAAATGCACCCAGTTGTCCACTCTCCTGCAGGAAATGCACTTGGTTGTCCAGGATGCTTGGAGGGACTTCACTCCTGCTGCAAGCTGCCCATTATTAATGCCCACTGATGCTGAAAGAACTCAAAAGAGGGCACATGAACAGGTGGAGAGCTGCTAGAGAAGGTGGTGCAGCTCTGAGCTTTCCCCAGGCTTTCCATGTGGCTGCAAAGCCAAGGTGTGGAAGCACTGCCTGCTGCCACTGTACGATAGCTATGAGTTCATTCATTTGGAATTCAGCTGTGGGTGGAAAGAATCAGAAGCAGTAAGACTTCAGAGGTGGATCTGGGAGCATCTTTGAAAGGACTCACTAATACTACTTTTAACAGGGCAGTCATCACACCCAAGATTTACACAGACAAAGGTTGCAAAGACCAGAGCTGTAGCACTGTTTTACATAAATCAGACAATTTTTCATGGGAAATCTTTATCTTCTTAGTAGAAATTCAGACTTGAAGGTAAACAAAATGCAAGAGATGTAGCCTGAGATACAGTAGTAAAAGGGATAGATTTACATTTGGCTGATTCAATATTTATGATGTTTTCAAAACTCAGCTGTGTCTATGCTATTACTTAATTCAATCTTACTCTTTGCTCCCAGATTCTGGTCTTATTATCCACACTCCCCACAGTCCCTTGTGTAAAACTCACAGGGCAGTGAGTTTATGCAGGGGTGGTAGGGATAAAGCTTCTGTGCCTGCCATGCTGAACAACTCCCCAGCATTATTCAAACAATTCCTACATTTCTCTATGTCCACACATATCCTCCTGCACCAGCAAGTGAAACATGTTGACAAAGCTAACAGACCACTTCTGCTGATGCACAGCAGCATACTCATTACTGTACATGATGGACAAGAACATCAAAAAGCAAATTGAATTGACCTTCCCACAAGGCACTAATGTGCAGGCCCACAGGGTCTCACAGGAACCCCAGACAAGACGAGTGGGGTCCCCCCTCTACCTGTCTGGAGCAAGGCCAGCAGCACTGTGGCCTCTCTGGGCCAGCACAGGCTGCCTGGCTATTCCAGCAGAGATGTATGGATATCCAAGAGTATTCCTTCAGGCACTCACTGCACACAGAAATGTGTTACCACAATGCCCTGGTCACCAGGTAGGTATAGTACCCTTCTGGGGGAGAGGTGGGCAAAGCAGTCTGGCATCCACCACAGCTTCTTCATCTGCCTCTTCCTAGGATGGGAAGAGGCAAGTACAGAAAGGATGCAGTTGCTTCTGATAAGGTCTCTCCAAGAAACACTCACCATGGGAAATGAGATGAAATTCCAGCCTTCTGGTCAGGTTCTGGTCATCCTTGCTGCAAAGGAAGTGTGTATGAAAACGTGTGCAAGTCAGAGCACTGCACAGCAAAGGCAGAGGCACCTCTGTTCCTGCCAGCCTCCCACAGCCTCTCAGTGCCAATGAAGGGCATCCATCTCAAAGAACAAGCAGCCAGCCCACAGCTCACAGCCACCCACTGCCTGCCCAGCACACACCTGCAGTGGGTGCACAAACCTCACAGCACACACTGCCCAGTAAGCTGGCCCTTTATTTCCACCTTTCAGCATCAGCGAAATACTGAAAGCATGAGAAAAATCACAAAGATGATGAATTTGGAAGGTCTAGCCCTTGTTGGTAAGTACCAAGGTATTTCTCAGAAAGAAATATGACTACAGAAATTCAGTTTCAGCAAGGAGGCAAGGTAATACAAATTAAAAATGAAAGGAAAGACTGAATGGACTGTGATGGTAAAGAGAGCTTAGAATTTAAAATCAAATATACAGTGAATGAAGAATATAAACCCCACATAAACCCACAGGCCTTGATCAGAATACTTTCACCTTGGGTTTATTTTACTCACAGGCCATGCCAGATGGGGTGACTGATCTTGACACTGGGATGGCAATGCTAGTAGCCAGCAAAGACTGCTCTAATGAGATGACGGCCTCGACTAGGTCTCAAGGAGTATGCAGGAGGTGAGTGAGAATCACACAACAAAGAGCACTGTGAGCACTCTAAAGGCCAAGGGATCTAGAGACCAGCCTGGCAGTGGAAGGCAAAGCCTGTCACCTATAAAGAAACACCTAAGGAATTAGTGTACATTCTTCCTATTTCCTGAAAAAGGGGCAGAGCTGGCTCAAATAAGCAAGCAGTCAATAAGCACTGCATCTGTGTTTACCTCTCTTCTACAGGCCAAGGAATCTCTTATAACTTAGAAAGTTTGGCAACACAATTATTTCCAGCCCTTATGAGACTCAAAAGCATTTTTTCATCACACTTAAAATCCATATGCACAATTCCCTCCCCAAGTATTCTTCTCTCTCCAGAAGGGTCGATTCCCATCACACCTAACTCATTGGTTTCTATCTGAAGGTTCAGATTTGTAAAGCTTCTGAGGAGCTGGACTCCAGTGTGGAATTTTGCTTTAGGTTCCATCTCACACACCCAAGTATCTAAGGAATGAAGTCCATGTCCAACATTTTACAGTTTTAACAGAGTCCACTGTAGTGACTGCTTTCCTTCAAATCTCAAAAGTTCTTTTTACTCATATTTTTAAACGTTATGAACTATAAACTGTTCTTACTCTAAATTTTCTTTGATAGCTAGTGCTGAAGTACATTTTTAAAACAAGTTTCCCACCACAACAAATACCTCTGTCTTCATAAAAGAAATCTTCCTCTTCTTAATTGCTCTACTGTGATTTTCATTTTGCTGTGGGGTATTCCCAGTAGACTTTCAGAGGCACTTTGCATGATCTGCTGGCAGTGCTCTAATGCTCTTTATCACAGAAACACAGTAGTTTTTATCATCTTTTTGGCAATTTAAGAAATTCTACAAGCCTACTGTGTGACAATTTAAAATACTGTTCTACAAGATTAATCTACAAAAGTGTGAAAAGTACAGTATGTGCTTGGAAAAGGTCACAGAGACGTGTTCCATAAGAAGGAATCAATATGATCACAAACAGATTCTGAAGTCATATTACCATTTTAATTGGCTGGCACAGCCTTTTCACAATTCCACCTCAGTGGTAACATTAATTCCAAGTGTGGCAGTACAAGGCTTTGCTAACACAAAGAGGAAAATAATTATTATGCACTGACTGGCTACCTTTTGCTACTACCCAAATGTATCCAAATTATTACATTAAATATCTATCCTTGTTTTTCACTCAAGAGATTAATCTCTTTCTTGGAGTGATTTTGAATGTTCTTCAGAATATGATATTAAAAACATTAAACTCAAGCACTCCAAGCTGGAGTTAAGAAAAAAATTTAAAAATTTAAAGGAAAAAAACCCAACCAAGCAACCTTCTAAGCCACAGTCCTCAGCAGTATTAGGAGTGGCTAAAGGCAATGAAGTGCTCTGCCAGGGAAAGAAGAGCTTCCAGGCAGCTGCTGTCCTGTCCCAGTGGCCTCCAGAGGCTGTGCAGGGTGGATTAGGAAGGCTGCCTGACCCCACTCTTCTTTCTTGACTCCTGTAAAAAGCCAACCACATCCCTTCTACTCTGGCTCCTACTGACAATTATTTTTCAACTCCTTATCACAGTATTTTTCCCAGACTCTTGTCTGCAATGATCTGTTTGTTTTCCTTTTTAGGCTTTACACATTGCTGACCAAGTGAAAGCTGCCTCCCACTGTCCTGCCTAGCTTGTGTGCCCCCACTAAACATCACTGGCCCCTGTTCTGTCCTTCCTCCGTGGTTACCACATCCCAAGCTCCTCACACACACTAAAAGCTCCCCTTCTTTGTCTGCCACTCCTGTATCCTCAGCTCAAAGTATATATAAATGTATACCATGCACACTGTCTTGTACCTTAATTTGAAATAACAATCTTCTGCATATTCTTGGGGGACAGGCGGTGTAGGATTTGCTTCTACAGAGAAAAGTTTTAGTGATATTTAGTGATTATGTAAAAAATATTTTTAAGCCCATGTACAGTTTCTTAATGTTAACTGACACTATGAACATAAACACAAACAGATTAAAGGTAGGATTTGGATAATATCTTCTATCTGGAGGCTCTGTGCTGGAGACAGCCAAGTATAAATAGGAGAAGGAACTGTGATACATTAAAATTCATTTTAGAAATGAATCTGATGATCTGTAGCTGACATTTGAGATAGCAAAAAGCTTCATACAGGAGAAATCTTTCAAAGAATAACTCCAGCATGTGAAAAAAATGTCAGCATGTTCTATGAATAATCAGGCATAAGGAGACAAAGACCACGTTTTAACCCAGGGATGCAGAGTGACTTTCATCCCTGATGAGACCTTTGGACATTATGAACACAGCTCCAGGTTCTGCTGTAGCAAGGTACCTCTGACACATGTAAATGCAGTTCGGTCAATTAGCAAGAGAGCTTTGCTATGTAGTGATAACTCAATAAATATTTAGAAGACAAGCTTACTTTTCCAAGAGAAACTTGGTTTTTTTCTCCCCCATTAAGACATTCCAATGCATGTTTTACTTCAAGGATATTAATACCCTTTCTAGGAGGAATCTGGGCCCAGCCAAGGCTCCATGCCAATCTGCTGCCAGCTGGGATTTGTTTTGGTGTAGGCAGATAAACAAATAAAGGACTGCCTGGTGGTACTTGGGAATTGCACTGTGTTTTCCCTGTTGTCAGAGAAGGGCTGCCAAATCAGAAAACTTAGCTGCTTTCCAAACAAGGCCAAGCATGGGCACAATCAGGACATTTTAGGAACAAAAAAAGATCAGGTATTTCTGTAGTTAAGCTGAACAAAACGTAGACATCTGTACCTCCTCTTCCCAAGAGACACTGAACTCCTTACATCCAAGGCAGGAACTCAGGAGAACAGGAGTCAAATTAGTTCCAGTTACACAATTTTTCATGGTTAACCTAGTTTTGATTTGGGCTGTTTCTGGGAATACTCTCTCATTAATGTGACTGGTGTTCCACCAATGGTCTGCAGTGGTGAAAGATTTTTTTGTTTAACCATTACTCTCTTATTTGAAATAAAGCCCAATCAAGCAGATACACTGATTCATGAAGTTGACATTTTTAGTGTAGACTAGGCAAAATTAATTTAACTTTACCAACGCCTATTTTTATTTAATAGACCAATTTCTAAAAACTGGATTTCAAAGGCTAAACAAAAATTTTCTTAGTGAATTAGTCCCCAGAGATGGTAACCTAGCTCAGAGCACATAGAAAAATACTGACATTGGCAGAAAAGCTAACCAGCTAATTAAAATTTACAGGGTATTCAGAAAACCTCTCAAATGCTGCATGCATTGCTGAACACACCTAATATATCAAGACTTTAAAAAAAGAAGATAGCCAAATGAAAGGGAAAGTAATGGAAACAAAAATAACTGGAATAAAATAAAACTGAATTTGCCAATCTTAAATTCTTAATGCAAGCCACCCTTCCTTGGTTGGTTTTGATTGGTCAGTTGGATTTTTTTAAATCTTGCAATATTCTTAAACTATCAAACAAAATTCTGGAGTCTAAGGCTGACAGAGATAAAAATATCAGCACCAATATTACATGGAGGAGAAAAACTGCAAGGGAACATTGTGAATAAAAATATCACTTTTGTAGAGGTGGAACTTTCATCCATTCAGCTATATCCTCTCAGTGGTAGCCAAGTAATACGGAAGTTTTTAATTAACTATTGGCAGAGGAAAGCAGAACTGAAATCCCAGTAACTAGTAAATGAACCAAACTGAAGTGCATCCTAGTGCCTACATAGGACTTACAGAAGTTTTTGTCACCAGAATTCAAAGAGCATTATATAATATATTATTAATAAATTATTATAGAACTATTAACAACATTTTTTTTACAAAGGTATGGAGACTAGTAGTTTGCCTTTACATAATATAATGTGTGTATCATTTTCAGGGTGCCTTCACCAATTTATACAGATCCTCAGAAGCCCTTCAGAAGTGTCTTTTTCCCTGTACCATGTTTACATATATATTTCAGCATAAATTGGTTGCATAAGCAAAGTTAAATTCAGTTTCATGTGGAAAAATTCAAGTTAATCTTAGAAGACTTCTTTTTGGTACAGGAAGCAGTATCCAGAGATGGGTTGATACTTCACAGGCTGGAGTTTTCAGAGTTTGCTACGCAGAAACTCTGCTGATGTTTTTACTGAAATTCTGTTTGTAAAGATCAGATCATGCCCATGGCCCAGAGGAAAACTCACTCAAAACCAGAAGGTGCCATTCAGATTTCTCCTCAACAGAGAGGAGCTGAGGCTGGAACAGATGAAGTGAATTATCACCAGGATGATGTGGGAAGGGAGAGCCTGTCTTATGAGACAATGTAGTGTGGAGCAGAATAGTAAATCACATGAATAAGCATCATGGGGCTTTGCCCCAAGGAGAGAGAACAGCCATTTACCTGAAAGGACCATCCACTGCTTATTCCAGGGAACATTTTGTATTTCACTCCTCCATCTCTTGAGTACATGAAAAGCTCAATCAATCAATCAATCAATCAAACCTGTGCAGAGGTGTATTATTGATTAAACCTTGCTTCTTGCTTCTAGTATTGAACTTGACCTTAAGAAACCTGACCTCCTAATGAAGTTTAGCAATATCCTGAAACAAAAACCCCCTTATTCTCTGTTTTTATTGCTTTAAAGCAGTGTTGAACTGCACACATGAAGAACACAGACACACCTTGCTTCTTAGCTTGTTTGCAAGCTGTACTAATGCAGGCCTCTACTTGTGGCTGGAATGTCCTGCTTAAAACCCAGCGAGGGAAAGGCTGTGCAGTGTTCATTCATCAGTGGCTGTGCAGTCAGTGGGGCCAGTGCAAGGGCTCAGCAAGCACTGTGCACACAGGGCTGCGTGGAGACACTGCAGAACACAAACCCTCCTGACAGGTCCGGCCATTTCCGAACTTTGCAAAAACTCTTGAGAATGTCTGCATTGATTCAGCACTGGAAGGACCAGGAATATTTTGACAGAAAAGCTGCTTCAGCATACAGGCCCAGTTTGCTCTGAGCCAGGGATACTGTAGGATAAGGGCACGGGTTCTGTGAAGCTGGGGGAAAGCCTCTGCTTGCAGAGCTTGCTCCAACAGGCTGGAGATGGAAGAACCTGCCCAGAGGGAGACAAACACCACTAAATACCAGAAAGAAAAATGTGATGACTTGTTCTCTGGGAATTTTGATGACTTGCTCTTCTCCAACCACCTTGCTGTCTGGAATTATACCAACACTAGAGTAGCTCCATTTTACCCTGAGAAAAATAGAAAGAGTTGGCTGAAAACACTTTTTCCTCTGTGGCCAACCCTGCTCTAAACAAATACCAAAATGTTTCTGATAGCTGTTCATTGCCATTCACACGAAAGAATGATCACCACCTTTCTTATGACTTGCAAAACAGAAATGAAGCTGCATAAAGAACCTTTGAAAATACATTAAAAACACAAATGTTTTAAAAAATATGCATAAAACTAAAATTGCTTGAATTCTGATATGTATTCTTTTGCATAATGCTACCACCAATCCAGAAGATTCCTTTCTGCCAAGAATCAAGTCGAAAAGGAGCCTCTGCTTCCACCTACTTATACAGTTAATATACTGCTAAAGAAACCTACAGTTGAGTCTTCATTTCATCTTCTATAAAAACTTTGAGATAAGTTTTCCTATTCTCCCAATAGTGTTTCAAAATTACAGAGATATTTTAAATGGTCTTCAAAGTCAATTATATGGAAATGTTAAGCAATGTCCCCAAAAATGGTTATCTCTATGTTCTTCAGCTGTAAATAAATATTTTCTGCCTATGAAAAATCAATCTTTTCCTCAATTGAGGACAATCCAGTGGCTATTTTAAAGTTCAGTGGGGGTTGAAAGGGATTAAGGATGATGCAAAAATACTTCTAATGGCTGAAAACTGAATACATTTCTATCAGAGATCAAAAATTAGAAGAAATCAAGCTAGTATATATTGATTTATAGGATGTAAGCATATGCTTTCGTGTCACTTGAGACCAATAATTGGCAGTTTAATTCTTTAGTGATAAATGTAATTCCTATAAATACAGAACACAGCAAAGCAAACAATGCAATCAGATTTAATTTGGTCATAACACCAGCTGTCCAACACCTAACGTATTTTTTTTTTCCTTCAAGAAAAATATTACTTTAATCTAGATCAATTACTTTTTCTTTGAAAAGAAGAGAAATCTTAAAGAATACCTAAGCTCTAAGCAATTTGACAGATGCTTAGTTATGGGCTATTAATGTGAGAGACCATTTTCTCAGTGGCTCAACAAAGTATAGTTGCCCGTGCATCCGGAAACAATCTGATACTCTATCATTAAATTCTTTTTCTCTTATGAAGAATGAAGTTTCTGCAAATTATTACCTTGAATATAGTAATTAATCATATTTAAGCAGTTTTCTGAATAAGCCCTTGATTTAAAATTTGAGGGGTCTCTGGATCTGGAGGAAATAAATTTGGTTCTTTCTTTAGATATTGTTGAGCTGCATCTTGTAGATCTGTTTCTTCTGTCCGTGTTTCCTTACAAAACTGTAATATTGTTTCTTCTCCCCCCTCCTTGTAATAGAAGCAGTGGTGTTGTAGTGGGAGGTTTGCCAGTCTCATTGGTTATAAAATTGTGTTTGTGGGAATGTGTATGTTCACTATAGGGGGTTGTTATCTTGTTGTATGGAAAGTTTTTGTAGGGTGTAATTATTTTGTGGTACAGAAATTTTTTGTAGGGTGTTACTGTCTTGTTGTATGGAAGTGAGTGTGTATGTTTTGTATTGATGTAACGAATACATCCTCACACCTTGAAATCAGGTTTTCTTTGTGACAGCAGATCTGCAAAATCCATTTACCAGGCCCTGATTCAGTAAAGCTAAACTCCAAATGAACATTGATTTTATTAACATTGCATGTCTGAAGTATTTTACTGATGTTTTAAAAGAGATGCATTTCTTAGTTAGCTTGTGGAAAGTATCTCACTTGTCTGTCTCTCACAACAAGGAAGCTGTCTTGATATTTATTCCTTTTAGTCTGAGATTTCTATGAATTATGAATTTCAGCAACAGTCCCTGCACAGGGATTGCCTACAATTATTTCATAAGAAATGGATACTAATCCAATTGAAGTCAAAGGAATTATTTCCAGAGACTCCCACTGACATTCATCCATGCCCTAAATTCTTAATAACCAATGGAGAAGTCTTTTGTATAGCACTGTAGGAATAGATACAAAGAGTAAAATAATCTGCTTTCAGTATTTATTATATTAACCATTTGGCTCTGGCTTTCCTCAGTGGATTAGTTTAAACTACTGGCATGCTAAACTGCCTTGAAACATGAGGGCATCATTAATAAAGAATCTAAAAGAAATTAGTTTAGGAGGCTTCCTTTCCTCAGACCATTTTCTTAAGACTTGTTCATAAATGCCAATGTCTATCAATTAGATCTATACTGTAAACAAACAGTCTAATTTAGATAAGCAAGTTGTATTTTTCTTAGAAAGGGATCACTACAGCAGCTGGACTGAGATTTTCTGGACTCTGTGTGAATCACTGCTGTGGTCGAAACTCTCCAACACTAACACTGTGTCTCAGAGATGCAAAGAAAGTCAATGAGATGATCACAGAGAGTGTAACCCTGAAACATGTTCAGAAAGAACAAAAAATCCACAAGATGCATTTAAAGATTTGGTGCATGAGCAAGGCAGACAATGTTTTTATAATAACATTGTATTTTTTTAGGATACTTGCCAACCTACTCATGACTGTTTTCTTGCAGGCATTCTGGCTAGAATAAGCAACCTTTCAGATGGGAATTACATGTAAGCCAGCTAAGACAAATGCACACGCCACATGAAACACCAGCCCAGAAAAAAATCCCTCCCTCCTCTGTGGTAGATGAAAACCCTCGGCAGCTGAGGAGACCACAGGAGCAGGGCAGGTGTAGCAGGACACTGTTCAACTCTTAGGGCAGAACTAGACAGGCTCAAACGTGCAAGAGGCCCATGAAGAATCAAATGCAGAAAAAGCAGGGGAAGAGGGTGTCCTGCCCTAAGCACAGCTGGTACAGGTAGGAGGTGTGGATGGGGAAAGAAAAGTTATCACATGAGGATAAAAAGGGAAGGAAGTTTATCCCCACTCTTAGCTCTGGTTCAAAAGGGGAAGCTCTAAAGTCTCGGCTTGTCCTACCTCAGCATGTACTGCTTTTCCCTACAAACAAACCCACACATTGATAAAGGAAACACGGTCATCATCAAAGGCACAGAGCCTGGAGTGTCAGGGTCCTTCAGAGGTCATTCAGTCCCTCCCTGAGCAGAAAGGCAGGAAAAAACTGCTCCTTAGAGGGGCTTGTCTCACCTGTTCTTCCTGACTTCCACAGGACCCAGCCAGCTCAGGGCAGATTACTCCAGTGCTCATTCTTCCCTGCTGAACAGCCTAATCTCACACTCAAGGGAGAGTAGAACTGGTTTTTACTCCATGAAAACCAATTTGCACATTATATATTTGCATGAATTACGGACTGGAGGGTGCCATAGCAAAATTACAAAACTAGTGGTTGTGGATCAAGCAGAAGTTCCCATACTATTGCTGGAAGGAAAAGATATCGTCAAAACAGGGAAATAAATGAGTGCATGAGGAATTTAGAGCAGGGCTATGGAGATTGGGAAGAGGCCTACTCTCAAAGAGCAGATGAGAAAGCCTGGCTTTTCACACCCCAGGAACTGGTGTCTAGTACACAGAAACATCTATCAACTTGCATGACAGAGATGACCTAGACAAAATTAATAAAATCTCCTTTCCAGACTTTCAGAGCTCAGAGCTGTAGCAACTTTACCAATGGAAGTTACTTAAAATACAAACACTTTTGTCCCAGCTTTTCCAGCTCAGCACACCTGAATAAAAATTCATCCAGTCCCAGAGCAAAAAAGTGAGCAAAGATTTTAATGGGCCTTTCAAATGAAACAGCTGCATATGCATCCTCATATAAGGAATCACCTTGAAGAAATGATCAAACACTTATATCACTATAGAGTAATTCCACACAAAAGGTTTTGTTGTTTCTGATTAAAGTGTAAAGCGTTAGCAATGCAGGGTGAAAAAATGTTCTCCTGGAAGAGAGCGTTATTGTCTTAGGTTAATTACAAGAGATACAAAATACTGGCAGAGATTTCAGAAGATACCCTTCATCTGTGCACTATTTGCACAGCAGCTTCTGCCAAAGTGGAGAAAGAAGAGACAGAAAACAAGAGAAACCTGTGTTCTCAGAACAACAGAGGAGACATCCCTGGAGTTCTAAAGCACTTTGCTAGAACCTAGAGGCAATGGCAGAGTGATAATGTCACGTTCGCATAAACAGTCCCAAAGCAAAGTTTGTCACCAGCCTCTGAAAAAAAACAACTGTAGATAACATAAAGCCAAGCCACCCCTCTGCCTAGGAAAAAAATATTTAGACCATCTGGATTTTTCAAATAATCTGACTTGCAAATTTCAAATTCAATTCAAGAAAAAGTTTAAGCTGGAGTTTCAATTCCTAAATTAAATCCCACAGAGTTGGTATCTGGGATTGGGCTGTTTTTTCTCATTTGCATTCAGTTCTCCTGCCACAAAGAAGCAGAGGATATAAAACAACAAAGCCAAGAACAAAAATTGTTTTCTGAAGCAATTCTGCTGAGGATTTTCTTTTCTATTCCCTCCTGAAATAACAAAATGTATGTGATACATGTAGAATTCTTGTAGAGGCATTTTGGTCTGAATAAACTCAGCTGTTTTAAGAAGAGCAGCATTAAAATCAGTAAAAAATAGTAGACTCTACTAAGACAAAGCAAGAAGCTGCTACCTCCATTGACGAAGGCTATACTCCAAAAAAAAATGCTGACAGTTAGGAAGTAAATATGTTATCTTTTAGAAGGTTAGGTACTATTTTGCTTTTTGTTGTTGAGGGTAGGACAGTACAAGCAAATAGCCTGACAAGTAACTTTGTTCCACACTGGATGGGTGGATCATTCCCTGCCTGTAGCCTGCATGTGACCAGTTCATTATCAGGAAGTATTTGGGGTTTAAACCTCAGACTTCTCTGCTACCACTGAAGCCATGAACTGCATGATTTGCTAGGAAGAATTTCTGCAGATTTTTTGTATGAACGGTCATAAGTTTAAAACCTGTTTCCAGGACCATATTCCAACATTTACTCAGCTGTGTTTCCATGGACAGACATCCCTGGTCACCGACAGGCCTGAACCAGAATATTCAGGAAGAGCTATTGCAGAAATGAGTTAGTGCAGCCTAGTGCATGGTCTAATCCAAGTGAATATTCTTTGAAAACACGCTCAGCAGGATTGACCATATCATAAAGGCCCTGATCCTGCATGATTAAAGGTAATAGGATCTTTGTCACTGACTTTTAATGACCATTGGAATGAGTCCCAAGGTACTAGCTATCAGAAAGGGCAGCTGCTTAAAATTTTTATTGCTCTTTTACTTGAGAGCTATCAGAATAAAACATACAGTGCATATATATGTGCATACGGAGATGCAAAAGTGCCCACACACAAAGTGTTAATTTTTCTGAGGCTTTTGTAGCTGCAAACATCTACAGATTCAACAGATTGTCTAGGAAGAACTGCCAGAATTTTACATTACCAATTAGTCGGCTTCAAGGACAGTGGTTTTGCTGCTAGCACCATAAAAGGCTGGCAATTTCACAGACTTGGATCAAACCCCTGATATTAGCTTCACTGTGCATTCATTAAGGATACCTGGAAGCTGCCTGACTCTCCTTTTAGTTCAGCACACCTGTGGATTTGCCTCTTCTTAATAGCAAGCAACCTGAACCTAAGAGATCGGGACCAAATGAGTCTTGCAGCTGATTACTTTTGTCAGCAACTACTTTAATACAGGCCATGCATTCAGGCTGAGAGCTGGGCTCTCAAGTGTGCAATTGCAAAAGCGAGCAATCCAACACCTGAAAGTTCTGGCTCCTTCAGGAGACCTCTGCTTACAAGGTAAGGAAGAACAGCTGGGTTCCCAGCTCAGCACTACAAGGAAAGGTGAATGGATTTGAGCCTGTTTGCAAGGGAAGCCAGAAACACTGTTTTAAGATTTAGTAAAGTAAACTTTTGTTAACGGAATGTTTGTTAATGGCCAATAGACACAGTATTTTAAGTAGATGACAAAAGAAGTGAAGGGACAAGAGACAGGTTTTTCCTCACCCACTTTCTTCGTGTGTTTAGAACATGTTTAACCATCCTGTTCATTACCCAGCCCTAGCTACCTATCAAGGATCAAACTAACAGTTTAGCTTTCTCCTCCTATCCCATCAGTCACTCCTTCCACCTGAGCTTTTTTGTTTGGTTAGTTTTTAGGCTCAGGCTTCCCAGTTCATTTCTTTTGTCTTTGAAAAACTGAAATAAACAGGGATAGAGATACTTTATGGCGATTGATGAAGTATTCCCAACAGGAAGCCCCCAGTTCTCATCTGGAAACTGAGGGATGGTGAAAACAGTATTCATAACTTAACAATGGCAGACTGGATGACTTGAACATCATATGAAATACTGGAATGTATTCAACTCTCAGCCCTGTTGTCCCCTTTTGATCTACCATATAGCTATATATTGCTACATTAATAGGATGGTATATAGTAATGTAGACTATTTAAGTATGGTCTTACTGTAAAACTTTTGTTTTGATGCCTTTTGTGTTCCACTGTATTAATGAAACATTAGTTCTAGATTCCTTGCCAGGAAACTAGCAAAACCAGCCCATTTCGCTCTAAAAGACATCACTAAAATGATGGATACTATGGTTTTAAAGCATGTTTAAATCCCCTGACTTTTATAACATTCTTTTCCAGTTTTGTTTACATTTCAAGGGATGAGGATATGTAGTTTTCCCAACCACTTCAGCTTATTATTCCTTCCTTTCCCCCTCTCATCCATTGTTTCTTCCATGAGATACCTTTTTGTGGTATTTGTATTTATATTCATAACAACCTCTTATTCATTAAAACACATCCCCACCGTCCTGCTGCCTTTGCTGTCCCCTCAGACTTGCTGTTTTGGGATGCAAAGCAGTCGCTGTCTTTTTTCACCATCTCAAACACTAAGTGTACAAATTAATACACATGGAGGAACTCTGGAAGGGTGCTGATGGGTGCTGGAACTGTCCCACACCCAGAAAATGCATACACCATCACTAGCCAAGGGAAGGCAGAGACACTCAGATTGCTGAGGATCCCACTTATGCAGGATGATGATGAACACAAATTACCTAGAAATTCATGCTTTGCTCATGGAATCTGACCAGAGAGAGACCATGCTATTTCTGAAATGTATTTTGAATGGGTTTTTTATTTCTGAGTGAGTAGGGAGTTGTGAGCAATTTATGATGTACCTTTTTCTTATGAACAGCAGGAATGTATTACCCATAGGTTATTACTTCAAAATATGAAACAGAGCTCTGTAATCCTCCTCAGTCACTCTCCTTCATCCATGGCAATTTGCATTAACTGTGCATTTTTATTTTGATTTTTAGATACACAGTTGTTTACCATTTGCATTATATTTTATTTCTAATACCTATTGATGGGGTCTTGATCGTAGTGTTGCATGAAATTTTGACTTACAAGCAATTTAGTATACATTTTCATGGTAGCAATTACAATATGTTATTGAGGCTGACATGTTTTTAGTGACAACTACTGAAGAAATCTCTCCTCCAGACATCTTCAAAGCAAATCCCTAGTTCAATGTGAAAACCAAAGCTAGTGGATTTCAGTATAGACTTTCAGAGATAAGCTAATATAAGTTTTATAACTGCTCTCAGTGAATTTTTCTTACATTAACTTACCTATATACTCTTTTAAATCTATATGTAATTTTGGAATCTGCAAGGATGTAAATAGTCTTATTGGCCTTGACTTTTCAAAAGATTGCATCTGTATGCATGTTTTAAGGCAACTTCTAAAATCTCAGTGCTCAATACTACGAGGTTCACACAGTACAAGGCACTGCTTCTTTCCTCTAGGTACTGGAGACTCATCTGCTGACAGTGACAACCTAATTTCTCAGAATATAGGAAGAGGGCAGAAATAAGATGCCTGGAACACACTGTACAAACCATACTGAAAGGCAGAGTGACTGACATGGCTCACGACTACATTTCATCAAAATCTCAATTTCCTATGTATTTTATATATCTAGTGAACATGGGGAAAAACTCAGCATTTCTTGCTCTTCCTGTAGTCACCTGGTTGGCCTGGCTGGATTTTATGCGAACTGTGCATCTCAGATCATCTTGCCAAAACTCCCTATCAGATCCTGTTAACAAATTAATATGCAGCCTTGTGTTACAGAACCAGAGAAAAATATATATAAAGAACCCAACATCCACAATTTGTATATTTTCATAAAATATCCATTCTCAATTTAAGGAATTTAACTCCTTATTTTTATTTCTGACATTCATAATATCCCAAATAAATCTCTGAAGGATTTGACCTCCCACTGCACCACTGTTTATGCTGGACTCAGATGGATAAGCAGAAGAACTGTGGTTTTGCTAAAAATTAGGTATATGTACAAAATCCAAACCCAAATCTGTGCCTATAAATAAGACTGTAAACAAAACCCTGCAAAACAAACTCCCACAGCATGAGCAGAGATTGCATACACTAAGCAGAATATTCTGCCCCATTTCAAGAGCCATGAGCACTGCTGGGTCATCCCCTTCTGAATGATAACTGCGGACTCCAAAGAGAGCTCTGCACTTGTCCCTGTGCCAAAGCTGTGCACCTGTGCTGCACACACATTCCATTTGGATCTGCGAGCACTGCAGCTGCAGTAAGAGGCACATGATGCTTAACAAGAACTCAGGATGTTTATTTAAAGAGTAAAAAACTCATCCATTTTCATTATTCTGTGAAACACGGAGAAGATGAGAAATAGAGAGGTTGGCTCAGGTCTAATATACCCATATGCTG
This sequence comes from Agelaius phoeniceus, assembly GCF_051311805.1. Taxonomy (NCBI): domain Eukaryota; kingdom Metazoa; phylum Chordata; class Aves; order Passeriformes; family Icteridae; genus Agelaius; species Agelaius phoeniceus. The sequence goes on from NC_135273.1 coordinate 35,398,723, forward strand.
CAGAGCGAGGCTCAGGCTGGTATCCCTGAAAGGCAGTGACAAAGGAGGAATGCTTATTCAAGAAGACACAGCAGCAAGATAAACTATCAAAATTGCAACAATGAGGATGAATTGCAGGGAACTCAGATATATGAGGGAATGAGAAACAACTAACTTGGCTAAAGTGGGATTACAGAGAGTGCAATGCATTCTATGCAGCTGCTCAAGAATCGATTAACTCCTCATGGGTTTGAGCAGCACCTCTCCAGTGCTGCCAATGCTCAGGTGTCCCTGCACCAGCATCCACCAACAGGAGAAACTGTGGTGGAATGCTGCTGTCAGCTCTGGAGCAGAGATACATTTAATCTGGATTTTGTCCTAAACCTGCTGTCATTCTTTGAATAATGACATCCTTTGAATATTAGTATTGAATACTAAGAGTTTTTGCAGTAGCTGAACTATAATACAGATAATGAGCTGCAAAGTCTGGTATGCCAATTGCCAGCTTCAATATTTTTTTATTCTCTCGAGAATTTTCTAAGTGAAAACCAAGTTGAAAATACCGAACTATGTTTTCACATTTGCTGCCAATGAAAGAGCACCAGAAGAGTTTCATCTTTGAGGATGTTAACTGTTTTTTTTTAATGAGATGTTCAATGATAAAGTTAATGGTCATCATTACAATTTTTATAGCATTTGAGACATTAGTTATAGATGAAGATTTGCTCGGGGAGGAAGAACAGAGTATCCTTCTGTGGGTTTTATTTCTCTGGGGACAATAGATTCTGCTTAATGAAACTATGGAAGGGTCCTGAGTCTAAAGGCAAGGAGTAAACAAAATTTTTAAAAATTGTTTTCAGAGCAAAGTCAAAATTGATAAATTGCTTCCTCTCAGATATTTTGCTTCACAAAATTTTAAAAATTTTAAAAATTTCCCCAATGCCCTGGTAGCTGACATTCAAAACAAAACGAAAAGAAATCAGTTTCTTGGCCTCTAGAGACTTCTAAAAGCTCTGTCACCCCCACAACCCCTTTGCCCTGCCCTCTGCCTTAGGGAAGAGTTTGTAAGTTGTCAGCTTACCCCCTGAAAAGAGCACTCTAGGACTCTACTATAAGACTGCCCCTTTTTAGGGGTCCCTCAGTATTCTGCTCCATACCTTAATGGTTAACAACATCATTTTCTGTAAAAAAGCATCTTCCAGCTACAATACTGGGATTTCTTCTGAGCACTCTCATCCTCTTTTTCCTTATCTTCAGTTTCATTTGCTGCAACAAAGACTGTGCTGAAGCCTCACTCTCTCTCACTGAAGAATTTCAAGGCTTTTATCCTAACCTACCATGACACTGAATTTTGGCATTTCTAAAATGTCCAGTTCATCCACAGAACATCCTTCTGAGGCTGACTTCACTGCATTACCCATGCTCTAAGGATGAGATGCCTCAAAGCAAATAAATCAGAAATTGTCATCAGGCTGCAGGGTTAAATCAATCTGAAATGCACAGAATGAGACTGTGACTAGCAGGGTGCAATCAGCTGGGAACTGGAGCCAGGCAGCAGCTCAGTGGCCATCCTGCTACCCCAGCTGTACACCAGTCCACTGAAGCCATTTTATTCAGTTTACTGGGTACCACTCAGGCTGATTTGGGCTTTAGAACAGCAAGAGCTGTTTTGATGACAACAGAGCTGGAGAGTGACCTTTGAAGCCTACGCAGAACTCCACTTTACCTATTGGGATTGTACCCACATCAGTCTTTCTTACATTTAAGTGATAAAATTACTGCTGAATTTTGTATTTTCTTGATAAATGTACAGAAAATGATTTAGTATCTTTTGAAACGCTGGTGGCTTCTTAAGGGAGTACAATATCTCCTTTAAGAAATTACATTATGATTTTCCAAAGAGGACCTAGAAATACTGTGACAGTTGTACCATCTACTACTGTGCTGAGAGGCAAAAAATCATGCAGAAGCTTGTAACTCTTGAGTAACTGATCAACAAATCATATTAAAACTGTTCCACAGACTGACCTGCAACCTCACAGTTAATAAATATATTTTCACTGATTTCAACAGGTTGTACTTTGGGGCATTACTTACTGGAAAAGAATGTCACCAGTAAATACTTAACAAATTAACTTGTTATTCCACTTGGACTTTTTGTAGAAAGTAACCAGGTAAGTTTCAATACTTTCTGCTTTATAACTGATAAGAGTATTCAAAGATAAGTATTTGCAGTAAGAATTTATTATCCTTTCAAATCCTTACTCTCTTATTTATATCCATTTCCAGCTTTCTTAGTTTGAGTTTACAGGCCTTCCACATCCTATCTGAACTAAACAAGAACACAGAATGGAGCAAAACCAATTCGCTGTGTGCTACCTACAAACATGGTTTGTACATGTTATGCTTCTTGATTGAATCAGACTCTTTACCATTTAACAGCACTCCAGTGTCTACATGAATGTTGGTAAGAACTTCCCTTGAGTCTTTGCCTTTAAAATTTGTATGTTTCATCATGTCCTCACAAAGAAAGGCTCATAGGGAGCAGTCAAAGAAAATAAGTACATTTTGCAAAATACCTGCTAATCACTAATCAGCTGGCAGCTCCTCAGTACTGGGGAATCTTCTGAATGACACATATACAGGAAACGACTCTACAATGAGTCTACAAAGTCATGGCTTTGGGCAAAGCTGTGAAGCAGATTTGAGAATAGTGAAAACAAAATGGTACAGTTTAAATTAAGTGGGTGAACCCACACCCACACAGATAGATTCCCATCCTAAGAAATCAGTGACAAGACCTCAGGAGAAGGGGACCATGAATGCTCAGAACAGGAACTACTTCGGAAATTACATCATTTGTACACTACGTGCTGACTGACCAAAACCTTAAGATAAAAGCTGTTGAAATTTTTTACAGTATTTTCTTGTTACTATTCTAATAGCTTCCTATGTGCAAAAGTTTCAGTATATAAAGAAAAGGTGTTGCAGTATATAAAGAAAAAAAAATTCAGTTTTTCTCATTATTTTTATAATTCTCCAGCAATGATAAAAAACAAATCTAAAAATTTTGATATATAATTAGCTGAAAATGCAATTGCACTTTCAAAACCACTGTGGAAACTACCAGTGCAATATTCAAGACATAAAGGTCTATGACTAAAAAAATTAAAGCAAAAACAAAATGAAAGATCCCAAAATAAACCAGCGAGGTCAGGAATCATTACTGCAATTCATTAGCTAAGCTACACTCTTTTTTAAAAAGAGTGTACTAGCACATTGGCTCTGATGTATTAATTTCAAATTCTTTCTTTTCTGAAAAAGACAGATAAGTTACATGATCATTATAGCCACTGTGTAAATAAGGCTTTATTTCACCGTGAATCTACATAAATCGCTGTAACAATATATTGATCTTACCTTTTAACATCCACTTTGAATTGTCTGACCAGAAGAGGGAAAAGTAATCTCCCTGCCAGCCTAGTCAATCACGGCCTCCACTGCCCATCCAGTAGAAACTCTTTGTCATTAAAAAGCCAATATCCCATGCATTTTAGGATATTTTTTTTAAAAATCACCTCAGGAACTAGTGCAAAAACTAGAGAGGGAGATACTAAACAACAACTTATCTAAAGATAAAAGCCCTAATAATATAAATAAATAAATAAATAAATAAATTTAGAAACGGTAATACAAATGAAAAAAATTGTGCCATATTTCAAACTTCTTTACAGTTGTTTGATATTTATTTTACCAGTTCTTGTTTCATAATGCATTTTAAATTTCTTTATAATGAATTTTTAACTGAGAAACATCTTTTCTGTAATTTAGCCCACAGACATTTGAATCATCAATTTCCACTAGTACATTTGCATAAAACCACTTCACCTCTAAAATTCATCTGCTTCAATGACTGCTTTCTCACCTGAAGTCATACAGCTCTGTATGGGATGTAGGCACCTTTCTGCTGCTTGGGGCCAACATTGGAGGGCTTGCAGGAACATATTCTTTCTCTATCCAAGAGACTCAGCTGATGGATGGATGGTATGGAACATGGTGCAAAAAACTGTCAGAGAAAAACAAGAGTTAGCACCATTAGGTGGAAAAAAAATGTCTGAAAAACAGTGCATATATGTGTCAGGGAAAGACAAAAATAGGTGACAAAATGCAGGAATTTTGCATACTGCATATTTATTTACATATTATAACAAAATACTGCCTTCCCCAATTCTCCTCAACACAGTGGGAGAGATCTTCATACTTGAACCTCTTTTAAAATAAATTTTCATCATGCTTGTTAAATGTCTTTTACTATACTGGCATAGGACTGTCATCAACTGGGGTATATTGAGAAGAAATTTATAAATTTTAAAGAATAATATAAATAATATTAACATATATTAATACATTATTTATATTAATATATATTAATATTAACATTTGGTTGATGTTTTTTAAAATGCGTCTTTAAAAAATAATAGTATTGGCCTTCAAAAGGCCAAAGACAAAATATAGGGCACTTTTCTGGGATTTCTACTGATCCTAATATTACTTACCCAATAGTTAAAAAAAAGGTTGTATTTTTAAACCATTACTTGCTTCATTATTTTCAGAAGTCGCTTTCAGTGTAGAGAGCTGTTTTTCAGAACTTTGCCTATACTGAGACTATTAATTATAAATCAAGACAATATGATTTTGGTAAGGTTGCTTGTATGGACTAGTTTATCCTTACTAATAATTCCATTAAAAGACTCAGTTCAGCTTCCATTCCAGTCAATGAAATAATGTGTGAAGTGACTACGGAAACTTGAGACTAAACAAGTGAGTAAATCTGGAAGCCAGCCAGGGGTGTTGTGACAGCATTCGGACCCACAGCCCCGGCCTTGTTGAGGGCAGAGGCGCTGCCTTGGCACCTGCATTAACGCCCAGAGCGGTGCAAACCGCGGGGCCTGCGCGAAGCCATCTGAGCTGAGACAAACGCCAGCGGCTGCGATGGGACACAGAGATTCTCAGAACGGTGCTGGGAACCCACAAGGGCTCTTCCAAAACTGTAAGAGCAGAACCAGCAGGAGTCTGAGAACAATACAATGAGCATTGTTAGGGAAACAGAGTCTTGTGCAAGCAAATATTAAATGACGCAGTTCCCCTCAGTGATTAATTAATTTGGGATATGCCAGAAGAACCCAAAGCAATGGAGTGTATAGGCAGAATAAATCAAGTGCTCTCTCACAATACAGACAAGAGGCATTTAATGAAATCACAAGGCTGCACATAAATACATTAAAAACTGATTAAGTGGATGTTTTAACACAACACAAAATTAACCAGAACAATTCACTGGAGGAGAAGAGTAAGAGATTAGAAAATGGATACATGCACTGACTGCACTCACACAAAGTGTGTCTGATCTCATGTTTGAGGAAGCAGTCAGCCGCTGCTGAACACAAATGGTGATTTTTCCCTCTTTCTCTGAGCTGTTCATTGACCTGTGAGCAGTAAGACCTAGAACAGTCCTACTGGCAGGGGAAACTCTAAAAAATGGCCAGCATACTATGCTGCAAATAAGAGTTACCCTGTGTGAAGTGAGCTGTAACAGCTGGCCATGTGTCTCCTCTTAGACACAGCACTCCCTTAAGTATTTAGGCTTAGCTTACTGCTCTTTCAAGAGAAAGGGCAATGATGATCACTGAAGAATGACTAAAGGGAACAGTTAAAATTGGTAATTCTATGAAAAGCCAAAATGCAGGGACATAAAAAATTAAACCTGCTTCCCTACACACATTAACATGACAGTAACGTTGTTCTCAGAGAAAAGCTAGGAAGTTAGGCCACAGGACGATAGTGAAAACTGCATATGGAAAATTTTCCAGCTGGATCCTGAATTAGGTCTCAGACAAATGCTGCCATGGGCCAGGGATGTGCCAGCTCCAGGCTGTTAGAGAAGGGCTTACTTCCACGCACTGTGAATACATGAACAAATCCTGACACAAAACCAGCCTGAACTGCACGGGTCCCGCTCCTGGGTGACTGTTCAAACCTCACAGGAATTTTAGTTTGCTGTTTCACAAGTCTTCAACAGCTCCCAGAGACCACAGGAGGGATCTACATTCAATCACTGGAGGCTGGGCCTAGTTTGTTTAATTTGCAAAGTTAATGGAAGTTTTAGGAGTAGTTGCTTTCAACAGTATCTTGAGTATGCTCCCACCTTGACCCCACCTTACACTCCTCACCTTACACTGCTCGGTAATGGGAACAGAGAGCGCTCTTACTGCTGCTGTCGCTCCTGGGCCTGATCTTTCCTGCTTTTCAAGACAAAGCTGACATGCCATGAGACACAGCTAATGCCACAGGGTAAATCAATTTTGAGGCACTAGGTCAAGAAACTCCAGAGAACAGTCCTACAAACATGAGCATGGAGGCCTCTGCCCAAGAATAACACCATGTTAGCCCCAGGCAGCTAACACATGAGGAAACTCTGGTATCAGTCATGAAATAAATATATTTCCACTCGCAAAACCAGGAGATACTTACGTCGAGACAGACAATCAAAATGACAGTGCTCCCACTGGATTTTTGAAATAAAGATATGTATAGTGCCACTGTAGCTCATCGGATGGAGCTCTACACAAAAGTTAGAAGAAGCTGCATTTATAAATCAAACCTGGATTTCTCTAAATGCCTCTCACAGCTCAGCTGAAATGCATCCAAGTGTAAGTGTCTGGTTTTATCTTCCTAATCTGACAGGTAGGAAGAGCTAACATCAGGAAACGGGAACCTCACTCCCACCAACCGGACTCATGCCTGATATCCAGTTCAAGAGAAAGATAGACAGGTAGATGACTATCTACCACATGACTCCACTCACACTTGTCAGACAAGGCTTAGCCAACTAACAGTGGCTTGAACTTTCAAAAATAAAATAAAATTAAATTAAAAAAAAAAAAAAGGAAAACCCACCAAAACAACAACCTCAAACAAAAACAAAGAACTCCCAAAAAGCCGAACAAAAAGCCCAGCAAATCCTCATTTCGAAAAGGCTATAATCGGGGGTCTTTTTGTACACACTCTTTTTCCCACTCAGGACTGTGAATACAAATGTTAACAGGAGTATTAAGAAGTTTTCCTTCAAATTGTGACTGTCATAAGCAATGAGAAATCATCTTCAGTCCACAGAGATTTCTTTTATTTTAAAGGAAACAGAATAAAGGCAAGCTCACTGGGATGCGACACAACATATTGATGTTTTATTAACACCACAGAAACTCAGAAAACAAAATGGCTGTAGTAGAAAACAAAATGGCTGCTCTAATGAGAGAGGCCCTTCCTGGAACATAGTCATATATATGATATTTCATAATCACATATGCCACAAAAAACCTAAGTTTTCTTGCATGATTTATAATAGAGGATATATTCTGCACTATTCTGCATTTTCCTCCCTGCAATAACCTATAAACTTCCTGAGTTCGATGCTATCCCTCCCAGCCAGGCAATGCTGCCACTGCTGGCACCAGCTATGATGCAGACCATCATATCTATAGCTGAGCTTTCTGATGCTCTACTACCAGTGTTGTTTACGTCTTTTTTCTCTTTCAAAACAACCTTTTGTCAACAGATTTGTCTTTTCTCTCTCCTTCTCTCTCTGCCTGGAACTATTTGCTGTCACTGCTGTTCAACAAGGACTCTGCATTGTCAGGGTTAACATCGAGGCACCTGATTTTATCGGAGTTTTTCCACAAAATCCTGTCACAATGCTCGATCATGGGGGCCCAAAATTGGAAAAGTATTATTTATTCCCCCCAAAACATACAGAGCAGACAGAAGAAGGATTAAAGAAAGAAAAAAAAAATCGCCTCACATAAATAGTAATCTTTTCCTGCCACAGCTGGAGGTGCGTTCAGGCCGCCCAGCTACAGCCGCTCTGCAATTGCCGACATTATTTTTTTTTTTTTAATGTGTGTGTATGTGTGTGGCCTTCTTTAAGTCAGACTTGTTAAGAATTACGTCTGAATGTTTATTTTCCACCTGAGGACCCAACTGGTGCTCTCAGAGCAGCCATGGAAGCGCCTCTCCCGGGCCCGGCTCTCCGTGCCCCGCCCGCTCCCGCTCTGCGCAGCCAGCGCCTTCCACTCACACAAAGCAGTGTACAGCTCCACCAGCTACATGGAGCTCAACCCTCATCAAAGACAGCTTCTTCATTTTCAAAAATACAGACTTGGCTTTGATTTGCATTTGGGTTCTTTGTTTCAAAATCTTTTTGTTGTTCTGGCTGCTAGAGTAAATTTTAAATTAAAAAACCCCCATGTAATGCTACAGAGTTCTGAAATGTAGCACTTCTGTCAGAACTAGGACATACATCTCACCAGTGACATTAAACAACAAAAGCACTATTTTTCTCCCTTACCCAAATATGCTCTTTGAGTATGTGAGTATGGACTGTCATTCTTTGAACAAATATCGGAGTGTCTTAAAGATATCTAGAACTCTAGCAATATGAAATATAGAACATACCAAAGAAAGACTTGCTTCTTATTAATTTTAATTAAAGCATTTGTTCACTACACTCAGATATTCAGACTTTTAACTTATTACATTAATGAATATAGATCTTCCTAGTTTTGTACATTGTAATGGAATGCATCTAGTGATCAATATGAAACAGAGACCAATCTTAACAATTTTGCAAATAATTTTAATAGTTCAGGTGTTGTTTTAATATAGCTATAATTTCTTTTAATGTTCATATGAGTTTGCTTTATTTTATAAAGGGATTGGAACTTGCATTTCACCTTTTGTGACAAGTCATATGACCATTTAGAGCCTTCCACATATGTGCCATTCTTGGAATAAATGAAGCTTTATGAATTTGTAATCCACAAACATGGTCCCCTTGGGTATTAAAATGTTTCTGAGAGTTAATGTTAACGAAATAGACCAAAGAACTTGTAATTAGGACAATATTCTTCTGTTTCTGAACTGCAATAAGAATTAATATAGCAGGCATGCACTAAAGAAAGGTAAAAGTGGTAAGAGTTGTCAAAACAAGCTGCATAAAGTCTTCAGAGTCTCATATTCTCAGATATGGTATTTCCTTATCTGTCTTCTTCCATCTACCAAATGAAACTCTGAACCGCAATTCCTTGGCTTTGTTTTGACATAAATTAAGTATGAGGCTTGCTATTTTTGAAACAGTTGACAGAGACCCTAAGTTAAATTTGTGCTTAACTGAAGACAGCGGGTCACTTTGCATTTTCCTGCTGTTTGCCTCCTATTTTGGGGACATAAGACCATGAACAGTTTGATGGACTTCAGGAGGACAAAGGCTATAGTGCAGTTTTGACCTTGCTGTTGCTAAAGAGGAAGGCAACATCTGCTTCTTGCTTCCCCTGTGCTAGCTTTGTAGCATCTGTACTGGAAACTGCAGAAGTTCTATTAACTACCATACTTTATTTACTCACTGGTTTCAAACACACTGGTGGGCTCACTTTCTGGTGGGCCAGAAAGACTGGACAAAGAACAAAAGAATTTTTGCAAAGTGTTTTTAAAAAATCAAGCCAGTACAATTTATAAAACATGATCACAATGATTTCAGCAACTGGCACACTGAGGAAATGGTAAACCATCTATGTACCATCTATGTACCATCTATGGGCATAACTAACATTTTAAAACAAACTACTCTGTGAGCTCTGCCCATGAGAAAAAGGTTCAGAACTTCTGAAACTACTGGAAACTCTACTGATGGTTCATTCTGCCTGGACTGTCCATGGCACTCTGTGGCCTTTCCACCAGAGATGAAGACCTTTGTGCCTGTTTACGAGATCAGCTCCAAACAGATAATCTGGTATAACTCCCTGCCTTCCTTTGATCATTATTCACTACAGTGTTATGGAGTCACCAAATATATTCTTGGTATAAAAAAACCCCAAAACATAACTTCTGAACAAAAGGGAAGTCAATATTCAAGGCACAGATTCCCTTTAGACTCTAACACAGAAAGCCTGTCTTCCCTACTTATTTCAGCAGCGCAGCATTTCCATTTATGTGTTGCCTCTTGCTTTCTAAAACTTGGCAGTGTAAATCCACAGTGTAACACAACCTCTCTGTATCAATGAACACAGCAGATCAGATGTGAATTATGGGTTGAATATCTAGTTGCAGGGGTTGCTGCTAACAAAACACTAACGGTTTTATCTTTGAGATGAAAGAGATTTAAGCAATTCCAAGTCCCTGAATAAACACCTCCGCCCAGACATATTATACTGCTTTATCAAACTCATGTATTTCATTAAATCTAGTAAAATACTTTTCTGCAGCTTGCAGAGATCTCTTCCTGCATATCTTCTACAGACGTTTCATGGCTGAGTCTGCACATAGACTACTCGCTAGCTTGAGAGGAACTGTACACAAAGGCTGGAAGAGTGCACCCTGGGTTTGGAGGTGTATTTTCCTGCATTAAAAAAATTGGCAATTCTGTTATTAGAGGCTTTTCCTGAGCAATTTAAATTCCAAATAAATACTGACAAGCAGAAAGCTGATAAAATGTCCAGCTCATTATAAAAGCACAACTGAAATACAGTAAACATAAAAAACCATGAACAGAAATCTGCATCATCCTTTATTCCCTGCCTCTTTCAACCTTCCCAAGTGTTTTTCATCTTTCCAAGATACATTATCAGATTTCAAACTGGGATAACAGCCCTCTGAAAGGGTTTCATTTGCTGAATAATAATTCTTCCAAACATATTCAGCTGAGTTCTCTCACCAGGTATCTACTAAACAAACAGGATGTTGAAAATACTCTCCTCTGGCAAGCTCTCACATTTTCTTTCAAAAAATGCTCATGCCCTCTCTCAAACAATTTTTCGAAAGATAATTCTCGACATGTGGGATTAATCATAGCCCAAAGGTTGCTTCTGCCATGTGATTAATTATTTCTACCTGACTCAAAGGACGCAGGCCAAAACATTCCAGCCTTGATGCTCTTCGCTCACACCCTGTCCCTAAAGCTGTGCAGGATGTGAAAAGGAGAAGGACTGCATCATTCATACTTTATAAGCCAAAGGCCAAAAAGTAGTATGAGGAGCAATTTTTATACAATTTGGTGATCTATTTTGTTTAAGAACTGTCCCGGAATCAAATTTCTCTGCATTTATCATGTCCCAAAGATACAATGATTTATTAAGTGTATCACATGGTTTCTAGCATTGTAAACATAGCTTACTATGCATCTCAAGCATGATACGCACCACTAACTATTTCACTTGATGAAAGCTATCCTTATGCCTTTTACCATTATGTTAGTGAGTTCCCCCAAAAGATTATTGAGGAGTCTAATAGACTAAAAACCTATTTCAACAATTCTTTTACAGTCTTTCAATTAAGCAGTGTGAAATTCTGCATCTAAATGATCCTTCCCTTAATAACTCAGGAATAATCACACCCTCTTGCCCTTGTGCCAGGCCATTAGGGTATTTTAAGAAATTAATGAATTAATAATTTCATGAGAAGCTGTACCAGGAGAGAAATTATCCTTTGGAAAAAACCCATCTACCTTGTATGAAAGATGTTTGCATTGAAGGGCTTAGACCCTCTTCTTCCAACAAGGAGGCATAAATGAGGAGTTTAACAAAAAAAAATAGTATTGTTAACAAGAAATACCACAAACCATTGCAATCAACTTCTCTTTGACCTTAAGGTCATTTTCTAACAGAGTACCCAATGTCACTCGAAACATTCAGTTACTCAGAGGCTTTCCTTACAGTTAGTTATTTGAATATGACTCTACACCTCTTAAGTTCCAGGGAATGAGACGGTTTTACTCTGCTACCTAATGGATAATGTTTAATATCCCAGCAGAAATCCTTTCCTCAAGAGTTGGAGAGACAAAAGCCTCACACAGATATTCTGGACCTACAAGCTGGGTGTGAAACGCAGCAGCTCCCCATAACTGGCAGAGAACCTAATTCAGTAGAACAGTGTATCAGAAACTGCTCCCCATCGCCTTCACCAGGCCTCACAATCACCACCATGAGCTACAGCACTCCCTCAGCTATTCTGCTGAAGATTTTGGAGGCTACACATGGATTGACAAAGAGCTGCAGGCAATGCCAGGCCCACCCAAGGTGCCCGCAGAGCAGAGTCCCTCCCTGCAGAGCTCCCCCAGCCGAGCCCTGCCCGGGCTGGCAGCTCCTTGCCCCTGCTCCTCACACGGCTCTACCTAAAGCAGGCACCTGCATCTCTTCCAGCTCAGCGCTGGTTTGCACCGGCACCACCAAGTCTCCTTTCCCTACATGAGGCTCCAGGTTCCAGCTGAGACAGGGAGGTTGTTCACAGGCTGGTGCTCTTTGGGCCCACCTTCCTGGCCTGTGACTGTGTGAAGTCGTGCACATGGCTTTGCTCTTCTTTCCAGCATAAGCACATTGAGTCTGAAAAACTCTTTAATAAGGAGCTGTACTTTTTAAGCTGAATGATTTTCTGCCCTTCCACTAGTTCAGTGGCTTTCCTCTCTTGCCTGAATGTACTAAGGAAGATTTAAGTGATGATAAAAATTACAGTAAATTACATTAAATTCTTAAAAGAACTTTGTATTCTTAAACTATTTTTCTCCATACCATCATTTCCATCAGCTTATTTTAAATAACCAAATTATTTTCTTAAGAATAAAATGTTTAGCAATGCTCAGCAAGAGTTCCTTTGCCCTTGTCTAGGCTGCCACGAGACTACTTCTTTGTCTTCACACTTCCTTTATTCTGTAATAGACCTTGCATTTCAAATACTTCAGTACTCTTTTTGTGTTCTGCTTTAAAGATCAAACTGCAAATTTGTTTTATAATATAAAACAAGTTCTTGCCACAAACCCAATATTATGTTTCCTTTTTCCAGTTACATTCCTAATTCTTTAGTAGTGTAATTTGCCCAAACCATTATCTTGTATTGACATAGTTGGGAAGCTGCACAATGCAAAAATCATTCTATTACTGCACAATATTTAATAAGCAAGCTTTGCTACATTGAATTTTACATAGTCTGCTTGAGCAAGGTCAAACCTGCGTTTCCAGTTATTTCCTACATCAGTTGGTGTGATTAAATTGAATATATAAATCACTGAATTGTTCAGTCTTGAACTATAAATAAAGGCACTAATAAGCCATTTCCTGTTAATTTTCCGCCAGTACAGTGGGACTACTTGCCCAGGAACAGATTTGAAAAATACTGTAAAGATTTTAGATTATGTCGAAGATTTTTCTTGACTCACTAATATTTTATTTCTCGATGACAACAATCTAGAAAGAGTTCATATCCACAGAGTTCTTTTTGCTTAGTTCTTTGAAACTACTCAGTGAAAGAAGTCCTTGCAAGCCCCGTAGAGTCTTGCCTTTTCTGGATGTCCCTATTAGAGATTTCAAGTGTCTTACAAGAGAGAGGAACTACAACAGCCTCTTATTATAAAACTGCCTACACTAATACACTTCTCAGGTATTTCATGTGTGACTATTGCCATTGGTATTGGAAATCTGAAGAGGGAAACTTTCCAGTTCAATAAATAATGAAATGTAAAAAGAAATCAAATTACTATCATTATGCCTACCTTTACCTGAAAAGACAGGACAAAAAGTTAAGCTGTGATCTAAAACCCAGGAAATCAAAAGCAAGGACACGCAGTGCAGTGCAACTTTCAGACAGCTCTCAAGGAGTCACCAGTGCTGCAGTGAATTTCCCTTCCAAAATAAATGGCAGCAGCTTGCTCACTGCTGACAGTGTTTTTCAATACTTTATTGCTGTATTTCATCAGCTTCACAAGTCTTCCTTTGTTTGTAAATGTATTTCCTTTCGGGAAACTTCATGAGGTTTCTGCTGAGGCAGTTCACCCCCCCAGTGTGATCCCCCCTAGTGGCAGCACAGCCAGTCCTCCCGGTCCTTCACCTGCCCCTTGCCATGGGGACATTCTGTGTCACCGCCCAGGCCATTAATGAAGGCAGCTGACAGTGCTGCCCCAGAATCTGGAGTGTACAGTCCATCTGATCCATTCTCTGCGTGGTGCTCCCAAAAGTAACCCAAGTTTAAACGTCATCACCTGAGAAGTCAATAACATGCAGTCAAGAAAATTACAGCTCAGACTACTTTCTTGGATTTTGCAGGAAATCTGTGGCATAGGCTGGGATGATACATAGCCAGACTCCATTTCTCTGGAGCGGCTTTCTACTGAAGAGAAACTATGAAGATATGCTTTTTTATCTTCCTGAAACTCTCACCCTGCAGATTCAGCTGGAGTCTAGGCAGGAGGAGTGATAACATCAGTCTTTCTTATCACATGACACTGATTTATCCCCCATGCTCTACAGGACACACAAACCGAATGTAAAACATCATGAAAAATCATGCAATTTAAAAGAATTTTATCACAATGAAAGCATTTCAGAGGGGTATTTGTATCTCATTATACAACTAACTGCTGGGGAAGACAAGCTCCTCTCAGCTGAAGGAAGTAAGCAATTGCAAGAAATGTGGCTACACACCTAAAAAGATCAGCCTTCCTTCTAAACCAGAGCATTATTTCACCTGGGTGTATTTAAGCAGCCTACAAATCAGCTGTACAAGCTTTCTCCCAGCTCCAGTGGTTAGATGGATTTTCTCAGATTATCTGTTAAAATTTAAAATAAGGAATCTCTCAGATTCCTTCTCTTTCTCAAAGGCACTCCTAAAAGCAGATTGAAGGATGAGAGATCCACTTTATGGTAATTTTAAAATTCTTCCACCTTGACTAGAGAGACATTTAAAAAGCTTTCTCTGAAATTATAATAAAATCACAGATAGGAGACTTCCTTTTCTCTTTTAAAAGGTAGCTTCTGTGTATTTTTCCTCATGGTGGAAGTGTTAGCTTGGCATAAAAGCACTAAGAGCCCAAGTCTTTGCACTAGAATATACGAATAGGAATTCTCCTTGCATTTTTGCCTTCTTCCTTTTTTCCACTGTTCACAGAAAAAGAGGAAAAAACCTGACCAAATCCAATGTCAGTACTGTCAAAAAGTCTATTTCTGAAATACTCTAATCTGTAATTACCCAGAAATTTATTATTTCCTTTATTTTGTTTTCAAAGTGTTTGCACTCTCACTATCTTTGGTCACCTAGTCTATGAGCTCCAGAATTATTTACTGTGTCCTTTAAAATGAAACATACCTAAGTTTCTCCAGAATAATTCACTTTCGAAGTATGCAGCCCTACTATAAAATATCTCACAAGTACCTAAACTACCCTCAGTCAATAGGACTACAGAAATTTGTTTCCTTAGAGACAGTTGCACGATGAGATGCAACACAATGTGATGATGACAATCACTGAAGGGGAAAATAGCATCTTTTACAAAAGATGAGGTCCAGAAAGGATTTATAAGCCAGGTGTTTCTGCAAGAAAGCCCAGCACACTCAGTAATGAGTTAAACAGACACTAATTTGTCTTGTGCTTGTGCT
The DNA here is from genome assembly GCF_051311805.1 of Agelaius phoeniceus. Classification (NCBI taxonomy): domain Eukaryota; kingdom Metazoa; phylum Chordata; class Aves; order Passeriformes; family Icteridae; genus Agelaius; species Agelaius phoeniceus. The sequence continues at coordinate 35,414,172 of NC_135273.1, forward strand.
ATTCCTTTCAAATGAAGCCAGGCAGAAACACCTGTCAGATTAGGGTATGAAAAGAGATACAGATATTTTTCAACTGTCTGAAACTGGCAAACTTCGCCTCTAACTAATGTACATACATGAACACTACAGACACCTGGAGACCTGCAAGGCAGAGGCCTCACAAGCATCCTGAGCTCTACTACAATCTAAACATAAAGAACAAGTCATTTGAGCAAATTCTTCAGGACTAAGTTTTTTTGTGTGTCTCTGGAGATTACTCTGCAAAGATCAAGACACAAATGCAGCTTCTTCAAAGAAAGAAGTGAGAAGAGAACGTGTTCTTGTTGCTGAGCAATGTAAATAATGATGCCCTGGAATTAAACCTGGGCTGAACTTCCCCAATCTAAATTGATTCTTGTATGATCTGCCATTCCATTGCTTTTGAGAAGCCAAATATAATATATTTATGAATCAGACAGATGTCTTCAGTATTACAGTGCTGTCAGTAATCCTGCCTCATGTTTAATATTTCATACCATAACACAGAGTATTTTCAGAGAGCCACTATGGGTTGAGAAACCTTCGAGGAGGAATCTGGGGCCACTGATGTCAATGACCACTCACACTGTGCTCTAAAGAACACTGGAGTGGCCATTTCATGTAATACTGGCTACAGAATGCAAACTGGATTAAACAGAATTTGAAACACATTGCCTTTTGATGGAGCTGGATCAAATCTCACTGTAAGACCACTGAATCTTTTTTGCTTTCAAATGGAAAAGTCCTTCCCTGTTCAGACCAAAGGGATTCTGGCACCTACTTTGAAGGGATCATGCTGTCAACATTAATGAGTGTTAGGTCAACCACATTTCTCTTTATGCAGTATTGCTAAATAAAAGTTTGAACATCTGTGTTTAATTTCACATTCCCCATGGATTAGCTGTTAAACATAAAAAAGGATTAGGTTGTGAATCAACAGTTAGATCTCAACCACCTTAATGCTATTTCCTCAAAATAAACCCCCAAAAACAAACCAACACCAAGTCAACCAGGTGAAACAGAAATCAATGATTGTGTTTACCTGCAATGAGCTCTCAGACAGATTCCTCCTCTCACAGCTGAGTTACTTGCCAATGGATTGCCACAAAAGACAGGAATTAAGCTCTTGCTCTTGCTCTTCCTGGCACCATCAGACTTGATCACAACATCAATAATTAAAACTTTTTTTGCTCAACTAATACCATCACAATAATAAGCTACAGAATGAAAAGAGAGAAGCCTGTTGAGCTGTAGATTTTCCTGACATAAACTGGTGTTGATCCAGTTACTGAAGTTTAATGTAGTTCTAGGCTAAACTAAAGATATTGCAAGAGGAAAGAAATTCCTCTTGTGTAAATAAATTCTGACACAGCTGTAAATCTGATACACAGATCTGCCAAATGAGTTTTTTGATACCTTTAGAGGAAGAAGTTGAAAGATACCTTATGGACTTATGTCAGGTTAGGAATGCAGCTGGCGAAATGAGGAGTGGGATTGAAATAATTTTAATTGCTACCCTGTAATTCAGGAAAATTTGTAAGTGTCCTTTCAGCCTTCAAAGACAGTAGAAACATTATTTCATCAGCTCTGTATGGTAAATTAAGTTTATTTTAGAGAATTTCCAACAATTTTATGGAAACATGAAAGCTGTTTTGGTACAGTTCCTTTTGCACACGGCATTAATTATGCATTTATGCTGGCCAGCCATTTATTGTTTGATTTGTTCCTATGGCCACGCAACATAACTTCCATACTTTAATCTAAATATCTCTTCTAAGACCAATTCTAATTTTGGAAACTCGTCACCCTTAATGTCTATTTTCTGTTTATAAAAAAGTATTTATTAATTTGCTATGGTTATTAATGCCCTGTATTATGCTGAACTACACTATACTGTATATATTTTGTATATACATACACCCATACACACTAAACTATGCTTTTTTTTTTTTTGCTTTTCCCTACAAAAATATCACAGATCAGTTTATTTTCACATCTGTGTTTCTTTACTATTCTGTTAAATCCTTGAAAGCTGCAGGCTTGTTAATAGGTGCTACATGGATATTCATAGCAACTGATATCAAAGCCACCAGGTCAAATGAATGCTTACTTAAGATAGTACTGTTTGTCACCAAGATAAAATGCCTTGTTAATGTTATGCATAAAATCAATTGATTTTAATTTTCTGGCATCTGTTTCAGTTCTTCTCACTTATTAGTGACTAGCATTCATGGCTCTAAGAGAAAATTACTCAGAAAAGATGTGCTTCATCTCCAGCTAAGCAGCTGGTAAAATTTTCAGAGGTGCAACGGTCGCCAAAAGATTGGAAAGTTAGACAAGTTCAGGTGCAGCACTGGAAATCCCCGTGACACATGAACGGTAGCACTTGCAGGATTCCGTATGCTCCACGTACACAGTACAAAGTTCCAGCCCCAGTCAAAAGACCTGGAAACACCCTCAGATTCTCTATCATATCCAAAAATACACCACAGATGTCCAGTTATACTTTCTGAAATTGCAGCACTGCAGTGTCAGAGCCTCCACAGAGCACATGGTTCAGCCTACACAAATGTGGCACCTGCCATAGCCAGGCTTCCTCTGGGAACCTCTGCTGGAACCACTGAGAAGTCCAGCCAGAACTCATGTTCTGGAATAGCCTGAAGCAGAACAAATATGATGAGAAAGGTAAGTATGATCTCCTGAAATGTAAATTACATAAGCTTCAATAAAATGTTATCTCATTCATCCTGGGTCTCAGGGAGTAAGAGGCAGCTGGGAAGCACAGGCATCAGAAAACTGACTCTGCTGATTAGAGCAAACCAGGAAGTCAGAGCAAGGAAGATGTTTTCAGCCAGTCACATGCAGATGGACCAGCAGCTATGAAGGAGATGACAAAAGACTGCTGCTCCCTACAGCAAATTCCTGGGAGTCTCCAAACTGAGGAACACATTCACATTCCAAGGGGAGAGCAGTAGAAGGACTATCTCAGATGCTGTACTTAAAAAAAAAATAAAAATTATAATTTCATAAAAGAGAAAGACTCTTGAGGAACGAATAGTGAATAAATACGGCAAAGATGCATAGTGGACAAAAAAACCAGAGAAGTGATGTAAACCCAGAGAATTACAACCTACCTTGGACAGGATATCAACCATGGTGAAGTCTCAGTAGAAAACGCAGACTGTCTTTGATAGATATTGAGGAAAGTAAGTCTGGAAGTTCATGGTGTATCAGAAGGGCCAATACGGCTAATAGTGAACAGATTTATAAAGGCATGGATGAGGCAGTGATTATCTATAAAGATCCTCAGTAAATAAGGAAGTTGATTCTAGTAAGTACCCAAAAGCTATTATTATTATATTAAAAGGATTTCAGAAATATTTTGCCTGTGCCAAAATTTTGTTTTTCATGGGAAGATTCAGAATGTAGGAGGAGAACATTTCAATTCTGCTTTTTAAAGAGAGAGAGATGCTGTAATAAATCCTGTGCCTGAGGCTAACCACAGACAACTCCAAGGCTGACAAGAAGGTTTTGTGATGCCTTCTGCTCCTGGTGTCTGAGGACAGGCCTGATTTCAGGAAACAATCAGGCTGGGATGCACTCCAGGCTTTCCACATGACTAACTCCACCAAAAAGCAATTGCAAAGAGGTGAAATCCCAGTCAATGGTGAGCTAATGAGTCCTGCAGTGAGAGACAGGCAGCATCACCCACCAGCCTCCTCATGACCAGGGCTGGCAGTCCTGCAGTGAGGGCACTCTGCTGGGGGGGCAGGTCCCTGTCACAGGGACCTCCTGCACCTGCAGCCAGCAAAGCCTCCCACAAGGACCACGAGCAAACTGCTTGGAAGGATCTGAAGGTGATATACAGGACACAAAACACTCAGGATCCTCAATATGAATGTTTGACATCATTTTGATCAGGATAACTGTAACATCAACCCTGATTCTCTAAAGAAGGCCTTTAGCAAATATCTGCCACTCTTGGAAACAAGGTGCTTGTGGTAAACTGACATGACCAGGTCAGATGGAGATGAAGACAAAATGTAGCCACGTTAAAGACACTGGGACTCAGGAGAGGACCCAGCTGATCCAGCTGGTCAGATCCCAACCAGCCATGGGCAGGACTCTGCTGCTCTCCTCTGGATAGGGGGAAGTTTATCAGAGGCAGAGCAGAAGGGGCAGCTGCCCCCCAAGGAGCTCCTCACAGTCAGGTTACAGCAGCAGTGCTGCCTCTTCCGCCCCTGAAGAGAAAAACCAACAGGACTGGAGACAAGGTCCTTACCTGGCCTGCAAGCTGTGTAAAACCTAAATTTGGTACCTTTTCATCTGATACTAAATAATGAAAATATGCAACTGAAATTCTCCAATCAGAATATGTGTACAGAAAAGTACCTGTGGTGACTTCAAGTCACCACAAGTGACCTCAAGTGAAGAAATGAATCATTTTTCACTATGTGGAACTTAAAATACTCTAAGTTATTCTACCTATAATACTTTGTGTTTTCTTCTGGATTCTGAGCATAGGTGCTGCCATGGAAAACATCTGAAAGCAAACTCTTCTTTTCAATAACAGCACAGAAGTATTAAGCTGAAAGAACAGACTAAGGAGGATGGCAGTGTGAACAGTGAGTGCTAGAAAAAAAGGGGAAACACCAAGTGGCTAACATTATACATACTAATCAGATTTTTCAAGAATATATTACTTTTGCACTTCAGGATTAGGTTTCAATTTATTTTGGAATGTACAGAGACTACAAAAGGGTAAAGTGATTTATAGAACACATATACCCAGAATGTAGAGAAATGATAACATGTGATGAGTTATGGAGGTGTGCTTTGTAAAGACCACCATAAAGTCATAGCTTTCACACCAAGAGAGTGCTGTACAATGCAATTCAAACCTCATATTTTACACAAACTTAAATTGACTCCTTGTTCCTCAGGCAAAGCTAAAGAGGGAGGCATGGTTTGCTGAAGGGAGCTGTTAGTTTGGAGTGCCACTCAGCAGGCCACAAAGACATGTGAGGAAAAGGGAGAACAGGATAAGTGACCACCAAGGACGAGCCATTCAAATGGCATTCCTGATACTGTAAGAACTGTAGGGTCAAGGGGACCCAACAACAGGAAATAAAAAGTTAACTGGTGCTTGGGAAGGGGAATTCTGGTTTGATTTGTTACTTAATGGAAAGCACTACTGGGAGGAGGGAATACCATTTCTATTTATATACAAGTCATCAATTTTTTAAGTGTTGCTGTACCTACCTGTTAGACTCTTTTCCAGTAAAACCATTACTATAATTGTATACTACTTCTTGTAAGGTGCATTTTTAGGCAAGACATCATGATTCATTTTAGGGCCATGTAGAGTTAAAATTTTCAGTTTCATCCAGAAAAATATATACCCGATCATTATCAAGATCAGATTGATTTAATTATCTTATTCAAATTAATTTCTCTTCAATGATCACTAGAATATACTGTGTGCAAGGGCAAAAGCTTCCCTAGCATCCATTTCAGAAGCTTGGTGTAACTTGTGGGACCTTGGTTACAGCTACTGAAGAAGGCCTCGAACACATTTAAATTAAAATTACATATCCAGACAGAGGCAAAATGGATCCCCTGATGTAACAATTCCCTTCCACACAGATGCAGGAAAGAAGAATTACAGGGACAGATTTGATTTTAGACCACATCATACCTGTCCAGTATATTTGTTTAAAGGTTCCTCAGTTACTGACAGCTCAGTGTCTTACTGAGCTAAGCTTTTTTAAAGCTGCATTTAAAATTAACACCATTCTCTCAGCAGCTCAGAGAACCCTGAGTACAGCTCTGCAACACTGTCGGCTGTGTGACACACACCAGTGTTTCCTAAGCCCAACCCCAATGTTAAGAGGGTTGTTTTATACTCCACTCTTAAAAAACTACTACTTTTTCAAGTAGATATTTAATTTTATAAAAAAATGAGGCATTTTTTATATGATGGATCCTTTTACATATGGAAGTTTATAAATATTCTTCTCAGATTTGCTGTTTTCTCTCTAAGTTTTACCCCATGGAGTAAGAAAGATATCAATTAAAAATTGTCCACTGCTATCCCACTTATTAGCTTAGAAGAAACAAACATTAAAGATTAATTTACCTGAATTAGGGAAAGATTCCCTTTATTAGGACACTATCTGATACACTGTAGACAATTAGTTAGTGCCAACTACCCTAAAATTCTATTTTGCATAAACATGGCATTCAACTACAGGTTACATGAGTTGCTCAATTTTTTGGTTTTCTTGCATCCAAAGTTTTGAATATGAACATCAGTTTAAATTTGTTTTAAATCAGTTTAAATCATTGTTTGGAATGAAAATAACAGATAAGAGGAAATGAGTGAAACAGCTATTATGAGGAAGTTTCAGATCATTAATTTACTACAGAGAAGACCAAACCTACCCAGAACCTGTGGCAGCAATGGACATCCATGCACACATTGTGTGCATGGGGTAGATCCTCTCCAGGAAAGAGAATCACCAAGACCAATTGCAAGGGAGTTCCGCAGCTGTTCTGCACTATTTGATTCAAGGTTTAAACCATTAGCTCCAGATTTATTGTTTTGGCTGCTTTGGAGGCAAGAGAATGCCTTACTCAGTAGAGAAGAGCCAGAGTTACAAGCAAAATAGCTTCTAGATGGTAGGATTAGTATCTGCACATAGCTGTGCAGGAAAGAGCTATGTGACAAGTGCTGTCTACAGCCATGCTCTACATTTTAACATCAAGCTCTGATGAAGTATCCCCAAGTCACTCATAAGATATCCAAAACTTCCCCCAAAGTTATTGACAGTCATGAGATGATGGCAGAGACCTTCCCATAAAAGCAGAGGATGGTACCAGAGGCCCCAGGGATATAATCACTATTAGTTAATTACTGTCCCAGAAGGAATGTGACCGTGAAACTGGCTTAAGAGACAGCAACATGAACAAAGAGCACAGACAAAGAAGTGTGCATGAGGTGAGCCTGTGAACCCACAAAGAAAGAAAAATAAAGCAATCCTCATCATTCATGAATATTACAGAGCAGGAGCACTGCTCTGTTCCTTCTATTTTTGCCTCCCTGTGAAAAGGTGGTAAAAAGGGGTTAACTATGCATGTCCATACAAAACTTAAATTATTTCATTACTGTCTCTCTGACATCCTTCCAGTAAAACATCAGCTAGATTTTCTTACATCCTCTCAGATATTTTATTTCCTAGATTAACTGAACCTGAGAGATGTTAAATGTAAATGTAGCTTTTTTGGAATTCAGAATTAAGTGAACAGGCTAATGCTATTCAATAGAATTCAACAAACCAGCTGCCTAGACAGTAATTAAAGTTAAAGCAGTGATTTACAATGGCTACCAGAAGAGATTTAAAACAAATCTCTGTAATCAATATACAAAACAGGTCTTGAGAGCAATGGCCTGTGCTGGCAATACACACCCCCTGAAGGCTACAAGAGATCTTTATTTTGGGCTCTGCATATCCACTGTCCTTATTGCCAGCAGTTGTTACCCTCCCTGGCAGCTCCCAGGGCAATGCCCCCATCTCAACACTGTAAAGGTGTCCAGCTCCCTCTGGCAGGCTCAGGCTGACGCTACACCTGAAAGGTGCCAACCTTGTACCAACATCACACTAGGGAAGAGGGTACAAAACATACTTAAAGATTAAGAAATGCAATAAAAATTTTAAAGTGGTGACAAACATTTGTTCTGAAAAGCTCTCACTTTTATGACATCACTTTTCCAAGTCCCTTTCAGCTCCCACTCATCCACGCTGGGTTTGGTAACTTTTACAGTTTTCTGTACACTCAATATTCTTTGCTTAACAAACCTTCACAGTTCATCTGTGTAGAAAAATGCATCACTGCAGCTGGTACTGGCTCATCCCTGAATAAATTACCATTTTTTCTCATAAGAACTGTGCTTATTCCAGGGCCAGAGCCCATGCCATTTTTTTATCAGTTATATTACTGCTGATCCTATTCAAAGAACAGAAAGAAGAAAATCTGTCTCAATTCTTACACAATTAAGACAGATCAGGAAGAACAAGGAAGTATAATCCCTAAAAATGACATTTCCATTCCACTCTTCTACTCTAAATGGAGTCAAAAGCAAAGAGAAACAAAGCTTTTGAAAAGTGGAGAGCTTCAGATACTCATGAACTCTGAACTCATTTCTAATTGCTAAAGTTAATACATGACGTGGGGGGAAACAATTTCTCCACATGAATGCTGCTTTCCTTTTTCCCTAGGGCTCTTGGAGAGATAAAAACAGGAGGCTGTTTTCAGCCATGATTCACCATCAGTAAGCAAGAATTCCAAGTAAGCCCTAAGTATACCTTTTAGAGTAATCAACCTCCAGCCAAACAGCAGTATAATTTTCAACCTGCTGGATTTGGCATCCTAAGAAAAAGCAGTTATATCATATTCACATGTTGTACCTGAATACATCTAATCTTCATTTAAGCAATCCAAGAGACTGTTTCCAGTATGGAACCAACTGTGTAGACTCAAGTCATGTCTAATGCTTTTTGGAAAATTTTGCACATCTTCATTGGTCGGTTTCTCTCTAGTTCTTAGCCAAGAGCTAATTCCATTACTGGGGAACTGCATTCAATATTCTACCAGAAGAACAACATTTTAATTTTACGGAAATGTGTGCACATGTGAGTTGGGAAAATCTACATCACACGGGAAGCCAAGGAGGATTGCTACTAATTCCAGGACTGTGGTCATCTTCTTGTCTTGGAAGAACCTCAATACCCACAGTGATCTGGCTGAAGACAGTCCTCTCTAGAGCAGTAAATATTATTTCCAGCCTGTAGAATCTGGACAGTTTTCTAGAACAAGGAACAATTTCTGCACTATTTTTATTTTATAGGCTCAGCCTCTTTCCATCATAAAAGATTAAACTTGACCATGAAATGTACAAGTGGCAAGTGCATTTTCATTGCTCCTTACATGCCTAAAGATCACGAAGGAGCATTAAATGTGGGTAACTGTTAGAACATACAGGCGCACTGCTGGAATACACACATCGAGGAAGATTTACATTTATTAACAAGCAAATGTAAAAAAGGCTGAATTGATGACTACAAGATTAGACATGGTGTGGGTTCTGGTAAAGTATCTGTCAAGATATGTCATGAACTATAGATTGGATGCAGATGTCATGAACAGCTGCACAGCTTATGGTATGAGATAATGATGTATATGAATGACCATTAATTTAAGCTGATATAACTTGACTTCCTGATGTTCAACACAGTATTTTTAGTCTAAGAAATACTTCTTCTTAGTTACTGAAGGAGCAGAACTTCAGTTCAGAGTGAAGAACATAAATTTTAGCAGCATTAGGTTGTGGAACTTCTAGCTTTGGTCTTAAGTTTTAAGTTTAAACTGTAATAGTGAGAAGCCCCTAGCACTGCAATATTTAACTTACCAGTTCGCTGGTATTTTCAAATGTTCATCAAGGCTATGTTCAGTGGCAGCAGCATGTCTCCATAAAACTTACAGACACTTCTTTTTCGTCAAAAACCCCCATTTATGTAAGAGAACAAAAACTCCCCTGCCCCCAACTTGTAAAGATTATTCTGTTACATGGCCAGCAAAGCACTGATCCCAACCTTTAGAGAGCAGGAAGGACAGCTGTAATGTTATTATCCGAGGCCTCAAAATAAGAACCAAGTTATCCTCCTGATCTTGAAGGGCTGCAGTTGTGAACTGGAATAACTGAGGCTCTTCCACTGCTGCATTTACTGAGTCCCTGAAGGGCAGCTAGCAATGATTACCAAGCCCCCATTATCTCCCTGCTGAAATAAGGAAATAAATAAACTAGGAAGGAAGGCAGCACCTCTGTAACAGACATTATGAGGATCAGCTGGATCCCCTAAATGAGGCATTCAGTGTTGGATAGCTCATCTCAGCTGATGGCTCCTTGTGCTGGTTCCAGGCCCCATGCAGGGCGCTGCTTGCCAAGGTGCAGGAGCTGCCAAGCCTTGCCCCGGGCTTGCCCAGCCCTCCCCAAGGCACAGCAGGGCCACAGGACACTGCCCCAGTGTGGGAACTCAGCACATCGTTCCCGATGTCCAGAGATGCCAGGAGAACCCTTGGGGGTCTCGGAAATCCTGGAATGTTGCCAAGAGTGCTTGGTGGCTTGATTTTGATCCATCCACAGAAGTGACAGCAGTTTGGGGACATGAGAATCACTTTAGAGTGAAGGGTGTAAAAGGGACACATTTAGAGGGTGAAATATAAACTTTAAGGTTTTTGGTACAGGGGGGTTATGGAGACAAGATGGAGGGATCAGGGCATGTCTCGTCCTTCTTCTTTCTTCTTCTTGTCTTCCATCTCCTGTGGTGATGTTGGTACTTGGGGATTGGTTTATGGTGAAAGTGCACTTGCCAACATGGGTGAAAAGTATTGGGAAATAAAGGTAAATATCATGTACGTAGATTTTAGTATAAAAAGACATGACCGCCCCGTGGGTGGTCAGAGTGCCCTTGGCTGCCTTGCAGATCAGACCTCTGTTGGGCAGACAGAAAATTCTGTAGATAAGAAACAATAAACAATCCGAAGATCGAAAAGCTGAAGAGTCCAGACTCGTCCTTTGAAACGCGTGCCACCCTAGAACCACCCTACCCGTGTCGGGGCACAGACAGACAGACGGACCCAACACCCCAGCAGCACAGAAACCTCTCCCAGCCACCTCCCCTTCTGGGGCTCCCTCCTCCAACCCTCCCAGTCTGTGTCTTGCTCTGAGCACCACAAGTGAGTTCAGTGCAAATCTTGGGGATGTTGATAAGAGGAAAAACAAGACATGAAAGTATTGACGACACATTTTAGTAATGCTAATGACCACTTAAGTGTTCTCTTCCTACAGTGGACTCCCGTAAGTCAAGACTAATGCAGAATACATTCTCATTTATTTTTTATTCCTGCAGACTGTTATTTTTTCCTACCTTAATTTGCCAGTGAACTGCCTACCATCCAATTAAAAATTACAATTTGCTCCTCCTCCAAGAATTAAACTCAAATCCAGGTATTGCATTTTTCTAGGAGTTGCACCTCTTGCAAGGTATTGCTCACATCTCAAGGTTTTGCTGTATCCAAGCCCTCCTGCTACCAGATCCTGAAGTGCCTTCCTTCCCTTAAAACTTTGTTCAAGGGCCTGGAAGCTGTTGAGAACCAGCTACCTCCCCTAAGTAACATCAAACTACCCAGAATTTCTATCCCTGATCTTCCATTCAGGCTCTGCTTCTGTTACAAATCTTATCCTCCCTGGAAGGCAAACTTGGCTGCTTTCAAAAGCCCATCTCCAGCTCACAGCTCTGCTGGGCAATCCCTGAGCCCTCATTTCCTCCACCAGCAGAAGCAGTTGCGGCAGGCAGAGGTGAATCTGAGCAGCCAATTCCCTTACAGTTCCATGCAGCTGCAGAAAAACACTTTACTGCTAAAAAAATGCTACAGTTCTAGGCAATGTTCAAGGGGGGTAATGGGGGCCCTAACACTGACAGGAACTGTAACTGAAATACTGTATCTGAAATCCCTGTGAGGAGAGAATTCCTCACATGTCCTTAGCAATTATTTACAGCTCTAACTAGGGCTTTTAGCAACTCCTGCTGCATTGCTCCCTCACATTCCAGGGAGACCTTTGGGAGTCAGAAATCTACAGCTGGAAGGGGATGCTGGGGCACTCGCTCCTTCCACTTGCTCATATGAACTGCATGGAAGAAAAAATAAATGCAGTCTGACACTTTCTCCAGTTTTCCACTTTCCCATGCCGTGGGATTTATGTGTCTGCCACAGGGGGATGTTTTAGAGAAGGAGTCCTATCACTGTGCTCCCACTACAGTTACAGCATCCAAGACCTGAAGTAATACACTCATCACAGGGCATCTTTTCATGCTTGGATGTGGCTTTTTAAAAAACTTTATACTATCATCAGAGAATAAAGCAAGCTTCTGGTTATACCATACCCCAAGCTCCACTTCCAAAAGCAGTAACTTTGGGACAAGCAATGCAATAAATTTCCCTCTCCTCAAAGAGCCTTGTACCTCCTGTTCTTACCAACCACAACAGCAGTGGTTCAAACACAGAGATGTACAGATGACCTTGCATGTGCAACACCAGTATAATGCCTCACTTTTACTGACAACCCTTCCCCCAGCTGACAGAACAACAATTTAGAATAATATAATTTTCAAGCAACAAAAGTACTGAAGAAAGTAAAAAAAAAGGTTTTCATTGTGTTGAATAAACTGATAATAACAAGAGCTATTAAGTACAAATTTTCTTACTAGAATAGATGTGACTAGATCTAAAGGAATATTTCACTTTGAGTAACTTTTTCTTTAAAGGGAAGTAATCTAAAATCTATGCATGCCTAGAGAAAGAGAACAAAACCCCACAACTGAACATCTACACAAGGAAAGCTTTTGAAATTATATCCCTGACAGAGTTGTGGAAGGGAACAAGTATAAATGTAGCCAATCTTGTGTTTCTCTTAAATAATGGTTGAACACACCTTTGTGCTTACTGGTAACAACACTTTTTTAATTTTAGGGTCAGATTGATATATACCTCCTCAGTATTAAATTGGCATTATTCTTAAAAGCCGTAGTGTGGGAGTCAAAGAATAATTTTTATCAGCTTGGTTTTAATTTCTCAAGTCCAAAATACCTTGTGAATCTATAACACTAGAGAGGTAATTCTGAGTCCATTCACCAGCTTGACATATTGCAGAGAAAGAATCTGGATAAATTCCACAGGTGCAATGAAACACACAAAGCTTCATGGATTTACAACAAAGGAGAGTTTGATTCAGAGACAGTTACGTGACTTACCCATAGAAATAAGTTCAGTCATCAGTGGACATGACATCAGTTGAAACATCAGTGGACAAAGATCTCAAAGTCTTTAAGGTCCCTTCCAACCCAAACCATTCCATGATTCCACAATTAAGAATATGCAGAGTTTTGATCCTCACATGTAAGGTAACTGCATTTAAACAGTCATGTGCAGCGGAAGACAGCTGGGGAAGAGAAAGGCACTGACAGCAGGGCATTTCATCCCAGAACTCACAGAGTACTCTGAGCTGGAAGGGACCTGCAAGCATCATCAAGTCCAGCTCTTAAGTGAATGGTCCACAGAGGGACTGAACCTGCAACTGTGGCATTTTTACCACCATGCTCTGACCCACTGAGCTTATCTCTAGCTACTGTCTACCACCAGTTTTGCAAGACTAGGACTTAAGAGAAGAAAATATTTCTGCCCATAAACACTCCACAGTGAGCGTGAGGGAGGGAAAAGCACTGCTGCCTCAGGACCAGAGAACAGCTCCTCCAAGGACAGATGTGTGTGAATTGATCATGCATATATTAGGGCTACACCAGCAAAGATGTTTTTAGCTATTTCATCATTACATTCCTGGGGCACATTTTCAAGAGAGATGGTGGAACATGAAATTCACTTTTATTTACAGTTGTGTAGATTAAGTTCATAAAAGCAACTGCATGATGTTGTCGTGATGAAGCAGGGGATCATAATTAACCACATAGTATTTTCCAATCCTCTGTTCTTATTTTCTTTTATGATGAAGTTGCAGAGAACATAAGAATGAGAGAATTCATTAAAAAAGCTAAGAACATATGGGGATCCTCATGTCCACCACCAAAGTCCACTTACTGTTCATAATATCATACAAAAAATATCCCTTATTCCAATCTTGCATAGCAACAATACCATGCAGTTTTCCAACCTCAGACCAGAAGAGATTTTGAGCTAGAGACCTGACAGCAGTAACCTTTCAGCTGATTTGAAACTGCAGAGAATGGGAAGTGTCAGTGCAGACTGATGCCTTGGTGTCCTCAGTATTTGTTACAAGGCAGCACATTCAACATCTGCATGTGAGGATTTTCAGATCTTAGTGTCTCTGTGTGCAACTGGAGCACAACTGGAAAGGAGGTAGCGAGACATGAAACACATTCTGGTGATGCAGAACATTCAAGTTTCATTTGATGCTGTAGACTGTATAATTTAAATTGTTGATGCTGCGCCTTAAAATTTTACAGCTGCAGTTATTTATTCAGCAAACTTCCATGATATTTCTGATATAAACTACTATAGCTTTAAAGAAAAAGGTATTTTGAAATTTATGCTGCTATGTGAAGATGAGCAAAAATTTTTACACTCAAAACTTTCTGTGAAAAGGAATGCTTTAATGTATTATACCTAAAAAAGTAGCTAGTTCAGCAGCATCTGGATAGCATTTAGACAGATGTATGATGAATGATGATTTGACAATATCTGAAGATAGATGACTAGTTAAAACAACATTTGAAAAGCAAGTATTTATTTAAAACATAGTAACTATGTGGGCTTTCAGGTGTGTACTGAATATTCATAGTCAGTCTTAATGAATATTTCCTGCAAAAGTTCTCTGCCCCTTCACAGTGGCATATTTATCACATTTTCCCAAAGACAGAAACATTTTGCCATTAAAATTTGATTGCTTCACTTCCAAGTTATAAAGATTTATAGCATCTCTCAGGTGGTCTGAGAAGCATCACTAACTCAGAGGTATTGCTCTCGGGGACAATTGAGAAACTTTTAGATTTTGTTTAGATTAGAAAACATGTGCAGAGACCAGTTTTGGTTTTAACCTTTGCTAAAATCCCTGGATCTGCCATTGCAATTGGTCTGCACAGGTAGCCTTTGCTTTGCAAGAATCCTGTGTACTGAAGAAAAAATTGTTCAGCTTGGATACAGCAAAACTATCCAAGCTGAACAATAATGATCCCACAAAACACCTCAGAAGGTTTGCTCCCTACCTGCAAACCCAGCTGTTTAGACCAGGGACCTAATTTTCAGAATCAACTGATACTGTGATTTCCATGGGAGTCATTAGGAACACTGCACTTCAAAACATCAGACACCCTCTGCATTCTGAACAGCATTCCAAGAAAGTTCCCTTAATCCAAACCCATGGAAAGCTGCTGCAGCTGCTACTCAGTACTGAAGATGTCTAAAGTCATGAGGGGTTTCTAACTGTGGAGTGCTGCCAGGGCTGCTTCAGCTCTAGCCAGGACCTGGATTCACTGCTCCCTTTGCCATAGAAAATCCAATATTCCCTATCCAAGGGGAGCTTCTTACCTGGCCAGTGCTGGGTTTCCCTGGAGATGAGAACAGAATAGCCATACCAACTTCTCTTTCTAAACCTGGGGCACTGAGAATTGAGGATGAGACAAGGACCATCAGGATATCATTTAAGAAGGAGAGAAACCCTGGAGGTAGGCTGGCATTGCCTTCCTAGCCTTGTGTAGCTGTCAAGCTGATGCAGGGCAAGATTTTGCATATAAATAAATGCCGCAGGGTGATTTTCCCAGAATAATTATGGCTTGTATCCAAATCTCATTTACCTCCTCCCCAAAGAGACAAGAAAAAAGACAGTATCTGTATATGGGGGGGGGGGGGGGTGGAATAAAGATACTAAATGCAAGGATTTAAACAAATGAAGATAAGCTGATAATAGGATTTACAGAGTGAATTAACCTGCCCACCACCAGAACTTCACTGCCACCAGCGCCTGCTGACAGCACCTCAGGGGAATCCCCTGGGAATGCAGTCACTGCGGTTTGCCTCAGGTAATACTTGGTGTGGTCAAAATTTGCCAGTTGCTCTGAGCAACTGGGTGTAAAGAGATCATTTCTCTGTCCTAATTTGATTATGTGAATTTCTTAAGGAGGAAAACTAGTTTTCACATTTTGCCATTATTTTATTGCCAATTTTCCTAATGAATTACAAAGACCAAGAACCATGCTGAAAGCCAATTCTCACATAGTAAGAGTGAAGAAGAAAAAAAGCTCAGTAAAATCTGATTTTCCTCATCATTGGCTCTTTCATATCCCAATAATCCATTTTTGAAACACATTCTAATCTCAGGCACAGTGTGGGCATCCCAGCATACCTAGGAAAAATCTGTTACTGTGCACCAGGCGTGATATTAGAATCTGGCCCTTCCACTGTAGATGGAACATTTGCATAAAGTTCTTACAACTTTTTATAATAGCCATATTTTCTAATATTTGCAACTGTGCACATTTTAGCCTGGACTGCCTTTCATTCCACAGATGGCAATTATGAAAAGCCCTCACATATGGCAACTACAAAAATAAATTTGTCTGAGACTGCAAATGTGCAAATTCCTCACAGAGCTCAGCCCCCTGAACATGGTCCCTTTTCTGAAAACTTGGGCCAGCCTTAGGCCCTACCCCCACAGTGAAGTCAGCTAGCAACGTCAGAAAGTCACTCAGACGCAAGAGATGTCAATTTTTATGATTTTACACTCATTTATTTCTCCAGCTTGAGAGTGGATGAACTTTCTGAATATATTCAGGAAACCCTCTAGGCATATATTTAACTTCATACACAGAATTAGCCCTGGGGAGATCAGTCACATCTCTACTTGGACAGATTACCAACATTTTGTTCAGATTTTTCTTTTCTTCCCTCCAACCAAGTCTGTACTTGAGTTCACAAGGTACAATACAGGCTGTATCCAGTGGCCTTTCTGAGCAGCTTTCACTGCTCTTGCAGGAAGGCTGAGGAGGGGGCCAGGTTTAGCCCTGTCCCTGGGCTGGCACGGGAGGGCCCTGGCAGGAAGGGGCTGGTATCCAAACACACACTGGGTATCTTAGGATGTTGGATGCTCTTCACCAGTGGAGCTCCTTAAATGTCTTTAAAATGATTTTCAATAGCACAGGTAATTTTTATTCAGAAAGACATAATCTGTTGTTTGCCAGTTCATTCTCTTAAAACATTCCAGTCAACTCCACTGCAATCTCAAACACCAACTACTTTGTTTTCAAAGGGCTGCTTAACTTAACATCTAAGTACGTGTTATTTTTATTAAACCTAGATAGAAAGTATGCATTATCTTGCTTTTTTTAAACATTACCTATAATTCCTTAGTCCAAACCCTCCATTCTAACATCAACTTGTTCAATAGCTACAGAGGCTCTAGAAATATGGTATGGTCTTTCTTTCCATGCATCTGAGATCAGTGCAACTTTCTGCATGATTGATTGGCCATACAATCTGGAAATGTTAAGTGCTAGATAAATGTATTTTATTATTTTGCCTTACTGAGATGCTCACAGCACTTTCATTTTGATTTTTCACCTGTTGTTGACTAAACTGTCAACCAATACTGGCCTCAAGATTTACACTAATGTCTGCATAATAATTTTCAGAGCTTCAGATCAAGCTCCAGAACATCTCTGATCTTTGGTAGGAATCCAGTTCCAGGTTTTTTGGAGCCTGCTGTTTTTTAATAATACAGTAATAACTTCATTTTTTTTCATTTACCGCATTTTCCTCCTAAATCTCTCTGAGAGGCAAAATACATATCATTCCTACAAGGGCATTAATAACCTGGCGTGTTTTCCTGACTTATCTTTCCAAGTCTGTTGTCTAACTACATACTATTTATTTGACAAAAATATGTAGAGAAAAGGCTGAGTTCCAGACCCACACTGGCATAAATCTGCACCATTTCCTTGGAAGCAGCAACATTCTGCTGATCTCAATTACATCTACAGCAGGTGATGATTTGGTGTGAACATGTTAACCCTTGTGCCTGCCTTCAGCACACATATACATAAAAAGAATAAAAGCTGAAGTCTTCTCTAGTTTGGCAGTAAATACTTGACTCCTCCAAGTACTCATCAGCAAAGTGCAACCATCTCTACTGTTTCTGGCTCTAGTAAGTCCTGACTTGAGGAATACCTTGTTTGCTTTCATCCAGCCACTGCAACAGGTTCTCAACATGGAGCTTTTGAACTGTGCTATTGCTGTCCTGTTAACTCAACATCCCTCTGCACCTTCAAACCACCTCTAGTCCTGCTCAAGGCTAGCAGCCCATTTTCAGTTGCTGTTCTCATCAAGGATAGTAAAAGCCTTCAAATCTCAAACAAAACTAACTTGTCTCAGTAACATCAGGACATAGTATTTGGTCTAATTTACACCCACTGAAATCCTAGTAAGGCACACAGGATACAAATCAACTCACAGCGTAGAGTGATAGTTTTCATTACATGCCAATGAAATTGACTTTTCCAATTAAATAAACTGTGCAACTCTTTTCTTCTGATAGTACTTTTCTTTAAGCCTTCAGATGTTCAGTTCCTCTAGCTCCTCAGCATTTTTCCTCTGAAAATAAAGCTTTTGTTCGTAACAAAGATACTGCAAATCAGTGTTTCCCAGCACCCTTCTCAACTTCTTTCCCCTTATCTTTCCAATAATTTTCATGGTATTGAAAGCTAACAGCTTTGTTTGCCATCCTGCCTTCTTGTGCTATTATACATCAAAGCCTTAACAACAGCTGCTTTGAAACACTGTACATCATCACTGAGCCACTTTGCTCATTGAAGAAACAATAATTAAGAACAGTTTGTTTGTTTTCAAGTAAACAAAAACTTCAACACTAAAAATTCAACTGAGAGACTCATCTGGCTCTATTAATTCATCTCACCTGGCTTCCTTGAAACAAAATAATCCATACACAGCAGCTGTTCCAAAAGGATAGGCCTCTCCTATAAACCAGACCCAAATATAAACTCGCAATAGCTGTGCTTTAAGTACTGCAGGAGTTAACCAGGACAGAATGCTCAGTCAGAATGGCATTTCCTGTCTCCTCAAGGTTTTCCACAAATCCAGGCAGCAGTACCCAGCTCATGTACACTGGGGAAAACTTAAATCAGGAGCCTTTGCAGACAAGTGTATGCACAGTGGCAGCAGCATTTTACAGCATTGGTCTGTATAATGTTTAAATCAGACCATGAGCACTCATGGGGAGGAACCGTATTTTACTCTGGTCCTGAGTGACAGGTAAGGAACAACAGAGTTTTGATTCTATCTAGACTGGGTGTGTAGTGCAAACAACATTGATGAATGTTGTTCTAACACCCTGGTTTAAAAACCTGTCTTCTGAAAGAGTAAAGATCTCCTGTCTAGACAGAAACTCTAATTTTTCTGTCTGGTCAGGAAACCAAATCATACAGCACTGAAGATTACACAATAGAAATGAGGGGAAAAGGAAAAAAGCAGAGAGGACTAGCAAACTTACTAATTTACTTTTTCCCAAGACTGGGGAAAGGTAAAGATTTTCTAAACACATTTCGAGCATCAAGCACAGAAAAATCAGATCCTGTTGTAACCACAAGGCAGTGTCTAGATTTGTGTTCATCACTATCTGTATGTGTGAACCAAAATCCAACCGTTCGTCAGAGTACCCACCTTTCTCCTCATCATCCCAGAAAAAGAAATTTTCATGACAGGGTTATTGTATTTCTACAAGATGCAAGTCCATGAGCCCACTTCCATGAAACACTTCATTTATCTATTTGCAATTAGGAGTGAGCTCACATTTATATTAGAGGAATTTAATGACTGATAAGTGACAAAAACACTTTTCTTGTCAAGTGACCTACTGCAGTTGTTCCAGCAATGCTGGTAGTGTTGTGTTTGCACAGCTTTCTCTGTACCTGACACCAGGCAGGAGACTGTCCCAAGTCATTCACATCACAGACTGTCCTATTCGGATTCCTCAGCAGATTCTTCTGGCTGCAATACCTTTTGGGACTGTATAAAGTAAACATTGCTAAAATGGTTCTGTCATTGTGCAGTTCTCAGCTGAAGTTGCCAGGACAGTGTATGGATATGGCACAATTCTTCCCTAAAGGATGTGTGCTGTGTGTGTAGCTTGCTGCTCATTCCATCTACCAGTGAAATGAGCAGGGTATTACAGAAGAGCACAGTTGAAACAAGGTCAGGAGGTCAGTTTTCTCCAGGATGCTGCAGTGAAATGGACTGTGAAAAGCTCCTGCTGCGTATGAGAGCAGGAAGAAAGGATATTATAACAGCCATGCTTAATACAAGGTAGAACCAGAATTTTAAACACAGGCTGATGATTGCATTTCTCTATTGGAATTCAGTATAACTGCATCTAAACATGCATAGCAAAACAACTCCTAGAGCATTTTTCCTGACCTGTAAAGAGTGAAGAGGTTGCCCAAGAGTCTCCCTCCAGAAGTCAAGGAGATGAAGGTGTGCATATAAATGCAGCACCCTCAGAACTGTGAAGGGTGAAGGGCACAGGGTGAAGGTGGCAGCAGTTCAAGTCCCAGCATCTCCATGTCTCCATTTTGCAGTTGTGTGATGCCCTCTTCGTGCAGTTTTATCCCAGAGCAGGACAGGCTGCTAGTGCAGCCCTACACTGTATTGGCACTTCTGCATGAACAGAAAATTGCCACTGTCCTGTACCTCCATTAACACACATCTGCCTCACACATTTCAGTGTCTGTGCAAAGGGCACAGCAGCAAAGAGTAAATATACAGTATACCTAGGGCAACTGGGATGTGGGAGACAAGGACTAAGGACATCTTTCTGACTAATTAGGATGATAGATTTCAGTCCTTGGCTTTTTTTTTTGAGGATGCTTTCATGCCAGCTAGCTCTCTGTCCTTAAGAAGTACAGGGAAAGATCGGCCACATCTAACTCTGATATTACCCTTTAATTCCATGTTGGAGGTTTTGTCTCCTGCAAACTCTTGAAGAAGAAATATTTGACCCTAAACAAAAAGTTCCAACAGATTGGATGGCATTTTTTGTGCTAAAAATAGATTTGGAAAAATTCCCGAACTGGGCCCCTTGCCTAACAATTTAGCTCTTTTTTTTTTTTTTTGAGTGAAGGTATTTTTGTACACAGTGTAACAGAATTCTTCACAGTCCTTCCAGGACAGATCAATGTCTAATAATTTGGTCAAACAAGCAGTAATACATGACCAATAGATTAATCATTTGTCCTTTAGAAGTTCTGCTACAAAATAGGAATGTTTGTTTCCTCTTTGGGTGGGAGGGACAGATAGCAGACTTCCAGACAAACAGGAAACATTTGCTCAAACCTAAGGTCTTTGTTCTCTCCTCATTACAGAGTATGCTCTCCCCTGGCTTTTCCAAGGCTCCTCTGGCTGGCTGTGCTGGCAAGAGCCCAGCTACAGTAGCACAGCATTGAGAAGACAGAAATGATGGTATTTAGACAGGGAGGGGTGCTTCAAAAGCACTTCCATGACATCTCCATCTGTGTAGGACACCTGCAAGAGAATCGGGATGAGTTGGAGTTCTGGACTCCAGCTGGACTCTTTGAGGCTATTGGATGTCCAAACAGGAAGATCTGTACAAACAGAAAATCCACTCACCACCTCAATAGCCACACTTGCCTACAGCACCTGGTCACAGTAAACTATCTCTTTGTGTGCTGCAGCCTTAAAGTTGACAGATTAATACTTGGGAATGAAGCCACCATCGACTGAAGTAGTTCAATTAGTATGAGAAGCAGCAGCCCATCTGCTCACTAGCAGGGGCCATGGAAACACATCCCTTTGCATACCTCACTGCTCCCAGGGAAATCAACAGCTCTGGCCTGAGCGTCAGAGCACCACAACCTGCTGCAGTGCTTGGCAAAGGAAAGAGCACAGCCAATGGCAGCGAGCTCATTGCAGTATTGCCACAAAACTAAAAGACGCTCCATGGAGAAGAATAACTATTTCATTTCCATTCCAGGCAGAAAGGTCTCTGCTAGAGCAGCAAAGCTCCTGCAGAGGCAGAGGAGCTAGAGTGAGGGCAGGAGCTGTTTAGCCACATTGTGCAGGCTGCCAGTTGCAGGTCATGCAGCTTTCCACAGCTCACCAGATTCAAGACAGAAGAGAGCCCATTGTTCTATACAGAGGATCTCCAGGGGAACCTGAACTGTGACTGAGTTCACAGGCCACTGGGCTTTAGAGAAAGGCAGTGCAATAATCCTACACCTACAAAAGAGAATGAGATGGCTCAAACAAGTCAGGCAATTCAGAACAGCACTGCTGCTCTCGTCAGCCAAACACTCCAATTATGCAAAAGGTCACAGCAAAAATATAATTCTGATTTTAATCTGTGTACAGCAGGAGCATTTGGGCAACCTAAGCCAGATGTGGTATCTTCATATTTTACAGCCTCTTACAGGATTTCCTTTCATGAACTTGTCTTTATAATACTGTATTTAATCCAGCTATACTTTTGGTATCCACAACATTTTTGAGCAACAAGTCACACAATTTAATAATGAGTCTGGGGAAAAAAGACTACTTCTGTTTTAGAACCTGGTTCCCAGTATTATCCCCACTACAAAAAACATTTACTAATCCTTCCCTTCTCACTATTTCCTACTTACTATTGTAGTATATGGTAGAGATAATTCATGCTATTAATGTATAAAATATTGTAAGATCCAAACTATGTCTTTTGACCACCCTGGCCGGGAGCAGTGTCTTATTCATATACATCTAGTTCCCAGGACTACATTGAGATAACATCGAGTTCTTTAACGTAAGAATGGAAGCTTCCAGGGTGATAATAACCAGCTTCCCTGGGTCACCGGGACCACTCCAAAGTGATTATCCCCTCGAAGATTACATCTACCACCTACCAGGATGATTGACCACGGCCACCCTGATGCATGTGAATTCTGACTTCCCCGAAGTTCTCTGACAACATCGAGACACCTGGACGGGATCTTTGTCTACCTCTGCACATGTAAAACCCCGGTTCTGCATGTGAAGAGACACAAAGAACATTCGGTCATCTCTGCCTCAGGCAGAATAAACCGTATATGAACTTGCTGCGCGAAACAGCATTCGTGAACAGGGGGAGACTCTGACATTCGCAGGTCAGATCCGTGTCTTCACCCAGTGCCAAACCCAGACTCGACGCTGCCCTTGGCTGTGGTGGTTTTTGATGACCGAAATTCGGTCTCGCAGACAAATTAATCAATCTTCACTAAATTGTCTTATAAGTTTGGCTCTTGATTTGATCATTTATAACACTATTTTACAGGCTCTTTATTTCATACCACTACAGTTTTCTCTTCTCTAAGATGAAGACTTGTCTTTGTCATTCCTTGTATGGAACAGCTTCAAAAATGCAATAAACCTCGTTGGGCTCCTCATCTATCTTTCTGAGGGGAGAGGTGCCAGAATTGCATCTGAGATGTGGACTCTGAGCACTGGAGTGATGCAGTCACACAATTATCCAAAACTACCTGGAAGTAATAACTACCACTTCAGTGCCCTTTGTGTTACATGTACAGATCAGGAGTGGCGTCTACAATGCAGAGTAATTTCCATTTTCAACACTTCATTTATCATTTGATCCCTTAATCACCTGTTATTTTGAGATCCCCCTATACCTCTTCACAGCCACTTTAACTTTTATTACCACAAACAATGCCATGACTTAAGCAAATACCTCCTCATTCCTGATACACTTGCCTGAGACTATGAGTAGGTGATGAGCTCTCCCTGGGACATGCCAGTGATCTCGTCCTCAGTGAAAATTAACTCTTTAGTCCTTCTTTTTTGTTGTTTTTGTATCTTTTATCAGACTTCAAGTCACGTTTTCTTTGTATCCTTTGACTGTTTTGTTCTTGTAAAGGCATTCAGCGAAGAGACCTCATTTGAACTTTGTGGAAATCACACAGTTCCTACCTTAAGGCATTTTTCAACATTTTGTGCATTTAGGCACCAGATTTTCTCTTAGATAATCTCACATTAGACTTATGTATAAGATACAGGTTGAAAACACCAACTGTGGACATACTTTAAGGAAAGAAGAAGTACTAGGCCTAATTTTCATCAATTGCACTGTAATATGACACATCTACACAAGGTAGACAGAAAAAGAAATCAGCTACTTACCTGGTCACCTTGAGAGAAAATACAGCTCTTTTTACTGAAAAATAATCTGTAGTGCACCTTTCAAAGAGGAGCATGACTAGGTTTCCTTAGTGTGACATGTATCCACCTATAATGTCAATTAAGACCTGATGAGGTTCTTGAACAGAAAATAATTTACTTCCTTGAATGCTCACAGCAAAACACTCTCTCCCTCAAGTAAGTTCAGTTTTCCTTCATTTTCATCCCTCCCTAACAACAAAAAAACCAAAACAGACAAACCCTTTAAAACCTCCCACAACAGGAAAGAAAACACAGAAATTAAATGGCAGCCATAGCTTCTGGGAGCTCTTGAGACAGAACCTTCTTTCAAAAAGAAGGGAAATTACACAGTAATACAGAAAAATATGAGAAAGAAATATCCTCAAACTCTCTGGAAAAAAGAAGTATTTTCCACTTAAAAAGCAAGGGAGATGAAATAGGCACAATCTCAAGAGAAAGCAAAAAACCTACAGGAGCAAAATATATAAGATCTGTCAATCTTCAAACGAATCATGAGTAGATAGTAAGACACGATGGAAATACTATCTAAAACACTCCTACCTACGGCCAGTGTGAGCCAGTTTCCAGACACAGATGAAAGAGCTGGAGTCTAATTCTGGCAACACTTCCCTGCTTTGTCATGCCAACAGTATAATGGGAAAGGAAACATTGATGGGTGGAGGTGCACATGACTTGCCATGAGATATGAACGGTATTACAGGATGTGAAGGGCTTCTTAGTAGCTCTGCTTTGTAAGTAGCCTCAGTGTCATTTTGAACCACTCTGAGCTGCAGTGTGCAGATGAAAGTGGCTCTCACAGCCCTGCTTTGCTTTACCTTGTGCCACAGACACTGCTGTGCCATGGCACAATGTCTATCCAGGGGACTGCAAAAAACCCAGTGAAATTCCCATGCAATAAAGTCCCCCTTCAGCTTTAGTTGTGTAAATGCTATATTCCACTCTGCATGGCAGTCCCCACAGGCAGGCAAATTTTACTAAGCTGGGCTCTCCGTGAAGCCAAGTCAGGGCCCAGTAAAATGTTGTAAGGTCCTTATTCAGCTATCATGAGTGGTGTCCTCGGAGTGTCCCTTGGAATTACAGGACAGTGCTTTCCCTAGACAAAAACTGCAATCACTTTGACACTTGCTGCCAAGGTTGTAAGAGGCAGCAAGCAATTGCTGCTAAAATGCCCAGATCCTGAGAAGTGTGCAGTGCTGCTTAAAGCCATTGACTGTGTGCAACTTCCCTGATATTAGCCAAGATTACCAAGTCACTTGGCAGATCCCAGCACCTTTTTGATATTAAAGTGATGGGAAACTACTTAAATACCCATGCATTCATTAAAAAAACATCTTTTTTGGCATTTACTTCCAATTAACGCTTGTGCCTTAGCACAGCCAATTTTCCTCATTATATTCAAACGTTATGGTTGTGTGAACGACCAAACATGATTATGGAAATATTGGCTCCCATCCCCTGAAATGGGTATTTGTAAGGAGGCTGTCAATTGGAAATATTTGGAAATCTATCAGGAGTTTAAGCACATTTTAAAAGGCCATCTGTGTACAAGAGGCATGGCAGCAGAGGTGCAGTTGGTGACACTGGGCTGCAATCAGAGCATCTCCTTCAGCTGTGCTGAGCCACTGCCAGGCCTCGCTGTGCAGGCAGAAAAGACATGAAAAGCCAGGGACAACTACAAACTGAAAGCTAAATCATGAAGCTGCATCACCATCAGCTGCATATCAAGAAGGGAGTAATTTGCTTTCAGAAGCCAAAAGGCTAAATACAAGACCTGTTATTAAAGAGTGTTCACAGTACAAAACCAAAAGCTTTCCTGGCACTGGCACAACTGGAATCACAGCCATGTCTATCATCCAAGTGGTTTGATTTAGAAATGAATTCCATAAATTTTCAAACAGCTGCACAAGACTTAGCCTCAAAAATCTATTAAGGTAAATAAAGCATGAACCCTGCCTGTCTCCTCATCTAGTTGGACTTCACTGTTTTAAGCTAGCTGCTGGATTTATTTGAACTGCTGGATTAGATTTTTAGTGTGAGGGAATTATTCCCATTACACATGTGGGTTACAAACATTTCACTGTAAGAGACAGAAGGCTGGGTTCAAGCTTTCTGATGCGTTTTAGGCAGCATTCCACTCGGCTCAGCAGCAGCATCCTTCCAGCCACTCTCCCAGCCAACTGCCACAGGCTGAGTGCCCACAGGGCCTGGGGGGTTTGGGAACAGAGCTCCCCGTGCCCGGAGCATCTCTGTCTGCAGCACGGCAGGGGAGCTGTAAAGGAAAGAAGGGTATACGGGAGAGAGAGAGACAGGGGGAAAAGAGGGGTGATAGAGAGAGGAGCCCTCTGGAATCAGAGATCAATCCTCATGGAAGTAATGATCTATGCTCGATTTATTTCAAATCTGAGGGTACATTTATATGTTAATACAAGGTTCTGCGACGTGAGAATGCATAAAACTAGTTACGAAGTATTGTGTATAAGACAAAAGAGCTAACATATCTTCGGTCATGTAGCATAGCTTGGCAGAACTGTTAGCAGAACGTTCTGCCCCATATCTTCTCTTTACATCCTTAGAACGTCCTGCTTCACATCTCTCTTCCTGGGGTACATCTTGGCAAATCTTCTTTATATTGTTTGCCCAAGAGCAGCATGTCCCTGCTATCAAGCACGTATGCAGGGTTGTGCAGCTTGCTTCTATGCAGTGTCTGCTCAAAATGCTCTCTGCAGAGCGGCCCTGCTGTGCCCCGGTGGGAGCACTTCCCCTGCTGGCTGCAGGGCAACACCTTGCTACTCCAGCCACAGTAAACCCATACGTGGAATTAAGCAGCACTAGATAAATCTTGAGACCTGAGCATTTGAGCTTTTTCTTATGGGATTTGTTCTGTGCTCAACCTCTAATAGGAGGAATGCTGCCTGTAAGGCTGTGAACAACAGTAACAAGAGGAAAAATAAACAGGGAGAAAATAAACCTATTTTAAGTTTGCTGAGTGCTTTTTATGGTGACTTTTAAAATGTTATTTGTAACTATCTTCAAAGTCTGCTTAATTACAACATACAACAACATTAGCTTGCAAAAATAATACCTGAAATCTCACTCTAAAACGTTAGAAGATTTTTGACTCTCAGACAATGAAAAATCCAACTGCTCAAATTTTAAAGCTATTTTTACAATATTGAAAACTGCAACTATTTTTAACATTCATTTCAAACAGATCAAGTATTTTGAGTTCCAAATGTGCAATTAAAGCAGTCAAAATCAAAGCTAAAATCCAAGAAATACCACAGGGCATTTTATGGGGTCTCAGTGCAGCCAGTTTGGTACCCAATGTTTGAGAAATCTTCATGATTTCTCAATAATTTTATATTCATAACTTAGTTTCAAGTTTTAATGTTTGTGAGAGCAGACATTTTTCTGAAATGCCTTAAGAAAGCATAAAAAAATTAAATTCAAAAGAACAGAAGTAGGAAATCAGACTGATTTGTATATCCAAACAAACTGTAAGACTTGAAACACGTGAAGGGAACAGAGGGATTCCTTCCAGACGTTCATCGAGCAGATATTAATTTAGAAATATGTATACAGCTGTATGTGGCTGTACATGCCCTGGCCAACTGCTTCACACTTAACAAGAAAAAAGGAAACACAAAACTCCAGTTTGTGTGGTCTAAGACAGATGGGTAGAAACAAACAAGAGACAGATGCATAAACACAGAGGCCATGTTTGTAAGAACTCATTAATGCCAAATTAGAGGGAGGAACATGAGAAAGTCTGTACCAGCAACAACAGTGAGACTTTACCACTGAACTGTATTTTGTGTGAATCCAACTGGTTTCTTTCCACTCACAAACTCCTACTGAACCAACCACCAGGCTGTTCTCAGGTATTTTTGGTTGACTGAGTGCCAGAAATTATTTTTTAATGGGAGAGTTACTGATTGTGAGAGGCAGATGTTCAACCCTGTGTATTAAAATACATGTCCCTACAAGCTGTTTCCTGATGTACTTGTATGACCCACAATCCACTCAGGCAAGCAGGAGGGCACACAGGTGGCAAACCTCACCAGTAATCCCAGACTGAACTCTATTTTAATGAACCACATTCTGCACGATTTTATTATTTATCATCAAGACCAAAGTTACTTCTTCTGAAAATAGAAAATTGGTGCTTTCTGTCTGATAGTACAAACCTCCTGTTACTGACAATGACTTTAAGACTCTGGAATTAACCCCTCTTCCATGGTTTCCATCCAGCAGAGTGACCCTCAGTACAAATATGCAGGCAATAAGCTCTGCTCAGCACACCCAAGCTCTGCTCTGTCACATCAGGAAGCCATACCCAGAGTCACAGAGCTGATGCAATCCCAAGGGTTTTGCAAAGAAGCTGCTTAACACCACAACATAAGAGAAAACATAGGAGAGCCACTTGCTGAGGTGCCCTTCTGTGTAACAGGCAGATAACCAAAGACACTATGAAAGTCAAGAACATATCGAACACATCAGTGTGTGTGAAGAGATCTGCCTGGGATTCTTCAGCCCCGCTTCTGCCATAAAAATTAGCATTGTTTTGTGGAAAATGAATCTAGCAGATACATGCTTTCAGCCTGCAAAGGAACTGCTAGAAATAGGGGGGGAATGTTTGCTGTTTTGGTCAATCTGAACTCCAATAAGGAAACAAGCAGCAGCCCACAAGCCAGCATTGACAGGATGAATTGAGAAAGGCTGCCCATCTGACTGGGAAACTAAAAACTCAAAAGCATGAAGAATATCCTGCACTGCTCAACAGATGCAACAACAGCAGCCCCCTGGGGGCTGATGCTGTCAGCACAATGCCCAGCAGCCAACATTTCCAGATCAGCAGCCCCTCTTGGGTGAAAGGAAGGTCCTGACCCCAGCTGGAAATGGTGTTCATGAGAAATTCTCCCCACAACAGGTAACGACACTCTCGGGTCAGGAACCTTAGTTACAAGTTGCAGCCTAAAGTGCTGGATAATTCACCTCCCAGAAACAGGGTCAGCTTTGTGCAAAGTTGCTGAAACAGAGAAGGAGAATGCTGATGGGTGCAGAAAAGCTCTCTGGGGAAGTCAAAAGGATTTATACAAAAGATAGGATAGAAGCTAGAAATAATCAAATAGGAAACAGCAAAGAAAAACAACAGTTCTGCATAAAAGAAATTGCTCAACAGAGATTGAAAATAACTTATACATGTTTTTCTGCAGCCATGTAAGCAGTAAGATGGGGAAACTGCTTGCCTGCCTTGCTGCCCTACACACTTTGAACTGACAACATGAAATATGGGAATAATAAACATACAGGATGCCTAGTGGAAAAGAGTACAATCAGAGCCCCAAGAACATGAAAATCAAAGAATATATCAAAAGTGCAGTAAGCTGTACCAAGCAGTAAGTGGAATCATGTGTTAAAGAGTAGTTTAAAACTAACTGGCCAAGCCCTCTAGTCAGTTTAATAAGCTGTGATCCTATGAAACTGATATTTTGGACAAGAAGAAGTAAAATACTATTAGTGTTGTATTTCAACTGTGCAACAACATGGTGATGGGAGAGCTTCACTTATGCACAGTGCAGAATGGCAAACATACTGGGACATGTTGCCTGGAACCAGAATTTAATGGACAGCCAGGAAACTCAGAAAGGAGGAAGCAACTCTTGGCTTCACTGGAAGCAGTGCCCAGATCAGGTTTTCCTTCTTTTGTTTTTAAACAAGTAAAATTCTTGAAGGCAGCAGGAAGGGTGTTCAGAGACAACTTTGTTTGCAAATAAATCTTGCCTACTAGAAACTTAGGAGAAGCCTGAAGAACCCAGTGTTGCTGAACAGCAAAGTGGTTCCATGTCCAGATGGATAAACCAGAAGGGGCCATAAGCTCAGGCAGATACAATATTAATGACATAATGTCCTGGAGTGACTTTATGATGCTGAATTCTATCCCCACTTGCCTGTTTAGCCCAGAATTACGTTTTGCACCTTTAAGACTGGTTCTGAGAGCAAAGGTGGGGGGAGACCACAAGCACACAGTTTGTTTTCAGAAACTTCACTCGCTCCCCTGCATCCTTCTCCTGGACAGTGCTGTCTGCAGCATGGACAGACAGCAGGACAGAGCTTTCCTTTGCTTTTAGTTAGTTTTTCACAAGCTGAGGCAGAGAAGTTCTCTGGACTGTGGGTTTTCTTTTTCTTGGAACTGTTTGAACCTGCTCTGGACTGAACACCCAGAAAAGCACCAGCAGCTCTCACCCGTGGCCCACCAGGCTGGGCCTGGGCTGCGGCATTTCCAGCACCCGAGGGACTGATAAGAGACTGATAAGGGACTGAGTGAGCCAAGCTACAGCCCACAGAGGGACTTTGTGAGTGTGTCATCTCTTAGGAGTGGCAAGAGGTTTTATTGTTTAATATTGTTCATTTTTTGTCCTTGTTCCAGGTTGCAAGGCAAGAGTATTCTATTCCCATCTGTATGGCAGATTATCTTTTGTCAAATGGGCAGTTTGCCTTATCTCTCTCTGAGTAATCACAATCACTCCTCCCTTGGGATGGGACATCTGCTGATAACAGGCTATGGAATGTCACTGCATGACTGATAAGAACTACAGCATCCCAGTGTGAGATGTGAGCCCAGAGGGAGGAGCCAAGCATTCCTACCTGGATATAATCTGGAGATTCTGGAACACCAGCACAGCTTTCTCCACGGGATTCCCCAGAGGAACAGCAGCTGCCTCTTCTTCCACTGGATCTTCAGAGGAAAAGACTGCACCCTTTTCTACAGGATCACTGCTCCAACAGAACCAACCTGACACTCCAGGAGGGCTGCAGCCACGTCTCCAATTGGACTGCTTCCAACACCCTGACCCACAGGGTGTTAGGCTGTGTTCTGACTCTGTCAGTATTGTTTTAGTTTACTGAATTGTTTATTTTATCCTTTATTTTCTTTCCTATTAAAGAACTATTATATCCTTCTCCCATAATTTTTGTTGTCTGAGAACCCTTTAATTTAAAATTTATAGCAATTCGGGGGGGGGGGGGGGGGGGTAATTTTCTCCATTTCAGGGGAGGCTCCTGAAGCAGACACCTGTCTTTCCAAACCAAGACAGTGCTGGTGAATGCTTTTCCTGTTAAATAAACAGGTTTTTTCCACTTTCCTCCAAGGAAATCTTTTCCCAAACCAACTGCAGGAGGGGCCACTTGGATTTGCTTTCTAGAGGAACCCCAGTTTGGAGGTTTCCTCCAAAATTTGCCCTAAACCAGGACATATAAAAAAACCCCAAAAACACTTGAGGAACAGCTTTCAAAAGACACAAAAAACACAGATGAAAGAATTCTGATAAGAATCTGTAGGTCATAAAATGATGAAGATGTAGAAGAAGGACTTAATGACCATAAAGCTATAGATGGGAAGAAAAAAACCAAACCACTGTGCATTTCTGGTAGAGGAGATTGGATAGACTCCAACTCTGGAATCTCCTCTCTTTCCAGCAGTACACAAGAGAGTCTATGTCAAATCAAACTTAATGACAGAAGACACTCAAAAAGAATTGTCTGATGAGCAAATGAGCAGCAACAAGTCACCAGGACCATATGATAACTGCCTACAGCAGAAGAAACTGAAGACTTAACTACCAATGGTGCTGTTTAACTTCTGGCTTAAATTTGCTTTGATCCCAAAGGAGTTCTGGGCAATCATGGACTAGAAAGCCAAGTAAATTGGTGAAAACTGTTTTAAAAGAACAGAATGAGTCCCTTTATAGCCAAATTGGCATTGCCAGAAACAGATTTTGTGAAGGAAATTTTGCCTCATTATCTACCAAAGTATTTTCTACAGCTATCAATAGGTATACTGACAACAGAAATCCAGGCTATATTTGTATACTCAAAGGCATCTGACAAGGCCTTAGCCAAAAAACCTTTAAAAAAACCAGCTGGTATAGAGCAAGAAAGTCCTCACATTAATAAAGAAATGTTTAAAAGCAGTAAAGAGAAGTACATCTTTAAAGAACAAGGAGGTGATGAAGGTGACTGATGTGATTTTAGGCAAAACAAATGAGCAGAGAAACAGAGGGGGCATGTTTTGCTGTTTGTACCCTTGGGGTCCCAGGTAGAGTGACCTCTGCACTGCTGTGTCCATAACCAGCCCACAGGGTATGCTCTCAGCAGGAAATACATACACCCAAACAGATGGCTCCCCCACCTGCCAAAGCAGAATCTATTACATGGAAGATGGCATTTATCAAAAGAGTTTTCCTGGCAAAAGGCAAAGATTTAAATACCTGGTAGCTAGTGGCAAAAGAACCTTTGGAAATTTATTTTTTTCATCATAAAGACTTGTCAGGTATTCCTGTAAAAAGTTTTGGATGAAGAACCTGAAATACTAAAGAAAGAGTGGGTTTATATTTCACTTCAACTGTCATGTTATCTTATGCACTTTTACTAAAATCAAATAAAATCAAGAGAGGCCCTCCATCCACAAAGACATGCTCTCAATTTAGGCCTAAACTAGCTTTCAGTTTTTCCACAGCTAATATTCACAGCAGCTTTTAGAGAACTTAAAGTGGGGAAAACCATCCCCTTTTGACTCCTGTCATGGACTCTGCTCATCCTTCTCCACCCCAGTTAGTTTCCTTAGTTCGTTACTTTCATTTCCCAAGCTGTGCTTTGTGGATGTGCAGATTTGAGCTGCCTGAGAGCTTCTGGAGTGAAACTGCTGGAACGGAGCTGCATTTCTGCTGATGCTGCTCAGAGCAGCAGGGATGACACAGGACGGGGTCCTTGCGGCTCTCTGGCCTCTGCTGCCCATGAGATGTTACTGCCCGTGGGCTCTCACTGCCCCCTGGGCTCTCAGTGCCCCTGTGCTCTCACTGCCCGTGGGCTGTCACTGCCCGTGGGCTCTCACTGCCCGTGGGCTCTCACTGCCCCCTGGGCTCTCACTGCCCCCTGTGCTCTCACTGCCCGTGGGCTGTCACTGCCCGTGGGCTCTCACTGCCCGTGGGCTGTCACTGCCCCCTGAGCTCTCACTGCCCCCTGTGCTCTCACTGCCCCCTGGGCTCTCAGTGCCCCTGGGCTCTCAGTGCCCCCTGTGCTCTCACTGTCCCCTGGGCTCTCACTGCCCGTGGGCTCTCACTGCCCCCTGTGCTCTCACTGCCCCTGTGCTCTCACTGCCCGTGGGCTGTCACTGCCCCCTGAGCTCTCACTGCCCCCTGGGCTCTCACTGCCCCTGGGCTCTCAGTGCCCCCTGGGCTCTCACTGCCCCCTGGGCTCTCAGTGCCCCTGTGCTCTCACTGCCCCCTGTGCTCTCAGTGCCCCTGTGCTCTCACTGCCCATGGGCTCTCACTGCCCCCTGTGCTCTCAGTGCCCCTGTGCTCTCACTGCCCCCTGTGCTCTCACTGCCCCCTGGGCTCTCACTGCCCATGGGCTCTCACTGCCCGTGGGCTCTCACTGCCCCTGTGCTCTCACTGCCCCTGGGCTCTCAGTGCCCCCTGGGCTCTCAGTGCCCCTGTGCTCTCAGTGCCCGTGGGCTCTCACTGCCCCCTGGGCTCTCAGTGCCCCTGTGCTCTCAGTGCCCGTGGGCTCTCACTGCCCCCTGTGCTCTCAGTGCCCCTGTGCTCTCACTGCCCATGGGCTCTCACTGCCCCCTGTGCTCTCAGTGCCCCTGTGCTCTCACTGCCCCCTGTGCTCTCAGTGCCCCTGTGCTCTCACTGCCCATGGGCTCTCACTGCCCCCTGTGCTCTCAGTGCCCCTGTGCTCTCACTGCCCGTGGGCTCTCACTGCCCCTGTGCTCTCACTGCCCCTGGGCTCTCAGTGCCCCCTGGGCTCTCACTGCCCCTGTGCTCTCAGTGCCCCTGTGCTCTCACTGCCCATGGGCTCTCACTGCCCCCTGTGCTCTCAGTGCCCCTGGGCTCTCACTGCCCCCTGTGCTCTCAGTGCCCCTGTGCTCTCACTGCCCCCTGTGCTCTCAGTGCCCCCTGGGCTCTCACTGCCCGTGGGCTCTCACTGCCCCTGGGCTCTCAGTGCCCCCTGGGCTCTCAGTGCCCCTGTGCTCTCAGTGCCCGTGGGCTCTCACTGCCCCCTGTGCTCTCACTGCCCCTGTGCTCTCACTGCCCCTGGGCTGTCACCAGGCTGTGGCACACAGCACAGGAAGGGCTGCGCCCGCTCCTGGGGCTCTCCCTGCTGTGAAACCTGGTTCTGCCCCTGACAGCAGCGGTAGCAGCAGCTTCCAGACTGTTCCAGACAGAAACATCTATTTTAACCCCTTCAGCTGAAAAACCTCAAGCTGCCTATTCTGAAAAATTGTCATGGAAATTGCATGAAATATTGTTGGCCCTGAAAGGAGAATGGTGCTTCCAAGTGCCACTGCTGGAAAAGCAGAAAGAGCCTCACTGGAGACAATCAGAACCGAGGCAGAGCTCTGTTAGCTTCCACTGAAATGACATGAAAAATTATCCACAACAATAGAGTGAGTTCCTCCAAAAAGGTAATGAGAGAAACAACTGCTCACTTTTTAAAATCTTAAAGGTTTACTAAACCTTAACAAAAATTACAACAAAAGGACTAAATAAGGAGAAATTCTCGGGCTGGGAGCCCCCTCTGTGGCTGCCAGCCACATGGCTCATCTACAAAATGGATGCTCTGCCTTTTATATCCTTAGCCCCTCTGAAAGTTTTGTCAGTCAACTCTTTCTCTGTCATCCATTGGTGGACATTACTTTTTTACATCTTGATTGGAGGTCTGGTGTTTTGCTGCTCCTCCTTGTACCAACCCAGCCTCCTCTAAATGCCTTGACTACTAAGGCTATTACAAGGGGGGTAGGGAAAGAGGACTATGGAATCACATCTTACAATAACATTACTATACATCTATATAATATCTATCTCTTAATTGTGAGAGCCAACTATTACATTACTTACCTATAACAGTAATATATTTTCTATTATGAATATAATAGGAGAAAAACCCCAAAATATCTAGTTCATATGAAAAATGTTAAAAGACTTTAAATACTGAATATAAGATAGCAAAATTGACTAAGTTCAGTTCTCTTTCAAAAATAATTTTTATCCTGCATAAAAAAAGAGCTATATCCCTCTCTGACTTTTCCTTGAAACAGTCCATGTGAAAACAAAATAAAAAATATTGTTTTCTGACATTCTGAGAGCCAGTAGAGTGGGATCTCTCTACTGCTATTTGTAGAGGTATCCTAGGTATTCAGATAATTTATTTTTATCATGTTCCTTGATCCTCAAAGTGTTATTAAATTTTAGAAAATATACTGAGAATTTAAAGCAGATGTGTCCCAGTCAACATTTCACACACCTTATGGAATTTGCTTGCCTGGAGCTCCGCTCATGCAAGTCCATCGGTGGGTCTCCAACCCACTCACCAAACACAAAGCTGCAGAAAAACTGAAATACTCAGGAACTGTTATCAGGAAATTTGCTTTCCAACACTACTCAGAAGATACCCATGAACATTGAATAAAATTACATCTATTCCAAGGAGATTTTGATGCAGTTCTCTATCTGTATAAAATGACAACAGAAAAACAGAATTCAAGAATTCCTATATTGGTAAAGGAAATAGATAAGGAAGTACCTAGCCTACAAACTATGACAAGACACTCAATTTGCAGCATGTTTTTTTTCCACTCCACACTTCAGGCCCATCAACATTTGTTTCACACCAGCAGATTCTATGAAAAAGATTCCCATTTAAAATAGCATAAACCCCTGTGTCTGGTCCTTCCTGCTATTCATACCACTTATGTTTTTACTGATGTATAGTAAAAATCAGGTAAATATTATTTTTATTTGGCAGTGGCTAGGAAGATGTTTAGTGAACATAGCAACAAAAAAAATTAAATAAAAAACCCAGAAGTAACTTTAAGAAATATAAGCTCTTCAGAGTAATATAGTGTTCTATCATTCTAGCATTAGTATAGGTATGTTCCATCTGATTTCTTTGAGCTTGAAAATAGCAAGGTTAATTATGTGAAGAACTGTAACAAAAGTAATTAGATTATAATGTAATTATATTTAGGGGAAATAAAATCTTTATAAAAATCCTAGAGGCTAAGAAAGGCCTCAGGAGATGGGAGTGGAACTGTTAAGAGGCCCTAACTATTACGTCAAGTTATTTGAATCCAGCTGTGCTCATTGAACAATAATTAAAAAGGAAAATTGCCTTATTTTAAAATACAAGATATTTACTGGGTATGGAAATCAATATTCTGCCTACCAGGAAGCTGGCAGCCTGTTAGCCACAAACCAGAAGATTCAAGGCATCCTGAACAGAGTGGTGATGGGAACAGAGAGTTTCTGTGGTTAATGAGCTTTTTTAGCACCCTGAGCAGTGCACCTGTAACAGACATGGGAATTATCCAGGGGCAGGGAGGGGAGGAAGTACTGCAGTCTACAGCTGCCAGAAAGAAACGAAGAATTCTCCAGTTTTGCCTAAAAATGATGAAGAAGTGTGAAGACAGCAGACACCACCCTGGAAAGGAAATGAAAGAAAGGTCCTACTAGGATTGGACTAATTTGAGTGCAGCAGCTGGCACCTGAAACAGAGGGTGCCCCAATTCCAGCTCTGAGGCCCTGGGTGTGTGCCACACACAGCAGCTATGCTCACAGCACTCTTTAAAAGCTTCACCTTGGCACCCTTTGGGCTCCTCACCACACTTCAGAACTGCTTTAGTTTTCAAATAATCCTTATTTCTGTGACATCCCATTTGGGAGCTGGAGTTTGAAGTGGAGTTTGCCCTGCTGTGGAATTTCTACAGCCTGGTAGAAGTCAGCACAAATCACAGCTGGCCAGAGGCTTCACTCACATGCAGCTTACACTAAGTCCTCCAGCAACACTAAACTACACAACTTTACAAGGCATTTTGTCCAATATATTCTTGTAGCAGGCACTGAAATAATACATCTCTAGGCTGCATATCAGCAGTTCAGGAGCCTGGCTGCTCTAATCCCCTGAAGGCCACTTTATCCTGGGAAAACAAGCCTTGCAACATGCTATCCACAGCACCCCTTGCACCTTCCAAGAGGGACAGAGTGCTAAGGACAGACACTTCTCACTCAAATACTATGCTTCATTTCATTTAAAGCCTTTTATGTGACAATCCAGTCTGACTGAAGCAGGTAATTATTTTAAGCTATTCATGATGTCACTTGAATCTGAGCTCTGAATGTAGGACTTTTAACTGTCTCAAACTTGACCAAACCTGGAGCACCCATTTTAGGCACCCATGCTTTCAAAGAGTTTGGGGGAGAAAAAAAAGCTCTAAACTTTGCTGATCAGTGTGATATGTGTGGCTGGTTCACTCAATGACAGCAATCAAGTTGTTTATGGGAATTTTTAAACATTAGGCCTCTTTTGGTTTTTTCCCAATTCTCTTATGAGGAAGAAGTGCTTTGGAGAAAAGGATTTGAAGATCCTAACTGCTGCAGTCTTAGTAAAGTTTAATTCAATCTTATACTGTTAATACTCTTGGCATGAACAAAGGAAAGTACACAGCTACAGCTAAGTACACTCTTTGGGAGCTGTATGCTGTGAAAGAAAAGTTTCAGCCTGGCAAAATAGAAAGGCCAATCTCAGAGGCCCTAAAAGACATAAGAGCCACTCCAGAGGGAGTTATGAGTTAATGACAGTTCTGACAGTTTTTACGAGATCACCTGAAATGCCAGAATTTTTGTCTATTGTCAATCGTATCCTACTGGATCAATTTACTGAAGCTTAAGAGTTTTTCTACAGAATTAGCTAGAAATCATGACAACTGGGATAGCAATGCAACCTAGGCTTTTCCAAATGAAAGCATTGAATATGAAGAAACACTTTTTGCCTCATGAGGCTATAAAAAGTAGTGGAAAACCCAAATCCTTGAAGTGTTTAAAAACTGGTAATGGATGGTAGTGGCAATACCCACCTAAGCAGTAAACAAGTCAGGATATTAACAGATCAACTCCCAGACAAAAAGAGGAGCACATGTGCAAGCAGGTGTGCTTCTATCTGAGGTCTAAGGGAAGTTGTGTATGGCTATGCAAACCGAAGTACAACACAGAAGCAGTACGATTTATGTATCCTGTAGTAACAGTAATAACACCTGTATCAATGGCTGATTTTTAGTTAATGCAGCCAAACGACTTCTATCACTCTCAGTTAGGAAAATCCTGCAAGTATTTTTAAATTGCCTGACTATTAATCCCACCTTCACTGCTGGGTAAAAACATCACAAATAACAACCCTGAGACGAATTTTTTCATCCAAAGTTCTTAACACTGTAATTTCCATTTTACAGATAGAAGAAACAGAAGAGTTATTTGTCTATTCCTGTTTAATGAGCCAGGAATCAGCTACACTGATTTCTGTCACTATAGGACATGAAATAACATGACGTGCACACACAGCTCTCCCAAGGTAAAAAGAGAACTTTTAATTTCTGACTCCAACATTTACAGATTTCCAAAAGTGACAGTGGATTGGAGGGTGACAGTGCCACTTCTCCAATGACACTGGACAAACCAACAGTCCATCAAATTTCTCCTCCTCCATAAAAGAATGTAAAACAATAAGTTATTTACAGAAAATGTGTGAGAAAGTTCATTACAAGAATGTAAACATCAGAAGGCTTAGAAAAACTTAAAAAACCAGGGTGACAGATTTCAGCCTCTAAAAGCCTTTAAGACACTACCCAGCTGAGCATGGGGTCAGGATGCAGCTGAGGCAGACTCAAAGGAAGGTGCTGTGCCCTGAGAGCAGGTAGAGCTGAGTGTTCCCTTCGGCTGCTCTGGCCAGCCAGCACAGGCACGGAGCACAGCCCCAGCCCCACCCCACTGCATTCTGCCTTCAGCAGCCTCTGCAGTTTGCCTGCTTTTCCCTCAACTGCTGGGCCTTGCAGGGTGTGTAACAAAGCACTGCAAGGGGTGAAGGCCAGCACAGAGGGGAGCCTTGCAGAGATGGTTTCCCTAAGAGAAGAAAGCCAGCACCACCGGCTGAGGAGGTTCCACTGTCATACCTTGTTTTCTGTTTGACAGGATTTCTTCGAGATTAGGAAGAAATTACTGTAACTGCTATTTTTTATAATCATAATTCCACTGCTATGCTTATACAATCTCTAAAATCTTTCAAATTTCTATAAAGATGATCCAGTGTATGACTAAATGTTTTATATTTTGAGCCTGGTATATTATTATCATTAGATGACATTCAAATTTGGACTGTCTTTTTCTGTAACTGAGTGTGATTGCTCTCACTCACCAGCATGTTCACACTACTTTATTTTTACTGGATAACGGAATTATTAATTTATAAGATGTACAGAATGTGCCACAGCCCCTATCATGCTAGAGAGACAGAGAAGGACAATGTAGAGCATGAGCACATGTTACTATTATAAAAGCAAATGCCATTTGCAGGCACTAAATTAGGTTTAAAAAAGATACATTAAGTGTTAGAGAAAGCAAATTTGGCAGTGTTCATTGTGTATTACTTTGATATCACAAGAAGAGTGGCTAATGCTAAGTGGTGTATTTGGCAGCTGCTAAGCCTTGAGGTCATTATAGGATTTCTTGGCACAACTGGATTATTTATGTGATGAAATTTCACTAAGACAGTTTTTTTTCTCCAGAATTCATCATCATGTCACTCAGGAAAAAAAAAATGTTGACATTAAGTAGTGTTTAGATAACATTCAAAAATTCATTGCTTCAGTGACAAACGCATTCCTTGTAGGAACATGAAAAACAACAATATTGTTCAATCTCTGAATTTCCAATATCAGCTGTCTGATGAATATTCTACATAGAAGGAAGCAAACTAAAAAAACCCCAAGCAATTAGTAGTTAAGCTCTAATTGTATAAATAAGGCTAATTATACAGATGGGAAATCTTTTCAGTTCAGAAAATCAGATGCTAAACATTCCTCCCATTGACAGAAAAAGCCTTCATACAAGCAAACAAGTGCATGAAAACCAGTGAGCTAATCATGCTGATCCTTCTATAAAGAACCGCCTTGCTCTTCAAAGGAAGAAAAAAACCTTAATTCTGTTTCTGTACTGGAGACCCACACAGATGCTACTACACTGAGGGCCTGTGTTTTGCAATGAAGGATATGGCAGAAGCAGAAAAGAAGGTAAATTGCAAATTACTGTTATACTCAGGATGCTGCAGGCAGAGGCAGCAAAAACAACCAGATGATGCTTCAGGTCATGCTGGCTGCACAGAAGAGGGGATTTCAGGAAGACTGGGCAAGTTACTTATACTGAAGGCCTGAAAATCACAGAATGCTTGAATGGTTTGGCTTTGCTTCAAAAAGACCTTGAAGCTCATTTAGTTTCAAAACCTCTGCCATGGGCAGGGACACCTTCCACTATCCCAGGCTGCTCCAAGCCCCATCCAGCCTGATCCTGAAAATTTCAGGGACTGGGCAGCCCCAGCTTCTCTGGGCAGCCTACGGCAGGGCCTCAGCACCCTCACAGAGAAGAATTTCTGTTATCTAAACAAAACCTACCCTCTTTCAGTTTGAAGTCATTACTCCTTGTCCTATCACTACATCCTTGTAAAAAATCCCTCTCCAGCTCTCTGTCTTGTAGGGTCCTTTTGGTACTGCAATGCGATGGAAGTAAAAGTAAATGCAAGTTCCATTATACACAGAGCCCTGAGCTCTGCAGTGGCTGACTGCTCTCAAAAGCAATTCCCCACACCACCATCCCCAGACAGCCAGCCTACACCTTGAGTACTACCATGGAACTCCAGCATACAGCTGAGAGAAAACCTGGCATCCTACAAGAGCCAGGGCCCTGCCCCCATCAGAGGCACACCTAGCAGTGAGCTGAGACCCCACAGCACTGACACAAACATTTGGGAGTCCAATTTCAGCCTAAGAGACCAATTAAGGGACTAAAATTAAACAGTACTTTCTGCAGCATCACATCTAACATGTACTTTTCATTTGCTAACCTGAATTGTGCATGTGTATATGAACTACAACATTCACTTTATTTCATTGGCTGTGACACCAGAGCTGCATGAGTGCAAATACTGGACAATTAGAGAAAGAGTTTAATAATAATATTATTCAACTATAAAAAAATTGTTCAATATAAAAATAATATTATTCCAATAATTACATTTGATTTCCACAAATGCTACCAAAACATGTAATACTTGAAAACCTCTTTCATGATACTTGCATTCTAAGTGGTAAGTGCAGGATACAGCTAGTATTTCTGTTCTATGTAATAAACTAGAAATGTTGGTAACATTCTCATAAGAGCATTGAAAAAAATTATATTACTTGAATACCACATTTCTAGTATTTGTACTTAATAAGAGGAGCCGACGTTATCTCAGTACTGAGGGAACCTCTTGGCTTTGAAAATTCCAATTTTGAAATTCCACTAAATTTAAGGCTGGTTTCAGCTTGTACCTCCAGACTGGCAGCAATGCTGTAAGGCAGTATGAACCATGGATTTTTAGGGAGGACTGCCAGCTGCAGGAATTCCTGAGGGCTGTGACTGAGCTGTGACAAGCAGGGGCTGCCACAGGAGGTTTGCAGAGGCACACTGCAACTCAGACTTACAGCATGGAAAACAGTAACAACTCTTATAAAGAGAGGGCATGTGCACAGTCCAGTCAGTGGCAAAATTCTGTTCTCATCACTCACTCCAATGAACAGAGTACACACTTTGTACCCTGATTTTCTAGATTTCAGCAGCACATTGTCCCAAGCACACTCTATGTGGACCAAGTGTTCCTACACACATGGAGCTTCACCAGCTGGACAGAGGCAGACAAGAACCATGTGTTTGTTTTCCATAATGCTATTTCCTTGTCCACAGTCTGACTGATGGACCAGACAGATTCCACAGGATGCATCAAGCCTTGAAAATTGCTTTGAAAATAGACAGCTACTCCTGGATGCTTGTCTAACAATATAAACATGTACCAAAAATGACATATGACAGGCTATAGAAGTGTCTGAGAGCATGAATCTGTGAAAGCAGCAACATGCTTTCTCAGAGTGCAGGTGAGCACAGCTGCTCCCAGTGTGTCATCTGGCAAATTCTCCTTTCCTACTGCACCATGTGCATCAGGAGGAAACCAGAACTATAATCCTCCATCCTCGTTCCTTCTCACTGTACATTTCATTCCCCCTTTTTCTTCCCTAAGCAATTGCAGGACTTGTTGTACTTCAGTCAGGTAATGGTAACTCACAACAAAGAAAAAAGTATTGTTTGCAGATGCCAAACAACCTATTTTTTTTTTCCCTCAGCCTCACACACTCTGCTGAGATATCCTGAGGCTGCCCTTCAGAGACTGTCATGGCTTAACCCCGGCCAGCAGCTCAGCCCCACACTGCCACTAACTCATTTGCCCCTGGTGGGATGGGGAGAGAATTGTAAGAGTAACAGTGTGAAAACTCAGGGGCTGAGATATAGACAGTTTAATAAGTACAGCAACAGCTGCACATGCAGGAAAACTGAACAAGGAATTCATCCCCTACTGCCCATGGACTGGCAGGTGTCCAAACATCCCCACTTCCCTCTCCTCCCCCAGCTCTGTGTGCTGAGCACGGCCCCACATGGGCTGGGACATCCCTTGGGTCACTTGGGCTCAGCTGTCCTGGCTCTGTCCCCTCCCAGCCCCTCACTGGTGGGGCTGGGTGAGGGCCAGAGGAGGCCTTGGCTCTGTGTGAGCTCTGCTCAGCAATGCCCAAAACATCCCTGTGCTACCAACACCCAGCACCCTGAGCTACCAATGCCCAAAACATCCCTGTGCTACCAATGCCCAAAACATCCCTGTGCTACCAACACCCAACACCCTGAGCTACCAATGCCCAAAACATCCCTGTGCTACCAACACCCAACAAACACCCTGAGCTACCAACACCCAACACATCCCTGTGCTACCACCACCCAGCACCCTGAGCTACCAATGCCCAAAACATCCCTGTGCTACCAACACCCAACAAACACCCTGAGCTACCAATGCCCAAAACATCCCTGTGCTACCAACACCCAACACCCTGAGCTACCAACGCCCAAAACATCCCTGTGCTACCAACACCCAACAAACACCCTGAGCTACCAATGCCCAAAACAATCCCTGTGCTACCAACACCCAACAAACACCCTGAGCTACCAATGCCCAAAACATCCCTGTGCTACCAACACCCAACAAACACCCTGAGCTACCAATGCCCAAAACATCCCTGTGCTACCAACACCCAACACATCCCTGAGCTACCAATGCCCAAAACATCCCTGTGCTACCAACACCCAAAACATCCCTGTGCTACCAACACTGCTTCCAGCACAAATCCAAAACACAGCACACAATAACTGCTGTGAAGAAAACTAACTCTTCACCAGCCCAAACCAGCACAACAGAGACACAGCCCGAACATCAACAGCATAATGGTACAGATATCCCTCTACTACCTGACCAAAAATAATGAGCAGATTTCTTCCCTCTGGCTCAGGTTTGGCAGAAATCATCGCCTCACCCTCTTGTGTAGATTGAGATTTCCAGGGAAATCCATGCAGAGTCAAGCACTGCTCATGTGACCACAAATGACTGAACTGTTACTGCTCTCTCTGTACAGACTTGTCCCATTGTTTAGGGAGCTGAAGACAGTAATGATAAAGGTTTATGTAGCACACAATAGTCAAGAATAATTTTAAGACTTGGTGTAGCAGCACTTTTTTCAAACTA
This sequence comes from Agelaius phoeniceus, assembly GCF_051311805.1. NCBI lineage: Eukaryota > Metazoa > Chordata > Aves > Passeriformes > Icteridae > Agelaius > Agelaius phoeniceus. The sequence goes on from NC_135273.1 coordinate 35,457,753, forward strand.
CTTAACCCAAGCAACGCCTGAAAACGATAAACTATAAAACTAAACCAGCTTTAGAGCTCCTAAATCAGGTGAAAAATGTGGAAGACACTTCCTAAGTCAAAATACTGATTCAATATAAATTTGCACAGTAATTCAAATGTGATCATCTACTTTTTTATTTTCCCTAAAGAGTTACCTTTGTACCACAGTTTCTCTCAATGGCTCATCCAACCTTCCTATTATGCTTGATTGAGTATCAGTTGCTGTTCTACATTTGATGTGAAAACTTCAAACTCCTTAGACTCGCTCCAGCACACAATGGGTGGTTTCAAAGAACTGGATCCTATGCTGCATGTCAGGTAACTTGGCCTGTCAAGCTGCATGTGCCTAGGAACATCATGGAAGCAAAGCCTGCTTCCAGCTGCTCTTGCTGCTCTTCTGTGTTGGTTTGGTACTGAAGAGAGGGCTGTGGTTTTAGTTACTGACACTCATCTGCTGTTTACATACAGAGCCTTGAATTTGTCTGTATTCTGCACTGCCCGACTGAGAGCAACAGCTTTGCTTAAATGCATTCAGAATTTAGCAGGTATACTGCAGAGGCAACTAATGATTTCTTGCAACCTGCTGATGCTTCCTTAGCCTCACAATTAGCTCACCCAGCTGCTTCCAGAGATGATGAGGGGATCCTTACTGGGCACCCAAGAGGAGCTGGCAGAATGTCTGTTCTGTTACATACTGTCCTTGAGCACCTTAATTTATGGGGCTCTGGTTTAGCTCAGGGTCACTTAAGAGACACAGAGGAAACCGGTAACAGCTTTTACCTGGGACTTTACAAGACCCGGTTTTCTCTCAGGACATTGTTTTCTACTGGTGACAATGACTTCCTCAATCAAGCCTCTCTCTGCTACTTGCTTATGATGATAAATATTCACAAACCTGGCAACATAAAGAGACTGGGTTTTTATTAGATTGCAACCTGCATGCATAAACTATATACTTATGCATCCTTTTCTGTTGGCATCTCTGAGTGCACTTATTTTAACAGGTATGTAAACTCCTTCTTGATGACCAAGTAATTTAATGACCACAGGAAGTTATACAATACATTATTCAAAAAAAGCCCACCAACAAAACCACCAAACAAAAAAACCTGGACATTTTCAGAGTCTGTCAAAAGCAAAGACTTCTGCAGATGAGTTTTACTTGAAAGTTGCTAAGAGCTTGACTGTCAGTGTAGGCTGTAAACAAGAGAAGTGAGAGAAGATGTTAATGTAGTCAACATCTGATTTATTTACAACAAATAAAGGAACATTCAGCTGAAACCATCCTCCTTCTTTGGTAAACTTGGCAAACATTTTCAAGAAGGCTGGGATTTGGGGTTTGCAGTTTGTTTGTGGGCTTTTTGGAATGGAAACATTTGAAAACTGTTTTGAAAAAAGAGATACCTAGTAGATAAAGCTGTTAGGGTGTCTTGGCAAGGCACTAAGACCACATCTGAGAGAACAGCCTGGAAGAACCTCGACTGTGCCTCTCCTTTTCCCATGAGAACCCTACAGCCTGTAAGGTGAACCAGTTGCTGTGGGCTGTCAATTGCATACACACACAGACTTTGTCCACTCCACTACATCAATACTGCATGGTACAGCTGAGCCAACTTCTAAAACCTGAATCTAATTATGCCACTGTGCTGGTCCCAGAAGGGGAAGGAAGGGAGGGAAAGAAGTAAAGTTCAAATGTCTTCAGCACTCTTTAGTGAAAGGGGGTGTGTGCATGTGTGCAGATCTCAGCAGCAGACACAGATTTGCATTCAAAACATGCTGCTGCACCCAACACTTCCTCCTGAACACTCACTTGGGGCTGAGCCCTGCAGATCAGTGCAAAGTACCTGATCAAACACCTCTGTTCTCTTGCAAGGCAATCAGGAAGGCTGAGTCTGTCCTCAGCAGTAAAAGTGGAAATAGCTATATGCTAATAGTCTGCTCTCTTTCCTTGATTCCTCAGAAGAGTCCTCACAAGCTGAATCCCAGCACAACAACATTGCAGGAGACAAATCTATCTTGTGTGGTCTGGCAAAGGAGGGGAAGAAATAATCTCTGCATTTACAGCAAAAGGCCAGGTAGCTCTGGCAAAGATGGCCACGCGGGGCCCAGGCACTCAGAGGCTGCTGTGCACAGCCCCATCACTCATCTGACATTGTCAAGAGAAAAGGGAGAGAACTGTTGTGTGCTTTACAGGATAGAGCTGAATCAAGATTGGCCATCTGTTTGTGCTGATATTCCCCACTGGTTTACAGACAAGCTACTCCCTGGCAACATGCTCAGCAATTCAAGGAGTCCCATAAATGCTCTTCCTTTATTGTTTATGAGTCTGCTGAAGAGAGCAAGTAGCACCCTTTCCTACCTCTAGAAAAAGCAAAGAGCCTGGGATGCTGATGGTGTTAGCGTTCAGAAACACATAATCACATAAGTGATTATATGCAGGTGCTTTTATTAAGAACTCTGGGTGTCAGGAGTATTCAACTCAAATCTGACTCCGACCATACATTCGAGATGATCGTGTTTTTATATTCTATCGTTATATACCTTTCATGTTAATTATTAAACTTATATTGTTCTATTGTATACCTAGATTTCAGTCAAGCATGGCTTCTCATGGTTCCCCCTTAAATTTCTAACATAGTTTCTCATGATTCTTCTTATGATTATACAATAATTATATTTAGTTACTAAACAATCATCACATCTAACAATTATATCATTTATCATACTGCTTACGCAGGTGCAGTGATCTGAGAAAACACAAAGCCTAACATTTTCAAAGTCTATCTTTAACATTTTCCAGGGCTCCACTATAATTCTCCCCCCTTTGAAAGCATTTTCACTTCACTATAGGTGTAAATGTTTTCACTTGATACAGTCCTTTATTCCTCAATTTATACTTGATATTCTTCAAATCCAGGGTTGATGTGGATGCTATCACGAACTGAAGAACCAGAAGATGGTGGGCGTGGATCTCGTGTCATTGCCTTTATTATTTTCTGGTTCCGGGATGTTTTCTTCTGTATCTCTCCCTTTAAGATGCTGTAAACTAACCAAAATGCTAAGAATACAATTAGTAAGATTATCACACTCTCAATGATAGATTTAATCCATGAACTCACATTCCACCCTAAGCCTTTAAAGATTTTTCCTAACCAGCTTGTAGTCAAGTCCTTTTGTTCTTCTTGTGCTTCATGCTCTATTTGTTTCAACTGATTGATGTCATATTCTACATCTGCAGTTACATTTGGGATGTGAACACAGCAATGACCAACCTGTCCCTTTAAAAATCCACATACTCCATGCTCTTTCAGGAGTAACAAATCTAAGGCTAATCGATTTTGTAAAGTCATTTTTGTGGTGGCTTGTAATTGTACGTTTAATTCTTTAAATCCCTCCCGGGTGACGCTTGCCAGTCTATCTACCTGACCTGTAAGTTTGTACAGCATCTCCCTACTCTGATAGTTTGCTGTAGGACCAAGTAATGACTCTAGGGCCCACCCAAATTTCACTCTACTAGAGGGTTCTTGCCAAGCGTCATCTGGATTTTCATTGTCTAGAACTTCTCGTCTTGCTCTTATCTGCACAAGTTCATGTTTTCTGTTAAATGGGGACTTTTTCCAAATTGGACATAAGGTTGGGAGGCCTAAAGCAATCTCCTTTACTTTCCCATCTACAGGCAGATGTGTTGTCCAGGTGCCATCACTTGCTGCCCATACAAATTGTCCTGGACCTCGGACTGTACTCCTGGTACATCCTACAACTGCTTTATAATTCACTCTGCCTTGTTTATGTTTGATCCCTCTGCAAGCACAATCAATTTGTAGGGCTATTGCCAGGGGAGGCATCTGTTTTATCTCTGCATCATCAGAAGTGCAGTCATAAGTTTTATTACATGCCCACCAACTTACTTTGTCTGCCCTCGTTCTGCTACTGGTGGCAGTGTTTGTTACTGTTAGATCTGCTTCATTCTCGGGGCCTTCCCACTTAATACAAGGGGTGTTTGCCATATATTGGAATCTTTGAAGAATACTCACAGACCACACACTGTCCCAAGGCTCTGCCTGATCTTTCTGATCCTTGGCCTCACACTTCCATACCAGAGTGGTTTCTGTAACATTTTCTATAATCTTTTTATAGTGTGGTAAATAGCACTGCCATTGTGTGATGCCTCCTGATTCTCCCATAGGGGTTCCTAGTGTGCCATCACTTAGAATACAGTCTTTCTGGCTCATGGGTTTCATCCATGTTCCTATTTTCTCTCAAGTTTCCTTGATTACTTGCCTTGATTCAGGTACCTGTTTACATGCAATTGTTTTTGTTATTTTGTATTTCAGGTAGTTTTCATGTTATGATTCCCCAATTTACTGGGTCTCCTGCTGCCTTTGGTATTGGCAGACAGGCAGTTATTCTACAGGTGTTTTGCATTTTAGCAAAATCTTTGACTAATCCAATCATTACATTCTCAGCCCGAACTGCATTAGAAACTTTTATCACCTGTGTTTCTGCTTGTACCTCTCTCTTCATTCTAGAATGAAGAGTAGTTAGTTGATCATTTTGCATTCCACATCCCAAAGACATTAATGACCATAATGTTAGCACAATTACTGATAACATTCTCAAAGTAATTAAACACATCTTATCTGCAGCCTTGTTGGCTCCACAGTTTACACAGTCTGTGATCCAGGATGGATTTTCTTCACTCGGGTGTAGTGAATCCAGGGGTCCACGCTGGCTACTTTGACTGCTGTAAAGGTGGTCAGCAGTACCTGATGGGGTCCACTCCACTTTTCTTTCAGCAGTTCTTCGTTCCAGTTTTTGATGTACACCTCATCTCCTGGATGTATGTTATGAACTGGATTCTCGAGAGTCAGCAGTCTATTCCACACGAGGATGCTCCGGAGCCAAGCTAAAGTTTTCCTGAGAGACAGAACATAATTATACACTTCCTGCTTTCCTGTGACGTGCACATTAGGGTTAGGCTCAGGAGATTCATATGGTTTCCCATGCAATATCTCATAAGGACTGACTGACATCCTACTCCTAGGCTTTATCCAAATTCTCAACAGTGCTATTGGCAAAGCCTGGGGGCACTACAATTTGGCTTCTGGGCATATTTTACTGATTTGCCTCTTTAGTGTCTGATTCATCCTCTCTACCTGTCCACTTGACTGGGGTCTCCATGGTGTGTGGAGGTCCCAAGTTATCCCCAGCAATCTACTTACCTTTCTTACTACTGTAGCTATGAAATGGGGCCCCCTATCTGATGATACCCCTAGGGGTACCCCGAACCTGGGAATAATCTCACTTAACTGTTTCCTTTACTTGGTTCGTGTGACAGGGAAGGGCTTCTGGCCATCCAGAAAATGTGTCAACCCCCACTAACAGGTATTTGTATCCTCGAGTTCTTGGCAGTTCTACAGAATCTACCTGCCAATAGTCTCCTGGCTCTATTCCTATCCGAATTCTTCCTAGCTGTGCCTGTCGCCTAGCCACTGAGTTGTTTTTCAAGCAGATATCACATTTTGACATTGATTTTGCCATTGTTAACATCCATACCGAAATTAAACTCTGCTTTAGCAATTTTACCAATGCCTCTGCTCCCCAGTGACATTCATTATGCTTAATTTGTAGAACTTCTCTCATTATCAAGGGGGGTACCACTATTTGTCCTTGTGCAGTCACATACCATCCCTCTGAATTCTTTTGTGCATTTAGCAAACGTGCCAGTCTCTCATCTTCTACGGAATATTTTGGTTTTGGAGGCAAATTGAATTGGGATACATTAAGCTTTAAAGGTATCAATGCCATTGTTGTTTGCACCTCTCGAGCAACCTGTCGGGCTGTCCAGTCTGTCTTTCGATTTCCCTCACAGATTTTGGAGTTTCCTGATTGGTGTGCTTTACAGTGTATGATTGCCACTCATTCACGTTTTTTGTACTGCTTTTATCAATTGCAGGACTGCATCCTGATGTTTAATGTGGGTACCCCGAGAAGACAATAGTTCCCTTTCTTTCCACAGTGCTCCGTTTACATGCACCACTCCAAAAGCATATTTTGAGTCAGTCGAGATATTTACCTTTTTCCCTTCACTTAATTCTAGTGCCCTGGTTAAGGCAACCAGTTCTGCCTTCTGGGCAGATGTATTTGGTGGTAATGCCTTTGCCTCCACTGCTGTACTGACTGTTGTTACCGCACATCCAGAGTATCTGGTTCTGTTTTCCATGAAGCTGCTCCCATCTGTAAACAGCTCCCACTCTGGCTGCTCTAGTGGGACGTCTTTCAGGTCTTCTCTTGCTGAATAGGTGTACTCTATTACCTCTACACAGTCATGCTCTAATGGGCCTTCTTCAGTTGTGGTACCTAGGAGCAAAGCTGGATTCAAAAGGTTAGTTGTTTTTAATGTGACATCATCCTGCTCAGTCAGGACTACCTGGAATTTCATCATCCTGCTTGGGGATAGCCAATGCCCCCCTTCTGCTCTAAGACAGTGGTTACCATGTGTGGTACATAGACATCTATGTGCCTTCCCATAGTGAGCTTCCAGGCTTCTTGTATCAGCATCACAGTGGCTGCAACTGCCCACAGACATGAAGGCCACCCGGCACTTATGTTGTCAAGTTGTTTGGAAAAGTAGCCCACCGGCCTTTTCCAGCTTCCCAGACATTGGGTCAGGACTCCTAGTGCTAGGCGCAGCCTTTCATGGACAAACAGCTGAAAATCTTTAGACAGATCAGGTAACCCTAATGCTGGAGCAGTTGTCAGTGCTTCCTTTAATTTTAGGAAGGCTTCTTTCTGTGGTTTGCCCCAAGTGAATGGCTGCGTCTTCTGAGCTTCATACAGGGGCTTCGCAATCAGTCCATAGTCCATGATCCACAGGCGACACCATCCTGACATCCCAAGGAAGACTCACAGCTCATGTAAATTCTGGGGCTCTGGAATAGCACAAATAGCTTGGATACAGTTAGTACCTAGTTTGCATTGTCCTGGTGAAATTTCACATCCCAGGTAGATCACAGTCTGTTGGGCAATTTGTGCCTTTCCTCTGGATACTTTATAACCTCCCATTCCCAGTGAATTTAAAATCTCAATGGTTATCTTTATACAGGTTGCTTTTTCTTCTGTAGCTATTAGTATATCCTCAACATACTGCAACAACAGGTATTGGTCTCTTGGTACTTGCCCATTCTCGGTCCAAATCTCCAGCTCCTTTGCCAGTTGGTTTCCAAATAGGGTCGGCCAGTTCTTATATCGTGTCTAGGTGACCTGGGTCTTTCTCCCATTCCCTGGGTTTTCCCACTCACAGGCAAACAGTTTCCTACTTTCTTTGTCAAGGGGGATGCAGAAAAAGGCATCTTTTAAATCAATTACAGAAAACCATCTATATATCTCCTTTATGGATGTCAGCAACGTGTAGGGATTTGTTACCACTGGATAAATGTCCTTTGTTATTTTATTTATTGCTCTCAAATCCTGCACTAATCTATATTCACCATTTGGCTTCTTTACTGGAAATATTGGTGTATTAAATTCTGATTCACATTCTTCTAAAATTCGGCATTTCAAGAATTTCTCAATAATCCTTACTATTCCTTGCCATGCTTCTGGTTTTATGGATACTGTTTGACTTGTACAGCCCTCGCCCCTTCTTTTAACTCTACATGCACTGGTTGTGCCAATTTAGATTTCCCTGATATATCTGTCTCCCATACAGAGGGAATCACTGCATCTTCTACCTCCCTAGGGATAAAGGGAACAGGTTTTTCTTTGATCATTAATATCTGTCCTTTCTTTGATTCAGGTATTTTCATTATAAGCTCTCCATTTTCAAAGGTTATTACCGCATCAAGTTTTGCTAGCAAATCTCTCCCTAAAAGCGGAATTGGACACTCAGGTACATATAAGAATTTGTGTGTTATAACCTTGTTTCCAAAACACAAATCTAGGGGTTGCAAGAATGGCCATTTTTCCTCTTTCCCTGTAGCCCTGACTATTGTTGTTTCCTTGTCCCCAATTTGTCCTTGCAAATCATTCAATACCGAGTAAGCAGCTCCTGTATCTATTAGAAATCTGACCTCCTTATACCCTAACTGTATATTTATAACAGGCTCTTGAACTTGTTTAACCGGTTCTATGTCTAGTCAGCTGGTATACTCCCCCAAAACCATCTCCTTGGTAACCTGCTGGAACTGATTGCCCTGGTGAAACTGGTTGTTCAAGTCTGGACATTGTCTCTTCCAATGGCCCTCCCACTTGCAATACGCACATTGATTTAGGCTTAACCCCTGCATAACTGATCCCCTACCTCGACCATTCCTGTTACGTCTTCTGAAATTTGGGTTCCCTTTTCCTTGTGTTACTGCCAAAAGATTCTGCTGCTGCCTTTTACTAGCTACTCTTTCGCGATTGTTATATACCTTTCAGGCTACCTCAAGTAGCTTATCCAAATTCCTTAGTTCTTCCCCTTCTAATTTTTGCAATTTTCTACGAATATCATCCTGTGACTGGCCCAAGAATACAAGAGCGAGCTGAACCTTAGCTTGTTTTGTGTCCATTTGGAGATCTGTATATTTTCTTGTTACCTCCTTAAGCCTCTCCAAAAACGCAGTGGGAGATTCCTTCTTTTCCTGCTGAACTTCATATAGTTTAGACCAATTTATAGTTTTGGGCACACCATTCTGAACTCCTATTTGGATCCACTCCTGATATTTTCGTAACTTCCTCATATTGCAAAATAAATTAGGGTCCCATTTTGGATCCTCAGTTGGGAAATTTTCATCTAAATTCCCTGTTACGAGTCCGTTTCTGATGTCCTCTCTTACCCTTTCTTTGGCTGCCTTAAGTACTATCTCCTTCTCAGTAGAATCCATCAAAGTATCTAATATTACTTGTATGTCATCCCAGTCAGGATTTTGAGTTTTTATAACCATTTTTACTACTCATGCCATTTTATCAGGATTTTCTCTGTAAGTTCTGGCTGTTTGTTTCCAAATAACTAAATCTGTAGGAGAGAAAGGCATTTTTACAAATACTGGCCCTTCCACTCCTATACCTTGTTGCAAGGGGGCAATTACAGTCCGTTTTTGTCTGTTTATGTCTTTTCTATCCACAACTGGGGCAAGCTTGCTGGCTTTCCCTGTAAATAGAAAAACAAATCAACATACAGAACCTCATCTCATTTCCTTCTTGTTTACAAAACGACATTAACTGTGAGATACTGTTATATTGCAGAGTCCCATATTTTGGCCATTTTTTGCCATTCTCCAAGGCATATTCTGGCCACCATGAATAACAATAATCAATCAACTTAGCCTTACGTAATTCTTCCCTAAAATTACCCTGTTTCCAATGTGCTAATAAGCACCCCAAAGGAGAACTTTATGGAATAGAGGTGTTGCTGCCCAAAATCCCTTTAAGTTTCTCGATTCCAAATACACCACAAATTGCCAAACCCGCAACGCTTTCGTGATTGCCTTATGGAACGGTGCCTAGGCGATACCACTAGGAATTCCTTTAAGCCCAACCAAGCGTAACTTTCGCTGTGTCTTACTGGCAGGCACCCAAACCAAAGTAAAAAGCACCTTACCTTTCTCCTGGGGACATTGTGAGTGGCAGAAGCGGTCGTGGCCGATGGGCTCCCCGAGAATCCCTCGGTGCCGGCTGGAGCGTGGTCAAGTTGCGAAACTCGCTTCAGCAGAACCCGTAGGGTCCCATCTGGGTCGCCAAAATATTAGCGTTCAAAAACACATAGTCACATAAGCGATTATATGTGGTGCTTTTATTAAGAGCTCTGGGTGTCAGGAGTATTCAACTCAAATCTGACCCCAGCCATACATTCGAGATGATCGTGTTTTTATATTCTATCATTATATACCTTTCATGTTAATTATTAAACTTATATTGTTCTATTGTATACCTAGATTTCAGTCAAGCATGGCTTCTCATGGTTCCCCCTTAAATTTCTAACATAGTTTCTCATGATTCTTCTTATGATTATACAATAATTATATTTAGTTACTAAACAATCATCACATCTAACAATTATATCATTTATCATACTGCTTACGCAGGTGCAGTGATCTGAGAAAACACAAAGCCTAACATTTTCAAAGTCTATCTTTAACATTTTCCAGGGCTCCACTATCAATGGTAATGGTCAAACATTTCTGGATTTAAGGCTCCTACAGAAGCTTTGCCATTCCTCAGTGTGAGCAAAAGCACATGGTATGGTTCACTGGAGTCCCTGTAAGTTATAAATCCAACATTAAAACCTAAAAATAAAGGTATTGCATCTAGCATGGCACTTGTGAAGAAGGAAAATAACGCTGCTTCATTGATCTAAAATAGTTTCAGCTTTCTGTGAGTCTTCTACCCTCCTGTAACTCTTGTAGTACTGCTATAGAACAATGGTGAGACCAGAATAAATCATGCTCTGTGCAGTATCTGTTCCACACAGATAGATAGTGCCTCTGTCTGTAGAATACGCAGTAATAAACTACAGGGATTACCTAGCAGCAGTTTGGCTTGGAATTTGTTTAATCCACTGGACATCCTGAACTTCATTCTCTTCAAGCTACGTTCTGTAACTTGCAGAGAACTTTTACAGCCTGTGGAGTTGAAGCCTAATTGTTGTTCCAAACCTGTGTGGTATCTACAACGGCAGCCTGAACAGCAGCCTAAACAGTGATACACAAATAGTACCAGTCTCCATCTTCTGAGAGCAAAGATGTGAGCACTGCCCACAAGGTGAGCTTCTACAGTGGGTCTTCATGTTCACATGTACCTCAAAATAGAGGAAAGCTGGCTGGAGTTCAGGCTCATTCTAACGCCATGATCAAAAGGGGAGTAAGAGCTTATGTAAGGTCCTTCTCACTCAGTGAAACTGAACAGAATGTGCTGACTTCAGAATTGCAATTGTCCAAAAGTTATATTTCTTTCTTATACATCAGCTTCTTAGGCAGAAATAAGATGCTAAAAGAAGCCAGTGAAAGCATCTCTTGAAAATTTTCACTGGAGACAATATTAAAAAAGTTATAGCAAAGACTAATATTTTTTTATGTTGCTTTAGAAAGATTTTTTCTATCTGGTAGATATGCACTGCAAAAGTTTCTAAAAGAAGTTCCATCCTCCTGCTCTTTTGAAGCAGCTTCTGATACCACACTTGAGAAGTGAATGAGAATGTAAAAAGTGCATTTGATCATCACCTGTAACTGCTGCTATGACCTTATTTGATCAGTCTCTAGTGGTTTCAACTTCCTACAACCTCCACAAAGAGATTTCTGAAGCAGTGACATACTCCATATCATAACAAACATATCAAAAGAATTTGATGGGGAAAAGAGTTAATGAAAAAGAGATAAAATCACAGTATTGCCAAATTAGTAAAGCATATTTCAAGGCAATTTACTAAAGATGGAGATACAATATACATTCCATAGAATGATGAAATACCCTGACTGGGAAGGGACCTATCGAGATATTAAGTCCAGCCCCTGGCCTTGCCTAGGACACTCCAAAAATCCCAGCCTGTGCCTGAGAGCATTGTCCGAGTGCTCCTTGAGCTCTGTCAGGCTTGGGGCTGTGAGCACAGCCCTGCGGAGCCTGTTCAGTGCCTGGCCACCCTCTGGGGGAAAAACATTCTCCTGCTATCCAGCCTCAACTTCCCTGACACAGCTTCAAGGATGTTCCCTTGGTTCCTGTCACTTTTTCAGGTGTAGTTTATCGGGGTAAATAAAGGCTATTTCACCTTCCTTTGGAGGGAATAGGTGGCCTTGGCCTTTTAAGTATCTTGATTACTTGTTTTTCCTTACATTTCCCTAAAAACCTTTTTGGATGGTCTATCATTACCCTCTCTGGAATAGCCAACTACGAATAGGAAGCTACACCTTGAGCAGCATAACAATATTTCTTATAGTTTTGTTTAAACAAAAGCCATTGCAAAACTCAAAAGCAGGCTCAGACCTAATTACATGAGGATTTTCTAATGCTCACCACCAAAAGGAGATTTGTGTTTGCCTTTATTTTCCTAAATGTTTATTCCTCCAACTTCTCTTGCCTGTGCTTTGATAAACATACTCTACACACACATCTAGCTGGAAATCCAGATAAACATTGCTCCTCCTCATTGTGAGTGACAAAATTCCCTTCAAAGGGTTCAATTGGAAGCTTTTCTTGTGCTTTCCAGAGAGCATTTCAGGATTCCTGCTCTTCAGGACCAGCAGGATGAAGTGAAGTTAGCAGCCCACTAGGTGTTTCTACAGCAGGTTCTTGGTGCCCATTAAGCTCTCCGTGGTGCTGCAGGGACCCTTTGTATGGCAGGAGCCATTCCCTGCTGGCAGGAGCAGTGTTCCCAGGGCCATTCCCTGCTGGCAGGAGCAGTGTTCCCAGGGCCATTCCCTGCTGGCAGGAGCAGTGTCCCCACGGCCAGCCGTGTCTCAGCAGAGCCATGCACACCCAGCAGCCGCTGCTGCCCCTTTGGAGTCTCCCTCCTGCTGGAACAGCTCTCACCCAGCCTCAGCAGAGCCAGGACATGGGTACAGGTACATTGGTACCTCCTGCAAACCCACAGAGAGGGGTACCTCCAAAATTGAAACAAAATGTAGGCAATTAAAGGAGTTTCTATCTAAAGGCATTTTAAACTAAACCAGATGCTCTGCAGTCTGTAATGCCAAATAACTTCAAGAAGAGTGTCATTTGAAAGATGTTCCTTTTTCCTATCATTTTTGCTATTCAGAAATACATATATTTGGATGAGTTATTTCAGTAAACCTCTCTTCTAAACTCTGTATCAAGAATTAACACATGCTCATTGCCAAGTTTTGTGCAGTTTATCTGGAATACTACAGATATCCAGGTCAATCTGATAGCATTATAATTAAAAGGCATATTTTATCAAAAAATTTAGAATACCTCTTTACTACAGAAATCTGAGAGCTTTCATAATTTCCTTTTTTTTCCCCCTCCAGCAGTATCCAGAGTGGTCTTCAAAAAACATGGATTCATGGGCAACTGAATGAGACTTGATAAGCTGGACAGAGCTGCAGGTTTTTCATTTGTCTGTGAAAATGTTACTTGAGTTTATGAACACATTTCACAGCATGTTCTTACAGCAGAAATAGAGACTCTTTAAAAGCACTATTTCCCTGAAGTTTCAGATGCTCTTTAATAGCATATTCATTCTTTTACAATAATGTGTTTTTTCTTCCTGAGCCTATCTCTGACCAAACATCAAATATGGGGGTTTGGGTTGTTTTTTTTTTGTTTTGTTTTGGGTGTTTCATTCATTTGGGGGTTTTTTGAGGGGGTTGTATTTGGTTTCTAATTTTTTATTCTTTGCCTTTTTTTTTTTTTTTTTGCAAAGATTTAGCATTAAACTGTAATAATGACTTACACCTGATCAGCTCAACATTATCTCAAGGTCCCCTTCAGACATTCTGCTCCTCCTCGTCTATTTTTCACCCTACTTCTCCAAAATGCTGCAATTTCAATCATTACGCAATTTTTCAGCTTCATCCCTGGTTCAAGTGTTTTATATCTTTTATGATCTGTGCCTGTTGTTTTATTATCTCAACTTTTTATGTCAGATGCTTTGTTTGAGGACAAAACTTCTAGCTATCAATAGTTATTTGATGATTAGTGCTTATACATATATGTCTGAAACATTTTCATTATCTCTGAAAAGAATTTACAATAATATAAAACCTGTGCATTTTACAAATAATATTGCATTAGTTTTTTATCTACCTCTGAATTTGTATATTTTTATGTGATGGATATTTACATATATAATACCTCCTTCTCAGGCAGAAATAGCTGGTTTTTCTAACATTCATATACCGACTTTATACCGACTGCAACTCCAATCCAATGTGTGTTGTGTTTTAGTGACCCACAAGCACAACAACACAGAAGAAAATCAGTGCTACTGATTCTGAAACTGCATTTCTGAAACTGGCAAGAGTCACAGTTTATTCTGCACATTTATCAACAGTTCTCTAATCTCTAATTGTCATTAACTGGAAGGTACATACAGTGATGAGTGGTTGTATTTTATGATTTCTAGCTATCCCTTTATGTTATAAATTCTTATAACACTTAAATATGCTGTTAAATGCTGTATAAATTTGATATTGCACTTCTGTAACTAACTAAAATATTGCTGTTGACTTCAGTCAGCAAGATGTGAGGCTCCAGGGAGAAAGATCCCTGTGAGCACTTTGAGCACAGGTATCACTCCAGGATGTCATCCCTTCAGTATAAAAGCTGATCATACACCATGTCCATGGTTAAAATTACCATCTCTACGGTGTATGTTTTTAGAACATCCACAGAAGTCTCCTTAATTCCCATTTTCAACAACACTTATAGCTTTACAGTATAAAGCTCTTTACTGCCACCTGAGTGAACATTTTGATCCACAAAAACTGGAAAACATTGGCTAGTTAAATTAGTTTAGTTACAACTGGAAACATGTACTGGCTTTCTCTTTGGCTGGGATGCTTTTGCCCATGTCCTTCAAAACAAATTTTCATAACCACAGAGAAAATACAAAAGAACGCTGGAAATACAGCAAAATATAAATTGCCTTTTCTGGTTTTCGCTTGTGTGCCTCACAAACATCTCCAGTAGAGCAGCCTATGGAACATTCCTGTTGCACAGCCAGGAAAGATTCTGGTTTCTGTATGCTGAGGAACAGGAAGGCTCCACCACAGCAATGTCCATGTCCTGTCAACAAGCCACGATGGCCATTGTGTATCAGTCTTTGAATATTCATGAATAAACACAGCTGAACTGAATTTCACTGTCTTTCTCTTTTTCAGATTCCATCATGTTCAGGTCCTGGTCTCACCTACGTCTGAATCTTTCTGCAGTGTTTTCCTATGTCCTTTCCTGAAGGTTATAGACCAGTGGAAAGTTCCTACAGATATTACATTATTTATCCTCTCCATTGCATCATCTCTTTTGAGATGATCACTTACTCTTTAATTCCTGAAAGAACTGCTACATAGTCTTAATTTCTGGGATAAACCCTCTCTTTCTATGAATCAATGCCACAAAATAACCTCATGATCTTCATTTCAGGGCCATTCCTTCTGCAGAAAGATTTATCCCAGTGCCTGTAATATTTTTACCATATGCCTGACAAATCATGAAGGAAATGAGGATCAATCCAAACTCAATGTGAACTACCCTAAAACATCTGGGAATCTTCTGTAATAGTATTATTTAACTGCACATCTCTTTGCATTTAAAAAATATTTGTTATTGAGGTAGCCTAGTTCTTTATAACAAGCCAACTTCATTCCTGTGCTAGCATTTAGAAAAGGAAGCATTGCCTCTGCTAGACTTTTGGGTAGTTTAATTTCCAGTCCATTTGACCATCAATTAAAATTACAGTGCCAGGCTCTGTGGTAAAAGCCCCTTTAAAAAGTATCTCCAGTCTTCCTTGTTATTCTCAAAAATGTACGTAAAGAGAAAATCACTGAAGCACTTGCAAATTGGATCACTGAAAATCTGAAAAGCAATATATGCTGCTGTCTACAAGGATGGAGAAACAGTAGAACTGATAAAATTTTAGAATTAATTTTAATTTCTAGAATTACATGAACCAAAGAAAACTCCTTCATTTGTCATTTATATAAAGATGAAACTGAACAACAAAGGAAAAATGCTAAAAGGAAATGTGAAATGGGACAGAGAAGGGACATGTTAAACCCAGAAAGTTTTGTGTAACAATCACAGAAGGATAGAATTAGGAAAACAGTAGATTTGTTGGGTTTCTTTCATGTTCTTTTCTTTTTTTGAGACATGAAGAAATCTTTATTCGTGTGTAATTTTTGTTAATAATATATTGAACATTGTAAGAGAACAAAGAGAACATCTGATTCAAGTGAGCAATGAAGCTAGATTTCCTGAGAAGAAGTATTAAATGGAAAATCATAATGAGAAAAAAGTGAACAAAGATCCTCTTTCCTCTGTGAGAGCTTGCATTTCCACAGGCTCAAAGCCAAGTCAGAGGTGCAGCACTGTACAGATTACCACCAGGGACACAGCAGCTCCAAGGAAGGACCCCGAGGTCCAGCCTTGGTGCTCAATGTGCTTCTAACACAACACAACACAACACAACAGTAATCCTTACACAGTGTTAGGAAATGAAGAAATATGTACAGCTGTCAACAGCTGGAAGGTTCATAGAAACTCTGGCTCTGATTCTTGAGACAAATAAAACCCCAGTAAGTCATGGAGTTTCCTGGCTGTCAGATGAGGCTCCAGGCATTCAGATATGATGTGTGGAACATCTGAGGGATGTTCTCAGTCTTGCATCTTGGGCTGGATACCTGGGTGAAACTCCCACCAGCTCCTGGGACAGCTTAGCCCGGGTGAGAGTAAATAATGACTGCAGGCTTGAGCACAGCCCTGACACGAGGAAGGCAGGCACCCCTCAGATACCATCTCCTAGCTTCCAATCTAGCTATCAAATCTCTCTCTTTGCCACTGGCCATGCACTTGCACTTACCAACATCTGCTCTAAAGCTGAAAGTGTGAGAGCAAATGTAAATATACTAAATGTACAAGAAAAAAACCTTGGACTGAAGCTACACGGACGTACTTCCATATCACAACCAAGAGAGGAGAATCAGTGACATGTCATTTTATTGAAACTGCAAAGCTGCACAGTATTTGTTCAGCTGCACATTTCAAAAACTTTAACTCCTTTTACTACAGATTAGCTATGATGCTTCCACCA
The DNA here is from genome assembly GCF_051311805.1 of Agelaius phoeniceus. Classification (NCBI taxonomy): domain Eukaryota; kingdom Metazoa; phylum Chordata; class Aves; order Passeriformes; family Icteridae; genus Agelaius; species Agelaius phoeniceus. The sequence goes on from NC_135273.1 coordinate 35,474,517, forward strand.
TGAATAACTCACAACTGGCAATAGTTAGCAGACGAGTACAGATCCAAACCTCCTTTTTCATCATAGAAATATTAGAAATATTACTTCCACCTCCAAATATCCTAGGCACTGTAAGCAGCAACTAAAAGCAACTAGCATTTCATTATGAAGTAATCATAAAACAGCACAACTGTTCTTTTCCTGATCCTAACAGACAGAGATAGATCTGTTATGCCATGCAGAAACGATTGGCAGTGGATCCTCAGGTTTAGAAAGCAGCCGGGTAACACACACCTCTCTTCCCCACAGCAGCACAGCCTCTGCTATAATCTAAAGTTAAACATGCCTTAGCTATGGGGCACTGCTCTGCATCCCCAAGTTAAGTCCACTTATACAGGAAAACCAAGAGCCCCCATCCCAGCCTGATGGTACAGAAACCGGGCTGGTCCTGCACAGTCACTTGTCTCTCCTCTCCTAGAGGCACATTCCAAGCTGCAAGGGTAAGAGGGATCTACTGTTTGCATTGCTCCTGAAATGTGGATGTCTGCATTATACAGGAAATATGAATAGACTGTTGAGCACTTCAGCTTGAAAATAAATTAACAGCTCTGCACCCTTTGTTCTCAGTCTCCAAGGTTACCAGTTGTGCTTTTCACGAGTTCTGTTTACTTCCTTCCTTTCCTTCTTGTTTACTTGTTTAGAGCATGGAAAAATACAGACACTAAAACTCCCTGCATTACAGACAGCTGCCATTTCCAGATGAGGACAGAAGTTGGACAGGGGTGCCAGTGACAAATTTGGCATGTTCCATCACAGCAGTCTGTGAAAAGGGCTCAGATAAAGCTATCTGGCTCAAGGCAGCTGATGTTTATGGCTCTAATACAGTCCTGGATCACAAAACCCTGCCTACAGCAGCTTTTCACACACAACCTAGAGGAGCAAGCACCAAGAGATATTTGGGGCATGCAGAAAGAGAAACAGAACTCCCATGCTTTGGAAAATGTAAGATCCACAATTAAAACTATGCCCCAGATAACATTTGGCTTCAAGTGAGCTAGAGGGTAGGCCTCACTTTGGAAGCTCCACGGGGCCAAGCTTGTCTTTCCAATAAGCTTGCAAAATACCTTGCAAAAAGGATCTTAGTCTAGGACTGTAGCTATATGCGTACATCAAAAAAAATGAAGGGTTGCTGTAAGAACTTAGAATATAATTTAAAATGCTTGTATTTACATTGACAGTATTAAATGAGGCATCCAAAACTTTTCTACTGCTGGAGAAAAATCCCATTTCGGACATAAAAATCCATTAAATCCTAAAAAATCTTTTTCAGTAATGGCTTTAATATTTTTGAATCACAGGAACATGAATTTACTCTACCTGTGTTTTGGGCCAAAAGTACAACTAATGAGACCTGCAATTCCATTGATTTTAACTCAGCTACAGTTTTATTCACATACCTGCTGAGCTATTTGGCATGTGGAACCCAAATCACACAAAGGAGATGTGTTTCAAACCACAAGATACACTCAAGCATTCCAGAGAGCTTCTTGTAGGACAGCACAAGCATTTAAAATATTTGAAGCTAGATTCAAAAGAGGGTGCCTTGCAAAAACATTATAAATATCGAGTCTCCTGTCTATAATTTAGAAATATTAATAATTTCTCATCTATCAGAACAATGAAATGGAGAAACTGTGAACAAATCTTTCAAGAGGGTAAGTAAAACACACTTTATTATAACATATGACTCATAAAAATGGTATAAATACTATTGAAAACATTGTGGTTTGAGGTGAAGACACTTCAGGAAAAAAGGTATTAGTTAAGGAACAAAATATGACTCAGAGGAGCCAGCTAGGAAAAGAGACTGGAAAGCACAGGCAGGACTACAATCACCAGTTTTCCCAGGTGCACTGAAAAACAGAGAAGGCTGCTAAAGAGAAATTTCACACTAACCAGAACTTGGTTTACTCTTCTTTTTCCTAATACAAACCCTACCCCTTTGCCTTGCTGGATCCCATCTGTTGTCATCCTTGACAGTGCTCTCAGGTGACCATGAAGAGACATAAGGCACAGGGGCAAATGAAGCAACAGTAAAAATGTGCACACACCCTTCAGGCCCATGCTGCTCAGGCAGGCTAATGAGCTCCTGGATTTCCCATTTATTTTTCACCAGTCTGAAGTCTTATGAGGACTGGCACAGCCCAGGTGTCCCAAAGAGCTGTTTCCTGTATGTAAGGTAGAACCTTTACAGTAAAGAAAGGACAGCCAGCAGGGAACAGCTTGATACCCCAAGTGACTCTAAACTGTCATACCTTGTAGTGGGGCAGGTCTCCAAAATCCCTCATGGACCTCCCATGTTTTCAAAGAAAGGAAGGGTGTTACCAAGATAAAAGTTCATATTCTTCATGACCCTCATTTTGAAGCTCACCAGGTAAATGTGGAAACTTCCCTTTACCTAATGGATAGTATTTTTCAGAATTCAATGCCATAAATTTTATATATGCTATCAATTACATCAAGCACCAGGAAAAACGCTTTACACAAATGTGCAGGAGGGCAGGAAGTCTGACATAGCTATTCTTTAAAGAAAAGAAAAATTACACATGAAGATGATGGAGAAATTCCATTTTTCTGAAAGCACAGGGAAAGAAAGGCCCTGGTAGGGACCTTTCTCAGAAGAAGGGTACCTTTTTCACTCAACCATGTCTGAAAACACATGTAAAAGACACTAGAGCCATTGTCTATTTATATATAACACATGTACAATACTGCTAAGGCCTCCTCTTAAAAATGTCTATGCCAGTAAACTGGTGGCAATTAAGCTAATTAATTACATTAGTTATCACAGATCTTAGTTACCATAGTAAACAGGCTGTAGAAGTACCACTAAAACATCATCTGACAGTACTGGAACTAAACGAACACAAACTGAAGTGGTTACCTTTTGTTGAGCATTTACTAAATTTTATGTTAGGTATTTTGTAAAGATTTTATTCACATGGATGTCTAGGAAAACCAAAGGGTTTTCAAATCAACATGCACATCTAAACTAAATGTAAACACATGATCCATTATTTAAATGCTTGGGTCTGTCTCAGAAAGGCAAGGAAGCACATACACTCCTCTAAACAGATCCAAGTGGATTTTGTTAACTCAAAAGATGCTTAAGAAATACAACTACAACCACATACATACTTCACTGACTAGGGATTGGGGCTCAATTCAATTTCAAGGGCAAAGAAAGAATGTATCATCTGTTCAGTGTAGAGAAAAGATGCAACATTCCAAGTTCAGCATAAAATTTTTAAATTTCATAATTTGTGGTTCTAACTTGAATATAAAAGTAGTCTATTTTTATTGGTCAAGAATGCCAGTAAATCTTTCTTCAGCTTTTTGACAATAGTAGTGGCTTTTTGCCAAGCTAAATTGGTGTTTCCCCCTCTCCCTTTCTGAGCTCCCTAACACCACCATATGTCCATGCAGGGATATCAAATTCCTCCTCATTTCCCAAAGGATACCCTGGCAGGGAAGTGGAACAGCAGCCCTACAGAATGCCTCTGTACTTGGTGTGACATTGCTTTCCAAAAAATTTGATTCTGGAAAATTAAATGAAAAACCATGGAAAACCAAGCATTTGACCAGATTCCCTGAGAGGTACTAATGTCTCTCACATGGATTTTATAATATTTTTGGCACTTTCTTTCATGTGCTCTGTGAATCTCAGATATTAACAGAATGGCTCCATTGCTAGAGAAAGTTTACAAAAAAAGGACCAGCATGCTTCATGTCATTCCAGGAGGCAAAAATTATCACAAACATTTGTATAAAATACTTTCAGAGTGAAAACTGCTGTATTACATGATATTTGATCATAATAATAAAAAAAAAGAAGAACCAGAGTTTTGTCTGATTTGTGTCTTGGTTCAGGAAAAGGATGCCGTGAGTTTTTTAGAATTCTCATCAACATGGTGGCATCTATCTCAGTTATAAGAAATTCTCATAATTGGCTCCTCATGGACTTCTCCCCTTCCAAAGGCAACCTCAATAACCCATGACTGACTCACTAAGATCTAACCCACCATAATTATTGGTATTTCTACATTTGATGTTATCAGAGGCTGAAAAAATAAGCCATAATGGAATGATACCACAGAGCAGAATCTATATTTTATGCTGTTGGCATGCTCGGAATTTAGCAGGACACGGATCATTTCTTCTGTTTATTCATTTATCCTGAATTCATGTTATACCAAATGTAATTTCTACTTATCCTCACCTGCACTCAATATTGTTTTATTAAAAAATTTGCATATTGTTACGACGAGTTAATAAGTTACTTTTGGTCAGTATGCATGACTTTCTTACACACACACTTAAAATTCCAGTTATCCAAAGCTAAGCTTTACTCACATTACACTCTAAAAACAGTTGGGACAGATTTTTCACTCTTAGGAAAGCCAATTTCAAATGAGAATCACAAATACAGAACAAATAATTCCAAATAATTCCAAAGAGCAAAATGTCCTCTTACACAAAGTAATGCTGCTTCACAGCGTCCTTGCTACATTTAGATACCTGGAGATTCTCATTTCACTTTATGATTCCTCCCTCAGAAATGTTCATAATGCATGAGATTGACTTTACACAGGTTCACATATACAGGAAGTGATTGCCTGTGTAAGTGGCTTTTCTTTGAAGAGTTGTTTAATAATTTAAGCCTTAACTTTTGCAGTCACACAGCTCATAATTCACTTCAAAATTTTATGCATAAACATTTCTTCTTGCTCCTTGCTCAGCTCAAAACCAATGTCCCTGCATGCCAGAACAGGGTGCTTAACCACATCAGTCTGGGACACATTTACAGCTGAGGGAAATCAGTCTTTCAATACAGGGAACGTGTATCACTGTCATCACTTCTTCTACAGATCTTATGTGGACATTTTAAAATACAAAGGTAAGAAATTTTCTCCAACTCACTGTGCCAAGCCTCAGACCCCCTTCAAACACAAAAGGCTGGACTTCTGTTTTCTCTTTTTTTTTAATGCCATGAAATTACAGCTGCCCATACTGACTTGTCATACAGGTAATACCTGTAATTATCTAAAGCATGTTAGGAAATAATTGCACAGAATTAAAAAAAGGTAATACAAGAGAAGAAAATCTGGAACCACTATTTTCATTACATATAGAATTAATTTTAAAACATGTAAATAACCTTATTAAAATTTTAACTAGCACAGAAAATGTAATTTTTCTTTTCAGCAGTCTTTGTCATGAAGTTATTAAATCTCTGAAACTATATCAAAAAAAGTTGATATTAATAAACTAAATAATTCAGTGTCAGGAAACAGAGAAAATTCAAAAGCAAACATCAAACTAACTCTGAAAAATCACATATCCATGCAAATTACAGATGGTTTAAGTTTTTGATGAAACTAAAAAGAAAAGAAAAATAAAGTCTATGCTTGTGTTATCTGTTTTACTGAGAAAAACAAAAACTATTTGATTCTTTCTAAGCCATACAAAACATCTTGAGCAACAGGAGCTTTATTAGGCACAAACTGTCCCATAGATCAGAGAAACAACTTGTTATAGTTCATAATTGAATAACACAATTATAATTCATTACTTTCAAATATTATACCCTTACAGCCACATTATTTTTCATATTTGTAAAGCCCTCATTTTCTGGTCTTTGTATTGATGGCCAAAATTTTAATATCTGTAAAATAAAATAGAATTTCTTTTCCTAAGTCAGGAAATTGCTACAGGTTGATTTCCTACAATTAACAAATCTGGATTCAACCAGCTGGAAGGGTTAATTGTACAGAGGTCCATTTCTAATAAGATACCAGGACTCACCTCCATTGAGTAGACAGACTGAAGACATCAGAACTCCCAGTAAGCCCATTGCTCATAAAGAAGTGAGTGGCATCCCTCAGGAAGCAGCCCACACTCTACCTGGGCTCCTCCCAGTTCACACTCACAACCCCAACAGCAAAGACACTGCCCAAGTGATGCAGGAGTTTCTCAGGATGCACTGAACCCTCTTCAGGATAGAGAGGAAGGCGAAACACCAACACTTAGTCTGACTCCACACACAGCCACTTCCTGGTAACCTAAGCAGAGACAAAGCAAGCGCCACGTTTGCCATGTCCAGCCCCCATCTCTCACCCCAGACAGGGCTCCTGCACTCACAGTTCTTTGTGTGAGAGCACATCCAAATGGCTCGGCATTTGCAGGAGGCCATGCCTGCAGAGCCTCGGCAGGGCAGATCAGATCCCTTGCCCAGAGAGGTTATGGCCCCCTCATCCCTGGGAATGTCCAAGACAAGGCTGGATGGGGCTCTGAGTAACATGGTCTAAAGAAAAGAAGTCCCTGTCAATGGAACAGGATGTCAGAAAAGGATGATTTTAAAAATCTATTCCAACCCAAACTATTCCATTACTCTTGTTCTGTGAAAGACCTGCACAGCCTCTCCCAGCATTTGAGGCTATGCACTAGTAGAAAAGAACTTGGAATTTGATAGACTGGGCTGAGCCACACATCCTGCTGCTCTATTAGCAGGAAGAGGCTGAATGAGGTAAATCCAGGCTTGCTGGTTGATGAGGCAGGTAACCAAGAGCAGACAAATGGAGTGAGCTATTCAACACTACCTCTGTCTTGGCCTTCTCCAAAAATGCCTCTGTACTTGGTTTCAAGAGGTTCAAAGAGAAGCTGAATTATCAGTAACATACAAGAAACTATTTGAGATTGATCTTACAAGGCATTGGAATCCAACAAGTCTCATTTGAGCGTACGGAGGAAACTGGGTAGGTCCCTTAAACACCATTTTCTGTCACTGTTAGAAATTCATGGAGACCAGAAGAAACACAACAATGGAGAAAGTGTATTAAAAAATGTCAAAAGGCCTGTGTGGGGAACAGGCCGACAACTTAGTAGCTCAGAAAATTGCATGAGTCCTCTTGGAACACATTTTTGGGCATACAGTGGATAAGGTGACTGGGAACAGTCAGTATAGATTTATTGAGGATAAATCAAACCTAACCAACATCATGATCCTCTATGATAAAACCCCACATCTGTGGATGAGGAAAGAGCATCAAATATCACTTTTTTTGATAAGGCTTTCAACACCATCTCCCATGATTCTTGTCAGGTCATTACAGACTGGAAAGATGAACTGAAAAGATCAGGATCAGAGGGTGATGGTAATTAGGCTGCACTCTATCTCAATGCCTGTGACAAGTAAAGTACCGCACACATGGATCAATCCTGAGATTTCTCCTTAATATCTTTATTGATGCCATGGAAGAGGTGACAGAACACACAGTTTTCAAATCTGCCAAACACCAAAATGAGGGCAGCTGTCAATACACATGAAGGCTGGGCTGCCATCAGTCAGAATCTGTATAGGCTTGAGGAACAGGCAGACAGAAGACCTTTCCCTCCATGAGAAAGCCCAGCAGTGCGCCAGGTTTCCCAGAGAGGTGGTTCCACCTCCCTTCTTGCAGTTTCCAAGATGTGACTGAATAAAGCCTCGAGCAGCCTGGTCTGACCCCAGAGGCAGCTGCCTCAAGCAGAGGGTTGGGCTCCAGCCCTCTTGAGGTCTCTTCCGAGCTGAACCATGCTGGGACCCTATCGCTGCCTGCAACCTCTTGCAATCTGAAATGGTGAGAGTATTTCAGGAGCTGTCTTCACACACAGGAGAGAAAGCTTTAGGCAAGATTTAAATAAATGGTTTGGCTTTGGTAGTCAACTGCACCAGGCACTTGTCTTTTGCCAATGTCCACAAATTTGTCCGCACCCAATGAAACTGTTCTCTGGAGTCTCTGTCTTGCTTTAGAAAAAACCAACAAAATCTCAAATCAAGACCAAGTGCCACCAACAAACAACAATACTGACAATTCCAGATGCAGTAACACTGGATTGCCCTGCACAGGGGGGTCCGGGACAATACCCCTTTTCGTACTGCAGCAGAGCTTAAGTCTGGGGGGAAAAAGAAAGCCCGGACAAATCCCTAATTAAATGAAAGCTATATGAAACTGGAAGCTGTCATCTTTTCAAACTCAGATGAGCTAATGACCTTCTTCTCCCCCATACAGATGTCCTTTGTCTGCCAGGACCACATAGTGACTTAAATTTAATAGGCTCCTAAAAGGCTATGTAAATCCCACAGCATAAATCAGCATATAAAAAGCATATGCTTTTTTCTCCTCTTATTCCATAGTAATATTCTCTTTTACCTAATCTTCCTCTACTCTAATAGTCTTCTCTCACCACTCCTTATCTCCTGTTTCACTCCCCTTCCTGAAACCATCTGTTGTATACGTAAGAAACTTATTCCTGCTGAAGGCTCTCTTCCTTTTTAACAGTATGATGAGCCAAGAGACTTACTGTCACACAGCTTTCACATGACTTCAATGTTCTGGACCTAGCTCTCTGCACACTGACATTTCCTGTGTAGCAAAATGTTATTTGAAAGTTTGGTCCAAGTCTCTTTGGATTTATCAGAATTATGTTAAGACTGATAAGATAAAAACAGATACCTTATATGTATCAGGTAAAAAAAAAAAACTTATTTTTTTTCTTTTTTGTTGCTGCAAAGAACAGACTCCTGCTTTTTCATCTGACAAGTAAAAAGAGCTCTTAACATCCTTGTGGGAAAGGAGAAAGTAAATTGATGGTCACATCTAAAAAGTGTCATTGAAAATATAGGCATAAGGCAATAAACTTAAAATAACTGAAGTACATCAATAATTTTCTGGTAAATTATGAAAATGTGATATAAACTTGCAAAATTTTTATTGGAATTAAATCTGTTTTCTAGCATTTATGACTGGGGGGAAATGTTACAAAAGGGAAAGTATTTTTAGTAAAAACTGGCCAGCAAAGAAAAAAGTCAATGTTCATTTTTTGGGTTTTGTTCGGTTGTTTTGGGGTTTTGCTCTGGAATTTAAATAATAGTTTGAATAACATCAGAAAAATGCTGAAAAGCAACTGCAGATATATGGGCTGTGATAGAAATACCCACAATAAATTAACTGAACAACTGAAACCATTTACATGTCATTAGACAACTTTTAAACCTTCTAAAATCATGCTACTTTACATTTGAAAAGAGTATTAAAATTAGACAATTTTAAAATGGAGAAAATGAGGGCAACATTAAAACTTTATGCAAATGTAGACAACCAATAATTCCAAATTTCTGTCCCCCTTTTCAGAGGAAATAAAGCCAGTGCTCTGAACAGTGCATGATGGATTCCGAGCTACTTGAATATTTAAAATCACAGAGTCATTAAGGTTGGAAGAGCCCTCTAAGATGATCAAGTCCAACCACAAACCCAGCAGCACCACCATATTCACCACTAAACCATGTCCTCAAGTGCCACAGTGACATACATTTTTGGTATTTCCAGGGATGGTGACTCTCCAGCTTCCCTGTGCAGTCTGTTTCAGTGCTTGACAACCCTCTCCATGAAGAATTTTTTCCTGATATCAAACCTAAACCTCCCCTGGTGCAACTTGAGGCCATTTAGGCTCATCCTGTCACTTGCTACCTGGCAGAAGGGACTGACTGACACTCACCTCACTACAACCTCCTTTGAAATACTTGACCATGAGTGGAGTCCACTACTGTATTGTACTCCTTTAGGAATGCAGTTTCCTGCTGAAGGGTGACCACGGCTTGAGGTGCTCTTGCTCTCAGTTTCAAGGAGAGCAATGGAGCCTCTTGCAGCAAGAGCTTTGTGTATATGTCAGTGATGTCCAGGCCTAATTTGAATTTTTCTTCTTCCCTAATGATAAGGTCAGTGAACAACTCCTCATTACAGTCATTTGTTCTTTGTGTACTACACTCAGGCCTGCTTACTCAGAGGCTGAATAAATGACAGAAATTTTCTATGCCTCACATTTAAGAATGCCTCAGCAGTATTTCAGCAAGACCTTAAAATATGGGAATGATTTTTGAATTGGAATCTTGAAATAGTATTAATGTATCTGAAATATAAACTTTTAATGATTTTTAAATTTGTTTGAACTAACATTAACACAGCCAGCAATACAACATCAGGGATCTATTTCCTTTATATGGCATGAACCAGCAAAGCACTTTAAAACATATTTGCGTACAAAACCCCAGCTATTTAATTCACTACTAAATTTAATTAAGTAAGTTTAAATGAAAACCAGAAAGTTTGTCCTGAGAAGTTTAATGGCTGTTTTTAACTGACACCTTTCAGCAGCATCCCCAGCTATTGACCTCAGCATTAAAACATTCAGCACTAGCACCTGTGATCTTCCTTATAAAACAGCAAGGAGCGGATGAGTCAAAAGGACAACTGACAGTGGATCAACTGCTTGTGTGGGCTGTGCAGGTGTTCAGCAGGCTTGGAAGGTTATGGTAAGTAAGTAAGGCCATTCTTTTTGCATAAGGAAAACTCAGCTGGGGAGTACAGAGAGGGGACAGTCAATGCTATTATACAGGCAAAGTATTTGCTCTCTTTCACTGGGAGTTCCCTTACTGGAATTACTGCAAAAAAGTGGATAAACTGAAGGCCATGGGGAGATACAGACTGTCTAGAAAAGAGCAAATGAAGAGAGATTGGAAGAACTGGAACGATTTAGTTCTAAGAGGAATACATGAAAGACAGAAGGTTTATATTGAAATATGGCTTTTAGCAAAAAGTTCACTTTTGAGTGTTATTGTATTTTGAACCTTTATTTAGGCATAAATATTTGAATAAAGTAAAAAAGTAGGTATTTTAAAATTTCTAATTATATTATGAACATTTGTCCATAATTTATGTATTATCTGAAATGGAATGTGCTCTAAATATTATAATTCCAATTTACTGTAATTTCTTGAACCCTGAGTGAGAGATTTTTATCAACTCTGTGCATCATCTTTATTCCTTTCCAAAAAAATCTGCCTATGTATGGTTTAGAAAGAGAACAAGAAAATTATATTCCTCTTGCCCTGTACAATTCTGATTATTTTCTAGTAGAAAAAAATTAATCCTTCTCCCTTTTTGCCATGTAAAGTTCCAATTTTGACACTTTATATTATTGAACCAATTTCAATAAAGAACAAGAATTACATGAAGGAAAAAGGAAACCTCTCTGAAGCTAAATGCAGCTGGTCTGACAGACAGAAAATGGGCAGAGACAACTGAATCCCACAGTTACTGAAGTCATCACCAGCAACCAAAAACTGGATTGTCCAATAAAAAGGTCCGTAAAGATAGTGATTACATCTGGGACTGGAGTATCTCCTTGGTGCAGCTCACTGCGAGAGTAACATACTAAAAGCAATTCTTGGGCCTAAGGAGCCATCCAACTGTTTAAGACTATGAAATTCCTTACTTGCTCAGCAGCACTTTCACATTTCAGGATTCATCCAAATATTAGCAGCTAATGAATGCATTTGTCTTCCCTCATTGATTCAGATATGACTATTTACACTGCACAAGAGAGTTATTTGAGTAATCTGAGAGAAACACTCACATTCAGACCCCTTTCTGGACAAAAAAATTAAATTCTTATTGTTAGACCTTCAGCATATAGTTCCAACTCTAAAAATGCAGGAAAGCTAAATCAACACTTCTACCATCCTGAGAGCAAGATGGCATCTTAAAAAGAAGAGACTCCACCTGACCACCTGCTGTAAAAGATGGTATCATTCACATCTCCATAAACATCTGGTGAAATGGAAAAAACCCGAGCACTTAGTGTTGAAATATTCAACAGAGAAACCTTATTGTTTATTTAAAATGTAATTCACAGTTTGGTCTTCAAGTTATGGGTTTGCTAGAATACTGGGAACATAAGGATCTCATAAATTCAGATTTCTGAAAAAGCATTGAATGGTTGGAAAGACACAAACCGCAGAATTAAACCTATCCTAAATATCTCTAAGATGCCGTTTCCTAGTAATAATAATAATAATAATAATAATAATAATAATAATAATAATAATAATAGAGTTCATTAATGTTAGAGCCACCCAGGCAAAACAGGTTTCAGACTGTTAAACTTGCTTGTAAATCCATGACATGGATTGAATCTGTAATCCTCATGGGGCAGTAACCGCTGGTTGAGAGGCGCCTGCACCAGGCACTGCCGGGACCCGCACCGTGCACAGCAGGACCGCACCGGACACAGCCGGGCTCTCACCGAGCACTGCCGAGCTCTCACCGGGCACTGCCTGCCCCGCACCGGACACAGCCGGGCTCACACCGGGCACTGCCGGGCTCACACCGGGCACTGCCTGCCCCACACCAGACACAGCCGGGCTCACACCGGGCACTGCCAGGCTCACACCGGGCACTGCCTGCCCCACACCGGACACAGCCGGGCTCACACCGGGCACTGCCGGGCTCACACCGGGCACTGCCTGCCCCACACCGGACACAGCCGGGCTCACACGGGGCACTGCCGGGCTCACACCGGGCACTGCCTGCCCCACACCGGACACAGCCGGGCTCACACCGGGCACTGCCGGGCTCACACCGGGCACTGCCTGCCCCACACCGGGCACTGCCTGCCCCACACCGGACACAGCCGGGCTCTCACCGGGCACTGCCGGGCTCACACCAGGCACTGCCGGGCTCACACCAGGCACTGCCCGGGCTCTCACCGGGCACTGCCGGGCTCACACCGGGCACTGCCTGCCCCGCACCGGACACAGCCGGGCTCACACCGGGCACTGCCGGGCTCACACCGGGCACTGCCTGCCCCGCACCGGACACAGCCGGGCTCACACCGGGCACTGCCGGGCTCACATGGGGCACTGCCCGGGCTCTCACCGGGCACTGCTGGGCTCACACCGGGCACTGCCGGGCTCACACCGGGCACTGCCTGCCCCACACCAGACACAGCCGGGCTCTCACCGGGCACTGCCAGGCTCACACCGGGCACTGCCGGGCTCACACCGGGCACTGCCTGCCCCACACCGGACACAGCCGGGCTCACACCGGGCACTGCCGGGCTCACACCGGGCACTGCCTGCCCCACACCGGACACAGCCGGGCTCTCACCGGGCACTGCCGGGCTCACACCGGGCACTGCCTGCCCCACACCGGACACAGCCGGGCTCACACCGGACACAGCCGGGCTCACACCGGGCACTGCCTGCCCCACACCGGACACAGCCGGGCTCTCACCGAGCACTGCCGAGCTCTCACCGGGCACTGCCTGCCCCGCACCGGACACAGCCGGGCTCTCACTGGGCACTGCCAGGCTCACACCAGGCACTGCCGGGCTCACACCGGGCACTGCCTGCCCCACACCGGACACAGCCGGGCTCACACCGGGCACTGCCGGGCTCACACCGGGCACTGCCTGCCCCACACCGGACACAGCCGGGCTCACACCGGACACAGCCGGGCTCACACCGGGCACTGCCTGCCCCACACCGGACACAGCCGGGCTCTCACCGAGCACTGCCGAGCTCTCACCGGGCACTGCCTGCCCCGCACCGGACACAGCCGGGCTCTCACTGGGCACTGCCAGGCTCACACGGGGCACTGCCCGGGCTCTCACCGGGCACTGCCAGGCTCACACCGGGCACTGCCGGGCTCACACCGGGCACTGCCTGCCCCACACCGGACACAGCCGGGCTCTCACCGGGCACTGCCGGGCTCACACGGGGCACTGCCCGGGCTCTCACCGGGCACTGCCTGCTCCGCACCGGACACAGCTGGGCCCACAGCCGCCACCCCCACGGCACCTGCCGGGCCCGGGGATACACGCGGGCTCCCGTCCCGTGCCTGGGTCCAGCAGGAGTGCGCTCCGATGTCCCCAGGTGGCTGGGAGTGCTCTGATGTTCCACCGCTCCTCCTCTCTTCATTCCCGCCCCCCACCCCAGTTTGCTATCAGAACCCGTTTTAAAGGTGCAAAACTTATTTCTGGGCTAAACAGATGAATGGGGATACAATTCAGCATGATAAAGTCACCCCAGGACACTCAGGTTGGCTTTGCAGACACCCAGCTGATTTCTGGCATCGAGCAGGATGCCTGAGGTTGAACAGCAGAATACTTCACACTGCACCTACTCTTAACATCAGCTGAGATCATAACTCCCTTGCTGAGCATGGAGTATGAAGCTACAGAATATATCACCATATGCTTCTGAGTTTCTGTGTTCATCTCAGAAAAGGGGAAAGATGTTTTGAATCTTATACCTATGCTTCCAACTCATGGATAAGCATTAAAATGAATAGCAATTCTGTGCCTTACTTTACTCTACACTGTCCTGTATGTTTCCTATAAACTTCAGAATACTTTGCATGTACTGAGTATTTCTACTTACAGAAATACTCCATCTGTGAGTCAATGACACATACTATCAAGCACCATCTTTAAATTTTTATTTTACTATTGGTCATAGTAAACCAATAAAAACTACAACTAGTCTTAATACTCACCACACCTAATTCTCTAGGAGAAAATTGAAAAGTCCAGCTCAAGCAAAACAGTTTCCATAAAGGTTATGGCATAATGCTCTATTATTTTTCAGGGATTTCATTATGAGGTAAGTAATGAGTTTTTCTGGAATAGCAAATACAGTTTGCAAGCAAGTCAGTCCATATGACATCAGGAAAAATTGGGATCAGATTTTAAAACCTAAAAGCACTGCTCTTTACATGTGGCCATACACAGGACAACTAAGAGGAAAAGCTACTCCCTTTTTCCCAAGCTGAACTGTTTCACTGCATTACAGCCCACAGTGACACAGCAATTGGTGTCTCAAATGTGACTTGGCCACATGCTGGTTGGCACTAACAGTCTTCACACACACACACACACACACACAGAGACTCTACCTTCTCTACTCCAAAACTATTAAAATTCAGCTAGAATTCATGGTATCCCATTCAAAATTCTTTGGTAGCTTATACATGGGATCTAGTATAATCACCAGCCTTTACAGATAAGGTTGCCAACAGGGAACATTGACACAACTCTGAATTCTCTAGCAGTGGAAAAATAAAGCTTCCAGCTTCTCTGGAGATATTTCTGGAATCCATCTGATGCTGCAGAAGAGCAAGAGGGATCACATCTATACTCACTCTACTTCCTACTGTCGGCCCCCTTCTCCATATGCTGGTATAACCAGATTGACATGGGCTTGAGTGTCTCAGAATATATCCTGGATCAGAACATTGTGCCACGTTATTTTGAAGATAAACATCTTGGTAAACAGCACAGATCATGCCCAGTCCTCCTGGCATTTTCTGTACTCCTCCAAGTATAGCAAGATTTATGGGGGTTATAAGACCAGTTCAACATAATTAGTAGGTAAAGGCAAAACCCAATACAGATACAGGTTTACTGTTCTAATAATAACTTGGCAATGACATCTAATTTCATGCTTCCCAGATGGGATTCATGGATTTTTGTATATTTTCTGTAGCCAAATAACCACAAGTACAGTTTGCCCTGTGGCAGCTGCCTTTTTCATACAAAGGTAGTACATGGCAGAAGACAACAGTTTCTAAAAAACCTCCTAGTGCAAATATATTTCAGTTGTGTGTGATTTCACTATTCACTACTACAGGTTTTTCATGCATTTCCATGTTTGTGTTCATGACAGGTTAGATGTCTGTGCTCAGTGAACATCAGACTGCCTGAGACTTGCTGGCTAGCATGCTGGTTTTGCTCAAATTGTTTTTTAAGGCCCTTACTGGGATGAGCTCCCTGCCCAGCATGTGGTATGCACAGATGAAACCCTCCCATTAACAGCCAGTCTTTGCTCTGTGAATGATGTGAGGTGTGGGGCAGCAGGAAGGAACAGACCAACAGGGCAGTGCAGTCTGACACTGATGCTCAGTGCTGAGACAGCTTCCCCAGAGCTTCAGCAGCCTCGGCACAGTCAGGTTCCTTTCATGACTTTCATCAAGGAGAAAAGAAGAAGAGCACTTTCTCCAGAGAGCAAGGAGTAGCAGGACGGAAGGAACAAAGGTGCGTCTTCAAAACACAACACTTAGATGGGGGCTTGGCATGAAAGGCTTTATCCCACTTAGGAACCAGCATTTTGTATGTGAGAGAATGGTATCATTTAATGAAGCAAAAAGTGTAACTGACACAATAAAACCACCAAGAGAAGTAGTTTGACCAATGCAGATAGAAAAAATGAGCTAAGCAGCAGTAACCTAGGCACTAGACAGACATGTCCCAATTTGTTAAAACCTTAGAGAGAAAGCCTAAAAAATTCTTTCCCTAAAAGTAGCAGGAAATCAGCTGTGAAAACTCTGTGTCTATATGTGCTGCACAGCCAGGATTTCTGCACGTCAGGACTAAGCTTTGGTACAAGAACAGAAAAAGAATGACACAAACAGGTGACAGCTTCGTTTCCTTCCCATAGTGGCAACATGAACTTGCCAGTTCAGTACATCTCAGCTGCAGCCATGTTCTTCACTATTCCTCTTTCAAGGAGAAATCAAATGATACAAGATGCACTCGTGCACCCCAAGCAAGCACAAAAGGTCATTGCTTGCTTTAAATGACATAGAAGTCAGGCTTACATCTCTGTTATGAAAAGAAAAAGCTTCATACTGAGAAAGGAAAATTCACATGTTTTTCCCCTAAACTTCATTTTCAACTTTAGTAGGCACAGGAAGGCAGAACACAAAACCATTTTATTCAGCTCTATTGTTACTGGGTTGAACCTTTCTTTCCTCTGCACAGAAAAGCAGCAGAATCAGAGCCACACCAAGACTCATGCGCTGAGGGGAAACTTGCTTCTTCCCACTGGGGGACTTCCAAACAAGACTGCGTGGAATTACATATACTCCTGGGAAAGCAGATGAGGCTTGGCTTGTGCAAGTCATATTTAATATATCTTCAGTGTCCTTCAATCATTTGTAAAATTCCATGTCTTTTAAAAAGCACTGGCACAGCTGCTCCACTTCCTGAAGCCCACACTGCCACCTCACACCCCAGAGCACTTGCCTGGGATCGTATGGGGAGATGAAGGACTTACTCCGAGCACCCAAAGCACATTGATTTGCTCTTTTGTTCATTCTAAAGATGAGCCCATGTTGCAAGTGCTTCAGGTATACAGATGTATCCTCCTGCTGATCATTTCAAACAACTAAAACAGTTGTTCATGAAAGTCTGGAGACATTTTCCACTTGTTCAGTCACTCTTTGACCACTACTCCCTTCTTTCCACTTCTGACACTTCTCTACCTCCCCTCAGCATGTAACAGCACTTTGCAAAGCTCTCTCTCAAAGGTAGCACAGAACAGAGTGGGCAGGTTTCCTGCTATTCCCCTTCTCTCAGTCTGGATTTGTAGGTACACTGCCTTCAACAAGTTCAGGAATCACCTGAGGGAGAGGTTTCCCCTACTACATCTCAAACTACTCATCAGCTACAAAACAAAAGCTCTTCGCCAGGCTGAGGAGTCAATTTAGTAATTTTCCATACAAATTATACTCCATCTTTGATCACACTTGCTACTTCCAGCTGTACTGCCTCATTTTACTACATCTTTTTGACTCTAAGTTTCATCAGAACTGTGCATTGTAGGCCATGGCTGCGTATCCTAAGTAAATATAAGGACACATTGACATCTTTTCTTTCTGTTTTCTATTCCCACCATATTCTTTAACACTCCTCTTTACTGAGATCATTACTGAGCAAAACTCTAGAAATTTTTCGAACTGCCATTATAAACTTCCTTGTTAGTGTTTGTGTCCAGATCAGAACCAAGGACTTATAAGGAATTATTATTTCTCATGTGTATTATTTTGCATTTTATTTACATTAGTTTTCATTTGACATTTTATCACCCAGTCACTCAGTATCATGACAGATTTCATCTCATATTCATATCCAGGTCCACTTCACTGTCTTCCTGAATAACTTTTTGTCACATGCAAAACCATCACACTGGTTTATCTCCTGACCATTTCTTTGGATGCCTGACTGACTCTTTAGTTCTTGAACAAATACAATTTGGCTAAGTTTTTTAAAAATTACTGGAATGGTACCTTGTTAAATGCCTTTTCAAAAGTCTAAATTGGTTTTATATCATCAGGCTTTATCTTATCTACCTGCTTAGCTACTCCTTCAGGGAACTGCCATGAATTTGTGGTGTTTGACTTGTCTTCTGAACTACGCTGACTTTTCCCCAAGATATTGTATTCATCTCTGTGTCCATTCATTCTATTTCTTACTATGGTTTCTATCTCTTTTCCCCACAACAGACATTGGTGTTAATTTCTAACATCCTCACCTACCCCGTCACTTGGGAAAGCTGACTTTCCTTGGATTTTCCTGAGTTTTTTTTGACTGGTGACAGACCTTTGCTCTGCCCATTACCACCCCTACTAGAGCCAAGACATAACATCCATGGTGTGAGGAGATTCTGACAGCCTCACATCAAGGAGATCATCTGTCTCAACCCACTGCCTCATTCCTGGGATTTCCTTGGTGGAACACCACATGCCTCCGATGTCTCCTTTGGGGACAGGGTATTGCCTTTTGGTAGCACCATTATTCTTCATTACTGTGGGTATTTGGCAAATCAACCTTGCAAGCCTGCAGGGCCATCCAAGGGGACCCGAGTATTGAGTTTTTCAGCAACAGACTGCCACAGGGATGGACAGTTCCTGCACCTCTAGTCTCATATGCAATGTTTTGTTTTGCACAGCCTTTTTACTTCTGCGGAACCCTGGCTATGTTTCCAACACTGTAGGCATCCTGGTTCTGTTTTCTGCTAAATGAAATACTGTGTGATGAAAGGCTGCATTTCACTACTGCTATCCTGTAATTAAGAAAGCTAAACATAGATCAGATACTGTTTCTCAAGGTTTTTTGTTCATTGAATGCTTCATTATTCTGACCTCGTTTTCCATTAGCATATTGAACAGAGTAATGGATACGTATTGCCACCTATTTAAATCCAAACTACCCTGCAATCTGCTTTAACTTAAGTTCATAAGTAAGTAATTGCTTTTGGATTTATAATCAATTTTAAAGTCAATATGTTACTGAAAAAATAACTCTTTTCTTGGAGGATGGCTGTATTTTCTGGTCAGCTTAGTGTTTCTTCTGTGTTTCAAGCAATGGTGTCCCCAACAGACGGAGATATAAATCCTTGAAACTAGGACAAGAAAAACTTCTTCTAGTACAGGATATTGATGTTTCTATAAGAAGCTGCAGCCTTTTAAGTCAGTTTGTATCATATCCATGAGGGGGCTGTGCCATTAAGGGCAATGCCCTTAATGAAGGGCAGTATAAAAACTTCAGTTTCATGGTAATTTCCTTGGTGGCACAAGGACTTATACCATGTCAACTTTCCATTTTTGAAAGCTTTTTTAAAAAAAGGAAAGAATATTATCCTATGTTTATTTCACAACTTGTATTAAATAGCTTTGTGATACACATTTCTGTATACTAGAGAATCATGAAGAATCTGTATACTTCCTCCTCATGTAAACTCAGCATTACAAGCATTTTGTAGTAGCTCCCAATGGATCAAAAGAAAAATCTTTAGCAGTTCTAGAGGCAGCAAGATAATAAAGTTGTCCCTGATGCAAGCAATGACGTTCACTCATAAGTGGTTTGAGCTGGTGATTAAGTAATGGCTGCAAACAAAACTTTTCATTTCACTGCAGTGACCCAGTTTAGCAAACATTTCCCAGTATTACATAATGTCCTTTGTTCCTACTGTCCTCTGTATGTTTCAATATGCTTTATACCATAAGGGAAGCCTTTCAATGTTACTCTGAAATGGCACCAATATATACAACAACCTCCTCAGGAAAGTTAGAGGAGTCCTTCTTGAGCCTCCACATGAAGCTCCAAGCATCTTAAGTAGTACCGTTAGGCTGGTATAGGCTAAAATCCAGATCTGAATGATATTAGTTTGAAAAAATAATCTCCAAGTCCTATACCATTCATTGATTCAGGTGGCTATTTCAATTCCCCCAGAGAGGAGGAGAGAAATATGAAATAGTGAACAGTTTTTGATTATTTAAAACCCAAATATTTCTTTCAGAAGTGCTAACTTGTTTTGCTCAGAGAAAAGTGAGTTTAAAAATCCCAAAATATTACAGAATTTATATCAGATTAATAAGTAGGTCTGATTAGTCCAATCTCAAAGTTGAGATCTGGCATTGGGTCAGTACTTCAGGGAAGGCAGAAGCCTATCTGTGGCAGTACCCCTCTCCAGCACACAGCAGGACCAGTCTGAGTCCTGGGATAGCCTCCCTCCACAGCACAGACTTGACCCTCTTTGCAAAGGGATTCCCACCAACAGGTGTCCACCTCCCCCAAAAGCCAGACCCTTGACACGAGCAAAAAAGCACCACACAGCTAAGAAAACCATCTCAATCTCCTCAGACAAGGATGTAAAGAGATGGCATGCCAGCCACACAGAGACTGTATGTGAGGGCTGCACTGCAAAGAGGTTACCAGACTGACCAAGGCTCACACACAGCTGTAAATGTATGTGCCCACAGACACAGGCACACACGGACACACTGAGGTTTTTTTAAAAAGTGCTTGCAAAAGATTATGGTAAAGATATGCTGCCCTCATTCAAAAGCAGGGACAAGCATCTTCTCCCACCCATGAATACAAGAGAGAGCCCTGTGCCAGTATGATAGGAGCTGTTACATCAAAGCTACAGGCTTGAGGGGGTTTTACTTATTTTGCTCTTTTTAGTCTCCAGGCAAGCACTAAAACCCACTGAAAACATCAGTGCAAATGGAAAAAATATTCCTATATGAGCATAAGCTTCAGAATTTTAGCAACTCCTCTTAAAAAGCCAGGAAAACTACAGCTGTGCTGTTCCTGCAGCCTCCTGGCTCCTGGAGCTGTGCCTCCAGTGCAAAGCAGGGACCAAGGCAGGCCCAGGCTGAGCCCGGAGCGCCCAGGCTCTCCTGGCCAGGCAATCCTCACTCCCTTGCTTTTCTCTCTAGGAAACACAGGCTTTCTTGAAGGTCACTGTGAAAAGGATTCTGTCTTTGTACAGCTGTCTTCATGACTAGTTTTCCCAATTCAAACTGCTCCACCAGCAAAATAGTATTTCACTGGAAAAATATTTCTTTGTAATTTTCTCAGCAAACCATAAGGATTAAGAATATATTTTCATATAAAATAGATAATTTGCCCTGAAATAAGTAGTTTCACTTTATTTAAAAAGTACTAAGCCTTTTAAACAGTCTAGAATAGCTTTTAATGATATTCAAAATTAGCGCTCTAAAACTGGAGAAGACTTGAGAAACACTCCCACAAAGTAAATAGTAAAAATTTATTTTGAACTTCCCAATTAAGCATTTAGTCTAATAATCAAACATTTTAAAAAAATTCCCTACACCTGTAATAGATTCTCAAACATCTTCTGGTATATATCCTACAATTGTTAGTAGATGAGCATTAAAGACATGGGTCTATTCAGAAGTTAGGAAGAGGTGGTGGCTTTTAAAAACACAGTGGGAGTTGTTTTTTTTTGTACAGGGTCTGATCCAGTGTTTCCAAAATGATGAGATGAAATAGGATATAATTTTTAATTATGCGCATTTCAGTATTATTTTATTCTTTTTCAACTTCTATTTTTGCATGTGCTTTATACTATACATAATTATGAGTACTGTAGTATAATAAATACATAAATGTATTGAGGAGGTGTGCTCAAACAGATTTTGAACTAATAGGGGTGTTCAATTGTAAAAAGTTTGAAAAGCACTGATCTGAACGTGAAATTAAATCATTAAATCTGATCTCATGATGATGACTGACCTCTGCATTATGCAGCTCCTCCAGAAAATACCAAATGAGTGAAGACCTGAAGTGATGGAATAGAAAAATGGAAGAACTCTGAGCTGTTTGCTGTGTTCTTGTTCACATAGACAGCAGAGAAACTCTGTCACAATGGGGAGTGTATCTACAGCAGGAATACACAGCAACCCGTGTGCTGGCACTACACCCTGCAGAAAACACCCCTCACAAACACAGCAAGACACATTCTTTTGTCCTTTACAGGCACACTTTCTTGAGCAACAACTTGAAGTGCTGCAATTTGACTTCTCTAAATGTCAATAGTGATAATGGGGTTTTTCCCCCACTAGCTGCCTTAATAAATTGCTCCTAGAATTACTGAAGGTGTGAATGGAAGGAGAACAGCTGAAGAGTAACACTCAACTCAGAGTGCAAATGTAAATTCACTGACGACTACCTTGCTCTGTAAGTTCTGTCATTGATCTATATTCAATTTTTACTCACCTTTTGCTGAAGACAGAAGAAATTCCATGCTTTACAGTGATTTGCTTGAACTAGACCTACAATTCTGACTTTCTTTTAATACAATAAACTTCAATATTCCCTGGCTCCACAACAATTCTTTCAGTAAATCTTGAATGTCAACAGTGAGAACATGGGCTTTTCTTTCTAGAAACAATAGTACAGTCAGCAAAGAACAAAGGTAAAACACAATTTTAGCATTTCTAGTGGGGGTAATAAAAATTCCAGATTCTTCTCAAAAACATCAGTCATGTCCAGCCACTTCCAGTTATGCTACTGAGTGCTTTTCATAGCACCTAAATGGCAAATTTTAAATAAGGCAGAACATTTAATTGTTATCCTTGAAAGCACCCATAAGGAGGTTCTGCTAGGTGGTGCTGTACTGTCAGCTAAAGACCATCTTGGGAATAATTTTTTAACCTTAACCTTCCGCAGCCCTGTGGAGGATAAGGAGATGATAAAAATATATTATAAAGCAAAGCCCTTCTCCTATTGCCTTCTGTTTGTTTTAAACAGACATATTTTATGCACACTGTCATTATACTCATTTTCTAAAGGGCAATTATAAAATTCCTTTTAAAGAAAATCAATTTCTTAGACTCCTATACGGGTCGTGCTGACATCTGATGTCATTTGACTTTCTGTTTGTCACATTGTATAATTTCCCCCACTAGGCCCTTCAATAAATTTTTCTGGACATGCCTTCAAGGTATAATTCGTATCTTAGTACCTTGATCATTAGCTCCTGTTTCTACAAGAAGCCTTGTAGGAGACATTATGAAATGTATTTGCAATCACCCAGTGCCCTATGCAGAAATTCAGGCGAGCAATCTGAATATATTGCTTGAGTGCAAACCCCTGATTTATGTTTTCATTATGTTTTCAGCCCTTCAATTACTAGAAATTCTTTCATCTATGTATCCCAGGACTGCTATAAAGTGTATAAACCTTCCAAGCAGCATTTTTGTCGGAAATCACATGAGGTAATGATTGACTTGACGGGACATTTGAGACTAATGGCCGTACTTCAGCAATTACCAAGCTGCTGGATCCACTCTATACATAGGAGGGCTATAAACTCGTGGAAACATGCTTTTGTCACATAAATATAAGAAAGCCACCTCTACCCTGAATTTGTACAGAAGCAGTAGGAACTGCTTCTAAAATGACACAGCTGGTTGCACACACACAGCTGGGGGACACCCCCTGCTGCTGATCCCTGCAGAGGAAGCAGGTTCTTAGCAAGGTCCATTTCTGTGTGCCCTGTAACCAGCACACTGTGGGATATGGTCACTGGCCAGGACACTGCAGAGCCCCCCTGAGACCTGCCAGACTCATCTCAACAGAAATGTAAAGCAAACCAAATCTTTCCCTGTTCAAACATTGGCTGATAAGAATAAAATCCTTCCTCCTGTTTTTCTCTCTCAGAGCATATCTTGCTTTACATAAGTGCCTAGAGCCTGCATAGCAACCCAGGCATTTATACATAACTTCAATACTGGCAAATTCTGGTTTCCAGATGATTTTTAATTTGAATATGGTATTATTAGCAGGTAGAAAGACAGCTTTTTCTTAGCACTACTGACCTAATAAGGTCCTCACAGACAGAAAAATGATGGCCTCATGTCACATCCAGGTGGCAGTCACATGCCTGAGTAAGACTTAAAGAACAATGACCCTGAAAAACCGATTGCTGAAGATCCTCAGGAACAAGTATGGCATCACCTTGGACACAGTCTACAGTCTAGTAAATGCTTGTTCCTTCAAGATGTGCTGCTTCTTGTCAGCTCTTGATCACGAAATACTGTTTTCCTTGCCTTCTCTCCTCAGGTGGTATGTAAATTACATGCCAGATTAACAGTCAGCATTAAGCTCCTGTGACCGACTCTTACAAGGCCATTTTGGTTATAAAAAAGGGTGGTCCCCTAAGCTCACACCTTTCTTTGGCAGGAATTTATGAACTAGCTTTAAGCACCATTGACAGCCTGATACATGGGTCACTTGCAAATCAGTTTTTCTTGCTGAATTATTACACTATTAACTCTACAGCTTTCTCAGCTTTACGAAGTGCACTTCTGCAGTGTTTGTGAAGGATGAATAGCCTCAATAAATTCCTCTACAGAAAGGAACAATGAGGAGAGCATATTGCTGACTTTAGGATAATGAAAGCAACGCAGGATTTCAGATTATTTTGATGTGATTAACATTGTGTTCTCAGAGGTGAATGATTTTTAAAGTTTTCATTTTCTAGAAGCACATATGAGAAGTGGATGCAGGAGATAAGACAGGATTTTATGATTTTTTTATCCCAGGATTATTGTTCCAGGAGCATTCCTCTGAACCACCCAACCAAAGGGCTCACAATGTTTTCTAGTTGGTGTGTGTGGACACGATGCAAGATCCCTCTGCCCCTGAGAGCCAGGTTAGAGCACACACAGAGCAGGCAGGATGAAGGTCACAGCTGCAGTCAAGACACAAAGTTGGGGATCGAGTCACAAAGCCCCTCTTTGCCAAACTTCAACCACTTGCCTGAGAGGCCACAAGATGTGGCAAGATCAAGAATGTCTCTTATGCTACATTTCTTGGCAGTAGTCTACTCCAGACTGCATGGGCCAATGTCAGACCTAGGTATCATTAATGATACCCCAAATATTGGCTGTTGGAGAAATCACTGCAGTGATTAGATATAGGTACAGGAGTAGATATAGGTACAGGACTTCACCAGTCCAGTACAAATTTAGCAGTTGCCAAATCACTGCTATCACAGAGCCTGGATAATAAATGCCTCAAAGGAGAGCCTTTCATTCCCCATAGTACCTACTTCAGATTGCCTTTCATGGTGTCAGTCAAATGTTAGATGTCAACATTTACAGGCTCATAATATGTGCTGAGGAAAAAAAAAAAAGCAACCAGAAATTATTGTTTGATTATGAGCCTCAATAGAAAATCCAGAAAAAACTCCTATCTGTAACCCATAGTCTGACAACCATTTTAAACTGACCTTTTCAACTTCAGATCCCACAAGGAGCAATGAGCTACTGACATGGAAGCTGTTTAATAGACATGAGCTGCTCCTATTCTTTGACCAACACAACTAAGACTCATTATTTTAACCACCTCTGTAATTGTCTCAGACATACATGCCCTCAGCAACAGAGAGAGGCAAAACTCTCTAAAACCAAACCAGCAGTTTTTTCTTATAGGCTGGAATTTAAGAAACTGAGAATACAATACCTGGAAAACCTCAGGCACTATGTAACTGTGTTCACACTGCAAAGTACTGTAAGTGAAGAAAAATTAAGTCCCCAAGGAAAAAGACCTTGAAATATAGAAGTCATTTTCTTTGCAAATCTTCTGTCAAGATCTGTCCTATGATTAACTGGCCATAATCATCATATGGGCATCTAAGCTAAATAAGAAAACAAGGACATAACAGCTTATAAGAGACTTTAAGGTTTATCATGAAATAAGATAGTACCTAAGCACCTGACAGAAAAATGAAGAAAACCAGTATCTTTTCCCTGATCGCTGCTAATAGCCAAAGGAGCGGCACAAGCAGGGAGAGCAATGCTGGAAGTCAGTTTGTGGTGCTGCAGTTCCACGTTGTCCTGGTCTCTGTCTGACTGTTCTATTCTCTGTTCAGCATGCATGGTAACTGGATACTAGCAAGTGTTAGGGAGAAACAAAAGTCATTTTAAGAGAAGATGGGGTTATTCTCATCTCTACCGTCAGAGATTAATGGCCTCAGAGAGCTTGCAGCATACCCCAATGACAAGCTGTTGTGGTTTTCCAAGTAGAGAATGGATCCACTCACATCCACATTAAAAACTACCATCCATTTTCAGCAGAAACTAAAGAGAACAGACCTTGAATTTTCAGTACTCATTCAAGCATTCACACATGTAATGATTTTCCCTAAAATACCATCTCTAGGAAAGCACATGGAAATTAATTTACTTTGTTTATCAACTTACTAAAATACCCCTTTGTTACACTGAATACAATGTTATAGATGGATAATGAGATTATTGGCTCTCGCAATTCAAAGATAACTGTTGTGTGAATATTAATAAAAGCTTTAGTGATGTATAGTTATGTTATTGTAGTTTAGGTGTCCTCTGTTCTCCCCATAGTTCCCTTTTCCCTCCTGTATTGTGACCATCAGACAGGCAGGGTTGTCTAGGACAGGTACAAAGAAGGCTGCACGTGTCCCTTGCATGGAGCAGCTGGGAATGGAAAAGCTTGGTGCTCAGGGGGTGCAGCATGGCAACACCTCATCTCCAATCAAGTCACAAGAAAGCAGTTTCCACTGATAAATGACAATGAAGAGCTGACTGACAGACTTTGGGAGGGGCCAGGGCTGGCTAATGCAACCCCCAGGGGTATAAAAGACAGAGCATCCATCTTGAAGAGGAACCAGCCACATGGTATCCACAAGGGCAGTTCCCAGTGCTGCGAATTTTTCCTTTTATAGTCCTTTTGTTATATTTTTGTCAAGGTCTAATAAATCTTTTTAAATTTTCAAAGTGAGCAGATGTTTCTCACAACAATAAAGAAGTAATCCCAGCAGGAAAAGCAGATCCTCCCCTTTCCTCAGTGAACTTAACTTACTATGTTGTACCTTATGTATAGGTGCAATATTGAGATACCATGAACTATCAATTACACACTTTTGTTTGGAAAAAAATCATCCTAAATGTTCCATTTCTAACCATTTCATTTTACATGAGAATAAGTCATTTTAGTAAGTCCACCTGCAATGGTTCACTGAGAATTACGGAAAAAGTTCTACATCTGTATCTCCCAAGCCCACTGCCCTATGGCAACAGTATCTGAGAATTCCCCTTCTCCAGTCCAATGAGTTCCATCAGCAGGGGAGGGGAGTTCCATGCTCAGTGTCATTCCTGAGCACAGGACACATGCAGGAAATGTGCCCTGACAGGAGCATGTGAAGAATTTGTTTCACATGGTATTTTGGACCAGCTTTTAACACCAAAGGGATCTCAGCAGGGGATATTAGATGTTAATTAATATGGATAAAGAATAATAATGATGTTTATCAAAGCGATGAGGCTTTCAGATGAAATGCACTACATCAGTGCAATCTATTAAAATAATTAAGTTTTTCCTATGGGCGAATTTGCAAGCTACCACTTAAGAAACCTGACAAATGATGCAGCTCCTGCAGATGGAATGCATCTTGCTTTACCATGAAAGTATCCTATTATTGGAAAATATTAACAGCCATATGATAATTAGACTCTAAAAACTATTTTTCATAACTAAGTTTCTTAATCCATTTGGTATATGAATAGAAAAAAATTGCTTGTGGAATATTTATGATAATCCTTAAACTGGGCATAAATAGCACAGAAATTATTAACTCTTAGGAACACATCAAATTATGAGAGGGCAGCAGAATGCTTAGTAAAATACACAGTCGAATACTTTAAACTACATTGACACAGCTGCACATGACACACAACTTCAATACTAATCAATCAAAGCATTAAAGAAGGTCATGTTGTGTGGTGTGTTTGGATTTTTGTAAAGCAAAACAAAGGGCATTCCCCTGCTTCCCCACCCCCACCAAAAATCCTCTTTGGGGCTGATTACATAACCAAGCCTAAAGTAATGTTTCTCTAGTGCTTCCTGAACTTCAGCAAAAGCATCTCATGGAGAAATTCAACCCACCTTCCATGTCCAGAACATTTCAAGCTCCATTTGCTGCAGAATGCTGATACCCACCATTACCTGACCTAATTGAGAATCATTATGTGCAGCTGGAACTAAAGTTCCCCTGTGATCTCTAAAGCTCTTCTAACGTCTCCAGGAGAAGCAGCACCCAGAGAGAGTATTCTGCTGTACAGACATCTCTACTAAAATGCAGGCCCAGGAGAGATTCCAATGTATTGTTTTGAAAGAGTGTGAATGGACATTTAATGACCCTGCTTTGAACATATTCAGGGACTACTGATACAAAAATGGGTAAGACATTTTTTTCCATGAATATTTATAATTGACATTTAAACATTTTACCTTTTGTTCTACTTTTGATTGATTACTCATACAGTAATTTGAGCTCTCTTGATTTTAATGCCCAAGAACAAGTTTACGTAGTTGAAACCTACAGAATGCATGAGGCTGAACTATGTTGGCTCATGAACTATGAATTTTAGGCTATTAAATAAAACACTTGCAAGAAAATTTAAAATAATGATCTCTAATTTCAATAAGAACTCCATTAATAAACAAATTTTAAGAGGAATAAACAGTACTATAGTATATTACGGTCTTACTTAAAATATAAACCAAGTTGAGAAAACTATGAGCAAGAAATAGCAAGGTTTTCTTCCTATCAATACTATCAGGTATTACAGAATAACACAAAACCTAAGTGTTTTGTTTTCAAAGATTATAAAACTGCTCTAGAACAAATAGAAGGCATTTTAATCACATTTAATAGACAGAAAAGCTTCTCTAGTTTTGATATGCTTTTGACAGAACTTGGTATTCAAATTCAGATACAGTCAAACAAGGTTGAAAACACTGGATTTAAGTAACAGAAACAATAGGATTAAGGCCCTTAAAAGAGAAAGGTATCTAAATAAATCAGCTGTTTCATAGGCAGCCAGCAATAGGATTTAAGTTGTGCATAATGTGCCCTTTTCAAAACCCCCTAATATCAACTGAAAGGCTCCCCCTGACAAAAGAGGTCAAATCAGCCAGCAATCATGGTACTTCACTCAGCATTAGCAGCAAATAACAGAGTAGCCCAACTGAGATAAAAACATAATAACTAAAAACTCCATTTTCAACTAAATCAAACATATTGAGGCACTGAAAGAAAAGATTGAGTCAAAAAGCAGTGCTGATACTTGCAGTCTCATTCAACACTTCAAAACAAATCCCCTCCCTTCAGTGAGGGAACATAGAGACAGCTTCCATGAGCCACCCAGGCTTTTCATATCACTCAGATTAAGGTTTCACTCAGGGCCAGTGAAAATCAACCTAACTTTTGTTTTTCCTCCCAAACAGAGTGAAATTGATGTGGTTGTAATCAGTAGTGCTTGTCCAGCCTGGAGTACAAACCTGTCTCAAATCCTACAACCCCTTTGTGAGAAATTGCTACTCACTTTTCATAGTTTAGGAAGGTTTATTAAACCTTATCAAAAATACAGCAGAAGACTGAATAAAGAAAAAAAAGTTATAGCACCGGGAGCAAAAGATTTTCCCTGCCATGTGCTCAGCCCCTTCACAATGGAGGTTTTCCCTTTTAACCCTTTAACCCCTTTTCCCCTTTTAACCCTTTAACCCCTCCAAAAGTTCTGTCCATCGACCCCTTCTTTGCTGTCCAGTGGTGGAGATATCTTCCTCAAATCCCGGTTGGAGGTCAGATGTCACCACAGTGACAAGCCAGCCCTCCCAGATGTCCTAATTCCCATTGTCCCTTGATAACCACACAAGGGGGTACAACATAACTCTAAATCTATGAAACTTTTCTTAACCTATATACATTATATTTGTCTATTAATTGTGAGAGTCAACCATCGCATTACTCATCCATCACACCTTTAACCCCAGGGTGCTGAAACAGCAGTACCAGCCTACGACTCATCCACAAGGACTGCACAGCCCCAGTGTCACTGGGCTGGTGGCTGTGCTTGATGGCATCCAAGCTGATGATGCCCTGTGTGCCCTGGCACAGGAACTACCCCATTGCCACGTCTGGCACAAGGCAGAGCTTTGCACACCCAGAACAGCAAGCAGCCCTATCCTGTAAGGAGACCTTACCTCCTCAGCAAGGACTTCACTTTAAGAGCTGCTTTTCCTGCTATTGTTTGCTTGGTTTTTTCACAGCATATAAAGGGTAATAGATCTGCATCTCTGTTATTCATGCTGTAAAAATGAAGTAGAACCAGCACAACAAAAGTGAACCACTGACAACAGAAACACACAAATATCTGTACTGGAGACAAAATTAGGAGTCTCTTGTTGTCAAAGTGAAAAAGCACAGATCAACTGAAAAAACATCACAAGTTTATCATTGCAAATTGTTCAGCATCCCCATGAAGAAGCTACCTAGACTCTGTGACTGTTATAAAAATAGAAAAAATAATACTCACCTTTGCCCTATTACTGAAAAGAGGAAAATGAGGAAGTGAATTACAGATCATAGTTGTTAAAAATGGGACCAGACTCCTGGTACTAAAAGTGATTTCAGCATTTATTATGAGAAAAAGGAAAGGCCTAAAGCAGGGGGCCCCAGGCCGAGTAGGAGTGTTCCCGTCAAGGATGCTGCAGCGCCTGCGGCGCTGGGGCTGCTCAGCAGCGATGGCCCCAATGTTCCACATGGAGTGGCACGCCTTCCCTGGGTCAGATGCCCCTTTTTATCCTGTTTTTTGTGCCTCTGGATTGGTTTCTTTTTGTATCCTTCATTTGCATGAAGGCTTTAGGCACTTGATTGGCCCATTACAGTTCTGTCCAGGTTGGCTCATTTTGTTTGGGGAGTGGTTCACTTTACTGAGGTGTGTTATGGTACACTGAATACTGTATTTCTTATAACTCCCCTTTTAACCTCTTTTACAGTATAACAACCAAACTAACAGTACATGCTTAACAATTATCAACTATTTTACAACAGTTTCTAACCTATTTTTAACAATATTGAAAGCCGTTTAACTCATTATGCCAGCAAATAACTTCCCTCAAGCTTTGCCTACGTGTTATGGGACAGAGGAGCATTGTCACAAATGACAGGGAGAACAACAGAGAGAAGGTTTCTGGAACTTTACCTGCTGCAACTGGCATTAGCTCTACTGGAAGAAATACAAAGATATTTCAAAGCACTGGTAAGTAGGAGGATAGAAGATGTCATGATGAGCAGTTAAGCAGAAGAAATCACATCTATACTGAATAAGAAGGTCAATCCTACAAACAAGATGGGAAAGCAAAGAAGTTTTATTTAATATCACGTGGGAAAGAGCACACTTAGAATGAACTTAAAATATTGCTCTGAATACAAAAGTAGAGATGGTCTGTTTCAAATAAGAGAAATACTGACTGTCCTGCTCCTAGCCACTGACAGAGCAAATGGCAATGACAGAGACATAAATCTGACACCAAAGTCTTCAGCCATCCCACATCTGAACTGAAAAACAATCTATCTACTTCTAGAGGAGAAGTACTCAAACTCTGTGGGCATACTTGAGAAGAGTTAGGACATGAGTCTATTTCCAGCTTGCCAGCACTGGTTGTGCTGTAGTCCTCAACCTTCCTAGGCTCTCCGGGGGCTGCAGAAGCAGAAACACAAAGCCAGTCACAGTGTAGTTTCCTGGATGCCTTCTGAAAGGAGGCTGCAGTAAGCTGGGAGGTTGGTTTCTTCTCCCTAGTAACAAGCAATAGGTCAAGAGGAAATGGCCTCAAGTTGCACAAGGGGAGGTTTAGTTTAACATTAGAAAAACAAAAACAATTCCTAAGTGGAAAGGGCTGTCCAGGGAAATGCTGCATCACCATCCCTGCAGGTCTTTGTATGATGTGTAGGTGTGGCTCTTAGGGACGTGGGTTAGTGGTGCACTTGGCAGTGTCAGATTTATGTTTGCACTCTATCTTAAAGGTCTTTTCTGATCTAAATGAGTCTATGAATCTAATTCCAGACCTTGCTGATTTTTTTCTTCCATTAAGCCTCAATGTAGAGTTAAAAAACAAAGAGCTTTGTGCAGCACAACAGAAATTATAATGCTCTTGCACCTGACCATAGAGCACCTTCAAAGGAAAAGGTACAGGGGTTTTCCACAAGTACTAAGTACCATGGATAAAACCTGTGCTAGGTGACTATACTTGTAATTTTCATGAGCAGTTATTTGAATGCAGCAAGGCACAGGGTTGACTAAGTATGCTGCTTTTGCTTCTTACTTTTCCAAGAATTTTAAAACAAAGAAAGAAAAATGAAAATAAAACACCATCATATACCCAACTATAGAAAAGGTGCAAGGAAAAAGTTATTTACTTTTCCTAAAGGGTTTTGACCCCCACAATTTACAGTTTGTTTATGTCCTGTTCTTCTACCTTCAAGAAAGCGAAGCCACGTGACTCAGCACATTACACTCCTCTACAACCCTCAGTTCACCTAATCTACTGGGACACAATTTGCAGTTCTGTTAGATGAAAGTGGAGTTCAGAAGAAAAAGGATGGAGTTGTTAGCAAAAACTGCTAAGCTAATTTTTGCCAGCAGCAACGTTCATAAATCTGCTGCAGGCAAAGTCTTAACTCTTTAACCTGCAAAACTAAGACAAGAAAACTGTTTTCAAATCCCATTCAAAACAAATGAATCATGTTCACTTTCAAGTTCCTTAGAAGTGCAGTTCATGAGAAATAATTCTGTGACTGCAAATGAAATTCAGCAAAGGTTCTACATAAATACACATCTCTATACTTTTAACTAACATGACAATACTTCTGCAAAATGAAAGAAAAAGAGCTGTTGAAATGTAAAGTAACTTATAATCAAATTACTTGCTTCTCTAATACAGTGAACATGCTATATTTAATAAAAAGTAAAATGCTAAATGAAAAGCAATTCACTAGAAGTCTTGGTCTTTACTGATAGGCAGACAGCCTGTGGGTTGTTTGATCCAGTTCTCTTCATCCCACATAGAATCATATCAAGGCACAGCCTTTTTTCCAATGCTCATTCATCCCTAAAATCTGTTGCTTTGTTTCACTGTTCTTTTGGCTAGAAAGGAATTGGCAAGAACCGCCTTAACCACACATTCTAAAATAGTTTCAGTAAGGCCTTTCAGTCTTGCTTTTTGAGAAACGCTTCATTTTGATTCTTAGCTTAAGCAAGTCAGTGGTGATTACACACCAGTAACTGCTCAGAAGTACTGTCAGATAAGAAAATCTTGCTCTCAGAGAAGACTGATAATGTACAGGTTTGTACAGGTTTGACAGTTCACACATCCTGAACTAAGGATCCCACGGCTATAATAAGCAGTTGATATTTTGGAGATATTCTAGTTTAAAGATATTTTTTTTATAATCCGTATCCTCAGAAAAATCTGAAATCTTGACAAGGCAACCACGCTTTGTTAAGATGATGAAGATTTTATTAGAGAGGCACTGTGAAAGGAAACCACTGCATCCCAGTTGTGTCTCTGTAACAGTACTGGGAACAAGCAGGTTACTATGCAGTTACTCCTCACTTTTGGAAGAATGAAGGCCAAGGAGTAAAGCCCTTTATAAGAGCAGGAATTTTACTACAGATTTTCACCGTTTCTAGTTACCTTCATTATCTGAAGGAAAAGGAAATCAAGAGGAACAACAACTTTATCAGAACAGAAACTTCACAGGTGCTTCTACTGGCATGGAGGAAAACAGCCCAGTTCCTCTTCCTCCCTGGGCTCTCACTGTTAAACAGCAGAGGAAACAACCAGAGGTGCTTGTGTTCTCAGTAATAATACTGACCCAACAAGCTACCAGGAACCAGCATTGTCTGCTCAGCTTTCTGTGACAAACTTTATGCACTTCCTTCTGTATTTTTTGGAATCCTTAATTTCCAGAATAAGACTGTCAAAACCCAGCAAGAACACACAAGAATTTCCTTCCTGGGAAGAGCAGCCGTGCTCAACAGAAGGCACTAGAAGCCAGCACACTCTAGCTGAGCTGCAGATAAACTTTGTGTTTCTGTTCCCTAGTTACAACATCAAATGAATGTATCTTGTTGTTGCTCACTGCTGAGACTAAGCCCTTGGCTGACTCTCAGTGCTTGTGGAGCAGTTCTGGGGATTGATGCAGACTGCAGAAAACTACTACAAGAGAAAATGATGGCAGAAGTAGCACTGATCTGTATGTCTCTTTTGCTGGTCTTAAGATGTAGCTGCCTCTGCAGAAACAGCACAGATCACTCAGCTGTTGCCACCTTGGCTTCCAGGTCATCACTTCTTTTCTCCCAAGTTGTAAGTACATCCTCCAAGAAATGCCACCATCTTTTGTGCATTGCCCCTTTGGATTCTGGCAAAAACAACCCAAACTGAAGCTATAGCAAATGTCCTTTTATGCAAACACAAAACTGAAAAGGTTGGGGAAAGAAAAACCAGAACGTTGCGACAGAGCCACAGAAGGAGCATTGCTTGTGCTTTCCTGCTCCAAATATACAGGATATTATTCAAGTTATGGAAAACCGAGCTTCTAAGTCTTTCCCACTAACCTTTCTACCATCTGTTTCTTGATTCCTTCTGTGTTTTACAGGTCACAAGTGTATTGGTTACTGTCATCCATGGCAGTCTGACTACTCTAAACTGACTGTTAAAATCACATGGGATCCAAAACAAGACCTTCCTCGAGGTTACCCAGTATATTTTCCTCTAGTTCTTCCCCTCTACAGTACTTCTTTCTATATTCACCTGTACCACCTCAGTTGCTAACACATGAGCATTTCAAACAGGCTACAAAGATGCCTCAAATTTTCTGTCATACAATTTCGCATTGCAGCTGA
This sequence comes from Agelaius phoeniceus, assembly GCF_051311805.1. NCBI lineage: Eukaryota > Metazoa > Chordata > Aves > Passeriformes > Icteridae > Agelaius > Agelaius phoeniceus. Next base: position 35,509,253 of record NC_135273.1, read on the forward strand.
TTTGAAGCTGCCCCCTAAACTCTACCAGTCTAGAAGAAAACAAGTCCCTGGATAAGGTAGGAATAGGTTGGATTCAAACCCAAGCAAAGACCTCAGCCAACCCTGTTCTAGCTGAGATGAAGATACACCACTGGCCAGGGAGCTGGGCAGAGCGAGGTCCCATCCCATCAGCTCTCTGAGCCCAGGAAATTCAAAGTCCTATAAAAGGGCAGCCATACTAAACTCATGGCTGTTTGCCAAGGACTCACGGTGTTGTGTCATGTGTCTGTCTCCAACCCACAACTTGATGTAACAATAAAAATGTAGGAGAAATATTACCATCTTCACAACAGTATAGGCTTTAGTTTATACCTTGACAAAATACACACCAATCAAAACAAAGACTGACATTTTGAAGTTAAATTCACAAATTCTTTCTAAGTACACTTATCCTTCTGTGCCAGCCTTTCTTCCTATGCCCTCCTTGTTGCCAAGTATGAAAAGCACTTTGGTCAGACTCTGCCTCTTATCACCAAATTGTCCTTTACTATCATCTACTCAGGAACAGTCCCAAGAGTTATAAATGGCCTCACACTGTTGTAAGAAGCTGAGATGTAGCTTAGAGTTGGAGTCTTGAATTTTCTTTTGTTTCCAGTTTTAAGGAGAAAGACAAACTCATTTTCTGTGACCTGCCAAGACAACTTGGGACATGAAAACTGACCTTGATTCCCCTCCTATCTTATTTTCTTCAAAGGAGCAGCACTTCTAAAACCTCTGCTAGTGTGGGTTTTGCGAAGGAACGGGAGTGTTCCAGTGGTAGGTGGATACTGATCCTGAGCAGGGCTGAGGCAGTAGGGCCAGCAGCCCCCAGCTGCCAGGAGCACGACGGAGCTGTGCTGCCTTTGCACGCTGTCCTTGGGCACACACACCCACCAAGACAAACCAATTCTGAATCGACTGCCACCCTCACTCAGCTATTCGCCTCGAGTCATTGAACTGCCTTTGGCTTGGCCATTCACTCCAAGGGAAGGAATTTAGCTGCACTGGCTTTCTTGGTACCAGCTGCTTTGTCAGGGAAGAAAAAATTTACTGCTTTTGTTCTGGGTGGCAAACAATAATTACACCTATTGTTTGAACAGCAGGAACAAAATGCATCTTATCAGTATTTGCAGATGGAGTGGTTTGTAAGATTTTGATCTCTAGCTTAGTTTTAATGAATTTCTTTATCTATCTCAAAGCTACCCAGGTAGCTACAACTTTCAGGTTGGCTGGATAGAAGGAAGTGTAATTACTGAATATATAAATATTTTTGATTTTTGCAATTGTATTTTCATCCTCTAACTATAAATGAGGAGCATGCAAGCAAACTGTTTTGAGTTTGCAGCTGCAGGCCAGATATATTGTAATAAGAAACTGACCTAATTCCACTAATCTCAAAGGAAAGGCCCTTATTAACCTTCATGGGCTTCCACTGGCACAATGGAAGCAATTGTTTTTAGATGAATAGAACAAGGTTTTCCTTTTCATTCCTGTCTAAATCATGCTTTTCATAAACTATAGATATATTTTGTGTTAAAAATTAGACAAGGTTGAAGAACAGGATACTTTTACTGGAAAATCTAAACAAGGCTTGCCCAGTTGTACCTTAGAAACCACTCTTTCCTGTGATTGTAGGTAACCATTACTCAGTGAAAAAATATCATTGAAGTCAATTTCTATCTAGGTGTCAAGTTCAGGATTCTGCACAAATTCTTTGTGGGCATTTCTCCTCTTTCACTGAAATAAATTTGTACTGACACTTAAAAAAGCCTACCATCTGCTGGGAGCAGGTGAACTCTTATTATTCCTTACCTGAGATGAGCAGGCATTTAAAATTCATTTCTCCCTGAACTGTTCCTTTGGTTAGCGAGCAAAGCAAAGCCCATGTCACTGAGAAGGTCAAGAGTTGTCTAGTGAATACTCTTAACATTAGCAGAATAATTGGGCCTAGAATATTATTAAAAGTCTGGCACAGAGAAGAAAAAAAAAAGCTAAGAAAATATCACTCTTCTTTGCCACCTGTGGAAGTCTCAAAGGTGTCAGAAATTACATCGTTGAATACACCAAAAAGTTAGATTTTCAGCTTTCAGTTTAGAGCTATCACTTGTGAGCCAACAAACTGTTTGGTTTGGGTCTTGATCTTCTTAATGAGCCCAAACCTACCAGAGATTCTTATTTGAAAGTCTTTTCCTGTACAAAGCGTTGATAGCTCCTGCCTTAGCAAGGATCAAGTAGGTGTAGTCTCTATCAGCCTCCACTTCCTTATTCTGAATATCCTCAGTTCCCATCAATAATGCAGTTCCATCTGCTTTCACTCACTCTGTCTTTATTTAGGAGAGTGACATTACTATTGTCTTACACAAGCTGTATCCTGAGGAAGTGTAACTTGTCATCAAGGAAAAAAAAAAAAATTCAAAGTCAATCCAGCATCAAAGCATCTCCAAAACTGCACTGAGTTATGCCACCTGTGCAGAAGTGACTCAGAGCAGACAGCCACAAAAGCTTTATTGCTTTGCCACAGCACAGAGTCTAAAAGGCAGCACATGCCTGGTGGTGAGCAAGGAACCTAAAGAGGAAGCACTACCAAAAGCACATGGGAGTGCCACAGAAATGTCTTCTCAGGAAACACCAAAACATGGAACCTTTCTCAGGGGCTGCCTGAAGGAACCATATCAGAGTGTTATTGTGAAGGGTTTGGTCCCTTCTGCAGTCATTGCTGAAAGCTGAAGTGCAGAGTGTTCTTCAAGAAATTTAGCAATATTTTGAGTTACTGACACCAGTTCCCTTAAAAATCAGCCACCCTGGCCAGTCTGAAAATGCATGAGGAAGTCTTTCCATTTAGACAACCTGAATCAATCCTGCTCTAGGTAGGATCTTTCCCACATTCTATTAAGGCAGGTAATATTTCCTAATTACTCTTGCTGATCTGAATAATTAGGACTTCATTCTTTTCATGAAAAGTTCCCTAACATGTGTGAGCAAAGTGAGTTAATGCCAATTAACCTGCCTTTGAAGTGCTCTATTATCAAAGCACATGCTTTCAACACATCTTGAGATGCAGCCCCTTCCTTCGTACAGTTATTGGCTTCAATGCCATGAAAAGGTTCCATTCCACAACAGGGAGCGGCTCAGACAGCATTAGCTGGCAGCAATCACTGAACCCTGTTCTGAACTGTATTTGGGTTTCTTATCTGTTACACAGTCTCACTGGTTTGTAATCCTCTCTAGGCCCTTCTGTTCAACATGCAGCTGAAAAGAATCTCTCCCTCTCCTGGAATGTAAATGGTTCACTGTGGCACAGCTCCCCTCCCCACATTCCAGCCATGTGCATTAGTTATCATTTTCTATTCCAGCACAACGGGGCAAGAACAGCCTTTATTAGTACATGGCAGTTCACCACACAGCACACCTGTGCTTGATTGCCAAGTGAGAATTTGTGTCAGGTCACTATCCCACACTCATAAATTCTGGGAGGAGATACTATACCAAACCTGGCCATTCATTTTTCATGGAAATAGTTTTTAATTTCTATTTTCTCATATATCTCTACCCAGAGTGAGAAAACACGTGAGTCTCACAGCCCATCCTGACCTCACCACAGCTAAAGGATGCTGTGACACAGTTCTGCTGAAGAGAAGGGCTTCACTATTCCTAGCAATTAAGCACCAGAAAAGAGAAGTACATGAAAGTAGATATGGAAGGCTATAAAGAAGCCCTATGGATTTCCAGAAGTTTTATTTTTCTGTGGTGCTGATGATACTATGCAAGGAGTCACACTTTTTCACTAAATGTCAGCTTTACCTCTCTCAGGCTACACATAATACTAGAAATCCCCAGGAGCACTGGAAATTGAGGCTTAAAATCCTGTTCATCACACTAAGACAGAAAATGCCCCCACATACATTTACCAGGCTCTGCCCTGCACTCTGCCCAGGAACTATCTGAGCTACAGCCCCCAAAGCCAGCAGGGCCAGCTGAGTCCTAATATATTTTTGTCTTTTAAAAGATTACTCCTGGTGATCAAACTGATCAAACTGGTGCTCTCAAAATATTTCAGAAGAGACAAGATAAATGTTTATGCCATTCTGAAGTCCCCAGTGCAGGATGCTGGCTGTAGATGACACTACCAGGTGCTGAAAATGCTCTGCCAGTTTCTCCAGTTGTTTCTAGACCTGCTCTGGATCATGTGCCAGCTGCCTTACACTGAATCCTCAATTTTGATTTCCTGCCTAATTGCTCAATTCAGCATTCATTTGCTACCAGAGTCTGCCCTTTGCCAGGCAGACTCTGGTAGCAAATGAATGCTGAATTCATGCAATTCTGCTTCACTGGTAGAACTGGTTGAACAAACAATCCATAACTCACATTTCCACATCTAAAATGCCCAGTTTGATCCAGAGAAATATGTAAAGATCCTATAATACTAATTTTTGGTACATGTTTGTATTTGATTAAGTACACTTAAATATCTTCTCTTGTGCACTTATTTCAGAAGGTGCTTAATTATTGTTCTCTAATTGATGCTGTTGAGTCAGGGACAGACAAAATGACTCAATGGTTCAGAAGGTGAAAAAGAGAGAATACTTTATTAAGAGGTAGTGTCCTTTTATAACCAGGATCACTAAGGTGAAATCTGATTGGTCTCAAAGTAAAAACCTTTCACACTATTGGTAAACTATGAATAGCACACTCTGAAGGTACATATCTACAAACAACATGAATAGAAAGAAAGATAATAATTGTTTTCATTCTTCTCTCTAAGTTTCCCAGGCCTGAAGTCTGGGAGAATGCTCTATGACTGAACTGTGAATCTCCACATCTAATCACCTCCAGTGCTTCTATCCACATATGCAACGATGGGCATTAGAAGCTGAGTCTGGCCATGAAAGGTCCATCGATTTCAAGTGGAAACATACTTTTATTGAGAAAAATTCTTGGTTCATCAAGTTCAAGCCCTTATTCCTGAAATTAGATGATCTGAAAATAGCACCAAGTAAATACAGAAAAGGAGTTCCCATGTGCAGAGTGATCAGCTCAAGAATAAGTCTCAGGGAAAGTCCTTCAGGCTGAACCATGATGCCACAGATAGAAGCAATCTACAGTTCAGATTACAAACTAACCCTTCCTGCCCTAAATTCCAGAGCCCTTCCATGCTGCAGCCAGAATAGCTGACAGTAAAGTCCAGGGTAAGGAAACAAAAAGGGCCTTTGCATAGTGTCCACAGATGTTTAATTCAGCTGTGCAGTGAGATGTTCAAGGTCCAAAGGGGGGACTCATGGGGGTGCTCAGGTTTCTGTGACTCCAGCTGTAGGGCTGCCCAGTGGTCTCGGGGAAGTACAAAGATGAGGGGCAATGGGGGAATAGGGAGGGACATAGGAACAAGGGAAGGAGCCAATGGGGTCTTAACAGCTTTTGAGGGAAGCTTCTTGTGTCTCTCTGACTCAGGGGATGCCTCTCAGGGTCTCCACACTTCCAAAAGAAAATCTGGGTGTGTGCAGATGGAGAAAGCCATGCCAGAATTGCCTACACACCAAGGCCAACTGAGGCACCACGACTCCAGAGAGCCATGCTCAGGGTCCCTCCTAGTTAGTTTCCTGTGAGCCTATAAATAACGTGTTCCACAGTTTTATTAATTATGTCAGCCTTCAACCAAGCCTCTTGAATCCATCTTTCTTGGAATGCCTAAATTTACAGAAACTGCTTTGAATAAAGGTGTATTTGACCATTTACTACTGGTAATCAGGGAGAAAATTGTGAGAGAGAAAGCACGTGCAAACTGATATATCTCAATTAACCTTGAGAATAATCTCTCTCAATGAGTTTGCATATATTCAGCCCTTCTCTTTGTATAATGAATATAAACTTTCTCCTATATAGTTTGAAGACAGAAAGAATTCTTACCTCGGTAGTCATTTAGCCAGTGTCACTATGAACACCTTAATGCATAAAATGCTATGTATTGTACTAAAAGAACTAACTAAAACAACCATAAAACATTAATTTCCTATCTTGATGTCAGAAAACCCAGTTCATTCACTTTACCACTGTTTCTTCTATTTTTTCCATCTTTATTCCATAGTGCCGAGGGAACTGGCTGAGATCATTGCAGGCCAGTCTGCATTACCTTTGAGAAAGATAATGGTCACTGGGAGAGGACTGGAAGAAAGAGAAACACCGCTCCTTTTTTCCAGGCAAGAAGCAAGAGCCAGGAGCTACAGGCTGACCTGCTTCACCTCACTCACAGGGAAGGTGGTGCAGCAAATAATCCTGAAAACCACTTCCAAACAGTAAGAACAAAAAGGTGATCCGCAGTAGTTAGCACAAATTTACAGAGGGGGAATTACATTTGCACAGAGTGATGACCTTCTGTGACAAGAAGGATGGCTGGTGGATGAGGAGAGCCAGCAGATATGGTGAGACATGGGCAAGCCTTTCAGCACAGTGCCCTATAACATCCTCATGGGCAAAGTGAGCAGCTTCGGAGGGGGGAAGCAGACAGTGTGCTGCATTGGCTGAAGTGTCAGGCTCAAAGTCCAGCTGGACAGCAATCACTAACAGAGTACCCCAGAGTACTGGGACCAATACAGTGGATGATGGGACAGCACCTCTTTGAGCCTGCAGGTGCTATGGGGGGAGGAATGGCCCATGGACCAGATGGACCTGGAGGGGCCTATCCTTAGAGATATTCAGAACCTGAGTGCCCTGGTTGAGCAGGGTGGTGGGACATAAATCTCCAGAGGTCTCTTCTGGCCCCCTTGACTCTGGGAAAAACAATGCAATGGACAGCAGCTTTGTCCACTCAAAGAATTGTTGGTAAAGGAGACAGACCTGAACACAGCAACAGGAAAGTGATTTACAAAATAACATTTGCTCTGGCTGACACATCAAGCCTGATATAGCTGTACTGCAGCCTCATAGCAGAAGCACCAGCCAAACCTCCCTCTCCTTCTGGCTGCTCTGTCAAAAGCAGGGAAGTTTCCAGCTAACTGTAAATACATCAGTGAACTGAATTTCCTTCCTTCCAAACACAGAAGGTTATTGTAAAAATAGGTGCTAAGGGAATATTTTATCTTTATGAAACATCTCCATTAGCTTTCAGTGAAATGTCCAAATGAACAACAAGTCTCAAAATATATATTCTCAGGGGCATCCTAAATCATAAAAAACTATCTTCTTGCATGAAATTTTCAGTGTGCCTTCATGGTCAATTCACCAGCATTCAAAGTCTGATACCTCATGTAAACTTTAGTGCTACTCAGAACTGATTGTTCAACTGTTCCTTAATTCTTTGTACACACATGTGCACTATATAAACAAAATACATTAAATAATAATAAACACAGCTCCCCCTCCACAGAGTGCTGCTGAAGATGAGGAGACTGATCCTTTCATAAAGCTCTACCAAGAGCACAATCTGCAGCCTAGGACACAGGCTGCAGACAGGGAAAAGCTCAGATTAAGATTTTGAAACTTATCAAATATTAAAACTGCCTAAAATCAAAGGCCTAATTAGAGGATATAATATCAAATATTCAGACAACTTGGCACTATTACGCAAAGAAAATTAGAAAGGTTAAAAAAATATTTTGTCATTTTAATCTGAACTTAAAGAGGTTGGGATTTTTTTTCTCTCTTACAGATCAGCTAAAAGCCTGCCAGAAAAGCCAGTAAAGAACAAGGTAAGAAGGAAATAAATTGAAGAAAGACTTGAAATATATCTGAAGAATTTATTTGCCCCTTATTATTTCAATTAAGTTAACAACTTATTCAGTTGCGTGTTGGTTGCTTTTTAAAGTTCATTGCTTTTAAGTACTAGTCCGTTTCTTCATGTGATTCCAAAATTATGAAATCTCCAGATTTAGATCTCCACATTTTGCTTAAAAATGTATGAAGCAGTAGGTCACTGCAATTACTGTGAGTTTTCCAACCCAGAATAAGGAAATGTGTGAATCTACCTGGTGACAAGTGACAGGTTAGAATGAAAAAGCCACTATTTTTCAGAAGAATTCATACAAATGTCGCATGCCATTCTATGACTATTCTGACAGATTTTTCTAAATTGGCATGTCATTTGGGACCATCCCTCAAGGAGATTTAGGCTCCTAAATCCAAACAGACATAATTTTACATCCCACTTCTTTCCCACAAAAGTAAGTTTGGGTGAAGTGGTAACCTTTAGTGAAACAGCCATCTTTTCAAAAGTCATCACAAGAGTCAGTTAAATTTACAGTTGGCCCTGACTTAATCCTGACATTGTTAGTATGTCATTAAAATGGGGAGACCTATATGGAGATTTACTCCAACAGGTGAAAGCAAATGACACAATTGACTATGCATTTGACAACAGGCAGTGCCTTGGGATAAATGTCAGGATGTCTATGGAGACAGGCAGTGGGATAACCATCTGTGATGGCTGCATACGAGGGAGAGCACAGCAGCACCCGGTCACCCAGGTTACCCCAGGCCAGCAGAGGGGAGCAGCACTGCACTCCCAGAGGTGCTGGTGGGACACAGCATGGCCTCAGACCTCGTGCCTGCTCCAGAGGCAGTGCTCAGGTGCTGCTGCCCTCACCGCTCTCTGCCCTCGCACTCCTGACTGCACAGGGCAGAGGTGCTGCCTGCTCACAGCTGCCCGGTCCCATGCGCCCTCAGGGCTCCCTTATGGTGCTGTGGACAGGCACAGCCCAAACAGCACAACTCAGCAGCTACAAAAGTGACCGGGGATATTGCAGTGCACAGTGCACCTGCATGCCTGAGCTGGGAGTACCCTGAGAAATAAGCCCTTATATGACTAATGCTATAAAATTTAAAATCCTTTGGGTTGTTGCAGTTCATCAGAATGTGCACATCTTCCTACACTTACACCACAGAACACCTCCAAAACCCAGAGAAGAAGGTGACCTAGTCCTGGGGTAGGCACAGCTCTGCACAAATGCCTAATATGACATGAAACTAATGCCAAATTACACCTAACAAATTCAACTGGTGTTCAGCTAATAGTGTAAACATATTAAACTTAGATAGTTTAGTTCTTTATGTTTCCACCACCTGAAGTATAACTAATGACACTGCCTAGCTCTGGTGAAAGTGGGTTTAATTCTGACAGACTCCTTGGGGCAGGCTGCAAACCATGCAGAAGTGAGTAAAACGCCTTGACTGTCAAAGAGCAGAGCTCAGTGTTCCTGGTGCCCGGCTGCTGCGGTGCCTCGGAGTCATCAGGCTGGCACACCACCCCTAGGATGGCACTGAGTCCCTCAGCTGCAGCAGGGGATCTGCACAGTCCACACAAACTGCTCATTGAGAGATAAATGTTGAGTGCACTGCCCAGAAGTACAGAGTACTTCACCACAGGCAGCTCACAGAGACTTCAGCGTAATGCTGACAAGAGAAGCCCCTGCTTTTCTGCAGTACAGCTTAGGAACAGATACACAATTTCACAAGGGTAGCATCTGCTCCGCTCACAGCGTAACTTTGTTGTCACTCCTAAATACTGCGTGGGTGTCACAAGGCTTCTGCACACACAATGTAGTACTGTGCTGAAGCTGCAGAAATGCTCACTGGCAAATCAAATGATACACACCCTTACACACTGTTGTGTTTTGTGATTTTGTCTCTTTTGCTCTGGCCACCCCCCTGCCCGTGCTCTCTCTGGCCATACAATCACAGACGGTGTCAATAACAGCAGTGAGTGTTTTACACTGGTTCCATCTATTCCATACAGACTGAGCTTCAGCACATCCCAGGATAGCAGTGCTACTGTTAAAAGGGTTTCTGTCTTCCTTCCTAACTCATTAGAATTAATTATGATTTTAGAGCAGGAAAGCTCCCTGTACAAAAGACTGTATTTAGGATTGGCACTGAAAAGTCTAAATAGACATATTACAGAAGCTATTTATTAGGTAATAAATATTAGAAGTATAAAAACCGATATAAAACCCTGAAGAAAAAGCAGATTTTGACAGTTGTTTAACCGATAAAAATGTTTTGGTAGAGAAGACTCTCACTGTCTACCCACTGAAGCATAAATAACTCTTTTTTTAATATCTTGACAAAAGTGGAATATAAAGATCATTATTTACATTAGGAGGCCTGATGCCTTATGCTTCATTGAATTTGAAGAACTGAATTGCCCACTTGAATGATCTCTACTAAAAAAAAGATCACTATAAAACTTTCTAATAGATTAATAATGCTAAAAAACTAATAATTTTCCAGTACTATTCAAGAAAAATAAATTGGGTTCAAATCAGAAATTGCAAAGGCAAATCCTGACACATGAAAGGGTGAGGGGAAGAAATGTAGGCCTGCAGAATTCAAATACACTATCACAAGACTCATTTTGCCCCTTTCAACAAAGGTGACAAGGACAGAAGTTTCAGAAATTCCCGCAAAAACAGGTGCCTTGAAAACCACAAGCTATCAATCCTTCAACTTCTGCGGGCTGCTGAAGATACAATCCAGGTAATACTCCTACTCACTGTCATGTTTCTACAAAGCCATGAAAAAAAAGAAATTAAAGTCTACATATCTTCAACAAACCCCACAATAAAACACAATAAAATTCATCTCAAGTTTAATGGAGGGCTTCAAACATTATGTTAAGCCAAAAAGTTATCACCCCATAGTACCACACTAGCAGTCACAAGTCTCATGTATTTGGCAGAGTCCATTCAACACAAGGAACTCATCTATAGAATACTGACCTTATATTATGCAAGTAAACCAAAAGATAACAAATATTTTAAATTTAAATAAATTTGAGCCAGGAAATACAGATTTGAAATAAAGATATGACAAGCACTGGTCATATTCTAGAAACATACCTTTTCATTACATGGAGATTCCCACACACACTCATTCTTATTTTCCTGTATTTATGGTTTAAAATTGGGTTGCCCTCTCAAATAGCTGAGCTATAGTAACAAACAGCTGCCAACCCTACCACCTCCATATGGAGAACAGGAAGGGCTCAGACACCTGAGAATGGTCCCCCCTGAGGGCCCAAGGAATTTAGCCAAGTTCCTGCCTTGCTGCAGACAAGCGCCAGCCTCACCCAGAGCAAAGGGGCTGTTCAGGTCCCAAGCATCAGCTTGGTGCTTATCTGAAACCCCAGAGAGCCTAAGAAACAACCTTAGAATGCAGCCACCCCAAGCATTCCCATTTCATTATTTTGTTTGGATTCCGGAAACCAAATACTGGCTTTATTCCCAAAATGCCCAGTTGGAAGAATACAAGGAGCAGCGCCTTAAAGCCAGCAAAAATAGCATGATGGACTGGAGAACACTGACTTCTTTCCCCAGATGAGAACAGTTTCTTGAAAAGACACTGCTGCATGTTCACAAACTCCCCTTCTCTAGACCATTTCCCTTCCTCCTGAAAGTCATATTTAAAAAAAAGAAGATTTTACTGGGATTTTTATGGTCTATGTTCTCATTATTATCAAATTTATTAGATTTTCTAGAATACCTTTTATTGCCACTGTGAGAAGGCAACTCAGCTCACATTACTAGGCATCTTATAGTGGGAAATATACTGGGCATTTTATATTCTCTCTTGGGAAAACACAAGGTTTCAGACAAAACTACTGTACTTACTTATGCAGAAACTTGATATTTTGGATGAGGCCCTTTTATCATGGTAACACATTGAGGCCTTGGGAAGTGAAATTTATATAGAAAACTATTTTATAGTTTTTTAAAAATCTGTCTTTTTTGATGCAGCTGTATATCACTGTTGTTCACAAACTAATGAAAATCACTAATTGTCCTTAATAATAGATTTCTATGAATTACTCTATTTATATGGTGTACTGAGACCTATCTTTAAAGCCATTTCTAAGTTGCTAATATTTTTAAACATTGATCTAAAAGTTTCAATAATAAACTGAGAGATTGGTATAAACAAGCCAGAGAAAACGTACAATAGAACAAATATCAATCAGAATTCTAGAGTATTTTGACACTTAAAAGAATTAAAAACACACTGTATCCAGAAATTGGTTTTCTATGCTTTGATTCCTTTTAGATGGTTTTCTATAGTCTCTTAATTTTTTTTCTCTACTATTCTCTAAAAATGAAACCCATTCTAAAAATAATAGCTGTATTTAGCAGCTTCACTTTCTAGAAGAGCTACAAGTTAAGGACTAAAGTTCATTATGAATTGAATGCTAAGGTGTTAATTGTCATCCTTTCATTCAAATATTCTACAGTGCTGTGAAATTATACAGCCAACTACAGCTGCAGCCCAAATCCGTGAGACATCCCCCTCCCTAGTTGATAGGAAAGGCTGGAGGCAGGGCCAGAACTCTTGAAAGCAACACTCCAGCTGGATTTTTACTTCCTTTACTTGGTTCTCAATTCCCCCAGCCTTCATGATCCTCTCCCTGATAACCCATGTGGGCAATTAGAACAATCTTAATTCAATGTAGATAAAACACTTCCTGCCCTACCAGTCACTCAAGCATAAACGTTTAATAGAATTTGGATATATGGAGAACAATTCCAATTCAGTACTATAAGCTCTGAAGAGAATCTCCCGTCCTAAGTACCTCAGGATTCTAAAAAGGCCTGATCAGATTGGCTGACCTCCAGCCACCTCAATTAACTGTAAAAGTGAAGTACGCATAGTGCAGTACTCAGGGAATAAATATACTGCAAGAAACCAGAGACCAAGAGTTGTTCCAAGAAACCTGAAAGTATTGAAAAGGCAAGTTCAGTTTACACCAGTCAAAAGCCAACATTGAACAACCTGTTGTTTCCAAATATGGTTTTTTTGGATGCTGTCTATAGCACCTGTTCAAAAGATTTTATATAAAGACCAAACTTTAATCAGCAGCACACAGATAACTCAGATAGAGTCATTATTAGTCAGCTTTATTGTAAATGCAAATGCTTGACACAAATCCTTGACACCTGCAAGGAAGTGCAGCCACGATCTGGGAGGATTTCTGCATCCCTTGCAGCAGGCTGTCAGTTACTCAGGTAACATGCTTGTGCTTGCCATGTAAATTGGCATCGCAGCACTTGCAGTCCCTTGGAATACATGTGACAATCCTGGAACATCACTGCTCATGAATGGAATGCTATTTGGGATTTTACACCCGTTAAAGGTCACAAGAGAAAATGTAAACAGGGAGGACATTATAGCTGATGATATGCTAAGGCAGACAGTCAAAGATTGTCGAGAGCCACAATTAGTCACAAAAGCAATCACAAGAGAAAATCTCTTTCCAAGAGCTAAATGATGTAAAATTCCATACCATGACCATGCTCCTGTGATATTCGTGCTGCAAGCGATGTCTGCATTATATTAGCTACAGCATTTTCAAAGCCCACCCATAAGCAAGATTTCAAATACAGGATGCCTAAAATGCCTAAGGAGGCAAGTTGGATGATTCTTAAAATCACAGAATAACCTCAAGTTTTCTCCAGAGAAGCTATGAGGAAACCAGGAGACAGCACATAAACTTCACGGCCAGTGAATGTTTTGCAAAGCTAAGTCCATTGTATCATAAAGGGGTCCTGTGCTCAATCAGATCATGCACATGGGGCATGGGGTGACAAATGTCGGTATCTGTTTTTTTCCAGTTTTCAAGTATAATTGAAAGGCAGAAATAATGCCTTGAGCTTCCTCGAAGTACAGTGCAAGCCCATGGACAGAAAGGTACCACTGTGCCACTGTGAAAGACTCCCTGCCCTTCTGAACTCAGGTCACCATGGTCTGAATCACTTAAGTTGATACTGAAGAGCTCTACTCAATCAAGGGCACAGGTCTGAGAGCCAGGAATTCATATCTACTAATTTCTGAGCAAATGTCTCACAGAAATCCATTGGGCTAAGTCTGCAGGAGGTACTGGGTGAGCATCACAAGCTCAGCACTTTCAGCACTCCAACAGTCTTGCTCTACAGAGTAGCCCAATACTTGTGGTGTAAGAGCTTCTAATTACAGAAAATGACAAAGCTACCCAGCTCGAGGAGTTTGCCTTCTCTGTGTAACTGACCTGAGTCAAAAACATTCTGAGACACAAAAAAAGCTGTGGCACAGCTTCTGTCCCAGGGGACAAGGGAAAGCAGATGGCAGAATCTATCTCTATGGTACGCAATCCACAAGCAGGGCTGGTACAGCTCTACAAATTCCAGGTGCTATGTGCACTGCCTCCATATTGGCCTGTAGCCTGTTGCACTGATGAACTAGGCCTTCTTTGGCATATAATGTTTCATATACGTACTATACCCTGATATTTAACAGATACACATAGAAATCTATATAAAATATGAAAATCTTGTTGTGCTTTTATCAACTTTAAATTTCACAAATGAGTCCTTTTTAAGAAATGTAGGAAGGATGAGATGTTACCAAATGTGGAGAACAGTTCAATTACTGCAGTACTCATTGATGTGTTCACTTCAAAAAGAACAAACAGATGCTCAATTCCTTACCTTTAGCCTCAATGTAAATAAATATTACAACATACAATTTGATATGTACTTTCACAATGTATTTGGGGACACAGAAATGACGTACCTGTTGATGACATGGATTCAATCCATCTCATCAAATAATCAAATAATAGTGGGGTGAACCAGTTCTGTACCAGAAAAGCTCTCACATTTTGGTTTGTTAACATATAATGATTTCACAATCAAGATTGCTCTTAATCAACAAAGACGTAACTACTTGAAAGATTATTCTACTAATTGCTCAGCTACTCAATAGAAAGGGAAGTAATTACTAAAATAACTCAACCATCACCAAAGGAATGATGGGCATGCAGAGGTTGGAAATACAAAACATAATTTGTAAAATTATATGCTTATTGAAGAATGAATATTTAAGATATGCTTCAAATTCCATGCTATTTAGTTCCATCTAGAATGACTGCTCTCAAAAATGCAACACTAACTCTATCAAAAAGGAGAATCCAATATGCGCAATTTAGCAGTGGGAACTGATATTTATTTCCACTGTAGGAAGTACCAGCAACTAGAAACAAAAATGAATTTTTATGATGGAAATTTAGACAGATAAAGCACACTTCTGAGGCCCTCTGCAGATCACTCTATAACAGTGAATCTAGAGAGATACACACAGCCAAGGAAAAAAGTAATACCAAGGTTAGAAAGAAATTAACAAACCCCCACACAAATAAAAGAAACCCTGGATGTGATCAGTTCAATTTCTTTTTTCTTGATGAATACAAGACAGCCTAAAAGAATGAAGAATAGAATTCACAGTGATGTTCGAGAGGGAACTGCTGTAACAACAGATTTGCAGTAGTGTAAGGATTGGTTTTGTTTGGGGGTGTTTTGGTCAAGTTTTTAAATTAGTATTTCCCCAGCACTGAAACTATGGATTTTGGGTGAAGTAGACAAATCTCAGGACACTGTATCAAGTATGAAAAGAATGTGCACCATTTCTGAAGGCAGCATGGTAGAAAGCCCTAGCACCCCAGCCTGGCAGCTGCAGCCCGGCTGATTTGTTCCCTGAGGGGCAGTGGACGGCAGCCCCTTGGCAGAAGCCTCTGCTGGGTGCCCTCTCTCTGTAGGCAATCCACCCACTCCCAGGGTCCAGGATTAGTGAAACCAGGCCATCACAGCCAAACCTCACCAAAGTGGAGGTCTCTCCAAAGGCACAGCTTGCACTGCAGACACTGCTAGAACAGCACCTGAAGAGGTCTCACACAGGGAGACAGGGAGCTCTGACTTGGCAACGCCCCTAAGTAGGAACATCAGAACAATCAAAGAATGGCTTTGGTTTTGGTGAGCAGCAGAAGTCAGCAAACCAAGCTTCTCTGTTCTTCATCAATTCAAGCTGCCACCAATCAAAAGAAGAGGCTAACAAGGCATTAAAATGCTCCCAAATTACTTCCTGGGCCAAGCATGATCCTTTATATCCTCAGTTTCCCCATTATCATTTAATATCATTAAAATGGGGAATCTTTCCATTTTACATCATATTTAATGCCCTTTTTTTTTAACTTATCACATGCTAGGTTTCAGTTTGAGTGCAGAGACTTTTTAAAGCAATTTATTACACTTTGTTCTAGGACTTCTACATACACATTAGAAAAAAGGAAGAGATGAGTAGCTTTTCCCAAGGACCCCCTTATTTAGTTCAGCAGAATGTTTACATAAAACAATCTTCAAGGAAGGTAGAGAAAGAATATTTGAAGAGCTGCTCTGGGACAATGATATTAAAGAGTTCCCTTCCTCCTCTTGACTTTTCACTCTCTCTTTAACAAGTTAGGTCAGATTAGAGTCCTCAGAAGGACTTGTACAGCTGCCCCTCACTGTTAGGCCTTCCATGGATTGCTCCGCTGTGGAGCTGCCAGGTTTTGAATGGGCAACCTGGTCATCAAGAGAAAGATTTCCTTCTAAGAGCTCCTCCAAACTCAGAGGCTGATTGATTTCTTCCTCTGTGATGTCCTGAAGGCCATCAGCAGAGAGTACTCACAAGGCATTAGTGTCTGAAGAAAGCATACTGACTAAAGGCTGAGTTCTATTGCGCCATCAGCTGCAAATCCTTGTCCTCTCCCTCACATTTTCCGGAAAAAACAGGAAAGCCACAAAATCCAGAGTTCCACCTAACCATGAGCTGGTGAGATAAATCGTTGCTCACATGGGAAAATCAAGAAATTGAAATGAATTATATAAAATGTGCAACTCAAGGCAGTTCTTCATCAATGATTTTTGTCAAGTTCTAACAGAATAAAATAAATAACAGACTTCTCTACAGCTGACAGAGGCAGTTACACAACTATTATGCAGGAGATTTTATTTTCTAGTATGCAATTGTAAATGTAGATTTAAAGCAAGATCTGAAGGTTACATGGGATTCTCTTGATTTCCCATATTTGGGAAAAGGTATGTAAAAACTAGGATACTCTCAAGCTTCCAAATTTTTCACTCGTTAAATTGTTCTTTGATAATAATTTCCTATTTCAGCCAGGTGCTGCCCTTTGTCCCTCCCTTCTTCCTCTCATCAGACCCATCTCTAAAGCCTCATTCAGCTGCAGCACCTCTGGGAGCAATTAATGAACTTCCATCCACTGGAAACTTCCCATCCTTCTGCCCATCGTTCTGCATCTCCTTGAGAACAACTGGGTACCCCCTCCACTCAGAGTGGTAAATCCTCAGCTCCTGCCCCTCTGTGCCAGGCTGTCCTCCCAGCTCCTTAACACATCTGACAACAGGACCAGCCTGCCTGTGATTACAGTGGCAAAACCTGTGCTACAGGTAACCCTACATGGAAATACAGGAGTATGGAAGTAGCATCATAGTCTCCAACAAATAAAGGTTTTCAACGCAAGCAAGGAGCCACTTTATTTATAAACACAACCACTGCTCTGAAAACTGTAAACTTGTTTCCTAAGATGGCAAATTTGGACTACACGGCACTTCAGCAAGCCTATCACTTCACAGCAGCACATGATTCATTAATGGGTTCATCTCCATCTATAAAATTCTAAGACAACTAAATAGGAATTGGTGTTTCTCCAGAGAGGCTTGTCCAGCTATAACTGAAATAGAAGTGTGACAGTGGCTGGCATTATTTATGCCAACAATTCTACTGCAATGATAATACAGCAGCTTTCACATGCAAATATGCATACATTTAAATGATTTAGGGTGGATTAAAATAAGGAGCTTAATAGATTTCTTTGCTTGTGCTCAATCTTTTCATTTGATTAAGAATCTTATGAAAGCTGCCTCTCAAAGCAATTCTTTTGGACTGTGAAATGTCATTATACTACACTAAAATATTCTTGCCACATATGAAAGAAACTTCAAGTGGTTATAAAGACACACAAATAGCTTGTTATGAAAAAATTTACTCAAATCAGCATTAAACAGTGCACTAAATCTAAAGGAATAACCAAGATGTTTGTTTGAACGTGTAAATGTCATGAAGATACTAAAACTTTCAACAGAGCACAGGATCATTTCCACAAGATCTATTCTTTAAAGGCTGACCTCATGAATAAATAGGAATTCCCAGTAACATGGTTCTTAGCACACTTTAAATAACAAAGCACCATCAAAATGGGCTAGGTCCCATTGCTGGTATCTCAACCTAGGCAGTAATGGCTCCTGTCCAGGGTTAGAGAAACAAAAACAGGGTCATGTCTGGAAACTTCTATTTGTGTTTTCTGTGTAGCATACATGGGAGGAATACTGAAAAAAAAAGTTAATTTACACTGAATTTTCACAAGCATATTTTGTCCACCAATTTTAACCCTGTTTAGTAACTGTAACACAATGCTGCAGAAAAACACTAAATCAGAGTTCAACAACTTGAAGAACAATACCTTGTTTGCGAATAAACACAATACAGGGATTTTCATATCATGAGGTATAACTACAGAAATAGCACATATTTCTCTGAAGAGCCATGAAAAGCCTCTGAAACACGAGGTTTTCCCTCCTAGTTTATGCTAAATTCTTTACCTTCGCTTTAGCAGCATTAGCAGTAACTAAACAACTGCACACAGCTCAAATTTTTCTCTTAATATTTCTGATCCTCATATCCCTATGTTCAATACTGAATTAGCACAGACACTGATGGGAGATGCCCATTCCAAAAGGCTAAAAAGGAAAACCAGAGTAAACTTTAATATGCCTACACAGACATGAAACACAAACAGATGTTAGTTAATAAAAGAGAAAACCCTCATGCCTCCAGCCAGTAATAATTTTTAACACTTCAGACCAGCAACTGCAATGCAAAGTATGATTTTTAGCTTTATCTGTAGAGTTAACCTATTATTAATTAGGATTCTTTTTGAGGTCAAAATTTGCTTGTTGTTACACAGTCTCCATATGTTTGGGTGGACTTATTTTAATGAAATCCCACGTTGCCTCCAGTGTTTGTGCAGGGGACAGCATTTGTATAATCAAATGGAGAAACATTTTTTTCTTCATGTTAAGGTCTCAAATTTAATGACTTTCATTTTGAAGCTTTTAGAAGAAAAAATTTAACAGTTTTCCAAGTAAATAGAATTTAAGTGCCCTGTGAGATTTCTTAGTTATATTTTAAAAGGCTTACACAGAAGCAGACTTCTTCAGTGAGCAAAAATATCTTCAAAACTATGACTTCTTCCTGAGCTGTTTATCAGATTCTCCCTTGTACTCATGAACAATGTCTCTCCCTACATTTACTCTCTAACCAGCATTACAAGAGCTCTTCTGTAAAATCACTGGCGGTACTTTTCAGGCTTTCCTAGGAAGAAGGTCAGTAGTTCCACGACTGACCCTGCTATTAAACAATGGCTGGCCCCAGGTTTCCACCTGCTGGAGCACAGAGGGGCTGAAGCTTTGCAGTGGAGCCACTGAGGCACTGAAGGCTGACTGGCTCTGCAGGAAGGCCCAGAAGCCAAGGGACGGTTCTCCAAAACTCACTTCTGGCTGCCACAGCACACTTCCTTCAGTAGACTGAGGCACATATGCCACCAATAAAAATAGACAATTTTCAGAGCAGCAAGAAAAAGGGGCCCTTCTGATCCCTACAAAAGCTACGGAAGAGACAAAGAACAATGGCTGGAGTAAGTACTTCATTAACAAAGATACTCTGCTTCTAACTCTAACATATCATTACACAAGAATTGGCAAATAATGCCAAGCTATCCACTCTGCCTCGCTGGAATTGTCCTTCAAACATGAGGATAAAATGTGGGGACAAGAGTCAGAATCCACATCTGTTCTTTGGAAGGAAATGCAAACAGCTATGAAATTCAATTTGCATGTTACCATATCAAAAAGATAAGCATGATGCATTAAAGACACGAACTGACCCCTTATTGTATTTGCAGGGTGCCCTGACAAAGGAAGGAATGATGCGTCTGACTCCATGCTCTCAGAAGGCTAATTTATAACTTTATTATACTATATTATATTAAAGAATGCTGTACTAAACTATACTAAATACAGAAAGGATACTTACAGAATGCTAAAAAGTTAATAATGAAAACTCATGACTCTTTCCAGAGTCCCGACACAACTTGGCACTGATTGGCCAATGAGTGAAAACAACTCACCAGAATCCAATGAACCAATCACCTGTGAGTAAACAATCTCCAAACACATTCCACATATAAGCACAACACAGGAGAAGCAGATGAGATAATAATTATTTTCCTTCTTCTCTGAGGTTTCTCAGCTTCCCAGGAGAAAAATCCTGGGCGAAGGGATTTTTCAGAAAATGTGAATGCCACAACCCCTCTCCTATTTTTTTTCTCAGTTCACTCTTACATACTCTGTATATAGATTAGAATTCCCTTTTTGTGTCCAAATGAACCTGATGCCCCCAAAACCTAGAAAAAAGTGCTGAATTGCATGGTAGTACAAACAAGAGGTAAACTTCAAGCAGGTTTTCAAAAAGCTCTGCAAATAGTTGATCATATTTCCCTAATTTACAGACATTTTACACTGAAAGAGCACCAGGATTTTGCTTTACTAGCAGTGATGACATGTGACCTGGATTAGCTCTGAAGTGCTTATTGTCACCAATGACGGCAGCCCAACAGGCCAGGATATTACTGTGCCTCTAAACCCAAAGTCACAGACAACACTTTGCCCTGATCCTTCCAGGTGTTTCATCTGAGATCTTTATTAAAAGCCTGCTGAGTCAAATCAGATCCGTTTTACTACTTTCCAGAAATACATACCATAGCAGATACTGAAAATTTGACAGAATTTCAAAAATCACTATCAAAATGTGGATGTACTTTAACTAATTGATTTAATTTACTTCAAGAGTACCTTATTACATTTGTTTTACTTTAAGTAATAAACACAATCTCAAGTGATAAATTACAAGTGTTCCAGGGAGACTACTGTGAGGCTTTCTCACTTTTTCACCTGTATTGAAATTGTTAATATTGTGCCCTTGGCCAGAGGAGTCTATGATGCTTCCTGGAATTTTTTCCCTTGTGAAAAGAAAAGAGTAATGGTGTTCGTTCAGACCTATATTTTATTTGCTTTACTCATCCACCTCTACCAGTGTTTAAATCTTTCACATTCCCTCAACAGCAAGTGTGAACTTCACCCTATCACATTTACTTTTACTTACTGAATTATTTCTTGCTGTATTATTACATAATAAGAAGTTACACTAAGCTTGGTCATAAAACCTGAAAAACAACATTTGTCCTGGACATGGTACTGTCCAGGACTACTGTTTCATTTGTGTCAAAACAGATTTTTGACAAAATGTACTGGGTTTCTTTATTCCACATCTGTATACTTTTTTTCAATGTAACTTTTTTTAAAAAAAATTAAAATAATATTAAAATCTGCTCTCTAATGAAATGGATCTTCTCCCTAGAAAGAGTGAAAAAATATTTCAACTTCTCAATTATTTCTCATTTCATACTTGAAATAACTTAAAAATTGCACTCACACCCCCTCCCCATCTGGTTATAAATATGAATTAAGAAAGCAACCAAAAAAACCCCCATAGTTTGTTTTCCAGAAAAAGAACAGTAGAGAGCAACTCTGAAACCCAGGAGATGTGCTGGGAGACAGATTAGCAGCCAAGGCAGTTCTATCAGCCACTCTCACTGAGAAAGGAGACAGTAGCTCCACACATGAAGAACAGGAAAGATGGTTTGGATATAAAAATAAATTGACTCTAAAAATTAGTAAATCTGTATAAGCTGTACAATAGTTTACATTTCAGAAATGCAGAAAATCTGAGTGGTGAGCCAGACCAGATGCCATCCATACGTCCTTCTCAAACAGTGCTATTTTCTAAATTCTATAGAAGTTTCAGAACAGCCTATTCCCCAGACACTCTCCTCTATACCTTCTAAAAGTTAGTCCATGTTTTGATTTCAAAATCTCAGATACATTCTGATTTTAAGCACTGGTAAGAAACAAACAAAAAACTTACCCCAACAAAAATGCTTTCAGTTTAGGTCAAAAATATCCATATTTGGTTTTTTTTTCTGCAGTTCTCCCAACTGATAGGTGCATAATCACACAGCTATTCATAAAACTGGTTTACTGATCAGATTTCAAACTTCTGAATGAAAAGAGAAAACAAATTATTCTCATTACCAAAAATAAGATTTCTCCAAGAAAGCAAAGAAGTAATCAAGGGGCAACATATGCAACATACTTTTTATTTTCACTTGGGTCAGTACAGCAATCTTTACAAGCACCTGAAATAAATGGTATAAAACTTGGTATCTAATACAAATACTTGCTAACAAAATTTTAAGAAGTCAGTGGAAGCCTTTATGGGAATTTTTTGCTGGCAACAGATTCTGACAACTTGCAGGTATATACTTCACTCATTTTCTTCTCAGAGAAAAACCTGTTGGGCTTTCTAGGATGATGGAAGTCTTCATTGCTGTCTGCATTTAGTTTTAACTATTTCAGTTAACCCTCTTCCCAGACTTACAAGGCTTCCAAGCTGACAGTTCCATTATATGAAGAATTGAAACATCAGCTGTGGTGACTTTGAATGATGCTACTGCTCAGTGCCCTCAAGAAATCACATCTACAAGACTCAGGTGGCCAAATTTGCAATATAAATGGAGTAAGGTGTCAAGCTACTCTTTTCAGTAATGAGGGATTCATTTCTCCTCAAAAGAACTGGAAAAATTGGATAGATACAAACCCAAATTCAGTGCCAAGATCACAGACTCCCAGCTGTTGGAGTTTACAGGAGGGCTGGTATCTTCAAAACCTGTAACAGTGCATCTTGAGTTTGCCAGGGAGAGTTCATCTTTAAGGCAGGTATTTCAAATGGCAACAGACTGACCTCAGCTTGCTGAAATAATCCTTAAATATAACCTTACAAAGCTGTTGCAGAGCTTGTTACCTAATATGGATGACACACTTTGCATGGCTTAAACAACACTCTGTAGAAGGACAAAGTATAAAATCAGTTGTAAATTCTGCAGTACTGGAAAGGAGAGAATTGTAAATCCCAACCAACAGGATTTCAGCTTATTTTCTCCATGCATGTAAGGAAAATGTCAGCTACCTTATAAAATGCATAGAGGGTAAACAGTTACTTTTCATTACTGCTCTCAAAAAGATAAAAACCCATGGTTATCTTGGACACTTGGTACAATACACTGAAGGCCAAGAACTAACAAAGTCCAAGCTTCCTTTTCTAGAGCTGGGAATGTTACCACAAAGTAGCCCTGTCTTGCAAAAAAGTACTCCAAAAGCCTCTGAAAGCTCCCATTAGTAAACAAAGCCACAAGGCTCAGGGCGCAGACAGAGCTGAACACAAGACCAAATTCAAAGCCATGTCTGAATCCAGAGTGGCTCTTTCCAGCTTTCTTTCAAAACCCAGAACCTGCAGACCCTGAGGTGAGGTAAACCCCTTGACTGTCCTCTTTCCAGGTGCACCTTCCTGTCAGAACAGTTCTGATTCCCAGAAAGGACCCCTTTCCCTTCCCAAGGCTTAAACTTTGGTCCAATGACCTACACACAGGCTTCTTTGCTTTGTTCAGGCATCTGACAGCCAAATTACAAGTTTCTTTTCAACACTGCTGCTCCCCACACACACACAAATGCTTCAAAGCCCAGAACACAAGAGCCAAGATAAGGTGAAAAGGAGCCTTCCCTTCTGGGGCCTACCAAGTCAGTCTCCTACTCAGAGCATCCAAAATACAGCTCTTGCATATTCAATTCAGAGAGCCTGAACCATCTATGGCACACATACTTTGGGTGAGATGCTGAGGACTGAAGTCAAGAGCCAAAGGATGCCTCTTCTCATGATGAGCTCATCCAGCTCCATCTGTATGCTGAACAGGTCAGTTCTCTGGCCCTACACAACCAAACCATGTTCAGCTGAGGCCGTCCTGCTCCCTGCTGCCATCCCGTACAAACCTCAGAGGGCAACCCAAACTACTCAGATGATCTGCCAGAAACTTCTGTGCTTTTTGATCACTGAAATGATCTGATTGTGAAATTGCTGAATCCCTACACGTGGGAAGGGGACTTGCTGGGAAGGCCAAGCACTAGGTTAGGACTCCACATTTCTTCTATGGCCCTAAGTCAGGCTAAATTTGGTGCAGAAATGTGCAGAGGTCCCCTATGTACTGAAGGGAAATAAGTCTTCCAGAGACCCACCTAAAGCATTTCAGAAGGAGGATAACAACCCCTAATAAACTTTTTAGCTATTCAAAGTAATCTGACAGGAGGAAAACATTTCTCAGGGCTGTGATTTTTCTCATTTTGGTCAAATACACAGCCCTCAGGAAATGCCTATTTCTATTTATTGCCTAGAAGTAGGAGATTATGACCTTACCTCCTCATTTCCATATTCTGAATATCTGAAGATAGGTAGGATGATTTCTCATTGAACATTTTTAACTGAATTCCAACAGGCTGATAAAGGATAATGACCTATCTAAGGGAGAAGATGGACAGAAGCAGAAGAGCATTTCAAGCTTTGTCTTCTTCTTTCTTTCTTTCTAAACTGAAATCCTTGCTCTCAGCTATCTCCCTCTACTTGTGTACTTGGTTTATCAATCTTTCTACTTCACAGAAACTGAACCACCATTATTACTATTATTACTACATGGAAGACAAATACTACTTAGAGATCTGTAAAGTATTTTTTAGAAAAACTCTTACTCAAGGACTTCTAATTAAAAGGACATTCTTAGACAGGTGTTGCTATCTATAAATACTGCCAGGCTGCCATGAGCCAGTTGGGAGTAAAAACTTTTAAACTGGCTTAATCTAGAGATAGCGATCAATGTTGGTTTATTCCAACATTCCATACTGCTTATTCCAATAGCAATATGCATGGAACCAAATCATTAATATTTGGATTTTGCAAACTTTATCAGCCCAGTCGCAGCCTTCGTTTAATTAGAAAGGTGCCAAACGTTGATACCTGTGTGCAACCAGTGCAGAGTAAAGCCAAAGGCTCTCACTATTATAAAGCACATTAGGGAGTGTGTGAGGGATCTAGAGGCTGTGTGACACATGAAGAGCTTCAATCATTTAAAAGCAACAGTCCATTAATAATTTCTAACATTCCACTATACTGCACAAGCACTTAGAGGCATTCACAGAATCACAGAATGGCCTCGGAAGACACTTCAAGATGGTCATCTAGTTTCACCCCCACTGCCATGGGCAGGGACACCTTACACTATCCCAGGCTGCCCAGAGATCCAGCCTGGCCCTTAATGCTTCCAGGGATGGGACAGCCACAGCTTCTCTGGGCACCTTGTGCCAGTGCCCCACCACTCTCACAGGGAAGAATTCCTTCCTAATCTAAACCTGCTCTGTTTCATCTGAATCCATTCCCCCTTGTCCTGTCACCACATGTTCCTGTAAAAAGTCTCTCTCCATCTATTTGAAGGGCTTCCTTCAGGTACTGGAAGGCCACAATTAGGTGACCCCTCAGCGATCCTTTCTCCAAGCTGAACAAACACAATTCTCTCAGCATTTCCTCACAGGAGAGTTGCTCCATCCCTCCCATCATCTTGGTGGCCTCCTCTGTACACGCTCTAACAGGCCAATATCCTGCTTTGCATTGTGCAGTAAAAATACTGTATTGTTAAAAGTACTGAACTCATACACAGAGCAGGGCACCAGCTCTGTTACCTGACAGTGATACATCACTTTGGGGAGTTCTGCTGGGTTTTGGATTAATTGCCTGGGGGCTTTTTAATAGCATGATTAGACTACGTGGAACCTTCAATGTACAAGAAATAATTGTCTGCAACAGATAACTAACTCATTAGACAAGATAGAACATTGAAATGTAGGCAGCTAGGAACCCTTCCAACCACAAAACTGGGTTAATCAGATAGGGTTTTCTAACTGTAAACAAAAAGCAGTAACCTTTCTGTTGGGCTATGAGTTCTTTTCACACACCTGCTCAACCACTCAAGTTTCCTACAAACTGTTATTTGAAAATTAAATTTCATTTCAATATTTTAAGAAACAGAAATGCAGCAGAAACTTCAGCAAAATAAAAAAAATCACTTTGAAACAGGAATTATTTTAAAAAATGCAATGAATTAAACTGTATGTGGTTTCCACTGCAAATGCCAAACACTACTTTTTGGGAGCCTTTGACTGGAAGGAAAGTCAACAGCCCAAATGTGTCACTTAAAGCCTGAAAGATTCTTAACTAATATGTACCAGCAATGCAAGGAAGTGAGCACTGCCCAACCAAGTGACCTTTTTGCTCTGTCTGTTCACAGCCAGCAGCTATAGTGTCATCAACTAAAACCTGATCCACAGTGCTCTCCAGCATTTTGGCAACTTTTGCCTTAAATCTTCTGATTTAGTTGTGTTCAGGAATCCTTGTTTCCACATAAAAACATTTGCCAGAGGATACCATGTTAAACGCTATTTGAAACACAGAAGGGTAGTATTTAATTAATACTCAACAGATTCTGAAACATTTCTTCACAGGAGAGCCTGAATAATCAATCATATATAGCAACAAATCATCTTTGCATTTGAAAATTACACAGAATTCATGTGGAAGAGAAAAATGGGTTATTTCACCAGATGAATAATAATGAACTGTTCTATCTTTGATATGTAAACTGTAAGCACTGAGTAACCACCTAATTTTTTAACACAGCAGCAGCTCTCTGATGGCACTAAGGCATGGATTCAAACCACAAGGTTACATATTTAGCTACAAGCTTTCCTCTGACCACCTACACTGCAGTTCAGCAGAGGACAGTCACAGAGGAAGATCCCGTGAATACAAATTCCTTCACTCTTCCACCAACAGAGCTCTCTTCCACTGGGCCACATAAGAAACCTTCAAATAATTGCATTATAAATAAGTGAAACAACTTCAGTGTGAAATCCAACAGCTGTTCTGTTTGCTGCTTCATTCTAAGGCTCAGCAAACTTTGAGTATTCCAGAGTCAGGTCTGAAAACAAAATTCATCAAGAACAACAAAAAAACTGTAAACACACAATCTCTTCTTAAGCTCCCTTCTGCTGCTGAGTCTGACTGAGAGCTCACTGCATTCCTGTAAGCTTTGCCTTACCAATTTTGTTTTTCCATGCCATTAGTATGTGAATCATGGAGAGAAATGGAGTCTTAGTAGCCATGAAATCTGGATTCTGGAAATCAATGTAGTTTGACACAGTAAGTACTGCAGACAATTCCATATGTCTCTAAGGAGAAGGATGGGCAGTACCAACTTCCCCTGGTTAGTTTTGGGTATCAAATCAGAATATCCAGTTAGGCATCCATCTCTCCTTGACTTTTACAAATGGGAGGTGTTGGAAGGGATGAAGCTATGGAAGGTTTCTTTATCTTACAGAAAGATAAATGAATGGATGAAACATTCATTCCACAACTGTGCATAGCAAAAACTTACAAACTCAATAGATTGCGATCAAAGAGAGGAGTTTAAAATTAAGTTTAAAATTAGGGCAAATTAAAAGATGACAGAAAAGAAAATACTTTCCCCTAGTGATTATTATGCTGTTAAATCTTCATAAAGGCTGTCCCATTCCTAGCCCCCAGAGCTTTTTTTCTCTCAATGACATTCTGATTACAGAAAAATCTCTATTAAGACAGACTTCAAAATTCAAAATTGCTGCTAGTTCTTCATTCTTCAATGACTATTATCAATTAATTTCATATCTCTCTGATCAAAGAACCATACATTTACTTCCAACATTGTGAGAATATATGTGACTGCCTATCAACACTAAGATCTGAAGAACAGACACAATGTACTGAGGAAATTTCACCACAGTAATCAACAACAAAATCAAAAATTATGGAATCACATCAACGATAAACAAACTTGAAATTCTGATCAACCACAGGGCTTAACATAATTGCAAGCAAGCAATTGTCAGACACCACCAAGTCTGAGTTTAGGAATTAACAGTCTAATAGGGAATGCCAAAAGTAGGTATTTTTGACAATTACGAACATAAGTGCAGGTCTTATTATTACGATTTGGTATCTCTTACAAAAAATGAAATGCAGCACCAACACCCAGCAAAAATACACCCAAACTGTTGCCTGTAGAGTTCCTGAGCTGATGTGCTTGTATCAAAGGAGCACTGACAACCAGGGGAAGTGAAGCAGTTCAAAGTGCTAGGTTTGTGACTTTATAGGCCACAGGACACACCTACCCTCTGCCTGAAAACCACAGAAATGAGTGTCTCACAAATTCTGTGGAAATGCAGCACATGGTGATCTGGGGAGCAATGTCAAGAGAGATGCAAGTTTGGCTCTCCAAGTTTATACTGACACATCCAGCCAGCCTGTGCCCAAAACCAGCCCATAGCCTAGAGGAAGTATAAGATTAGGACACACTTTATTCTCATCCTCTGGCCTCAAGTCCAGTTGTTCAAGCACTGGAAATACACACAACCACTATGGGATTTAACAAAATTAGATTGCAAGTACTTTTATTCATGCCTTTGGCAACTATCATCATATGAGAAAGATTCTAAGGCTGTTCCTTTCACAGCGCTGTTCTGCCAGTCTAAAGGAAAAGCCAACACTTCTGAAGGAGCAAAAACTAGCAGATATTACCAGAGGAAAATCTTTACCATCCTTACCACTGGTCCTCTGTTGCATCATGTGTGAAGTACACTCAGACCAAAACCTAAATGCTGCTCACAGAAAATTCATCAGCTTTTTCAAACTTGTGTCCTTATTAGAAAGGCTTGTAACTACCCAGGGAGAAAGTATCAGATCTGCAGTGGCACTCCAGAATTAGTAGCTTGGCTTCACAGAATAGAGGCTTAAGGGAAGAGCACTAAATCTCTCAAAATCCTCCAAAATTCAACAGCCTTTCATAATGACATTGTTTCTTATTTCTTGATAAAGATTTACACAAATAGGTTTTAGTCTGAAAGCTGATTGACACTCGTGTTTCCAATCAACCTATTCAAGATGAATACCTAAGTACATTGGAATCCTCATGCACAGTCTTCTTGTTAAGAGATTATTCAAACTGCCTTTCAGGCTGTACTCCCACAACAATCCTGTTTACTGACTCTATGCTACTGGATGAAAAATTTTGAAATAAAGAACATGTTAAAAACCACTAGTGCCAGACAAGTTGCTCTAAGTGTTTTTGTAGTGATCAATCATTTTTCACATACTGATTTTTTTAACATTTACCATTAACTTCCTGCCTCATTCACAAAATTCTATGTTCAGATTTGAGAAACTACAGGGGAAAGAGAAATTGCATGTGTGTATATATAAAAAAAAAGTAAGTATGTATCCATATATGCATGTCCTAGTAGCTCTGAAGAATCCTTTTAGTGTCAAGCATTCCTTGCAGGTTCTATTGGACAAACACTCCCAGAAGAAAAAAAATAAAAATGCAGGTCATTTTGTTTCACTTCTCTGGAAGCATACACTTATTCATTACACAATCAGTTTATTGAGTGCTTTGGGAGGTCCAAGATTCATAAACAAGCAGCTCCACAGTATGTTTGCTATTTGTCCTCTATCTCTTCAGTGTGACTTAGTGATAAATTAAAAAAAAAAAATCATG
The DNA here is from genome assembly GCF_051311805.1 of Agelaius phoeniceus. Taxonomy (NCBI): domain Eukaryota; kingdom Metazoa; phylum Chordata; class Aves; order Passeriformes; family Icteridae; genus Agelaius; species Agelaius phoeniceus. The sequence continues at coordinate 35,538,756 of NC_135273.1, forward strand.
CAAAGGAAAAACATAGTCTGTATTTTCATTCAGCTTTTAGCTTTTCTGCTGAAAAAGATGACAGTTGGGGAAATTGCTTCTCTTATGTGGATTTTTATCCACTGTATGCTACACAGCTAAGAAGTAAATCTACACTGGTAGAGCAGCATGGTGTTTAGATGTTGGATGCCGCTACCTAATTCCCAATGAGCATCTCCTGTGGAAAAGCCACTTGGGTGAGCATTCAGGCAAGTCCACACACCCCACTCAGCACAGCTAGCTCAGCCAAGAGAGGCAGAAGGGCCTTTATATGGTCAGTACCAGCGAGGTTTATTGCAGCACCCCAAAGGGAAAACAGAGACAAAAGAAGGACCGTGTGCTCTGGACAAGGTTTAAGTAAGGGAGGGCATGGGGCAGCACAAAGGGCAGGGCAAAGGGCATTGCCCTACAGGGGAGATGGGGATGGCCACCAGGGGTACCACAACCAATGAGGAAACAAGGAAAGGAGAAACCACAAGAATTAGGAACATATGGGGAAAGGAACTGGAGTGGTTCATTGTTAAGCAAAAGTCCATGAGGAAGTCCTTTCTGTCTGCCCAGGTGGGGAAAGACCCCATGATAAGTCTCTCCAAGGCAAGGCTCTGGGGATTTCCCTGAAAGGGAAGGAATCAGAGGATTCCATACATTGGCTTCTCTGGTCTGTCCAACTCAACCTGAGCTGCTGAGGAAGTTCTCCTACAACCAGAATCAAGAACCCTTTATTGTGCCTTAACTGTCTCAGCCCTCCAGGACTTCATAGCTGCTAAAAAATCTTGTTATTTGACTCTAGAACTACTCGGGAACTGGAGATATTAGGATTTCATATACATTAAAGTTGATATCTGATAAGGAAATCAGCTGAGTTATTAAAAGATGCAAATGAGAAGTCAGTGACAGCTGATTCTGTTAATATCCCATGTGAATGATTTCTTTGTTTTAGTTTGTAGAAGTCATCTGAGTGCCCTCAGTGGAGGCAAGGAATCTTTTTTATGGCAGAAGATTAATAGTGAAACATTTAACCAGTAAATCATATCATTAGCGGAAATAATTAACACTTCACAGACATGACAAGATACATATCAAAAGGCAGTTTATGAACTATTTTACAGCATTTTGTTTGAATGAATGGGATGTACCAGAATAAAGACAGTAATCACATTTTATTTCCTTGCTTAGGAAAAGCTTAAAAAGACCATGAGGCTTCACTGAGGGTCAAACATTGGAGGACTTACCTCTGCTTTATCCAGCACAAACAGTCTATTAAATGTGACTGATAAATGATCTTCTGAAATGGTTTGAGGGTTCAACCAGTGGACAAAATATACTGTTTCACATGTGGATTATTTTTCAGTGATGCGAATGCAGTTCTAAACAGTGAAGAAATGTTACCACATCAAAAACCCAAGCAGTGAGGAGAAGGAGGAGGGCAGAGCTCTGTGCTCACATGTCGAAGTCCTGCACAGAAAGGTAACATTTATACAGATCATGGCAGCACTCAGAGACACAGCAGGAGCCCGAGGGAGTTCGTATTCTTGCCTGGCAAGCTGCCCCACCAGGCCCAATGCAGGCTCCTTTCCCCAAGTTACCACCTTTAAATACATTTGTTACTCAGGCCCTATATGCCACACGGGGGATCAAGCATCCTAAATGGGCCACCATCTCTAGGAAAGCCAGGAAATACATTGCAGGACAGGCTGACAATGTTCTTACACACACACACCAAAATATCTGGGCAATCCATAATTAAAATAACATCCAGATTGTGGCATTTTTCCAACTTACACTCTGTAAAACCAATTTTAATTCTGCAACAACATACAAAATGAATTTGAATTTAGGTCTTACCTATCTTCAAGTATTGAAGAAACTCCCCCCAAAAATTAACAGAGGCTTGCAATTTTCAAGCTCTTTCTCTCAGTATTTGTAAACAATTGAAAAGATGTTTAACGCCACTTTCCCCTCAAACTTACATCCATGTGCCGGGTTGCAACACCTTTCATTTATATTTTTGTTACTCTACTTTTACTGTATTTTGTTATTGTGAGAGTTTTTCACTATATTTTTTGTGCACTGCAAAATCTTTTCTCTTGGCTTCTTGCAATGTCTTTGTCAAAATTCTATGTTGCCACTCACCCAGAATCATTATATCTACCTAAGTTTTAATGAAAAATCAGGCCTGCTTGTAGGAAATCATTCATCTTTATCCCTAAAATTGTATCTGGCTGTCATCTCCAAAAATTTCCATGCAGCATTTAAAATAATGCAGTAGCACAGTAACAGGGAAATTAGTTTTTTCCTAAATGCCTCATTACTGATATTGCTAGTATTGTATATCTGCATCTGATATAAAAGGTATCTCAAGGGCAGTTTTAGGAACACAAGCGATAAATAATTATGCCCTCATTTATCTAACAAGAAACTCATACAGATTTCCATATTCATAAGCCATTAAAAGTATTATCAAATGCCATATTCTTTGATTGCTTCATGGTAAGATAGAAGTCATCACCGGAGGTGTCCAGAAACTTCAATTATCAAAGGCAGTAAGAACGCTTCCCATCTCCCCAGCCACCAGAAGCATTGCAGCAGCAAGTTTACTTCCTGTAAGGCAGGGCCTGTGAAAGCAGAATGAAATCCCTTCAGATGTACCAAATGCCACCTTTATTTAATAATCACTAAAATAATAATAAGCTAAACAATGAAGTGCTGGTAACTATTTGTGTATCAGTAGCAACAATACTGTAAAGGGAAAGACTGGAGATTTTGTCTTGAATTTCACACCACAATTTCCTGCTTTCAGAAGGAGAACTGATCCTCCCAATCCACTGTTTATTATCTCAGCACATAAAGCTGAGCAGCAGAACGGATTCTCGACGTTTACTCTGCTGCACTCCTTTTACAACCTATTCCCCCACATGCACAGGTATGAAGACAGACACAGCCTTCACCCTGTGTTTGAACAGCACAGCTCTGACAGGGTGATTACCCTGCACAGCCACATGCAAGGAGATTTTTCTTTCATGACTCTGCTGAGCAGTGCCCTGGTAATAGAAGATGGCAATACCTGCATCCGTCCTCTGCACTCCAGCCTATGGCTCTTGGGAGATCTCAGACCTAACAGTCCAGTTTAAACTACGAGAATACATTTAACAGCAGCAAACACTTTCCTATGAAAAGTTCATTAAGCAAAATTTGAAAGACTAAGATTGGAAATTAATACCACAAATTCTTTTAATCAAGCACTTAAAGGAAATCTGGGCACATCTGAAGGATCTTCCAATGGAGACAGTCCTTTTTCACATATCACAGGCCTTTGCTTACATCAGATGTCCAAGACAATTATTCCTTTCTTGAAACACACCAAAATAGAATAAAATAACTGCTTAAGATACTTCAAAATTATCTATCCTACTCATGTACTCTATTACAGATATACTACAGTGCAGCATAACCTACTGGAAAGTCCCATGACTATAGTAAAATTGTGAAAATACAAAAGGTGCACAGGTACATACCAACACAAATAAATCTTCAGTAGTATATAATCATCATTTAAACACCACAGGGCTAATCCTTTTCCTTTAAATAAAAAAACATCATTTTATTTCACCAAAACTACTTGAAGAAAATTTAGAATACTCCAAGTTAATGTACCCTAGCACTATATTTCTTTCAGAATTTCTATTGCACACTTAATAAACAACACATAAACATCATCTGTATAGAGCAAACAATATATTTCCATTACAGAAAAGAAGTAACAGAGAAAGGAAAGACTGAGTGGTGTGTTAAAGCGTGTGACAATGGATTTAAAAACTATCTGGATAATTTAACTACTTATTTCTCAAACTGCAAAAAGAGGCTTGTACTCTCTTATGGGGAATAGACTTTATAGTATTAGGAAAAATGCATACTTTGTAAGTATTAGCTAACCCTGGTATGTATTCAGTCAATGGATCCATCGTTTTTCAGAGAAATCACCTCAACAATTACACTAAGTTAAAAAACCTGACCAAACAGAAACTGGACTGGGCAATATGGTACCAATTCTGTACCTCAGAATAGAGAGAATCTGTCAAAGACTTAAAACTATTTGAATCCCACAAAGAGACCAATTTTTGAGAGCCCTGATATGAGGCAACATAAGAAAGCAATCACCAAAGCCTTGAATTGCCAGCAAAGGCAGAGCAAGGCTAAGGGAAGAAGAGAGCTCACGAGAATGTCTCAGTATCTTATGTGATGGCTGTTTCCTCCACATCACTGCTACTGCTGTATGTTATGGGCCACAACAGAAACATAAAAATAAACCTTTTAATTGCCTATTCATTTCACAGTTGGCAGCTTGCACACAGTCAATAGATGTCCTTAAAATTCTAAATTCAGACAGTAGAACTCTTAGTTCAATATAACCTGTTAAAAAATGTTACAACTAAAATTAGGCTGGTAAATCTACATATGGTTCTCAGAGCATGACACTCCCTAATTTACCAATTTGGAATGAGAGCCATGAGGTGCTGTCAGTGGCAATTGCCAAGTGCTCATTATTTCTCAAAATACCTGTCTGAGGTATCTCAAGAGGATCTTAGGGATGGGCCTTTCAAGTGCATTTCAAATTCTGTGCCTTTTCTCACTTCCACCTTAGTTGCTTTACAATATAACCACAGGACAGGTTCTGTAAGTACTTTCTTTACTCTCTCCTTTGGTTAATTTTCCCCAACTCCACTCTAAGAAGTTGACCCTGTAAAACTTAAGATCTTCCCTCCTAAATCCTAATGCTCTAGTATAAACTGATCCAAATTGTGATTAGAATCCAAGTTCTGGAAACAGCCTAAACTTCCAAGTTCAAGTTACAATGCCCTGAATTCTGCTTCTTTATTCCATCAGGTAACAGAAGTCATTAGCTAGGGTCACAAGAAGGTCCTCAAACATTTTTCCATGCTGGGCTCCAAGTATAAAAAAACCAAAGAAAATGTAAGATCAGATTCAAAACATCTATGATGAGAAGATTTTAACAATACAAGGTATTTTATTATTTCATTTAGAACCATTATACTGCCCTTATTGATAAGAAAAGGTATAGTATATTTGAAACTCCCTAAAAAGCTGTATTATCCTTTAAATAAGTATTTTATCTTATTGATTCATCAGCTCTCAGGAGCACTATATCACTGAAGTACTGCTGCTTTTCAGACATTCACTCAGTAAGGATGACTTTAATTCACAGAAACATTTTCACATTTATGCTTGGGGGTGGAGGAGAGAAAGCCAGATGATGGGGAGGCACAGTGATTATCTGAGCAATACCACAGGCAAGGGGCAACCCCACTACTCACACTCTTTTCATCTGTTTGCCTTTGGTACCACATCAGCAAGGCCACAGCCTAAGTTAGGGATGGTTTTTTGTTAAGCTTTACAGTTAAGGACCACACAATAACAAAACACCTTTCCTCAGACTTCACAAAAAATACATTGGATAATTTTCCTAAATAATCTTTCTTACTTTTTTGGATGTATCTTGTCATTTTCTTAGCACACAGATTCACGGGAATGCCAGCTTTTTAAAGGGAAGGGGGAGCGGAAGGAAAATTTTGATTAGGAAAAGTCTTAACATTGTACATCACGAACAGTATTTCAGGACTCCATGTTCCCACTCTGCCCTTGAAGCTGAGTACCTGAAAAAATCCCATCTCCCTTTATGAATAACATTGCATACACAACCCCCTGAGCAGCCACTGACTCAGTCATTCTGAGCACCCTTTTCCCTTGGTCTCTGCAGTAAGACCATCGACTTGGAACCCTTCCCCTGAGCTCCCAGTACTCATCCCTCCAAACATGCCTGTATGTCTATCACTACAACACATGGGGAAACCAGAGCCTAAGAAACATCACAGCTAAACTCCTGGTAGAATAAGAGACTTTTGGAGCAGGATTTCTGCTAAGAAAGAAGGTTACTGAACTGTTTTCTCATATTAAAAAAAAAAAAAAAGGAAAACAGCCTTATGATTTAATGTATATCCAAGAAGAAAGCTGGAACTACCTTTATGGTGTTTTGCTCTAAGTAGTAATGGCTGTTGTGAAAACCTGGCTCTGGGAGGGGCCAGTACAGAGCTGTAGAGCGCTACTGAATTAAGTTTTATGCCTGAATATTGATGCACATTATGGAGTCATCTGGCTGTCTGGCGTGTGTGGAAGAAGCAGGTTAAGCTATTGGACACAAACATCTATGCAGTGCTGGAATGCTCTACACAGAAAAGCACTTGGGAACAGAAGCACTTGATATTCAAGAGACTGAGCTCATATACAGGAGGAACCGGGAAGAATAAGCATGAGTCAAGCTGTTAAGCTTTGAATTTGCCCTTAAGGTAAAACAGCACCAAAACTATAATATAATCAATTATATAATAAATATAAATATTTACCCTGAAATTTACTATTTAATATTTCAATCATCTAAAAAGCATTTTGACAACTAAAATACACCAGATTCCTGCAATTCTGGTTAACTATTAGCAAAAATTAGATGATGCAGCCAGCACTATCCCAGGCATGCACAATCCAGAGGACAAGATCTGAGGATGTCTAGTGCTACTACATTTATCCAAAGATAATTCATACCTAATATGGCCAGGGATTTCACACCATTTGAGCAGACATTCTGGCATTCATCCTTATGATACACATTGCTGTAGCAGCACAACCCAGGCTTCAAACATTTCTTTTTGCAACTACTGCACTTGTCTGCTTTTCCACCAGGAGCTTTCTGTGCTGGACTTTGGAGAAAACTCATTAGAATGAAAGAAATGGATGAACTTTTTGATGTTGATGCAACAGTAATCTTCAGACACACCCGACCCCTGCCCCCCCCGACCCCTGCCCCCCCAACCGAAAACAACCCAACGAAAAATCTAAAAACCACCCAAAAACAAAAACAAAAAAACCCAAACCCACAAAATCACCAGACTCTAAGCTGTCCTTCAAACCTTGTCCCAGAATACAGCATCATGCACAAGAAGCAGGGAAAAACAAGATGAACAGCTCTGTTTTAAGATGATTTTCATATACTTTCTCAGTAAGTGTGACTCATTTACTTGGAATGCTTAGATTTTCTGGACTGTTAGCAACCAAACAGAATGAAATGTCTTGAATTTATTCCTAAACCCACTGTTTATTTCATTTTTTGTTAATCTGTAACCCCATTTTGAATACAATACTGGCTGTTAATGAAAATGCTGGGTTTTGGTCACCTGAAGCATGACAAAAAAAAGCAAGCTGGTTCTCAGGGTCATGCATAAGAAAGGGGAAGATCGAATCTTGTCCAGCAAGAAAACTGTTTCCTGAATGCACCAATATATCCAATTATGCACACATATCAATTATATGGATTTTACTCTGCCCCAATTACAGTTTTTACCTGTAAGAAACCAAGCAACAGCCCTGAGAGAAAAAAAACCAAACAAGGGGTGAGGGGGGAGATGAATTGTTTCATCTAAAAGAAAATTTTGGTACAGCTAGATGTTGCTGAGAAATCCTAAGACCATTAAGAACATGTTTTTTTCCACTGAGATTTTGTGATCTTACTGTTAACATTATGAAAATAAAGTATCACTAATGGCATAAAACTGGCTGCACCAATTATTAAAATTAATGACAGCATAATTACTCAAATAAATCACAAGGTGAATGAGAACAGAACACAGTATTAACAAAAAACCCCACCGCTGACTCTCCACATCCTAGGTGAGACAGAATCACCCACCAAATGTCAAACACATATAGATCTTAGGAAAGTGGAGATCTACATCCAAGTTTTCTGATTAGTCATTCAGCCTTAAGAGAAATTTCACATAAATCTGTACTTATTCCAAAGATACAGTTCCAGAACTTCAACCTGCACCTTTTGCCTTCATATGCTGTAAAAGCTACCCAGCTATATAGAAGAAAAATAGAAGCACTTTCACATGCTTTTGGTTTTCCTCTATACTAGCAGGTTTCTCTCAATGAATTGCATTCCAAGCTGTCTGTAAACTGTGATTCTCTACTTATTTTGATATGCAAAGAGACATCTTTGCATGTCTGTGCAAGAGATATGTGGGGAGAAGTGTATCAAATGCTTTTCTGACCCCCATTCAATTGCCCCAAATTACAGAATGCATGCAGTCATATGTCATGCAATGTGTTACAAGATAATGGGCAGTCAGTTCAATTTTTAAAAACAGCACAGGAAAGCAAAGAGAATGCCATTTTAAAGGTTCCATGCTAATCACAACTGAACGAATGAAGGATTTGTGTACCAAGACACCCAGTGAACCTGTTAGTGTTCAAAAACACATAATCACATAAGCGATTATATGCCGTGCTTTTTATTGAAGAGCTCTGGGAATCGGGGTGATTGCCACCCAAATCTGATTCCGACCATACATTCAAGGTGAACGTGTTTTATACTCTATCGTTATATAGCTTTCATGATAATTATCAAACTTATATTGTTCTATTGTATACACAGATTTCAGCTAAACATAGCCCCCTTTAAATTTCCAACATAGTTTCTCACAATTCTTCTTATGGTTATATAATAATTACATTTAACTACTAAACAATCATCACATCTAACAATTATATCATTTATCATACTGCTTACGCAGATGCAGTGATCTGAGAAAACACAAGGCCTATTATTTTCAAAGACTATTTTAACATTTTCCAGGGCTCCACTATCAAACCCCTCTGAACTGGGAGAGTTCCAGTCTAGTTCTTCCTAGGGTCATCCTTAACAAACAACATTTGGCTACCATAGTTCAAGCCAATTCTACAGATTTTCTTTAAATATCAGACAGACAGAAACAAAAACTGCAGTTATCCTTCATCTTAAACAGGTTTGAAAACAAGCAAACATACAAGTTTTACACAGTTCCTTGCAGTACCCTCCTGAACAACTTCCACAGCAACTGTTCTTGTACTCACCAGCTGAGATGGGTGGGAGAAAGCATCACCTGTTTGGGTGGAGACACAAATCCCAGTTAGCTTCTTTCCTGACTCCTTGGAAGTAGCTACCTTATGCCTCTTGTCTTGTCTCTGCAAGCTCAACCATGCAACTTTCCAGAACTCAGGGCCAGCAGATTCAGTTAAATATTTCCCCATAGGCCTGTGCATTCTGCAACAGAAAAACCTTTTCAAAACCAACAAAACTTTACTTTTGTACTTGAAGGAAAGCCTTCTCACATAACTACAGACTATTTTCTTTGAGGTGAAGGATTGACTGCTGGTGTTTTTTTTTTCCTCAGGATAAGTCAGGCAAGTCAGAAAATGCCTGTTGTCTACTGCACTAGGAGAAACTCTCCAAAGCATTTGGGTTTGCTGTGTATTTTTGGGAAATTTCTTGTATTGGCATTATCTATTAAAGGTACTCAAGTACTTACTAGACAGCAGCTTACATTGAACTTTATTTCCTCCTGCCTTACTTTGTACTTAACTGCCAACTAGTAATACCAACTCATGAAGTAGGACAGTACAAAATTTTCTTGAATTATAGAATAGTTCCCAGTACTACAGTGAATTTTGAGATTTTCTGCTGAGCAGAGCATAGATTAAAGAACATATGCACACACAGAGGAGGTTTCAAGAGGAGTGGTGTATCATATACACCAGTTTATATGATAAATATACCAGCAGCAAATGAACATGCATGCTGTTAAAGAGAAGTTTAACACTACATTATTACTCTGGATAGCTATTGTATTAGAGCAATCAGAGTCTTAAAAGCATTCACATGACAAATACACTGAGAGGCCTCTGATACCCTAGACAATGATCGATACTTTTAATATTTAGTATAGGAAGGATTACAGTCATCGGTACTTGTGCTCAAAGTTAATTCTCTGTGCAAACTGCAGTCTGAGGGGAAAGGAGTAGCTAATTAATATAAACTACAGAAGCAAGTGACAAGACTGTTCGGTTCTTTCTCCTGCAAGGGGACACACATCCTTGACCAGAGAAAGTCAATTAAACACAAAAACCAATCTGAATTAATGGCTACTAGCCCTGATGATGCTTACTGAGTCAAAAAAAAAAAAAAAAAAAAAAAAAAAAAAAAAAAAAAAAAAAAGGACAAACCAATAGACTGGTCTATCCAGGGATGACTTTGTTTTGTGCTTTGTAAGCAATTACAAGTAAACCTTATCAATGCTCCATGTCAGGAGAAAGCCATGTGTGACCACAGTAGGGTCAGTCTCCTTCAGGATGAATGGACCATGTCTCTCACTCAGTCCTGCACTGGGGCCATTTGTTCAGTTTCAGAAACAATAATTTTTCCACTTGGACCAGGTGGGGAACGAGCTGTTGTTTGTCTGTGGTGCACATCCTACACCTGTGCACATGGTAGGACTCTGCAGGGAGTGGGGAACCACCACCACAGGAGAGCTGCTTATTGACTCAACACTCATCAGCTCCACACTGCTGGCTGCTGTAAATAAAGACCACATCTTGGGAAAGGTGGTTCATTAACTCTGTCATTATCCCCAACTTCTTCCAGAACTCAAGATACTGACTACGGCTGTACCAAAGCTGTTACTTGGCTGTAAAGGGGCGCAAGAGGACAGTCACAGTGTGAAAGCAGTGATAAAGGCTACTGCCCCAAAAGGAGGAAATCCCCTAACCCCCAGCCATCTCCTAAACATGACACCATCACGCAATGCTTTCACAGTAAGAGACCAGCCACACCCTCGTGGAGTTCCACTGATTAATTTAAACATTGTTGACATTTGTAAAGTAAAGGAGTAATTTCCTGTAGCAAGATCACTTTTCTTGAACCACCCAGATCTCAACACACTAATTCTGCATTCCTTCCTAGGTATTTGTAACATATGCCACTATAGAAAGCAAGTATTCTCTTTTTCATTACTTAAATCAGAAAGTAAAAGGATATCTCAAAAGAGGAGGAAAATTTATATAAAATAGTAATCAGAATGGTAAAGCTGGAGATTTGTTTAAAAAAATTATTCTTCCTGTTCTGGTTTTGAATCTTTTAGATAACAAAATGAAAAAAATATCACTGTTTTTTCTTTTTTCATGCTTATTGAATGTTCTATAAACAGTCATACTTGAATTTCCATTGGCAATCAAATTATTCCTATTAAATACTGAAGCCACACACTGACATTATTATCCCCAATGTTATTTTTACACATTCACCACAGAGTTCTATTTGCTAAGATATTGATAGCATGGTCCATACATGAGTATGCATACAAATCTTACTATGGACCAGTAAGCCAAGAAGATGATTCCTGGAGGCCCCAAGTCCTGGTTCAGAGAAGCAGAATGCAGATTCCTGATGCCAGGAAGTCTCATCTGCTGGACAGAGCGCTGCACTGCTCCAACTCACACTCCTGGTTTGCAGGTTTGGCTGTGCCTTGCTACACAACACAAGAAATACGGATCTAGAAAGCCTCCAGAGCAGTGGTGGGAAGCTCAGAAATATTTTGCCAAGTCCACTCCTTGAGGCATGAGGCGGGCTTTGAGCACAGCCTGAATTAACCCTATCAGCCCTTCCAACCCTTGCCCTGCTGCAGCACACTCCAGCCTGGCAGCAGCACACACCCACAGCTCCTGCTGCAGCTCAGGGGAACATCGTGGCTTTGCCTCAGCAGGAAAGGAGAGACAGAGGAGTGAGAACCCCCTGAAAGGGCAAGCAGGGACAGGCAACTGCAGAGGAACACGTCTTTCTCAGCAGAGCTACAGGATGTTTTTCTTCCTCTTGTTGCTGTGCTGACTAAGCATGCTGATCTAACTGCACTTCAACTCATGCAATGGTTGACAGGCAAATTATTATAAAGACAGCACAGGTGAGCTTTGCTTGAAAGAAGCAAAGCTCCTGTAGGAATCCTACAGACTGCAAGTAAGAAAATCAATATCTCTCTTTAAAAACCCTCCAAAAATAAACCAAAAAAAACACCAAACCCCAGAGAACAAAATAAAGCATCTCACACAGAACCAAAGGAAAAAAACCCAAGTGAGTCAGGTAAAAAATGCAGATGAACGATTCACTGGTTCAGTGTCCGTCACACCTGCTGTAATTCCCAAGGTAAATCTCAAGGTCCCATTACTGCACTGCATTAGAGCAGTACAAAGTCTCGTGTATCAAGGGGATGCTGTATTAATCCAGAAGTGTAACAACATTATTGTAAAAAGTCTCTATATTTCCAACTGATAGTGGTCAATACATTTCCAATTCACAATGCCACATTTTAATTACATTATCTTACAGTAAATACACTAAAACCTCCATTACTTTATGGTATTTCAATTTCAGCTTTCAAATTCTCAGACATGCTTGTGAAAGGAAAAGCTTGGAAAACAGTGCCACCTAATGCTAAGGAGCATAAAAAATAGCATACAAACCCCCAATAAATGTAAAAAATAATGTTGCAAATTTGTTTTACACTGATTTTCCACACCATTCTGTAATACTCAAAAATAGCTTAAATAGAAGTTTAAAACACATCTGGCAAATGACATAACAGATTTGGCAAACAGCATTGCTAGTTCAAAAATATATTTTATGGTAGCAGGAACACCTAATTCAGGTGAGGGAGAAGTACCTGTACTTGAAAAGCAAATTCCCAAACTACTGCATTCACCTCACATTGCTTGAGAGCACCAAGGAATCTGAGGATGTGTTCTAACTGGATTTATTTCTATCAGTAAAAAATAAATTACAACAAATAGGATTACTTGCAAGTCATGATACTGAACAGCTCCAAAGAAGATGCAAAACAGTGCTGTCATTAGCCACAGCTCATAAAAAAGATAATTTACAGTGAAAGAGTAAACACTATTCTATGGTATTCTTGGTCAGCTTAGTACTATATGCGTTTTTAAATGTTCTTTTGCCAAATTTTTATGCAGGGGAAGCAAAATTAGCAGGATCCTAATTTTTTACAGAGAAAGAAACACAATGAACATGCCTCTTGTAGGACAAATCTCCAGACATCCATCAGCTTCAAGCGGTCTGGAGTGAGAGCTTTCCTCACAAAGCATTCTGGCAAGCAGCTTCGTGAGGCTGGTTCTTACACAGTAGCGAGGTCTGTGCACAACTGCCAACACTAGATTTGTTTTCCAGAATCTGAACTATGTATTTAAGAACTGACAGGCGCACAAACATTACTCTGAATGGATCAAAGACAGTGCAGCAAGACGTAACTACAAAGTTCATGGCAAGTTAATGAACATGGGAAACCAAGGAAAAGCTGCCTCTTTATAGTTCAAGTAATTTACATACTAAAATCCAGCTCTGACCATTAGAGAAATTCACAATGAACTGAATTCATGTATTAATGCTGCAATGTATTTATTCAAATTACATGAGCAAAGAGAATCTGCATGAATTTTCAGCTGCTGGACTTTTAACTCATCCCATTACAGATTGTGAGGAAAATCCCATTTTCACTTAAATATACAAGCACTTTTTAAAACTGCCTTCAAATAAAGCAAGTGTAGTAGATGACTCTCCTGCCAAGTCATTAAAAAATTTCATGTTGTCTCCAAAGATACCATAACTTTTGATTTTAATCCTTCAATTCCTTATTGTATACAACAATATTCTTCTGCAAGCTGATCTGTTGAGAGGCTACATGAAGGATTTTTCCCAGCCATCCTTCGCTAAAATCCCAGAACCAAAATTTCTGGGTTTTTTCAGTACTGATTACAGGACTAACCAAACATTAAAAAAATGAAGGTATCTTACCATGACCACAGCCACTGTATCCTAGCCCTGTTATGTTCAATTCTTTCACACCAAAAGGCCAATAGTTCCACACAACATTAATTTTATGTCACTTGAGAATTAGTCCTGTAATCTTCAGCAGGCCTGCTAGGGAGATCAGGAATGGATGTGTATCGAGTTCTTTGTGGGTCTTGGATCTTCAAAAAGACAAGAGCAGTTGCTGGTTGCTGTAAAGTTGTTTATTGCATGAATGCATCAGTCTCAAAGGCAAAGAGTTCAGAGTATTGAAGTCCGTGCTAAGAGCTTTCTGGCACAGAGTCCCAATGTTCCGAGCAGCATCTCTCATACCTTTTTTCTTCTTCCCTCCTTCTTTCACCCCAGTACAGGGGGGATTTTATTCATAAATCCTCCAATCAGATAAAGCCACAATTTTAAAGCATTCTTCCTGCACCTATCTGAGCTTGATTCTAATGTGCAAAAGCAGTGTCAGTTCTCACCCAAAATCTACGCATATAGTTCTATCCATTCAAGCAAATTGATCTATCTGTCTGATTTAGAAATGTAAGCAATGTTCTGCTATGATTTCGTTATGTCTGGAACTAAGTTAATTTTGTGAAAGGTAACACTTCTGAACTTTATACTAGGCTTTAGGGCTTTTACTAGCTAACACAGTCTCTTAAGACACTTAAAATATATTTCTACTTACTTAAAACTAAAACTTACAGTCCTACTTCATGTCTGTATGGCTTAATGTATTTTAGTTCCTCTAAAGGTTCCAATTCAATTCCTGAATTCCTTTCTCTCTCTCAGGGACTCAGAGAGGCTTTTATTTCATGCATTCCAACAGATGTGGATCAAGAAGTTTCATTCTTCATTTCTTTTAACTATCATGGAATGCGGTGGTACATTAATTGTGTGGGGCTTGAATGACATAAATTTTCTTTATTGAGGCAAATACCAGTCTGGATTTAATCCTCTTTATTTATTTTCTTTTGTTCTGTTAGTACACTATAAATATCATGTTGCACTAGACCCTTATTATCACAACATCAAAGCTTTTTGCTTTGGTTCTAACACACTTTCATTAAATTCTCACACATGCACACAAAACCAGAAAGCACTTTTCAGTAAAAGAGCGTGGTGAGGGACATTTCACAAGGGCTGGAAGTGACAGGACACGGGGAAGGGCATTAAACTGAAGGAGGGATGATCTAGATTAGTTATTAACAAAAAGTTCTTCCCTTTGAGGGCGGTGAGGCACTAGCACAGGCTGCCCAGAGAAGTTGCCCCATTACCCTGGAAGTGTCCAAGGCCAGGCTGGATGAGGCTTGGAGCAACCTGGTCTGGTGGAAGGTGTCCCTGCCCATAGCAGCAGGAGTGGAACTGGATGATTTTTAAAGTCCCTTCCAATCCAAACCATTTTATGAATAAAGACAGGCACTAATTTGGAGGCTCAAGGTAAGTGCATGTCTTCAAAACCAAACCAGCATTACAAACATCAAACAAAAAACAGATGTGGCTAAACAGTGGCTAAAATACCAAGAAGTCATCTCTAGTAAAACTGAAGGTTTGTCTAAAGGAAATACAAAGGATCACAAATACTGGTAGAGTAGATATCAGAACGTGGTCAAAGATAAAGAACACAGAGTGGTTTAACATCAGCTTATAAGACTCTGAGCCTAGTAATACATCCTTCAAGAGGAACAGAATACGTGTCTAAAAATCTGCAGAAACAGTTGCTGTTATAGATATAAAAGGAGTACTCAGGGAACGCAATGCTATTGCATAAAAAAAAACAGGTTTTGGTTAATCTTGAACTAATTTTTACAATAAGACAGCTTAAAGGTATTTCCTTACAGGATTCCCTTACAGCATAAAGCATATGATAGCATTTTTCTACCACCTTCTAATCAAAGGGAAGACACTGTAATAAGAGATGAGAACTATTATTCTGAACACTGAAAAATAACAAGCCACTGGCACAGATGGTACTCATCTGTGACCTTCTGGGCAAATCCATGGGGAAAGAACTGCACTGTCAACTATGCTGGAAAACCTCTGGCTTAAAAGTGCCCAAATACAAGAAGTCTGGGTTACACGTAAGGTTCCCATTTTGAAAACCAGTTCCAGGACAGAGAGGCAAGAACACACCAACAGATCTGACACCTGTAGGTGGAGAACTTCCAGAAACTGCCCATTCTAAGGGTAATCTGTGAGCTCATAGATAGGTGTGATATACTGGGGAAAGGTCAGTGTGGATTTTATAGAAGTCATCACATGGCACCAATCCATGGGAATTCTCTAGTAGCCATACAGTTAAGGACTACTCAGTTGGCATGCCATTTCAAAGAAGCTATAAGGAATTAAATTGGCATAACTGGAAGGAAGAACTTGCATGACTAAATGGCTAGTTTTCATTTATAAGTAGCTGTAAGTAAAAGACCCAGAGTAAATAAGTAAAATGGATCCCAGTTTCCTTTTTTTTTTCCTTACGCGGCTTAGCAATTTACAAGTGATTTTACACAGAATTCTTATCTTTCCAATTCCATTGTTGTAGCTATGTGGATTTTCTTTGCTAAAACCTCAGATACCTTCAGAGTAAGCTTCCTTTACCTTCTTTCAACCATGCCATTCCTTTATGATATTCAAAGATTTAATCCTCAAACCTACATGCCTAATGCTCAGATAGGTTTCCAAGTAACTGCACCAAAGCTAGTGTTTGCAAAAGAAGTTGTTTTGTTTGTGGGAAAAATCTACCTTTGCCCACAATTCTGAATACAGCTGTCTACATTCCTATGTTATTTTTCCAGAACATGTCTTAAACAAAACATGCTACATAAGATGCAATTCTGCTCTAAGCTCCCTCAGTAGCCTGTTTACCTGGGTAGACATAGAAACATCTCTCTGCAAGTCAGCAGAATTCACCCAGCTTTCTCCTTGCAAGATAATGAACTGGTCACAGGACAGGGATTTTCAGCAAACAATGTGACCACAGTGAAACACAAGATAAAAGAGGGGAGAGGGAAAACTATTTGGTCCCTCTTTCAAGTATTCTGTGATAGCACGGCTGCACAAATTAGTAATAGTGTTAATCAAAGTGTGTTTATTTTCCTCTCTATCATATACGAAGTGGATACCCCTGGGTATAATGTTTGGTTTAGTTTCCATGCCATATCTGCCTAAATGAATATGAGGAAACAGCTTTAACAATTCTGCAGCAAAGGCAGCTTTACACTACTCACTTCTGGTACAATGTGTACTTAACACATGAATAGATTTTGCAATATAAAAATACACATTTATCATTGTGAACTTTGGTGTAAGTACTATATACTAGAGAATGTATGCAGGTTTGCTCTTCTTTGTACAGAAAAAAAAAAGTAGTATAAATTATTCTGGTGGTTCACAGCCATTTTAAAATGTATTACCTCTAATACACCGTGTGTCATTATGAATCATCAGAGGAAGAATGTTTTGATGATGTATGTCACAATTTACAGGCTCTCCTGATGAGGCAGATAATACACTAATGTAATGCATTCCAGGGATTTAGCAGGAAAAAAAAATCTCTTTTGTTCTCTTTAGATGATTATACAAAGACATATGCTATGCTCAGTCACCCCCACTGACATCAGAATTTATAAAAGCAGATAACCATAACACCCAACAATGTCATGGTGTCAGGAAAGGATAAGGCCCATGTCTAGAAAATACATGACCAGCATGTTTAGTTGCCTTGCATCTTTCTGTGACCTGTGAATGATGAGAGCCTTGATTCCCTCCATTTAGCAACAGTATGATTGTTACAGCTCAACATGCACATGACACCAAACTGATTCACATATTCCATGTTACAGTCACTTGAGGAGAGAGCCAAGGAAATACAGCATTATGATACTGCAATCTGAATGATAGGAAATCATAAACTGTTCTATCAACCTGCCTCTCTAACACTTCCTGTAAGATCTGTTCTGAATAGGTGAAATTAACTTCAGGTTGGGGGGGGGGGGGGAGGGGGGGGGCAGCAGAAGATGGAATTTTAGACTTTGCTCTGTTGCCTTCCCAGCTAAAAGGAAAATAGACTTTCAAATTTTACTGCATTTCAATTTCCTGATGCAAATCTCTTACAACCTGGCAAATATTAGAATAAATATTGTTCCAGATAAGTATAATTGACATTACTCTGCAGTCAAAAGTGAGGCTGTAGCTCCTTCAGAACACAAAAGTTCTCTGTAAAGGATTTGAACATTCCAATTTAGTTTGGTCTGATTAACAGCATGTGTGACAGTCTCATGATATTCAGGATATCCACACATCTGCATTCCATTCTTTGCTCTATTATTCCTTTGCTGCACCTCCATGCCCAACTCCAGAGACTTCTATGGGAAGCCACACTGCTTGTGCCACCCAGGGATGGCTGTCCCACATGGCTGTAGATACACAGTAGGCTCAGAACAATGATGGCTTAAAAGCATTGAGGAAGATGCATCTCACTTGTAAAACAGAAGTTTCCAACTATTGTGCCAGTGCCACTGATGTGACCAGGCAAAATCAGACACACATTGAACATGGGAGGCACAGGGGATGAGGATCATTAGGCTGCATCTTCCACTGTGCCTCAGCACTACCACACATTGCCAAAGGCAGCTTTCCTCCAATTCCCTAACACAGTTTATGGGATGCCAATGTTAGTCCTGCGTACCAGTCCCACAGCAGATGAAAGCTGAAGCACAGCTTGGGGCTGGGAAATGTGCTGTGTCCTCAGTGCTCCACTGAGCTGTGGATGTGCCACAAGAGCCCAACATGCCCCATCTCACCATGCATACAGGCAGTGTCCCTTCATTTGTGTCACGGCAGCCTCTGTCTTCAATTCTCTCCCAAGGCCATCAGACTAATTTTTGGAATTATATGAATGTTAACAGAAACATAACCCTACAGAAGTTACATTTTGGTTCACAGTACATTTGATCTTTCTGTTTGCAAGTCCCTTTGTCTGGTATGGCCAGCTAAAGCATAAACACTGACACATTTTGACAGCATGAGGCATTAAAAACAGATTCTTCTTTTTGACCATTACATTTAATCTTTCAAATTTGCGTTATTAAGCAACAATAATATGACAGACAATAATTCTAAATACCAATCTAGCACACTGTTCTCACTATCTAATGCAATTATAAGTATAAACTAAAAATGGCCATTATAAATTCGTCATGGAGCAATTAACATGCAGCATGGATTTCCTACCCAGAGTACATGGCTTTTTGAGAAGATAATTCTCTAAGTCTTGTCAAGACTGCAATGCCTTCGAGAACTGTAATGAAAAGCAGTTCCTGTGCTGTGCTCCTTTGCACACAAAACTAACAAGAGAACAGCACAGCTGCTGTTGATAACTAAGAAGAATTTTGACTCCAAAGCTGAATGGGAAAGTGTTTATGACTACTTAGGGTTTCAGACACCTACAGAGGAAAAACAAAATAAAAGCAAAATGCAAAAGGGAGATGATCCCATAGTGTTCAGCTAAAATAATGCTAGGATTATACATTTGTTATTCTGTTCTAGTAAAACTACTTCCATACGATTCGTCATCTTCCCTTTCAGTTGAACAGAGATCCTACTGTAGAAATGCACAAAGACTCCCAGAATGACCCCAGACAATTGTCTCCCTCAGATTAAGTATTCCCAGTATCCAGGCTCTACTGTGAGTTTGTGTTCCACATCTCCACTGTCCTAACCTTGCCCAGTTTCTTAGGGTGTCTTTCATTTTTGGGGAAAGAAATCCCTATTCTTTTTAATGAGCTACATATCCAACCACAACAATCATGTGTACTCTGTGTACACTTTCAAAGCAAATTATTTCTAGGATCAACATGTCATCTTAGATCTACCTAGCAGAGAGAGAAAAATACTCTTGGTCATTTTACATACTGATTAGGTTTTATCTCAAATAATTTTATCACTAATAATTCACTTCTAGTCAGAAAGGCAGGAACTTCTACAGGAATTCAGCTCAGTGTTAACAGAAGAAAGCTGGCTTGAAATTTTTCATGCCTTGTTTTTATGAACCCATTGATTTAAACCTTGATGGGTCTCACAGAAGTTCTGTGAGAGAAGGGACAGACAGAAATAACCAACTCAGCTTCACAGAACTACCTCCAGCTTACCTGCTCTTCTTTCTCATCAGAATACTCATCAGAATCCTTAAATGGAAGTCCATCTGTGAATTAAATTAGTTCCACAGCAACAGGTATCCACAAACAAAACTGAGTTTTGTGTTAGTATTGTCTCTGTCACAGTCTCGGAAAATAAACTGCTTAGTGTAATCATGAAAACTCCACTGGAGTCAGCTCCTCTTTCAAAGGGTGCATTTATGCCTAAAACCCACGTCAATAAAAACTGGCCAGCCTGCCAGTCTGAGCTATTCTCTGCACTCAGTTTTATCTTGCACATTACACATTTCACTCCTCTCAAAGGCTGGTTTTTTTCTGTAGTCTTTACACATCTCCACTCTGTAGTTAGAGTTCCTTCCAACCTTATACTGATAGCAAAACCAATTTAGAGTTCTTTTTCTGCTGCATCCTCATGTTGCTAGCTACAGAACAAAATGATCAGTAGTGAAATACTTCCCTATTTCCAAATTGGGACAGTTCACTGATATAATTTCTAAGACACACTCATCAATTTATGTGAACTTTCCAGAAGGAAAGCAGGACAACAACTCCTAACCACAACACCAGATGGGTTTTAACAGTCACCTGCTTTGTGGCAGTGAGAACCAACTGTAAACACTGAGCGAGCCCACCCTATGCTGTTGGCATCCCCAGCCTCCAAAGTCAGAACAAACATGGCATCATATTTCCAGGACACGTCCCCAGGATAACTTGCGAAAACAAGCAGCACGTTTAAGAGGGAGGTATTTTATTATGTCACACAGTACAGAGTTTAAGACTTCCCACACATCCAGCCAAGTATGGCAACAGGTTACCCAGGGAGGTTCTGCAGTCTCCATACCACTTTCAGCAGAAGGTTGAACTAGAGCCATCCAGAAATCGTTTCCAAAATGAGTCATACAATGAACTTATGATCCAACAAAACAATTTTTTTCTTTTTTATTTTGTGAAAAGTTTTTTCACCATTCTTTATATGTACAATGAAACTTTATTTGGCATTAGCCATTGAAGTTTTGATTCTGTTGCCATAAATAAAACAAGCATTCACAAAAAACCAAATGGAATCACAGAAGGTTGGAACACAGCTTTTGGGGACAAATATGTCACTTACAATAACAGGAAGAAACCAAGAAACAGTCTGCACTAGCAATGTATTCAGAGAAATATATCTGAAATCTAAATATCTATGCGCAATTGTTACACAGCATTTATAGATTGGCAGAAAGAACAGAAGTCTTGATTTTCCACCAAAGTAACATTGCCAGCCGAGGGGAGAATCTCAGATAAATCTGATGGAAATATATGCGCAGGCTTCATACGGAACTGAGGTTTTGTTTTTTTTTTTTTTGTAAACAACAGTAGAAGTGAAAAAGAAAGCAAAGGAATAGTTTCTTTTTCATTATTTTGACAGAAGCAGTTAAGGGAAGGAAGAAAGGAAGACAGGTCTTTACTCAATGTTTCCTCTCTCTCAATTGCAAGTAGAATTAATGAAGGACAATCCTGCCAGTAGACTTCTATTTTCCTTCCTCAATACCGTAGTCTTTCTCCAGACTGGTATGCTGCTCTTGCCAGTTTTAGGGTATGTTTTGCAAGAAACTATTACTCAGAATAAAAGGCTTTCCACATTCTCTGAAAGGACGTGGACAAACCTAAAACTACAGAACAAGCTGTGCTGAAGAAGCACCCTGAGACATTTTCAGCAAAGCCAGGAATGGGGCTGTGACAAGCAGTAAACAACCCAACACCCTCCTCCAGATACCAAGAAGAAAATGAGTAAGTAGTAAGTCTTACATTAGAAGCACCCCTCTGCTACTGCAAAGACAGCTGTTTCTACTGCCTCCAGATGGAAGGGGGCAAGAAAGAATCTGCATTTCTGGCAAACAGAGGTGCTACATCCTTGACACCGAAAGTCAGGAGTTTACCTACTTGCTTTTGGCACAGAAGGACATACAGGATTCACCTATAGTTAGCCTAGAGTTAAACCCAGAGTAGGAAGGTTGCCTTGTTCCCTGATACTTCTCCTTCAATTCTGTGATTAGGGTGAGGTATTTCACTCATCCAGATTTCTGGATGGGGTGAAAATAGAAAAAAAAATATTCCCATCTCAGAATTGGATTAGTCAAACAGAGTTTTAAGGCTAATTCACAGATTCTGGAAAAGAACTGTCTGAGGCTGTGACAGCTCAAAAGCAACATCCTCTATACAGCAGTTAGTGGAGATCCAGTAATCTCTGTTTTCACTGGTATCACCACCTAAAGTGACCGAGCATGCCCTCAGATCCTTTGGACAAGACTGCTTGCCTCAGGCAAAATCCCATTTACTATTTCTCCTGCTTTTGCTGCATTCAACCTTACACAGCTACGCTAGCACCAAGGTCTGCAAGGTCAAGGAAAAAAATACTCAACTCTGCTGTTATTCTGGAAACACACATTTCAAAAGTTGTTTCTTACGTCTCTTTGAAACAGTCTACTTTGCTCCAGATCTGTAAGCAGTCTCAGTCTCTGGCAGATACTTACAAAGAAAGACAGACTGAAGGATGATATCAGGAAACTAATCACCAAACCAAAAGGATGCTCAGTGCAATGAACATAGCTTAAAACACCTTTCAGGTGACTCACTATTTTTTCAGTAAGCTCACTGAAACTGATACAGATTTACCATTTAGAATCTTGATATAGGATTCAGGTTTATAGTATGCCAGATTCTTTCTGAAAAAGATACCAATTGAAAAAACAACAGCAAATCATGTGGCTGGTTTTGTAAACTAATTCTAGTAGCAACGGCACCAAAAATATTTTGCTGCAGTATATTTTGTAACAGCTATAATAAACACGAGCAAAGTGTCTTACCTAGAAGCAGCACCTTTCACCAGCCCAACCAGCAGTGCTGGAAAAGAAGGAGCAGTTTCCGAGGTACACAAGTGGAGCAGCACTGATCAAAGTTCAATTATCAAGTGAGTAAACTATTTTTTTAAAGAAAGGAGAATTTAAGACAAAAAAAAATCCTAAAATCCTATCACAAATACAACTTAAGACCACTGACAACACAAATGCAACCCTCCTGAAGGAGTATTTACTGAAGAGAAAAATAATGCAGATAAACATAAGGGAGTAAAGATTCAAGCATATACCAGGTTATCTTGCTTTTCAGCACAGAACAGACAAAGGTGAATGTGTTCTCAGTAGGGAGCACATAAGATTTTCCTTTAGGAAGGAACAACATTTCCTAAACCCTTCCAAAATTCTACATAAATAGTTCACCCTTGTACAACCTTTGCAGCTACGGGTAAACAGAAAACTCATTCTAATTTGAGAAAGACAATTTTACATTTTTGCCTATTCCAAACAGGTCAATGCACTAACTTTTTAATTTGCCATTAAAACATTACTGGTTTTTAAGCTCTGCTCAAGAGCCTATGCTTTTCTCCTTATCTACATAAACTGCACTTAACATCTCGCTGCAAACGAGTGAGTTTGATACCAATAGAAACCCAGTACTCCAGGGTAACATAGTCCCTGATTTATTTAAGAGAATACATTACAAAAGAGAAAGTAAGGTATATATAGATTTTAGCTTCATTATATAAGAATTTACAAACTCTTGGCTGCATTAGGGAAATATCAATACCTTTCTATAATTTTAATGATGTCACAGGGTCAGCTGAAGCTAAGGGAGTTGCACTGTGGATTATTTTAGACCAATTAGGATGGTAGATTAATTGAAGGTTTGTGACTCTTGCAGAACAACAACAACACAACCAAACCCTTGTGGAAATTTTAACTGCTGCTGCTCCATCTCTCTGCTCAAACTGGAGCCCCTTAGAAGTGCTGGTTGAAGAAAACATGTGTGTGTGTCTGAGCTACTGCTGAAGGGCCTGAGAGTTCACAGGATCCTGAGGGAATCCAGGCTGGAATGCAACTCCCACCTCCAGTCTCTGCAGGGGGAGCAGCACCCCTGTGCACAAGGGTGCAGTAGCACAGACAGTATCTGAGGCAGCAATTTAAGCTGTAACTACTGGATCCATCAGGGCTGCCTGTGGACACCTCCACAAGGGTCAAAAAGCAATGCAGGTGGATCCTGCCCTCCATTCTCTGTCACAGAGAGTGCTGCTGTCACAGATCATCCATTCCTCTCTGATCCCTTGACATCAGCTTTTACCCAGCTGAACTAACTCGTTCACATCAAGGAGACTTTGACACTGTAAATGCTGATGGACTTACACTCCTTTACCCGTAACAGCATTTGGTCAGAGGTACTACCCTAGTGCCTGGAACCTGGAGCACTGCAGGGTGTATCCTCTACAGCCTTTGCTTCTCCCTGCACTTCATGTTTCTGACCAGGTGTGCAACACAAAGTCCCCAGCCCTGCCCTGCCTGCTCCACTTCAGACACCCTCCACCCACCAGCGTGAAGCATGGCTACCTCTGCATAAGCACAAACCCACCCACACACACACCATGGGTTGCAGAACTTTGTCTTAATTCATGTATGTTTTAGCTGATTTATATTTTCATGTTAGCAAGAGACAATTGAAGCTGTTCACAGAGACAAAGAAGCCACTAAGTCAGATCAGAATGTCAAAACAGGCAGGATTTTAAAAGACTAATTTTGAAAAGCTGCATAACACACTCACCCTTCATAATGACCGCTTTTAGTTTAACCGTTTCAAGTCAATTTTCACCAAATTCTGTTTTTCATTACCAGATGTTTTTGACCCAGGATATTCTAGGATTGGGTAAGGCTTTTCTTTTTTTCTTTCTTTTCCTCCTGATGGACACCACCATGAGAACTACAGTGAAATGCATCCCTCCTACTCTGGTAATAAGGTATACATTCAGTTTTAAATTATAGAAGGCAATTGTTTTTTTGGTGTTGTTACTTCCAGTAACTCAAATCAGGCTGGCTGGAGATGTTATTTCTACCCTGGAGAGTCTTATGCAATGTTTTAAATTGTAAAGGGAAATAAGTGATACTGGCTTTTATGGCAACACAATTCTCAGTGACTTCTCCTGGTATTATTTTTCTGGGAATTGCTGCACAATGCAGGATAACATAAACTTCTATGAGCACCTTGAGAGAAACACGCATTTAAAAGTTTATTTAGGCAAGGTAAAAGATTACACTGAGAAGACTACATTAGCACATGCTAAGCAGAATAGAGCCTGATCTCCACTCTGCCTACATTTTCCTCATACGTAAGTGGACAATTTAGTTTAAAATTCCTACTTCCACTTGGATACAAAGTCCTAACCTTCACATTCCAGCCAAGCTAAACAGACAGATTATTTTGTGAGAATAACTGGAAACAGTTCTTCCCAGACAACAAACAGTGACAATCTAAATGATGTAAGTGAATTGAACAAAATGTTTCCATAAGTAATTTAAGAATACTGATACTGAAAAATTAATTTCTCAAGCCAAAAGGGAGTAAGCATCATGAGGAGTTCTGTGTTTTTATTCAGCATTAGCTCAGTTTAGATCCTGGGGTAGATGTCACAACCTGAAAACAAGTAACTACAAGGCAGGTTGGTAAGCCTGAAGGAAAAGTGCTGACACCTTGCAGAACTCTTGTGTCCTATGGGCAGTTTTTTCACTCTAAATAGCTTCGGTAATGCCACTCTGCCCACCTTCCACATCACATGAAAACGTAGCTCTCTCCTAAATAACTGTTTGCAGACAATTATACTGATTGCCAAACCCACGTGGAAATCAAATTGTCCCACCCCCCGCACTCCGATACAGCAGTTTTGAAAGGATAACCACTAATTCCCCTTTCTACTAATAAGCTTTAAAAACATGTCTGTAGATACTAGTAGAGAGGGACAAGAAGACCAATTTAGAAACAGCAGTCCATAGTACCAGGTGACTGAACACAGAAATATATTCTGGTTTAGATTTTTAACAGGTTCTAATTCTTTCCTCACCCAATACATCCATCTTTCTAAAGTACTAAGATTAACTCAAATAAACACCCTTAAACAAATGAAATTTGAAGTCAATAGCATCTTATAAGGACATAAAGTGGTTTTTTTCTACCTGTTCACTTCTCTGGCTGTATTTTCCGAACACTGAAAATAACGTTAACTGTAAGGACAAACAGCTAAGATAAAGTTATCTTCTGGCACAGCTGGCCAGAAGCAATGCCCAAAAAGAATGAACTAAGACTTCATTCTGCAATAGGAGTTGGTATTTTGGTATAAAGTGTAAATGAAAAAATTACTCCAATATATTTTCTTCACTCAGGAGACATATCAGCCTAATAGATCGATAGAAATGGCAGGAAACTGCCGCAAAAGAAACTTGTTTCCGTGGGGAATATGGAAAGGATTGGACTAGTGTACTGTAGACATTTGAATTTATCCCTGTTTCTAACTTGAATGATACATATTTAAATATAAGATTTGTAGATAAAAGTAGTCAGCCTTCTCCCAAATGTGTTCCCAACTCCACGGAAACATACACAGCTATTCCATTAAGAGCTAAGCGAACTGGAAAATGATTTTAGCCTTCTCACAAAATTACAGGGATTCCTCAGAAAAACATATGAACTGGATTTCCAGTTTGCTGGTTTTGTTACCAAGTCCAGTTCTCAGAAAATGTATTTTCATGCAGTGCTCTCTATCCTAAAATGATGACTAATTATTCTGTGTTTTCCCTTCAGTGAAGTTCAGAATAAGAAGTTCTAAAAAGTTCATGTGTATAAACATTTGCACAAACAAATGCTACAACAGAAACACAGTGGGAGTGAAAGAGTTTGGGTCACAACATGGTTGGTGTGCTTTGTTACCCTCCTAAATGGAGGGGACAAGAGATCTATGCCCCAATTTACTTACAGTTTATATACAAAGAGCCAAGGTTAAAGCATCACTTAAAAGGTAGCTTTCCACACAGGAGACAGAAATATTCTGAGGAGTTACATCTGCTTAGTTTTGTTGGGTTTTGTTTGATCAGGATTTGGCAAAGATTTTAATATGCTTTAGTTGATTTCTTCTGAAGGGGTCTGGCTGGAACCAATCCCTATTTTGTATAAATGTAACATGCATAAGATTTTTAGTTGTTTTTCTGAATGAAACCCCAAACTGGTGAATATGAAACAGTTTATTCCCAATATGTATTTAATAGCTGCATTCTTCTGAGACACTGGAATGTGGAGAATACTGACAGAAATTAGTATGGGAGAGTTGTACTGTGCAAAGGATTCAATAGGAAAGGTGCACAAGGAGCTCAAAGTTTTAATAGGACAACACAGATGATATGCAAAAAGAAGGTATGAAAAAACTCTGCAGAAAGAGAATGGTGCAAATCTCCAACATCTGCAAGGAGCTTGGAAAAAGCAACCTCTCAGCACCCTGTTCTGTCCCCCTGCACTTCAATTCCCTAATTTATTCTAGTCTAACACAACTGCAACTTCAGTCTTCTTGAAGCAATCAACAAGTCTTGTTCAGAACAAACATCAAACTGATCATTAAAGCTAAAAGGTGCTTTATCAGGCTGCCAGAAGACTCTTTAAAAGAAATACATTATTACAATTTTAGGAAGTGCATTAATGTTACAAGTACAACCGGCCTTCATTTTCCCATGTCAGGATGAAGGGCAAACTACTGCTGCAGCTATTCTGTGACAGTGTTCACAGGGGTTCTTGGATGAGGCAAGAGATGAGAATGTTGACTCCATGTTCAGAAGGCTTGATTTATTATTTTATGATATATATATTACATTATAACTATACTAAAAAGAAATAGAAGGAAAGGTTTTGTCTCTCAGAAGGCCAGCTAAGAATAAACTAGAAAAGAATGATAACAAAGGCAGCCAGCCATCCAGCTGGCTTGGACAGAGAGTCCAAGCTATCTGGTCTGTGGTTGGCCATTAATTGTAAACATTCAAAATGGCCCAATCACAGACACACCTGATGCATTCCACAGCAGCAGATAACCATTGTTTACATTTTGTTTCTGAGGCCTCAGCTTCTCAGAAGAGAAAAAATCCTAAGAAAAGATTTTCACAAAAAGATGTCTGCGACACTATTCTATTTATTTCTCTCAGCTTCCAAACTGTGCTAGTTCTTCCTTGCTTTGCAGTCATATGCCAAAGCCTCAACTAAGAACAGGGCTCCTGTGGCAAGACACAATCCTTGCCTCAGAGAGATTATGGGTTAAATAGCCAAGACTAGCAAATGGTAGGAGAAATAATGGACGAAGCTGGAGACAAAGTTACTTGCCCAAGGTCACAGAGCAGGACACAAACACAACTCCTATCTACACTTTCCTTCCTAACAGGTTGCTGAACTTTGGCTGAACTTTCTTTTTTGCTGCTTCTCCTCAGTGCTGAATAATTCATTCTCCAGCTCTTGGGTCAAGATTTCTGGTCACACATGATAATGTTAACCAGGCAAGAAGTCTTATGCTGCCATATTAAAAGCACTGGCAAGATCAAAAATTTTTAGCCAAGAATTTTGCTGCTGGTTTCTTTATTAATATACATTTTAAGTTGATTCTTTTATTCATATACATTTAAAGCTGTTTCTTCTTTACTGATACTGGTGTAACTAATTGTGTCTCTGTCTACCCATGGCAAGGTCTTAATTTTTGCAATTCATAGCTCAAGACATGAAGTCTGCATTCAGATTAGCTGCAGCATTTCTTCTGCCCCAAAAGTATTTTGATTTTGTAGAATTTACTGCAAATATGGCAACAAAACTTAGTAGCATAAAGGCAAACTGTGAGATCTGCTACTAATAAAAAATCATTACTTTTACATGCAAGACTAGATCACTCATCCAAATGACTAGGAGCCAGAAAAAAATTCTAACCAGCAACTTGTTCTAGATAAACAAAATTGTTGCCTTGACATTAGCAAGACAAAGTTACTGCATTGAATAATGTTGACAGATGTGATTTCTGGAAGTGCTAAATACAGATCCTATTGACCCTTACTGTGGTAATAAACTGACATTTTTAAAACTGAGATTGTCCATTGTTCCATTACCCTGAATCAGTTTGTCTAAGACAGTGTCCTTTGGCTACCTTCTATTAATTACAGCATAGCAACCAAAGCAGTTTTAAGTGCCTTAAGCCTTTAAACAGAATGTTGGTCACATCATCTTCTGTCATTCTCCTTGAATTCCACACCTAGAGTCTGTACCTTACTGGTTACATTTTCTTTGAGGAGTACAATACAAACTACTGTGTAATTCTAAACTACCCAGAAAAAAAAGGAAACCATGTGATGATTACTAGGGAAACTGGAAGTGTACAGTAGACAGTGAGGATGAGTAACAGCAACAGTAGATTTCCTTCTGTTGTCCATACTGATTGTGCACATCTCCCACAGTGGCCCTTAACCAGCCATCAGCTTCCAGTAAAAACTGCAGGATACTGGGAGTACTTTATCTAAATGTCATGAAGCATTGTTTGAACACAGGACAGTGTGAGTAAATATCATCTAGAATTATTCTCTAACACATAAATTACATCACCTAACTTTAGATGCTGAAATACACCATTAACAAGTATTTAATAGTACACTTTATATAATAAAAATTCAATGGAGCAGAAAGTGGTTACTATAGCAACTGGATGAAATAGCTCCACGTGAACTAGATGGGAGTGAGAAAAATGCATGAGATGTCCTGGTAAGAAATCTGGATGCTGATGTCTGATTACAATGCACTAACTTAGAGCTTGCTCAGTACTCTTCAGACTCTATGGGTGATGAAAAAGGAGGCAAACTCCAAACAAAGGGCTGGCTGTCCCTTGGTCAGGATAGCAAATGGGATAGCACAGCTCTCTTAGGCTGTAGTTGAGTATTGTGACAAAAGCTGGATGATAAATTCTTTGGTTCCAAAAAATTGGTAGGTTTCCCTGAGTAAAGTGTAATTCTTGTCCCCAAACAATTTTATTTATAACAAATTCCATGTCAAAAAAGTGAAGAGAAACAGAAACAACAAAGCCACAAAACCAAAGAAATATAAATCTTCAAGCTGAACAGTGACTTTACTGAGCAGCGTTGTTAACTGGCTTACATGTGAGTACAGAATTAGACACAATGACTTCTGGAGATGCTTTAGAGCCTACACACCATTCTGTGGCTCTATTTAAGCTTCATGTTTGGCCTCTCATTTCAAATTTTGTCCTGCCCTTAATTCAGGCCCACATAATGTTTCTCTTGAACAGAAAATGAATGGAAAAGGGTTTTGAAGGCAGAAAACTCTCACTACTTACTCATGTTTAAATGAAGTGAATTTTCAAAAAGGATGAAGAAATAGAACAGAATTAATGTTTTAGAACAATTTCTAAAAAAGCTCCTGTCATTTAAAAAAAAAATAAATTCAGAAATAGTAGGGGCTGCTTCAGTTCCAACCAAATAAATGCCTAAGACCTCAGGACTAAAAGCACTGAAGAGAGGGTGCTCCTATGAGGGGAGAGGGGGGAAGAACATATGGTTAACTTGGTCACTTCACACATACTGGACACAGAACTTAAATGAATACAAAAAAAGTCCATATAGAATTAATTATGTATCCTTAATCTAAAAGCCTCACATTTCCTACCATTTTCATTTAATTCAAAACAAAAATGTTTTATTTTCTCAGTAGTTTTCCCTGCTATGGTGTCCTTTGAAATCCAATAGCAGTGGGAGCAAATAGTAAATCAGTCTGCAGTCACTCAAAAGAGAGGCTGAAAGATGGACTAGGAATAAAATCAAAACACAGGACCATATTACTGTGGTAAGTATTTGAGCTAATACTATATATAATTGCATTGCTAACGCCAGCTTCAGCTTATAGAATCTCAGGTGCCCACATTAACATTGTAACACAAAAAATATCAGAAATTAGATAATAAAGAACTGGTGCCAAAGTTGACTTTAAACCTCTGGTAAGATAAAAGTTGTGAAAAAATCTTCTCAGAGGGAGAAACCACATGGTACACAGTGCATGGCAGCTTGTTCCTCACCATTTCCAGCACTGTGTGCTACCACAGGCTGCATGGGAGGATGTGCAGCAACCCTTTGCTGTGAGCTGATCCTTAGCCATAAATACAGTTTAAGAAAGACATCCTAAGCAAAACAGATCTCCTCCTGCTGGTGGGGGAATCTCAATATCTCAATGTTCCCTTCCACTGTTGGACATTAGCCTAAGTGGCAACAGTTACAGTCAACTCTGCAGGGAAATTAACGTCTTGGAAACACACCACAGTGAAGAGAAACAACAATTACACACAGGAAAGACTTTCTAAATATGAGCTGATACTAAATTTCACACTGAAAGCTCTGTGTTCACATCACTTTCTGTCAAAGTACTATTCACATATCCGAAACAAACGGGATTCACCTTCCCTTTCAACTAACGCAAAGCACAGTGGCATCACACCTTTAGGTTCCTTAAAAATGTTACAAGGAAACCAATGTGAAATGGTTCAAATGTGAAGCTGGCCCATGAGCCTCCAAGAGACAGTTTTTCCTGAAAGCATTTTAAGGAGCATCCAGGCTCTCTTTCCACTGACTTAATTTATGCCATCCAAGCAGATTCGAATCTTCCACTGGCTGAAGTGCCTTCAAAATCTGGCTACTGCTTTACACAGTTCACCACTTTTCACTAGGGTTCTCTACCTAATTTTGATCCAAGTAGTGCTTTACACTCAAAAATTCAGATCAGTTTTAATGCACTGATTAATCTAAAAAGTCATGTCATATCAGAGAGTCTCAGTTTTGAAACAAATTTGGAGGAAACATTCTGAAAAGGGTGTCTCCTCTAAAAGAAATATCACAGTCTTTGTTGAATACCACAGTCTACAATCAAAGCTTGTTTTTGAACATAGGGCTGCAAAAGAATTCTACCACCTTCCTTCTCCTTTGAGCTTAGAGGTACATGACTCACGTCTGGGCATAAAGAAGATGATAGGGGATACAGCTCCATAACATCACCCCAGGACACAGAGACATAAAACCATTTCTTACTAGTTTTAGAGTAGGTAAGCAAAAACTCATAAACATACATTTTTGGGGTGGGTAGGTGCAGTAATCCATGGTTCTCTGGGCTTTATATAAGTCCAACCCGGCTAGTTCGATCCCTTAGCTCACATGGACCTGCATGGACTGTGAAGATTAAAGATGAGAAGCGCTCTTCCACCACATGGGGACGAGTATCCTGTTTATTGGCTTGTGATGGGACACTGCTGGCCACAGCAACCACCCAGGTGGCAAAAGAGCCCAAACCTTTACCTGCAGTGGGGTTTTATCCCCCAGGGGAAAAGGGGTGGGGAAAGAGGACCATGGCCAATGGGATGCCATTGGGGAGGAGCGAGGGGAGGGGTATCCATGGGGCAGACCACCAGGTGTGTAGAAAGGAGTGCATGGGGAGAAACCATGTGATGAGGAAGGGGGAATAATCTACATGACATACCACACTCAGTACAAAATTCCTGTTACCCAGTGCAGAACAACTACTAAATAAACTATTTAGTGCAATACAACAGGTAGGGGGCCTCAGGGGGACAGAAATATTTTGGATAACCAGAAGCTATATGCAAATTTTTAGTTCAGTTTATTCAGTGCTATAAGAGAGGATAAATATCTGGGAATTAAGTTTATCTTTTTCAAACCTGCTGTCACGGAACTTGGGGGAAAAAAGTAAACATCTCTCAGTTTAGTACTACCACAAGGAAACCATACATACATTTTTGTCTAAACAAACATATCACATCTACAGTACCAAAAAGGAAGGAGAGACAAGGCTCTTACCTCAGTCATAAATGTTCCAACAGCGGCCAATTGTTCCTGTGAACAATTTTCCATCACCTGTAAAAAACCAAAAAATTTTACTATTCACAAAAAAAGTCCCATTTATGCCCTTTGCTAATCCCAATCCCACATAATACTAAGTATGCTATTCCAAGTGTGACAGTGCTAGCACCTTTAGTAGGACATTTGATTCAGTGACAGAAGATGCAATAAAAAGAAAGAAAAAACAAAACCAAAACAAACATGTGAACAAAACAAAAAAACCCCAAAAAACACCAAAGAAAAAAGAAACCAACAAAATACCCATACCCTCAAACTGAATCAGTTTGAAAACAAACTGAAAAAGGAATTATTTCCAGAAATCTTAACTTTATTATTTTCCACTCTACAAAACAGTTTACACAAATAAACTGCAATCTAGTTACATCTTCATAAACAAAGAATTAAAGTATGGTAAAATAATTAATGCCAACCAGGATGTATCTAAGGGAAAAGCATCTCAACTAACTTGATGAAAATAAAAGTTCATATTAAAAAGAAAATTGCTTGATGTAGTTAGCATTTTATGTGGATAAATTAGACCTTGTACTTACTGAAATGTTGACTGAGATCTTGAAATGAAAAAAACACATATCACATGCTAAGCAAATTAAAAACTGATTTAGTGACAAATCTCAGTTGAAAGTTGTAGCAGAAAATCCTCATCAGGGAGCAAGGCTTTTAATGGGTTCCTATAGGCTCCACAGGCTTTTAATAATTCACTTCTTACAATTAGTTACCCAATGGGAAAAAATAACAATAAAATCTGGAGATGAGAGAGAGGAAAAAGCAAGAAATAGGGTGTGCCATAAATGTACAAGGACAAATACCAGCTAGAGCAGCTTGCACTTTAATACTTCTAACCATAAACATAAGCAAAATATTTTGGCACACTTAACACTGGGAGAAAGAATCTTTCTGAATCCCTGTGTCACAGGATACCAGTAGGAGCTCTGAAGTGTTTCAATCTTGCTTGTTCTTCTTACAGGGTAACTTTACCGCTTTAACATTTTTCATTTCCAATTGCTACCCTGTATGTGTGTGTGCATGTGTGCACTCATCTCAACACACATGCACGACTATAGAACAGTGCCTTCTTCCTTGGTGTAACAAAGAAGGGGAACACATGCTATTTACACAAGAGAATGAACATGTTGCCATGGAGATAGGATGCATTTTTTGATGGACACAAGTTCCTCACTAAGGTGAGGGTTGAAATCAAATATCCCCATGTCATTACACTCCAAACAGTGTGCTAGAATCAGTGACAACCAGCAACTCCTCCTCTCCAACATGCTCTTGAGGAATGGGAAATTTATTTACGAAATAGATACAACAAAAACTCAGCTGAAGATAACTAAAACTCCCCATAAGTCAAAATTCTGCTATTGCTCAAGCTATTACTGTAACTCCAATTTTCTCTTTTACTATCAAACTTTTCTTTAAAATCTCTAGTTTGAAGGTGGCCATGATCAGCATTTTAAGCATCTCCAAAACAACCATTTGCAAAAACACAGCCTATGTGCAACCTTGAGATCAAGGGCCATGTCTTGGTTTGAAAAAGACAGGTGTCTGCTAAGGAATGCAGGAGCCTCCCTTAAAATGGAAAATGTAACTGCCCTCCCTCAGAATTATTATAATTTTGAAATTAAGGAGCTCTCAGGCAAAGATATGGGAATAGGAGCAACAGCTCTTTACTAGGAAAAATAAAATACAAATCAGTAGTACAAAAAAAACCCCTACTGACAGAATATGACCGGACACCCTGTGTGTCAGGGTGTTGGTAGCAGTCCCATTAAATGGTGGCTGCAGTCCTCCTGCAGTGACAAGTGTGGTTCTGTTGCAACAGTGATCCTGTAGAAGGGTGTAGTTTTCCCATGAAGGTCGAGTGGTGGTGTAGATGGGCCTGGTTTCCTCTGGGAATCCAGTGGAGAAGAAAACTGCTCCTCTGGGAATCCAGTGGTGTGGTGGTTTGACAGGAAATATGTTTTCTGGGATGCTGTGGTCAGGCCAATTGGTGCTCAGATTTTAATATTGGCACCTAATGTGGCATTGGGACATTGGATCCGCCTCTGAGAACACGGGGTTAAAAGCAGAGCTCTCCCCTGGGAGGGTCCTCTTGGGTTTCCGGTGGGAAAGAGTTCGGGTCTCTCCCCCGGCCCAGCTGCTGGCTGGGCAGGGGGAGGGGAAAGCCATGTGGCCGGGAGAGGTAGGCCTGAGCCCGAGGGTGGAAGGGTGGAAGAGAGAGAGAGAGAGAGACACCAGGAGCCATTGGGCAGCCCCCCCGGGAGACAGAGAGAGAGAGAGAGAGAGCCGGTGCCTGGGACCGGCTTGAAACTTGATAAACATGGGCCTGTGCCGGCAGCACGGCTGAGAAGGAGAAGAAGGGGGGAGTTCAGCCGGCCACTTGTAGGAGCTCTTAACCCCTTTTCGGAGAATGAGAACTTTACAGAACACTAACCTTTCCTAGAAGAGAGATAGAGTGGAAGATGAAGAAGGAAATGGGCAAGTGTGAGAGAAGTCTGGGCAAGTGGGAGATGTTGGAAGAATAGAGAAGAATCTTAGTGGGAAGAGATGATAGAGTGGCTTTTGCTGGACTCTTTTTATAGAGCCATGGACAGAACCATGTTCCTTGTGATACAGGGACTGCATTCTAGGGGGAGGCAATGCCTCAGGACCAAGAGGGTTCAGTGTTGGTACCCCTCGGCCCCAGCGGGTGAAATATGAGGGGGACAGATGTCCCAAAGTTGAGACTGTGCCTTTTTGGAGTGGGACGAAGCATCCTTAAAAGTCAACCCTAGAAGAAGCTCTGGTACATGTTCAGTGGTGAGAGGGCTGGACATGAAAGGAAGAGGTCCCCATTGGCACAAGAAGGACTCCTTCTCCTCTTGATGAACTGAGGATTGAGTATTCTGAAGGGTGGTGCCAGACTGAGAGTCGATGATTTGGGGGATGTATTGTATTGGGAATTTGGTGGGGAGGATGAGGAGATGTATTTGTGAAGTTTTCATTTTCCTTTTTTTTTTTTGTGTTTCTTTTTTTTTTTCTCCCTTTTCCTTGTAGTTTAGTTAGTAAATTTTTTTTTCCTAAGTGGGAGCCTGCTTTGGTTATTCCTGGTCACATCTCACAGCAGAAACCAGGGAGAGGGTATTCTCATGGAGGCACTGGCATTGTGCCAGTGTCAAACCATGACAAGTGGGAAAAGGCTGCCTGTCGTGTTCCAGATCTCAGATTATATCCAGGTAGCAATGTTTGGCTCTTCCCCCTGGGTGGAGCATCTCCCAATAGGATGATGGAATTTTATCAGTCCTGCAGTGACACTCAATGGCCCATGAACAGAAGATTATCTCCCTGGAGGGAGGACTGGTCATGGAAGAGATAAAGAAACTGCACCACCTAAATTTGTAGGTCTAAACAATTTTTCTTTTCATGATCAAAACTCTGGAATAAAAACTGTTCTGAAAGGTAATGATTGTCCTTTATTCAAACAGGACAGTTTCATAAATAATAAATCATATCATATTCACTGCCACAGTGAAGTTGAGGCTGCCCCATTCCTGGAAGTGTCCAAAACCAGGTAGAATGGGGCTTGGAGCAACCTGGGATAGCAGAAAGTGTCCCTGGCCATAGCAGGGGCTTGGAACTGGATGATCTTCCAACCCAAACCATTCTGTGATTCTATTAGTTTCAGAGCATAATCCAGTATTTGTTTCACAGGCACAGTTTCAAGGAATCAGTTTGTTCAGCTACAGAGGTTAAATAAATGAAAGTGAGGCATGCATCTCAAAAGTTAGTTACAGCTGTAAGTCACTTTTCAGAACTGAAATGTGGTACAATTTCATGTTGGCTATAAACCTGTGCCCTTGCTAATTGCCCTCAGAAAAGTAAACTATCACTCTCATCCTCTGCTCTCAAGCACTTATTCACAATCCCCCCGCCCTACTGCACATGCTGATCTGACAAAAAAGCCAACTCAAAAATCAGAACAACCCACATTATCCTGCTATTCAATTAGACAAGAAATTTATATTTCTCAAGTTTTTAATGGAGCCAAAGACCCATACATATGTGTAACTACCTTTTCAAATACAGGCCTTGCTTGTCAAAAATCTACCATGTTCAAATGAATGATGGGATTCAAACTTGCTATTAAATGGCACATACGCCTCAGATGTGACTACAGCTATTAAGGTTCATATATTGTTTTTCAGCATCTCCTGTGGTAAATTATTTCTTGTAACTGAAAAGTAATTATCACAGAGTTATTGGTTTATCAGACTTCTAATGATGTTATAATTGCTTTCATTATACAACTGATTTGTCACAAATGTTCATATTACAAATATTATTGACCTCTTGCCACTCCTATAGCATAATTACAGTTTCAGTTCAGTTTAACACGTTGCCCTTCTGTGCTGCTGAAGACATATCACAGAAGCCACAAGATACCTGCAGTCACTCTGCAGTTCCGCAGCTCTTTGAGAACCTGGCCAGATGTTATTTTGCCATCTATTTTCCAAATTCTTACTTTCTTCATACTTTACCTTGATGTTTCAACACCTTAACTTCTCATCCTTATTTCACTGTGCTTCATTTATCCCCATTGCATCATATTTCTCCATGTACAGAATTTATTTCCTGTTCTGGGCTTTTCCTTTGGACACTCACTACAGTCGCACCAAAACCAAATTAGTTTCTGCTTCCCTTTGCCTGGTATTTTTCTTTTTGATAAAGTAATAGCCCAATTAATTCACTTTCTATTTTTTTCAACTTCCGCCTCTTTGCACAATTATTTTTCTCATTCATTTATTTCTGGAGATTTTCTGAATCTCTCTGAAAGTTAAGAACAGACCTAAAGAATTTGCAAATACACCAGTTTCATATCGTCTTGTTTTAGCAGCCCCTTCAATCCACGCCTGTTTAGATAGATTTGCTATGGAACTCTTACCTTCCACAAGCTATTGTTCTGAAATAACATCAGAACTCTGTGAGTAATCTTTTGAAAATGAGAGCCCTAAAATCGAATATAATTGACACCTTTATTCAACATTACTACCTTCACACAAACCTAAGCAAGACCCATCTTTCCCTTGTTTTTCTTGCCTGGCTGATGTTCAGTTCAGTTGAAAGATGAAAGTTCAGATGAAAGTTCAGCTGATGGAGGCTCATCAGCCTGCCAGCACCAGGGAGTTCACATACTTTGCACAGTGACTTCTGCAAGTCTATGAGGTCATTAAACCATGCATCTGCCTACACATTTTTTCCTGCATCTCAGAGACATCCACACTTTCAAAGCCATAGAGGATTAAAAACTTAACAGGAGGGGGAAAAAAATCACAGTTAGTATTATTCTGTCCTCTAGAATCAAGCCAACATGATTGGGAATAAGGGAACTACATAAACATAGTACTATAAAAAACCTGATGGCTGTTAACAGTAGAAATTCTGCAGTGTGAGAGTTAAAGTATATCCTTTAGGTGGTAAAAAGGGAAGCTAATACCAAGAACAAATAATACTGAAAAAAATCTAAAATACATGAACCATTAAAAACTCTAGAGAAAAATCTTTGTCAAATAAAGTAAAAAAAAAAATAGGTGTCTTGGCATTGTTGGTGTTCAAATTACTGCATTACTAAATGAAAAGGAAGAAAAATACCCCCAAAAGTTATGTAACACGTATATGAATCACTGTTGTCTGCAGTGCGAAACAAATATCCAGTAACTCTTCTAAAATGTCCATATATAGACAGAATTCTTGCCTGTGTAGGAATCTCAAATGCTGTGACAGAAGTAGGCTACAACTGGCTCCAGGAGTAGAATAACTACCTGATTTGTACCAAAGATACACCAGTGTAGATCAGGAGCAACTTCACTGAAGTCAAGGAATTGAGAACAAACCTGGCCCATCATTGAGTAGCCACATATCCATCCTCCGATAGGCAAAAAGAACATTCAGCAGCAAACATATATATGAATTTTAAAGGGTAAATTGCAAAATCCATACTGTTGCTCTATAATGCCCTTCACATTATCACCCCGTTTAAATGCTTGTGAGGATCTCCAAATTCTGAATATTACACTCTAAGAACCTATGGCCAGCTGTGTGATTGTTTGTATCAGGAGATGAGGTCTGTTAAGATGTGGGAATCACCTGTCTCATTTAGATCACAAAAATGCTAGAAACAAGAGGAGAAACACCCTTCTGAAGCCAGAGTTACAATCTCTGCCGTATAACTGCCTTAATTGCTATGGACATTTGCATCTCCCAAAATAGCATTAATCTGCCTATGAGAACTACCAATGCTAGAATATATGTATTAGCCTTATGGACTTGGAAAGAACAGGAAGTATCTTACATCACACAAGGCTTTTGCAGAAAACCTTCCAAACAGACCTGACCACCAGGCAGCTTCAGTTATGGAATTCAGAACAAACAACACAAATTTGGGGGTAGGAGAGGCTGGCTAAAAAATACAAAACTCTCACACAAAAAATAAAGCCAAACTGCGACTGTACTACCAGTTGCTTAGCAATATCCTCTCCTCTAACAAAAGCTGTCTTTTGTTCCTAACAAGTTCTAACACCAGAGAGAGCAATCCTGGTACTCAGGCTTTAAAAACACTTCAGAGGACAGCAAAGCTGATCCTGAGGCATCACTGCACACCAAGTGTCTGCTTGCACTGTTCATCTCCCTCCAACTTGCTTGGTGCCTGGCTCCCTGCCGCAGCCGTATTGACTGTAGTATATCTACTTCGACCCAGTGACACAGCAGCAAACTGTTCACACTTTCCACTTGTGTCACCTCCCTGCAGCTTAGGGAGCTGCAGCAGTTCCCTGAGGGGTCAGAGGGCCACACAGGCAGAAGTGTAGAAGGAGTGAGATATCATCTCTTACTTGGCACAAGCTGTTCCACCAATTTAGACCATCTCCTCCAGCTTCCACTGTAAGGAAGCATGACTGGAGACTTGATTCAACTTTCTATTTAAAGCCAAAAAGTTCTGTTACAATGGTATAGGAGAAAGACAATACTGCCAGTCTAACAGTGCCTAAGAGCTCTTTACAGGAATTTCACTCTTCTCAACAATATCTCTTTTCAGAAGAACTAATCTCTAGCATGCTGATGATGCTCCATGTAGAGAGGTGGAAGAGATCAGAGAGAGCCAAAGAAATTCATCAGGCATTTTTTTTGCCAGTCTGGAGGCAGACTTTAGAAAAAAGAACTTACTTTTCATATACTCCCTGACATATTGTGTTCTGCCCATAAGTGCACAAATAAATTTGAACCCCATTTCTGAGACATTAAATCTCTCGAGCATGCTCCATTTGGACTTCAGGGAATACAGTGCTAAAATAAGACACACAAAGTTACAGCAGTAAGACCAAAATTAGAGACCTAGTTAAAAAATATCCAGAGCAAATTTCTTTCAGAGCATTCATTATTCACATAGCAAGGCATGATCTGATGGTGCAAATGTCCATTTGTGGTTTGTGGGTTTCTTAATGCAGAGTACAATACTTAAAATATTAATTTACTTCTTTTTTCTAGAATTCTCAAATACTGAAACATTTTTCCCCCAGAATCCCACCAAAATAACTCAGTTTTATATGATGTAACAATAACTGTGAATTGTTGATGCCAAGATTTGAAACTAGTTATTATTATGTATACCCTCCTTTGTTTTAATCAGTTATCTGTCAGTTAAAGTATTTGATTCTATTTTTAATTAATTATGCTACTTTCAAAAAAAAAAGAGCAAGAACACAGATGATTATTGCAGTTATTTTCTAGCTATTCTGAGCTTAAATAATGTCTTTTGGGAACACAGTCCTTTATTTTCTGGCAAGTGATGCAATTAACATTCACTAGCATGATTAAGTAACAGTTAATGATACAGTCAATTGCTTCAGGACTTTTTTCACACAACATTCACACACACGTACCTCTTTCCACTTCTACACATAATCTAATGACCACTGTGGATGATACTGTGGATACTGTAGATACATCATTTCAAAGAGGATGTATAGAGAAACTGACATCTCATTATTGAATCTTATCAGATGTAATTAATCACTCTGTCAAGTACACTGCCTTATTCCTGTACTAAATTCAGGCTCAACTGGCAATACCATTCATGACCAGACTCCCATCAAACCCTTGATGTGTCACTGAGCCATCCATCAATTCCATATATAATGTAAAGACGTATAAGAACATTCATGTTGGAATTCATGGTTCATACAAAGCAATCCTCTAAAATATCTAAACATATCAGAACAGCAAACTGCAATGATGACTGCAGGCCTTGTAATCCACCGAGTTTTTGTGTTCTTTCCCATGGCATCTTAAAACGGGTTCTGTCATGTTCACTGGGGAATTGTCATCATTATCAGCAGCCTAATGATTCTATAGGGGAAGGTGCCATCAGTGCATCTCAGGATCCAAAGGCAATCCTAAGATTTCCATAAAACTTGCAGAGGTGAATGTCCAGCTGCAGCTCCCGAGCTATTTGCTGCAAGCAGCATCCTGCCAGCCCTCAGAACACCAAGTCTGGCCGTGTTACAGTCATGTGGAGAGTGCCCTTTACAACATCCTCTAACTTCTGATCAGCCTCAAAGTGCTCCAGTACTTGGACTGAGGGATCATTGTAGGGCTACCAGAGAAAATCAGTCCAACTAGAGTCACCATCAGCCTCTCAGAGAGGTCACAACATTCTGGCAGAGTAGGCAAAATCTCAGAGGTTTATCACAGTAAATATTATTAGTGCTGCCCAGTCAGTTGGTGGCTCTATTCCTGTCATATGAAGCTGTTTAATTTGAAATAGAAAAGTCCCTCCTAGATTACCAGGAACGCATGACAGATATTAGCAGCCCGGTACTGCAAAATGAAGAGGCAAATTAGGAAGTTTCCTGACACAAGACAGAGTTAGGCCTGTGCATTTAAAAGGTAAAACATGAAAGAAGGGAACAACATTTATACAACTTACCTAGCCCTTGTACCAGACAGAAATGGGAAAAATATTGAGACTTGAAAGCTGAGTTTCTCTAGGAAGCTCATAAGCACACACCATTCATGCACATTAAACGACTACAATGAGCTCCAGGAAAGTCCTCAAGGCACTTTCAGGGCTTTACACTCTTTGAAATCCTCAGGAACTTGCTAAAAGAAGGTGGGTGTTTTGTTTTACAGGATTTTGTACATTTGTTTCTTGATTTATATGACAGTCAAAATATTTCACAAAACAGGAGATTTCTAAGACAACTTTCTAACTTCAAAACAAGTTTAAAAGCACTGAAGTGCTGGTAAGGAACAGCAAGGTATCAGTCCTGGATTTCAAATGCTAGGTTTCAGCTGGACTGAAATTATTTAGGAAAAAAAAAATCTTATTAGGAAAAAAAAATTCAGAAAGCTAAAATAGTTGGCTAAAGACTGCTGTCAAATAGGTACTTCATCCTCCATCCCTACCAATGGGCTCGTCTTTGTGCAAGATCTGTTTTAATGGATTTCCCGCAGTCTCCACAGTAATATACATGAAAGACCATCTCCAGGACATGACCAGTATCAAGTAAGAAACTCCCACACAGTCAGCAAAAGGACAGGAGGAAATGCAAACCAGTTTCAGTGAAGTCATGCACTGAGCTGATTCTCATTGTGAAATATTTTGACTTTATTTCAAATATGAAGATAATTTTTTTTTTTTGCAACCAGGTTTACTTTATAAGAAAAATATCTTTTAATGAAACAATTTTCCTTTGAAAAGATGTTTCAAAAGTAATCTTCTCTCCCAGACTGTAATTTACAAACTATTAGGTTTGTTCATGACAGACAAGAACACTTCTGGTGATGAATTCTATCAAAGTACATTGGCCAAATAATGTTTTCCAGATGATTTCAGAGGTGAAGGCATGAGGAAAGTTGTCATCACTGCAGAAGGAATGAATTTCCAAGCAGTTTTTACTTTCCTAGTTTTCTTTGCAGGTATAGTTACTCCGCATAAGTCCAAGTGGGAAGGTCCCTCACAATGAGCATTACCACGAATTCAAAGGAGCTTTCACTCAGTGCAGGACTGAGCAGCCGAGGATCACTACACAGAAACACTCAGGGCTGTATTTCCACTGCACAGCACTGCCTTTGCCCAGACAAATGTGTCACTTAGATCACTAAGCAATAACTCAACTATTTTGAAATTATTGGTCTAAGCTCATTAAAAAAACCAAAAAACAAAGTCCTTTCATTTTTTTCCCCCATACAACAACTTGGTGTTGGTAAATTCCTTCCTGGAAAATCTAAAATGTCAAACCTAGATGAATGGCTTGAGAGACTAGGGCAGAGCCACAAGGGCCAGGCCCTTGTGGCCTGTGGCACTCAGCCCTTGATGGAGACTCACAAGACCCACAAATGTCACTGCTCACTAAACACAGTGCTTATTACTACATCACAGCTTTGTGAATTCTGCAGTTTCATGAAGAAGAAACAGTAAGTTCCAGGGAAAAAAAAAAAAAGCTACAACTATCTCAGGAAAGAAAATAAACCAGTGGAAATGCCTTCACATTTTGACATAATTACTTTCAAAGTAACTATTGTACTTTGTCTTTTGACTTTCAAAAGCACAAACAGGAATTACTCCAGGTCTCATTGTTACTCAGAATAATCTTTTATCACATTTCATATTATCATGTCTTTTAAAGCTTTACAAGTATTACACAGTTGTGCTATCTTACATTAAAAGGGATGAGTGACTCTATCTGTCCCTAAACATCACCTGCATTTGTTAAAGTCCTTCCTTTGTTCTTTTCAATTTAGTAACTACCATCACTGCAGGACGCTGCCATTTTTCTTCCCTCATACTTTGAAAATAAATCCTACAAGTTTTAAGACCATATTTAACTCCTATTTTCTTATTAATTAGCAGATTTATGATGCTGACAACCACAACACAGACACAGGATCTGTGCTTTGCAGCTCCCAGTAACTGTTCTAGCAGAAAAAAGCAAGTCATCTCTTAGCTCCTTTCACCTTGCAGCTCACTCTCCAAGATGCAAATTGTATACACAGGGAGGGGTTGACAGTCTATCATCACACAATGAAAAGACTTTTGAGGATCTTCCCACTCCAACTAACAAACATGCATGGTAGCTGTACCCCATAGTACATACACTGGAGTATCTGTATAGCTCTACAATTTGCATTTTTCATATAGATCTAAAGGAATAATCTCAAATGACTGCCCAATATGGTTTAAAATGGTAAGTATGAGCAATTAACTGAAAGATATAAATCTTCCACTACTGAAAAAATGAGTAATGTATCTTCTAACTAATGGACTGTGAATGTTACAAAAACCTCAGGTTTATAGAAGTGTTCTTCTCCCCAGCCCTTAGTGCTTTCCAGATAAATATCTAATTATTTTAAAGTATAATTTCAATACATGAATAATCTCAGCAGAATACTGAAAGTAGATATTGAT
This sequence comes from Agelaius phoeniceus, assembly GCF_051311805.1. NCBI lineage: Eukaryota > Metazoa > Chordata > Aves > Passeriformes > Icteridae > Agelaius > Agelaius phoeniceus. The sequence goes on from NC_135273.1 coordinate 35,582,910, forward strand.
GTATTCCTACGAAGATTTCTTCACTGGCTGTAGAGCCCATTTAGACTTGTTATGCTTTTTGTGTATTTTAAAATGTTGGGGTTTTTTATCTGCTATCAAAGAATAAATAGATTATTAGATAATAGATTAAATTAGTAATTATAATATAATTAATATATTAAATTTAATATGTTTCTAATATACAATTTAAAATTAATTAGAAATCAGTCTGGAATTGACATAAGGTCAGTAGAACCTATGGGAACCTGGCTTAGATACAACAAATCCATAATAAATCTCATCTGAAAGCCTAAGAAAATACTTTCAGATTGAGCAGCATTTTAACTATTTTATTAAATATGAGATATTGCTTAGAAAAAAAATTTATACTTAGTAACATCAATAAGAAAAACTCCTAGCAATTGAAGATGTAAGAGCATTAAAAAATCCTAAAATTAAAGATTATTTAGTAACTTCTGTAATTTCCATCACCCTATCATCTACTTCTTACATATCCCTGCATAAGAAAGGCTCATCAGTTTTGTAAATTAAAAAAAAAAAAAGTAAACCTAAAAGAAGTCTGTTGATATACTGAATCCATTGGGTCAAAAAGGTTACAGTAACCTTTTTGGTTAAAAGTGAAAAATCAATATTCTCTGTTCTAAGTGGTCTCTCCAAGGGAACCCAGTCGGATTGTTACGAGCGTGTTTTGGTTAAGAATGAGCTAAGCAACAGAAGTCTGGGCAAATGTCTAACAGTAAAAACATTCCAAGCAAAAGGGAAATTTCTATTGCTACATGAAATAGAATATCTATATATTTAGAGATAAGAAGTACAAAAAAAAATGGTGCCTCAAGAATGCTTAAAGAAAGGAGAGATCTCTTTGCTTGTCCCTTCGGCCCCACGGACTGTGCCAGGCTCCTATTATAACCAGAATGTACTGCTACATTTCTGCTGAAATTAACCTGTGCTTTTCTCTAACAATTTTACAATGACATGTCAGAAGAAAACTCAGCAAAAAGGCAAAGAAAATTGGGCAGTCTGGTTTTAGTCCAATCTGACCGACAACCAAAAGTGACCTGTTTTTATATACAGTACACTGTATGCCCTTTGATACTGGAATCGAGCCCCATCTCTCCAGACTGATTCTTAAGACCTTCCATAAGATCCAAGAGGAAGCACCTCTGAAATAATTTTATTAATGAAGATGCTGCTGATCTGAATATAATGAAGAAGGTAAAATAAAATACAGCAGAAAGTGGTTCTAAAAGAAGGACTCAATACTTTAGAAATTACACTAACACCGCAATTAAAAACTGGTAGCAACATGAAGCTTAATTGCTGGGCAAAATCAGAATTTAGAGCTGATCAGTACATAATTGAATGCGATACACTGTGATACAAGAAAGACTTAGCAATAAAGATGGCTGTTCAGTCCCTAGAGCAGTTTTGCAAGAGGTTTATCACCCTAAACACGTGGCTCATGGCTAGAACTGTGTATGTAGTTCCTTTCCCTAGACAAGGATTTCGTTTTTGAAGCAAAAAGCAGCACTTCAGTTACAGTGTTAGCAAAGAGCACGAGTACAATATTGTTTGCACACACACACAACATCACACCCAGTACGGACAGATGCAATTTGGGAAGAAGTATTTTGCTACACAAAGTGCTTGGTTAATGAGCACATTTGAAAGAAGTAGTAGCTTAGCAATTCATGCTTTGCCTTCATGTAAGCTATCCAAGAACACTGTCAAGAGAACCATCATTTTATAAGCTGACATTACACTGACCCACTTTCAAAAGCAGTTACAACCATTTATCAGCTCAGGAAACTTAATTGTCTGTAACTGTTTTACTTGCACAGTGAAGTGAGCTTAAAATCTAGCTTATTTTGCTTTTGCAAGGAAACATGATCAGCATCAGAAGAAAACTGGAATATTTTACTAGTTATAACTTCTATGAAGTTTGACTGCTTGACTCGGCATTACAGCTCCTACAGTCTTTCCAAACTAATTAGAGATAAACTAATTATGACATTCACAAGAAATGCACTATGTGAATGTATGAGTTTTAATAAATTAACCATGTCATTTTTCAGTGCTTTCTTTCTCTATTGCATGTGACATACATCACATCAATTACTGGGTTTTCAACTACATCTGCCACAGGTCAAAATAAAGCAAAAAAAATGACTGCATTTTTCATAATAAGATGCCTTATTTTATAATAAAGATATTTCTACTGCATACCAAGCTAAGGTCAAGGTCAAGAAATGCCTTCTGAAACTCATTTAAATGTAGTTATGTGAACAGAACATCCAGATTTGACTTCCACACAACTCTTACAACAGTCAAGCCTCCTAAAGGGCCAACAAAATTAGGCAAGAGGGAATGCCTGCTTTTCTAAACTAATACTAGGAATGTTGGTGGTTACAACCTAAAGTTGACTGAAGTAAATGGGAAGCTTTCTACTGATTTCTTTATTCTCATCCAAGCTAATCGTAACATCTGTGTTCTGCATAGATAGCTCAGTTAAAAAAAAGGAGAAGAAAAACCAAACAAGGGATTCAGAAGGCAACAGAAATGGGACTAACTGAACAGCTCCAAAACACAAGGAGAAGCTCCTTCCAGAAAAAAAATGTCATCTACATCTGTACAGCAGTAGAGAATCTTGGCAACAAATGCTGCAAGATGGGGGCTATTCCATTTCACCTCCAGGTCAAAAGAAGGAGCTAGTTGGACACATACAAAAGGTCTCCAATGCCCTCTGCCTTACTTTACACAATTATTTCCATGGAACCTCCCAAATCTCCATAGCATGACATAGCATGAGGAAATTTATTTATTTACTACCCTAAGTTGAATTTCATGTCAATAAAGACAGAGTATTCACATTAGAATTCACTAGATTCACTAGAATCATGTTCAATTCTGACTCAAATTTAGTTTAGGTTATTGAGTTGTTTCAGCAGGGAGGTTTTTCATTTAACTGGCTTTTTGGTTGGCAGGTAGTTTTTTTGGGGGACAAAGGGGTGTGAGGAAAGGTGCCTTAATACTTCATGTTACAGATCCAACAAAGTGAGAGGATGAGCTTGAAGGTCCTCCAAAAGGGTGGCAGAACACACAGGAGATGGTTCTGAAGATTTGAAACTGGTGAGATTGTATACAACACAATATCATTAGCCTACTAATCTTACAAGGGTAAAAAAAGTCAACTTTGTGCTGGCAGGGAAGAGAGTGGGTAGGATCAAGGTAGGCAAAACATTTGCTCTTCTGTTGGAGAAAAAGGTCAGAAGCAGAGCTCTCCATTTCAGATGGGCAGGAGAAAGGCACTGAAATCACATCATTCACATCTTCCATATACCCACACTGGGCAGAAAGAAGCAACAAAGACACTGTGGAAAAACTTTCTAGTCTGAAGTAATTAGGCACAGATACAGACATCATTAGCGTGAATGCGTGGACAGCAAGGAAATTTGTACTTAAAGCAGCATGCCGGCACCATGAAATGAATTCAGCACTCCAAAGAAACATTGCTCCAGCCCCCTGGTTAACAAACACGGACCGCTGCTGAGACACATCATTTAGCTCTCTCTTTGAGCAGCGTTACCTTGGGTGGTTAATTGGATACTGCCATGGTGTAATTGCATACAACTGTTTCAGTGTAAAATCCTCAGTTACCGGAATCAAAAAGTTAAGAAAAATAGAGAAAAACTCCAATAATTGTTTTAAAGTAAGTTGACAAGATGTGTTTGTTTTCACTGAGCAGATTTCTGCCTTTCTTGTCTGCTATAAACTTATGCTACTAGCATGTCAGTTCCGTGAAAAAAGACAACCTTAGCAATGCGAGGAGGCAGTGTCAGATTCTAATTGCTGATGTTTCAAACTATCTTTGTTGAGACTCAGTCACTGTCTCCTATATCTATTTTAATAAACCACAACTGCCTACCTAGTTTCAATTTTTAAATCAGTCTAGTAGTTGTTACATGGTTTTGAGGGATGGTTCCAATGCACCAAGACCTCACATGAAGAAAAACATTTAAAATACACATGCACTAAGTAATTAAGTGCTAAAGTAGATCTAAAGCCACAGCAAATTGTATGCGTTTGAGTGCAGAGAAGAACAAGAGTCAGAATTACTCAGCAGGGGACCACCTTGGAACAACTGCTCTTTGCTAGCCAGCAGCGAGGGGAGCACACCAGGACAGCAGCACTGCAGTCCACTCAGCAGCTCTACTGCCCAGATCTGTGCATGGGCCTATTTTCAATAAGGTTTCAGAAAGTCAAATGCACAGAAAGCTGTGGAAATTGTCAAAAAATTGGAGCAAATCTTCACCATCTGACCTTTACGGCATTACAATCCCTTCAATACCATAATGCACACTTAGTTCATCTCAATCTGTTAAATTCTTTTTGCTGCTGATATTAACAGCCCTAACAATCAGACACTGCCTAAGTGAATCACTGCATCTGTTGGCTGGAGTCAATCATGCTCCATTTATCAGTTCTAGGACTTTTAGATCATAAAGATCACCAGATCAAAACAACATTTAATGGCATTGAGGGAACTATTTAAAAGATACATATACAATTACTCTAAACAAAGGTGCCATTTTTCTGGTGATAAACCCACTCTCCTGAACTTGGCCAGCTGAGAGAAAATTCAATCTCTTAGAATTTTCCTACAGCTCTAAACCTCATTGGCACCCTTCTGTATTTCTTGTGCACTTCTAATAAGTGGTGCAATCTCTTTAACTTCTTCCAATTAAGGAAATGGTTTACAACACTCAGCCATCACTCCTGATATTAATAAATGAAGTTTTGCAAAGACACAGTACAGTCAAAATACTGTGCACCTGTAAAGGCAAGACACGGGCACATGCACTGGCAAGAGCATACTTAACAAGAAACAAATAAAAGCAAATTAACTTTATGGATTATCAGGTCATTTCAAGAATGAGTGACTTCAGACCTGTATTCCCTCCAAAATCTGGCCTATATTTTGGCCTTATTTTTTGGGAATTTCCATTCCTGTTAGAATGAGCCTGGGCCACTACAAATGAATTGACACTCAGTGACCTTTGAAAATGTGATTGATATTACTACATAACTAAAAGGCAGTAAAGAATATTCAGTTCCCCATCTGTATTACAGTCATTGTTGCTGGTTTACATTTGCTGGAATTTAAGCACAAAGATAGACTTGATGATTTCTGGTACAGCAATTTTTTTTCCCCCAAAAACATTGCTACACCATCTGATTTTAGAGAGGAAGAGGTGGCAGCAACTTCTGCAGTTAAAGCATAGAGTTACAAATATGAATGCAGTAATACTTAATTAGATAGTCTATATACAGTTTTTCTTCATCAACTATTTTATACACAGATTAAGGCTGGTTTATCATGCTATTAGATATTTTAGATATGCAAAAATATATTCAATCTGAAAGAAGACAACTTGCAGTTAAAAGAAAAATATTAATCTGATTAACTTCAAGTTATTTAGGTAAATAAAAACGCAGCTAAAAAAAAAATCATGCCAGGATTATTAGCCAGTAGTGATCCTGCTACAGCAATGGCGGTAAAACATTTCAGCAGTGTAGTATGTAGCCATGGAGTCCTGAGCATCTTTAGCTCTTACACAGTTCATCTGCTTTTTTTTCCTTTTTTTTTTGCTAATTCCATGCACATGTCAATGCTTTGCATTATTGGATTCAGAGAGAGTTTCCACAACATGTTAATGTGTATTTTTAGAGAAAATCTGTTTATTATATGGATACTGAGAACAAACTAAACTGTGTTCAACTTGAGAAGAAATCCCTTCTGTCACGTGATGTGCAGCCACTCATAAACCACCCAACACACATGTCTCCTATGGAGTATCCAGATTGTTTGGAAAAAACAAGAAGAATTTAACAATTTAAAGAAAAGGAAGAATTTAAATTTTAATCACTTTTGCTGACAAAAGAGTCCAATTTGAGCCCATGGGGAGCTCAGGGAAGGGGATTCCCCCTCAGATGCCCATTCCCCCACACCAACCCTTGCAGCATGGCTCCTACCTCCTCCTCACTGCCCAGAACCACCTTTTCCGGGCCACAACCTTCCCTGCTCCTGGGCACTCCTGCCAAAAGCACTGAAACTCATTTAACTGAGTTTCAGTGTCTTTAGCAGGAAATCTGCAGAGCTAACCACAGCTTCATACCAATTGTAGTAGAATCCACCCCACTCGCTAACTTTGAAAGCTGATCCTCTCTAATCTCATCCTCATCATTAAGAAGCTATGAACCAGCTTTAGCCTTTTAAGCTAAAGAAAGAGGGCTTCCCCCCCTCCTTAATGGTAAGCCTCAACTAAACCCTAGCCCCTGAGAGGAAACTCCAACAGAATGGCTGGAAAGATTGAGGAAAACTATGAAGTAATATTCAGGTATCAACCTGGAAACAGTAGCCTGACAGATCTTACTAAAAACATATTTTGTCACCCATGCATGGCTAGATACTCAGAGAAAATTAGAGAAATTAGACAATTGGCAAGAAAGGGAACTGGAGGATCTCTTAAGAGAAGCACAGAAAGTATACATCAGGAGAGATGAAGAGAAAGCAAAGGAAAAGGACAGAGTAATGTTAAATGCCACTAGAAAAGGACAAATTTGTTTTTATTGTAAAGAAAATGGACACTTCAAGAGAAATTGCCCCCAAAGGGAAGGGGACCTGAAGGTTTTTAAGAATGAGCAAAGAGGGGTGGTAGAGGACTGGAGATGTCAAGGTCTTTACCTCCTGGGGACAAAATATCATCAGAAACCCTTAACAAAATAAGTCCCTGAGACAAGAATTAAATTTTTTTGGTGAGCACGGGAATTAAGAACAAACAACTTGTGTTTATAGAATTGAAAGGGGGCATGGGAAGAGTCAAAATATGTACAGGCAGCGGGTGCAAAAGGGGAAGGGCTTAAAAGCATTACTTTATAATATTAATCATAGAGATTAAGTACTTATCAAATCATGGAAAGACCAGCTTCCAACCCCTCAGTGGGGCAGTCCCTTCCAGGGACTGCCAACCATTGAATTGGCAGTGTGACTCTCGAGCAGAGATGGAGAGATAACCAAAGAAGCACCAAGAAGTCTGAAGAAGAAAAAAATAGAATCAACCTCCCACCAGACAGCTGGAGGACTGTTTTAAGTAATACTTTGGACAGGGAGTTTGAACTGTACCTGTAATTGATGTAATTGTCCTTCTTTAATAGATGGAGATTGCAAGCATCTGTTATGGGGAGGTACAGAGGTACACAGAGAACCTTAAGAGGTGCTTAGGAAGACAAGAAATAGAGGGCAAGACCAGGTTGGTCCCTGTGTTCACCACCAAGAAGATTCCATAGCCATTCCATTGCTGCAGGCAGCAATCCCCATAGGCATGGTAAGGTGGGGGCAAAAAGGCCATACCAGACCTCTATCATTCCTCAGCTGTCTTTTCTCTTCAACACACAATACAGGTGCAATTAACAAGGACTAGAGGGCAAAACCAAATTGGCCTCCCTACTCACCACTAAGATATACCTGCTATGGATAGCAACCCCATAGGAATGGTAGATGGAAGTAAAAAGCCATACTGGAACCTCTATGATTCCTTTCTTTGTCTGTCCAACCAATTCATCAATAAGTGGACCTAAGGAGAAATTGAGATTTTTTTTCTGTTCCCTCTGTCCCCACCCATATCAACAGATCACTCCTAGCATGCATGACTCCTAGCTAGCATGACTCCTTCAAAATTTATTATATTAAGTCTTATTGAAAATAAGAGTTAATTGTTTGAGCCAAATGACTTATAAAAAGAAAAAGAGAGGGTTGTTATAGATGAGTAATGAGATGGTTGGCTCTCACAATTAAGGGATGAACATTATGTATAGGTTAAGAGAAGTTTTATAGATGTATAGTTACATTACTGCAACACATCCTCCCATTGCATTGTTATCATGGGATGGCCTTGGTAGTCGAGGCATTAGGGAGGGTTGGCTTGTTATTACAGTAGCACCTGACCTCCAAGCAAGGTGTAAGAAAGTGATCTCCACCACTGGACAGCAAGGAAGGAGTCAACTGACAGGACTCTAGGAGGGGCTAGAGATACAAAAGGGGGAGCATCCATTTTGAAGATGAGCCACATGGCTGGTAGTGATGGGGGGCTCCCAGTGCTGTAATTTTTCCTTATTTAGTCCTTTGTTGTAGTTTTGTTAAAGTTTAATAAAATTTTAAAAAGTGAGCAGTCATTTCTCACACCTCTACTGATGCTATTTTAATGATTAAAACATGTCCTCTCTTGCCTTCCCTGACAGACTTTTTTCTCTTAGAGTTGCAGGAAATTCCCATTCTAACAGCAGCAGACAGACAGCCTGACATCTGGGACCAGCCAGTGCTTCAAGATTCACAGACTCTCCAGAACCATGAAGAGGTGGCACCCAATGCTCACAACTCTGCTGATACTCTTTCAATCAACAAAAGGAAGTGTTCCACAATAAAAAAATTGTCACTAGAAAAATTAAAATACAGTCTCATCATAAGCTTTCTTCCTAAGTTTTCTTGTATAAGTATCAAGGAAAGTTACAGCACATAAATCTCTCTGCTCTTGGAGGCTTCTGATCTACTTACCATTGACATTTGCCCCTGACACAGAAGGGGAATCTATTCCAAGCAAGAAAGTCATTGAAAAATCCCAACATGACACAGTCTCTGATTTCCCAGGAAGAAAATAAAGCATGTTTGTTTGAAGAGGAAGTAAGAAATCCAGCAGGCAGAAAAGTTAACAGATGAAGGGATCTGCTTTAAAAACTCTTATTTTATACCCCATATGTTGTTTTCCTATCATGTAAATTAAAAGGGACAACAAAGCAAAAAGAGAAAGAATGCCATCAACATAATATACTCCAGGGCAAAGGGGTACATCATCCCTACCCTCAAATATCTGACCGAAGCTTTTTATTTTAGTATTCAAAGGAGCAAGGAATGTTGAGAATAACACCAGGAAAAGAGATTGAAACTCGTTAGTACTGTGTGTATGCAACAGTATCCTAGTTTAGGGCAAATTTGGGAGAAAACCTCCAAAAGGGGGCCCCCCACAAAGCAAACCCACACAGCATCTCTCCAGAACTGGTTCAGGAAAAATTTCCTGGGAGAGAAGTGGAAAAAACCTGTTTATTTAATGGGCAAAGCACTCCCCAGCACAAAAAATGAACAATACCAGATGACAAAACTCAATCGCCGCTCTGAAGAGACACGACAAATTCAGAAAGTCTCTCCTGTGGATGCTTGCTCTGTTATCAATCCCTCCGGCACTGGGAAAGGCTGCTGCCCAGAGTAGGCCCCCATAGGCCACAAAGTGCAAGCTCTCAGTGCTCTCCAGGTCCCAGTCTGGAGCAGGTTTGAACAGTTCCAAGAAAAGGGAAAGAAAAAAAGACAGTCCAGGGAAAACTCTGCCTCAGCCAGCTAAACCAACTGAAAAGCAAAGGAGGGCCCTCTTCTGCCCCATTCAGGCCCAGACAACACAGTGGAGTTCTGTGTTCCAGCAGCCTGTGGAGGAGTGAGTGCAGCCTCTGATAACAAACTCCATGCTTCTTCTCCCCGCTTTCGCTCCCAGAACCAGTTTTCAAGGCAGAGAATATCCAGCAGTAACAGAACTGACAGCTGGAGATACAAGCATCATAACGCCACCCTAGTGCTGTGTGTATGCAACAGTTTTACCTGTGTTATTAATTACTGGGATATAGTTCTGTATGCAGCATTGATTTCCTCCGTTTTTCCTGCAGTAAATGGATGTGGACTAATAATGATTTCTTTGATTAGACTGTGAAGGTTTCTATTACACAAACAATAAATTATTTTATAATAATAAGTTGTGTTTCATTTTTGTCAACAAGACTTGGGGCATATCAATGCAATCTGGACACAACATTAGAGTTAAATCAAATCAAACATTCTACTTGAGATTTTTACCTCATTCCTTGCACACAGCAGGGCCAAGACACAAGAATATTCAAAAGACTAAGCCTTCACACTTGTCTAAATTACCTGGTCAGCTTTCCAATACTGGAGTAAGGACTTCCGGACGGAGTCAAAATACAGCTTTTACTCCATTCATGATACCTTGGGCTCTAATCAACATGAAGAAGCTGGTTGTAACAAACTTGATATATTCCAGGAGTATATTATCTCTATCTCTGTACATGCGTTTGAGGGTATTTTTCTATCAGTTTTTTTGGTTTTGTTTCTCATGAATTGGTTTATCTCTTAAGAAATTTTAATTATGTAACAAAATTGCATCACCTTTGAAAATAGATTTCTCACCCTTAAGACTTTTCCCTCTAAGGCATATATTACCAGCAATAACAGACTAAAAATATACAAGAACATTTTTGAGTGAACTTCCTTGCCCTAGTTTTTTGAAATGGGTAAATCCCACGCCAGCAACCTCAATACACATTTGGCAATATGCCTATACTCTATATCATTGTGAACAGAACTTCTCCCAGCGTTGCTGCCATATAGAATTAAATAGGAGATTTTTCAGAAGCCAAGCAAAAATATTTGTTTGGTCTATGAAAATGGAGGGGAGTAAATCAAAGAGCAGCAATTCACCCCTGTCTAGCAAATGCTAGATGAGCCTTATGGTTAAATATCACTTTGTTATCTTCCATCTTTAGAAGCACATAAAAGCTGAACATTAACAAGAAGGTGTGTAACAAACTGAGTAGATAACATAAGGCATGGCTTATTACATTAATACTACTATTATAAAGGGACCTGATTTTAAGCACGTTCTGAGTAAGTCCTGCCATAAATTCCCCTATTAACAAAGAGCTCCTCTTCCCCTACTGATCATACTTAATAAAACAGTAGTGAAAATCAGGAAGATCACAAGACAAAACTGGGAGCTCACCTAGTAATTACATCTCCTGGGACTCCTTTATGTTTTACCTTAGGAAACTACAGGTCATCACCATCCCCTTTATTTGCCTTTTACTTGTTTGAGCAAACATTTCTGCCTACCAATTTGTAAACACAGTGATTCCCATAGTTACAGTTTTCTGTAAATGTAATGGCTAAAAATCAATAGTCACTGTAATTCTTTTGAAGTTCATTATAAATTTCAATGCAAACAGAACAAGTTAAGATCCCCTGGCTACAATGACTCAACTACATGAATAAATCTACACAAATGAATAACTATTTTGGGGTCAATGCAATTTTTCACCAGTGTGAAGAAAGTTTCAAAGATCTTTTTATAAACCAAAGATTAGGAACAAGGCAAAAATCCTCCTGCGAGAATTAACACTTTCGTATATTTACTGCTGTAGTTTTGCTCTGACCCATTTTCTGGGAACAACTGTTTAGTCTGTCATAGATTTCTATAATATTCCCTATGTGACTGCATGCTCAAGAATGCCTCCTATCCATCACTTTGGAAATAGCCATAGTGAGGACAGGGCAGGAATGCCATGGGAAGATACTGTTATTGAGACAGAGTGAGAAGCTGGCACAGCTTCCCATGATTCCTTATTTGGCAATGCAAATGTTCTGTTGTCAACCGACTGCTGTTCATTCCCCCGTTCCAGAAGGTTCTATGCTTTCTGTTCCCCTGTTGGTTCTCCTCTAAAGACCGCCCTCATTCCACTCCCTCATTGGTGTAGCCCATGTCACCCCACCTCAACTGCTCCCCTGACTCCCTTCTCCATTGGATAGTTTGTATCCTGACCCCTCCTACCTTCCCCTGGTTATTTACCCTGGCCCCCCGCTTGTGGTCTGGGCTCTGCCACTGATCTCCTGCAGCAGTGGTTGTGTTCCTGCGTGCCTGCCCTGTTCTTCTCCTTACCCTCACCTGATCTGGACCCTCAGACCTACCCTCAGTAAACCCTGCTGGATCCACTCCGTGTCAAGAGCCCTCCTTCGGCTCCTGGTCGTGCACGCTCTACTACACCTGGGCCTGAGTGCAAGGTGGGCTGGGGGCACTGGTCTCTGTGCCGGGAGGGGATGGCTCTTGGTAGGGTTACCACCCCAACAGCACCTGCATGGGGACTGCCCCCCATACATCACTACTTTATTCAAAACTCCAACGCTCTTAACATTCAAGTAGTATCTTTTCAGTTGCACTGAGGAGACTCAGTTATCCCATTACACTGTAGAAATAGCATGCCCCTGTGTTACCTGGAAACATTAAACTAAATGAAGTTGTTTTCCTTATCTCTAAATCTTTGTTTTCAAACGGGCCACGGGGAATCCACTGCCCTGGTCACCAACAGCAGAGGGGAAGGGTAATACACCAACTTCTGCAGCACAAATCCCAAAGGTTTTCTAAGCTCATGCTGGTCTTAGATCTAAAATCTCTCCCCAAAATGTAGTGCAGAATCTTTCAGGAAAGCAAGCCTCCAGCATATACAAAGAAAATGGCTTGTGTTTCTGCTGCATTTGACAGATCTGCTGAGCAGCAGCAAAAAGCATTTGGCAGCACTAATCAGGTCGTCTCTGGAGCCCAGGAGCCGGCAGGGAAACTGAAGAATTTGTGTAGGTGTCTCCAGAAACCATCAGGTAGTTCTGCTCAATGACTCTGGCGCATGCCATCATTGTCTTCCTGGCAACATTGTTCTCTTGCAGAAGTCTGCCAATTAGATAAAGATTTTGTGGAAAAGCTGAAACAGCAAAGCCCGTTTCTTCAGAACGCTGAAGGCTGCTAAAAATCAATGGATGCCCAACATGTAGGCTGTTGTCTCCCAAAGCTTTGCATATCCTATGTCTGGCTGAAAACTCAGTAATACAAATACTTTATTGGCAGAGTCAATGAACACTTCTTATGCTCTATAATTTTAATTTAAGTGCCTTCTCAAACTCATGTGTTTAACACTACTGTATTTTATGTCAAATATTTTACTACATATCTTTTTTTTTACAGTTCACTAGAACAAATTGGGAAACACCAGACATCCCTTCTATCACAAATGACATTTTACCATCTTTGCTTCCTTTTATTATCCTTTCAGTTTAGACACAGCACATCATCTCATATGTGCTCATATGGCCAGCCCAAAATTCAGTAGGGTTACTCACATATCATATTTCTGTAAGGTTCCACAAAACAGATCTGTCCACAGGGAAGAGGGAAACATTCAAGCTACCACAGGAGATAATGTTCAGTCTTTTCCACTGGTAGACAATTAAAATTTTTAAGATTCTAGTTTGCAAGGCAGCATCAGTTTAACAGGAGTCAGGATGAAAGCTCTCCTTTGCAAGGTTTTCAGTAATTCTCCATTTCATGACTGTTGATTTCCCCTTGGAGGTCAAGTCCCACACAGAACACAGCAAGCCACGTAGACCTCCAGCCAGAGTTATGTCACCCTGTCACACACCACTCAACTCCAAGCAAATGAGAAAAGAATAAACAGACCAATTGTCACATAGGGTTGTTTTTCTCCCCCCTCCAGCACAGCAGCACTGATGGAGTTGCCCTAAGTAGGCTAGCATGGCGTGAAGCCAGCTTACATAACCTAATGGAAATTACATGCCAGGAGATCAGGGGCTCCTGAGTGATGGGAGCATTCCTTGAGGGCCCTGTAAACAAAGCACTTCCTTGTGTAGTGAGGCATTGTGCTACGTTGATCCATTTTCACTGCTTTGAAATTGTATATAATCAATACAAGAGTATAACAAGGACTGAAAGAGTGGCTGCAAATGTCGTACTGGTGCCATATACACCATTATACACATGCCACTGCAGACCCAGGCTTTTAGATTGCCTCAGAATGTTGTTGTAAAGTTATTTTTTTAAATTATTAAAGAACATAATCTACAAAGAATCTTACAATTAGAGACGTAAATTATTATGTTTCTGAAATAAGAATAAAAGCCTTTTAAGGCTGAGAGAAGAAAGAAAAAAACATACAAGAAGCAATTCCAAGGTCAAGGTTTCTGTTTCAAAAAACCAACAAGTATTTAAAATCTATGGCCCTATTGTCTTCAACCACATTTAAACTCTAAACTACTTATCAGTTTTCAGATAGCAACCCTGGATTATAATTTTCAAAACTTCTGGTCAACCCACTGCAAGAGATCATTATCTTTTACTACCAGAAGCAATTTAATACTACCCCATTACAGTGTCTGAAAGTCCAAAGATCCTCTGAGTTTTACCACAAGACAGGTGGATCACATTTCAGTGATCAGGACAATGTGCTTCCCCTCCCTCAATATGGTCTTACTGCAGAAGACCTACTGCAGTAGATACTTCAATAATATTGCTCCAGAAATTCCCAATAAACCCATAAGCCTTGCTTAAAGCTCAGTTTTACACTGACTCCTGCTATGATTTGTTGTGTATTTATAGCTCAGATGATGGTATTAATGCAATGAGGCTCACTCTTACTGTCATGACAATGAAAAAAAAATTTTTGCACATGATTGAAGGAAAAATGGAACAGAAAGAAAGAACTTGAGACAAAACTGATGACAACCTTATAGCACAATATATACACACTGTCACTTACTATGTGTTCTTCTACAGCATTTTACCTTATATCCACTTGAAAGTCCTCAAAGTCAGTCTTTGATGGGTTTTTCCTTGTAAACTATTTCTATAATAAACTAGTTGATTCTCACATACCTGTATGCAATCCAAAATTATAGAGAAATTTACAATAATAGAAACTATAATTTGTACTGCAGTTATTTCCTTATAATTAACTTTGCTATGCATTTTGACAGGCATTCTTTAAGATTGAAACTATGACATTTATGAACACAATTTTAAATTAAGCTTACTCTTGCTGATGAAAAATGGCTCCCTATTGCATAGCCTTCAGTTCTCGCTGTCAAAATAATATAAAACCTGCATGTTCTTCTGTCAGAAACTCATCCTGCAGATTTCTTTAGTGTTTCTCCTGGTAAAAAAACTTTTGGGTTTATACCTAATTCTGAAATCCTTGACATTACACAGAAGACTTTTCTTTACACCCTACTGAAATACAGGAAAGACTTCTGCTCTCATAAAGCTTTAACTATTTTCAGTGCTATGCTATTTCCACAAACTTAGGCTTAGTGATAGCAAAGGGCCTGCAGGCAAGGGCTAGAAGAGGCATCAAATCACCTGAAATACTCTCTAAGAAATATGAAGTGCAAAAGCAACGTGGTCTAAAATGCAGTGGCTTGTGTGGGCTGTTAGGACACAGCCTGAGCTGACCCTTTGTTGTCTGAGTGCCAGCAATACCATTCCCTCTGTGCATCTCCATGAGGAAGGCTGAAGGGAACAGATTTACAGGTACCCTTCGGAGGCCTTGTACAGCACCAAGGATGGCTCCACAGCAGCTGAGAGCATTTTGGCTTCCATGTCACACCTCAGAAACTGCTCTGTAGGCTGGGAGAGATATCAGGAGTGATCCATCAGCAGCTTTCTGTAATGCAAAATAAAGCTGATAAAAGCAGGGTGTAGTATGCAAACTTGAAGGCACATTGAGGTTCAGAAAGTTTATGTGCCTTTAGCTTAGAGTTACAGCTGGGTGATAATGCCTCCTTTGTTTCTCACATGTCCACGAGAAAGTCATAACAGTAGTAGCTTCAGATATCCTATATTCTATCTGATATTTTTCAGTTTTCACCTCCTTCAAGGCTACCATGTTAGAAATACCAGATACAGGTCTGTGAAAAGTTCAGTAGATTTGTTTAGGGATATTGTGATCCAAAGATTTAAATGCTGTGATCATACTGAAGCGAGCCATGAAGCAATCTCCTTTTCTGTTGTCATCTTAGTGATGAGATGCGTACTTTAATACCAAGATAAATCCCTTAGTACCATGATGCCCAGACTGCCATGTGCAAAATAAGGGCCATAGTACCAAACTCCAAAACCCAACAGTGCTTTGAAGTGGTACCTAATGAGGGGTTCAAAGTCCAGTGCACTCAGGGTATCACAGCCAGCAGCAAGACCCAGCTCTGTGGAAGGCAAGGCACAGCTCAGGAGGAGCTGGGCTCTCACACCCACCAGAGCCACACACAGAATCTCCCACACACAGTGAGTTAGGTGACACTGCAAGACATGGTCTCATGAGGGGGGCAGACTAAAAGACTTCACACAAAAGCTAGGGGTAAACATGTTTAATGATATTTAATGACATTCAAAGAACTGAGTTATTATGGTGACATCAGTCTCTCCACACCAGGGAGGCCTCAGGCTGTGGCAAGCAACTACAGTCCAGCAGAGCAATGCCAAGGTTGTTTAAAATGCTACATTTATATTCTAGCCCTGCCTACAGAATTTGAGTAGCTCAAAAGAGCAACATTTCAAATGCACTGACATAGTATTTGGCTTTTAGGAAGGAAGTTTTAAAAAATTCCAAACATCCTTCAGATGCTGTGCTGAAGTCTCTTTTAAGCTTTCCACAGCAAGGTCACCTCAGCTTTGCTGATTTGCAGTAATGAACTTACTTCTTCCTTCCATGATTGTGCATTGTTGAGTGGCTTTCCTTACAACACTGACCATTATGAACCACTCATGCTTCATGGCACCTTGGCACAGTAATTCATTATACAATAAACCATTTCAAAATACCCCCCTGTGATAATGTGATAATCTGTGGTCTAGCATTCATTTGACTCTTAAACTTCAGATTTCCAGTTACAGTTCCCACTTGTGGAAGCTACAAGGTTTGGGTTCCACTTGGATCTCATCAGAAGAAACCTCAGGTATTTTTCCTGAAGAACTAGAAAATGAGGAAGCAGGATTTCCATGGTAGTTACAGAGTAGCTGAGAATGCTGCTAAGCAATAAGGATTAAACACTCAAAAAGTCTGGGCAATTAAGGTGTCTCAACAGCAACAATTGCTTTTAAATGGAATTCTCTGAAATCTCTTGTCTATATTAACAAATTCATGAAAAGGCTACAATACGAACATTTAGATGCTACTCAAAATTAAGCAGTTCAGTGAATCTTTGTTAAATCATTTTGATTTTATGCTGTTCCCTTCCAGATCAAACCTGGCTGAGCTGTTTTTAAAAGTAGTTTGAATTTATAACTAGCTAGGAACTCACAGGTATTTTCATAAAGTATTTTACTTGAATCTCAAGAGATGCTCCAACAACAATGAAATAGGAAACAAAAAAGCAAGATTCAATGTTCCTGTTTACATTTGCAAACTAGACTAGATGAAATATGAAACAGTCCTCAATGTAAACAACTCTTTCATACATTTTAATAAAGAAATTACATTATCCAAGGAACTGCCCTTAGATAGCAAGGGAAAATTGGAAAGTAAAATGCATGACATTTCAAGCAAGTAAAAATGCATTGACATTTTATTCAAAGCTCTATCAAAATAAATAAGGAAAACCTTCTCAATCTGTCAATTATTTTGGGTATTAAAGGGGGCTGGGGGGAAAGGCCAGTCTTTGGTTTACACCATATCATTTCTACATACAGAAGGCTCCATGTGAGAGTTTTATGCTGAGTCCAGCTTAACATCCATTTGAAATATAAAGAGGGAGCTATTACACAAAATATTATAACAAGGTCCTGGCCTCTTTTCCTCTTTTCTTGCGTACCTTCTCTCATCTCTCATACTTCTCAAAGTGAAACAGACTGTCCCATCAGCTTTGTTGTGCACAACCTGCTTCATAAAAAATCTATTTCTTCATGTCACACAATTGTTCTTCTTGAACAACTTATGTTCTTATGAAAAGAAGAACATTTTTATTAATACTGAATATGTAGAAATATCTCTTATTAATATTACTTGTTGAAAGAGACAATATTGCTGTGTTTTTTAATATATTCTGTTCCATAAAATATTCAAGACTTTGCACAGGTTCCTGTGAAAATTCATACATCTGCTACAAAATATTCACATGTTTAGATACACTACTGCAATATAAATATCACAAGATAATACCCCAGGTAATCTATAGTACTATCCCCAGATATGGTATCAAAACACGAGCCAATTTACATTTACAGCTCTGGAATCGTATTCCAGGTTTGATGAGTAGTCACACAAAGGCTGTGAGACTAATCTATCTGTTGGAAGACATTTAAATTCCCTCTTTCACATGCTATTCAAACAAAAGTGAAAATCCTGTGACACCTAAATTGCCTTTTAATTCCCTACTACTGGATTTTCATCAGTTTTTCTCCTTTTTTTAAATTAAAAACAAGTACACACTGTTATATTACTATCCCTATACTATTACTATTTACAGACAGCCTTGTAATAGTGTGCTCTGTGCAGCAAGAATCTCACCTAATGCCTCTCCTCACTCCAGGTGTTTCTGACTGACTCAGCCTCTAAATGTTATAGCTGACCCCTCACCTTTCCTTTTTCCCCTAGGTTGCAATGCTGAGCCCCTGCCATGTGCTCCTCCAAGCACCAGCAGTGTCCCTTCCTCCTGCTGAGTGCCAGAGAAGTCTGGCTCGCTTCCTCAGCTCCTCCTCCACACCCATGGGGCCCAAAGAGGGCTCTTCCAAGCAGCCAAGTTCACACTCCCAGCATCACTGACACCTGCATATGTTCTGCCAGAAGTGTCTATGATGCTGTCAGCAAGTCAGCTCCCCTGTGCTTTCTGTTGCTACAAAAAGACTTTTAGCAGTTCAACTCTATTACAGCCACACTTACTGCTGAAAGCCATAACCTGTATATTGGACAGGAACAAGAACTAGGCTAAGACACAGAAAAGACAGCTGTCTGCAGCCTGTGTTTTATCAAGATGGCAACAGAGACCAATTCTGAAAGTCATCAGTGAAACTGTACCTGAGTCAGTTCCCTCCTGCTAAGAGGGAATTTATCTCAGGTGCCCGTGAGTTCAAAATCTTTGTGCTGTTTAAGTGTTCATACATGCACATACAAAGGACACAGAAGAGTAGCAAGACAAATCCTTTATGAAGCATCATACCAGGGCCAGCCAAGTCTTGTCCATCACACTATCAACTTCCAAAACACAATTTCCACTGGGGCCACAAGAGCACAAACAGGAGAACTCAGAAGCTCTCTATGAAAAATCACCCATATCTAAGAAAACAAAGACAGAACAAGCATCTCTCTGTAACACAAAGATGGGCTATGCTTTTTTTATACATAGTTTAAATGTTTTAGTCTCTTATCTCAGGCATCCTTATGAAACAGGAATTGTGGTACACTCTCAAGAATCTAGAAAATTACCGTATTTTGTATCCACGCTGTGTTCTCTCCAGAGAAGTCCTTTACAGGACAGAAAACACCACTGAGCATTCAGTGATTTAACAGCCTTCCTGCCACATAGTCACTGTCCTTAGATGTCATAAGCACTCCACAACAGTTCAGGAAAAAGCAAGATGGAAGAGCATCATCCATAATAGCAAGGGTTTGCACTGGTGACAGCAGGCAAGGTCAAAGCCTCAGTGAAGTCTGGTTTGTTTGAAAGACACAAGGTTATTTTAACAAAGTTATTGTACCACCTAAAAATAACTGAATAATATAATCAAATTCCAAAAATCCAACTGCACAAATCCAATATCTCTAACCATTCTTTTCATTTAATGCATTAAAAATGCCTGATTTCATTGCAATATTTTTGCACTAAAGCAGAAAGCCATAAACTCTCCAGCAAATGAAAACAAATTTAAAATTTAAATGAGAACTAAGTCAACAATTTGGTGATACAATCATGTATTTTCAATTAGATATTCAGAGTCTGCAAGTGAATTTGTTTAGGCCAATGTATCAGCATCATCAACAAAAAAAAAATTCATCATAATTACCACTTTCATCTGGCAGAAATTAGTAGCAGATGTTACAGAACTTTTCCACATTTATATTCATAGAAGCTTGACATTCCCCCATTGAGTTCAAAATACGAAAGCACAGTGAATAATAGCCCTATGTTTTGAATCATAATCTGCACTTACTTTCAAGTCCCATCCTGGACTGCAGCAGCCACTGCTTTTCAGACTCAGTCTTAGCAAGACAATTTGCTCCACACAGAGGACATGAAACACTGAAATGGAACATTGGCTTGCAGGTGAATTACTGCCCAAGCACTGTAAATGTTCCCTGGCCACTCTGATTTCTGTGGACACCACACACTTACTTCACATCATCAGTAAGAAGTCTCAATCCTACTCTGTAGCCCCCTGGTAACCAGAATATTAAATTTTACTTGTAGAATTGGACATGTTTCTAAATTATGTTCAGCAAACTCTTCTACATTAGCCCAACCAGACTTACAAATACAAATTTTACTGAGTGATGATAAGTTTTGTGAATCCGGGTTGAAATAAACTCAAAAAACAATGCATGGAGGAAAACAAACAAATACTACTACAAAAAACCCCACAATAACAACTCATTAGCTGTCCAAGCAAAAATATCCAGATTATCCCCCTTCTTTCTGCTGGTTAGGAATCACATAGCTCAGAGTGGTGACAAAGTTTGGGAAGGGCAGAAAGGAAGCGGCTCTTATGTACCTGCATTGCAAATAGAGAAATCTAGGGAAATCATGAATCAAATGATGAAACTCAAATTTCTTAACAAACCTACAAATTTTTTTTCCTTTCACATGTCTACATCATCCAGGAACTATGTGTACTGAAGGTAGCTTTTTTTTTTTCCTTTTCTTCTTCAAAGAATTAATTTTTCAATAAATTTATTTACTGCATTAACATGAGCACTCAGACAAGAGACGTGGCAGGGACCTGTGGCAAGGAGCACACAAAGAAGAGACAGCTGCCTTTTTCTTGGATGCTGCATGTGTTTCCACTGCCTCCTGAGATACAGCAACCAGGGATTAAAATGCAAAGGACCCACCCTATAGAGATGTAACAGGAACAGATTTGTTCCCACATCTTTTTAAATCTCCTTGCTCTCCCAGATGATATGAATTCTCCAAGACTACCCTGCTGTGTTTTCCTAGTTTGCTGTTTTGCACTCTGTCCCGGTCTGGCCCCAGACTGGGCAGTGTGAGGACTCCCAGCACACCCACAGAAGAAGCTGGGGAATGCTCCAGGGAGAAGGCAAGAGGAGTGGGGAGAGGAAAATGAACCCCACATCTTAGATTTTATTTTCCTTCTAATCAGACGGGTACACCTTCCAGCATCCTAAAAGATACCTCAGGACACAGAGAAAAACCTAGGGAAGGCGGCAGTAAGGACAAGAGAAATTACAAGATCAATCGTGGCACTCTAGCAAGAAGTAAAAAGAAAGTTATGGTGCCTTAGATAAAATACTAACAACTCATAGCTAGAAAGGTAGAGAAAAAGTCCTGATGTGCCCTTAATTCCTATTTTACAGTACACAACACAAGGAAAAGACTGCATTGTAGAAAAAATATACAGACCATACAAACTGGTAATAAACCTGAAATATTCATGCAATGTCACTCTGTCAAAGCATGTTTAGTCTACCAGCTAAAATACTAGCAAGAAAAATTCCACGGCACTGCAGTTCTCCCATTTATGACTGAAAAAACCCCAGAAATACAAGTTTTGTCTCACCAAAACCCTGTATTTCCTTAAAATTACAGATTATTATACTTCAATTATAATGTAGGGAGGGAAGTTATATTAATTTGCATCTGATTGCAATTAGAAATAGCTACGAATCTATACTTGGGAGTTAAATATTGCTGCAAACAGGTGTACAATGTCACATTGAACTAGATAAAGATATGTTATTTGATGTTAAAGTAACTGGATATCAAGATTGAAAATGAAAAAAAATTGCTGTATATATATCTTTAAATATGTTTGATTAGTTTAAATGTAGTTACATTTATAATTTTGAGTTAATGATGAATAGCAATGTTTTTAATGCAATATAAATTGTTACTGAGAACTGGGAATACATGGAGCTTTGTATTGTTGGTTTATTTGGGGGTCTTTGTTTCTTTTGGTTTTAATACGGTAAAAAAAAAATAGCCCTCCTTGCAAGCATCTGTAAAGCAGAGAGACTCTGCTCCCATCCCCAACAACTCTTGCTATTTTCAAGATACAAATGCAAGAAAGCACTTCAAAACTGCACAGCATAGCCATAAGGCTTTTATCACCTACAATTCTTGTAGGTCTCCTGTTTAATGAAATACCAATAAGAGTGGAAGGAGGTAATTATAAACAGTAACCTGGAGGGCATGAGAGCAGGAACTAGTTATACTTTTCCCAGAGCTGGCTCAGACATCTAAGAGAAAGATAAATCTGACAGAGTGTGAGCATTGTAATATTCACTATTAATGCATTTTAATCAATGTTTTCTAGATTGTTCTGGGAAATGTAATGTAGTAAGCACTCCCATACCCACTGAACTCCCCTTTACCTTTCATAAAATACTCCTGAACATTTGTCTATAAACAGTATTTTTTACAAACACAAAAGTAAAGGTGTCTTATGTCTATCAGCTGCAGTATCCATGGGATACCTCTACAGCCTCTGGAACTCATTCCTGATTCACAAGGCAAGAATCTCTTCCTTCTTCAACTATGTGCTATTCGTATTCATTTTTCCTTTAGTGTTCTTGATATTTTCAAACCCTTACGCTACCCACAGATAAACATACCCAGCAGAATGCAGGAAGATCCACAAATTTTCAAATAATTAATCTCTCCTTTCAATCAAACAGTTTTATTTTACAAGTAAAGAGTTTCTTCTTCTATCAAGTGAAATTTTGAAGAAGTTCTTTGTTAGAAAGCTTGACACAGAAGAGATCCATGAATTGCCTGGCCTCCCTAAAGACAAGCAGGAATATTACTTTGTGACTTGTGGGTTACATTCCATGGCTGTAGAGATTCCAAGGATTTCATTACTATGAAAGAACCAAGTACCACATAAACAGAAGTTGTCTATCAAATACAAGGAACATGGCTGTTCCTCTCAAAATTGGTGTTACAGGGTAACAGACAAACCAATCACATGCATTTCATATTACATCAGGTCAGGGAAAAGCACAACACAGCTACTATGAAAATGAAAAATGGAGGAGTTGTATCTTAGGGTATGTTTTACACAAAATTCCAGTTCCCATTCCCATTTAAAAAAGGGGGGTATGGAGAGTGGAAAAAAAAATCCTCTATTTTAACTTATCACTACTCAAATACACGTTCACCTCATTTTTTGACAGCAGTTTCCTCTTGGAAGCAACTATTTGCATTTCCAACTGTTTTTTGTCTTTTCCGCTGGACAGATCTTTAGACAGTGTTAATCAGGCTGAGGATTTGCATAGTTCCATTTGTCTGAAGCATAGCTGTTCCAGCTTGCACAGGTACCTGCCCACACAGGCAGAGCAGGCAGAGCATTTCAGAACAACAAACATTCCCCCCTCCCCAGAGAATCCAGGAGTGAGGGCCAGTGTACTCTATGGACAAACAACACACCTCAAAGCACAGTCATGTGTCATGTCTACCCTTGACAAGTCCAGGCAAAAAGGTGGGACATACATTTACTCTAGGAAGGGATTTTCCACTGTCATACACAGCACATGGCATGGGAAGACGACAAGGAGCCAAGGAAATGTGTCTGTGTGAGCGCAGGCTCCCCTGTGCAGATCCATCAGTCCAACACCACAGAGCAAAGAGAGGCTCCTGTCCCTGCCGAGTGGCACTGCCCCACAGCACACCAGCACACAGCTGCCCAGGGACAGCACATGCTCACGCTGTGCCACACCAAAATCTACCTCAGGGAAAGCCAAACAAAAGCTTCCTGTGTTTGCCCAAGGTGCTCAGTGCCATGCAGGGACACTTCCTTGGGTTCTGGCTCTCGTGACTGTGTGCACAGTCGTTGTTATGTCACAGAGAGTTCAGAGATCTGAGAGCCTTCATTTCCCTGCTCAGAGCTCCATGTAATCCCTCCAAGAGTTACTCTCTGTGTTTCAGCATTCCATAATAAGTCTTTCCATATCTGAGTTTTCCCTTCACTGCTTGCAAACTGACATTGTTTAAAGTCAGTGAAGCAGAGAATGCAAAAGACTGAAGTAAATATAGCTAGAGCTAGACTGCCTGATTTAGCTTCAGAAACGGGGGTGGAGAGACAAAAAACTGTGAAAATTACACACATTACAATGCTAATTAAACCTTGTCTCTTCCATCTCACTAGAATATTTCAAGTTTTCTACAAACTGTAGCTCAATACCAACTTCAGAGCAATCTGTCACTTCAAAGCTTCTCAAATACCCAAGTATAGACTTCTAAGCCTAAATTTAGTCACCTATTTTGAAAATTTTTATCCTGAAAGGGGTTCTGGAGGAAGCTTCTCAATTGTAAATTAGGGTTTGGGTGCATGTTCAGACTGAAGCAAAAGACATCATTCAGGAGCAGAGCTTGTTTACTTTAAAATGTCTGTACATCAGACCTATGCTTTTAATCACACATTCTCACATATTTTTAAAGGGATGTAAGATTTGGGATTAATGGGGTAGGAAATGCAGAAAAGTGCATTTTGGGAACCTCTCCCACACAAGAATAAAAAGATTGCACTGTTTGGTTTTGAAATACTAGTAAAAAGACAAATCCAATCCCATAGAGAGAAGTTATCCTTAATTAAGCAGTACAAAACCGTTTGTGACAGCCTGGTTGATAAATCACAGCAGAGTGGCTGACAACAACTACAGCAGTAGAACAAAAAAGCCCTAAGTGGCTGGATGTGATCAACATTCAGAGATAGATAAAACATCTTGCACATGTAAAAAAATGCCTTGGTTTTGCTGCTTTTTAGGACCAGAGTTGGTCAGGAAGAACCAACTGGGCTCTCAGTAAACATTAGAAACAACCCATGCATCCTGTGAGTTGCATATTAAATAATACTGAAAGCTCACATTGGAACTTAAACTATTAGGAGAAAATAATGGAAACTATGCATGGAGAGGGGCCAGTAAGGATTGGCTTGCAAAAGAAATTATCTGAATCAATGAAACTGTAAATGGAACATACTAAAAGGAGATCCAGTTGCTGAAGCAAATTTATTTCCACTGAGAAAACTAACCTTTACTTTTAAAGTTATTTTCTACTTCTTCCTGAGTTTTGCAAGATTCTTCATTTTTGGCCGGATACCTTTTGCTAATTCAGCATTGTTAGTGCAACTGTTGGATTTGTGGAAAGTTCTAAACTTGAGCAGAATACAAGATGCAAGCCCAGAGGAAGAGCTGAGGGCTGTCTGCTATGCCAGATCCTGTGGTTGGTACACCTGAATTAAAGATCTCACTCCCATTCACTGCCTTTGTCACTGAACATAAGCATTGCTGAATGCTTGCACAGCAGATAAGCCCTAGAATTTGGGTTGTTTATAGAAAACACTTTTACAAACCTTCATTAGACTGAGGATGACTGAGTTTATTTGATTTTAGTAAACAACATTACACTTTTAACTGTTTTATTATTTTAAAATAACAGACGTTTAGGACATTTTAAATCATGAAGTGCATAGAAATTTCAAATTGAACATCAGGCATTAGAATTCTTTTTCTCATTTTCCAAGGAAAACAACTGGGCACCTACAGAACCATTTCAAGATGCTCTTTAAATTATTGTCATATTTTATACAGTGAGTAAAGCTGTCAATTCCTGACCTCACAGAGCAGACAGCCAGACAACTAACTAAGGCTTCTGCCTATAATGAATTGCAAAAGATGGATTTAAAAACTAAATTGTTTAGGCCTAGCTTTAAAATTAACTGAACTAAGGTTTAACTTGCATTATCAAATGTGAATCAAATTATTTTGTGGGTTTCACAGCTTGTTTCAATACTCTTTCATCACAGTATGTTCAGACTATTCTAGTCAACATCATGAAAGCCGGACAATGTTCCTCCTTGCTGCCACATTCCTGCTCATGACTCTGCAATGGAGAACACAACAGAAGGAGAATTTAGGAGCATTGTGGTGGAGAATAAAACCTGGCTTCCAGTTTCCAAGTCACCATAGACCATGAAGCACTGACAGATACAAAAACTGCAAACAAACCAGCTTTTAGGGCCTGTCCCCTCAATCTTTTCCACCCACATAGAACCTCATGTGCATGTGGGACATCGTTCAACTCCAAGTCAGTCGTGCTGTACAGGGATTTTTACTGACCAGAACAAGCTTTTGGTCATTTAAGTTCACATTTTCTTCATGTGAAAATCACAGAGTCCACTTTAAATGTCTGGGGAAATTGCAAGGGGTTGCTACAGCTAAAAGATCACCCATCTGAGAACGAAAAATCTCAAGATGCAAAGAGCAGACTTAATTTAGTTTGCAGTGGAGTTATCCAATCACATCCATATGAATAATAAAAGCAAGCACAGACTGGGGCAGGTGAGACACTGTGGCCAGTGCCCAGCTCCCCCACATCCACATTATGCCAGAAGGGAGGACACACACAAGAGACTGTCATCACCCCTTCCTCTCCTGAAGAAAGAGGATGAGGAGCTCACATTGATCTTAACATAGACCAGGACCAAGATGTATTTAATGGTTACCAACTTGTTTAAAGCAGTAGCAAATTGCTGATTTACAGAACCCCATGATTGTTGTTGACCTTAGAAACCCACAAACAAGACAGGGACCATCGCGATTCCAGTGTCAGGTTTACAATTACTCACATGAATATATAGATGGGGTACTCCAGACAGCATTAGAATAAGAACAACATTCTCAGTTGGTGCTTTTTCCCTGCCGGAAGTGAAATATATCTTCGTGATTGCAGACATAAGCACACTGGCTCAGACCTTCAACTGGCCTGATAAATGGTATGGTGGTTTTCCAAATCTACTGGGACAAGTCAGGTGACAAACGATTTCCATTAGCTTCAGCAGAATGGAAACAAAACAGATCAATACAAATGATTTGCAGCAAGTTCAGATCATAAATTTCCTTTTGCCCAGTTCCATCATTTTAAAATAGAAGCATTCTCCCCACACAATATGAAAAAAGGCAGTAGTGATCCAAAGACTCGATCACTGCAGTTACAGCAAACTGTTCATGATTTCAGCTTGGAGTGTTTTTTAATCAAATGGTAATTTTACTCAGTGATACATAATGGTATTTTTTTTAATTATGTCAAACAATAAAAATTGTAATTACCATATTATTTTTGGAAACGGAATTGGATCCTACTGTTATGTAAAGCCGTAACAGTCCTAAATTCTACTTTTACTTTTCTAAAATTACCTGTTAATTTTACTCTTCCCCATCTTTTGTCTATAACCATTTCTAACCCCTGTTTGTGAAGGACATTTTGGGAGTCACCAATTCTTGTATCTTTGAGATCAAACAACAGATTATGAGCCAGTACTGCAAAGTACAGCTTGCACATAGCTCCTTGTTCTACATAGCTGGCTGTACTAACTATTTAACAAACTAGGATCCCAAAATATACTCATCCTCTGTATTGTAGAGGAGATACACTGATTTATGAGTCCAATGTTATGAGTAAATCATCTGTACTAATGAAAAAGACATTCATAAACAAAAAAAACATTCAGTGAGGCAGGAAAACCATTAATTCCTTCAGGGCAGGCTCAGTGTACCGTACACTCAGAGGTACATAATACACTTGTACAAGAACATGTTGTGAGGAAAATTGCCTTGTAAATAGTTAATGTAGTGACAAACAAATACAGATGTTTGTTATATGCAGTCATATTGTCTTGATATTTCTATACAGTTATCAATATCGATGATGTCTCCTTAACTACCTCTAACTCTGGGTTCACTTTCATGCCATAGCTTGTTCCACAGGTTCATTCTTAGTCACAAAGAGAAAACTAAGTAGTCTCCCTTTCAGATTCAGTGCATTTCCTTTACCTCTTTTATCACAAAAAAAAAAAGAGGGAGAAAGTTGTCTTTTTTCTATATTAATACATTAGTAGGATATTTTCAAAACGTTTCTCCTCTTGACACAAGGGAAGAAGGTAGGTGCAATTTTCTCCTCAGGACTGCTGCACAACACCCTGCATGGGGGCACATCCCCACCTGCCTTGTCACAACACTTGTCCTTATCTCTTGCCTCTCTCCAGTCAGAAGTCATGCAAATAGGCCGCCGGGAGAAAACAAATCTTTCCCTGATATAAAGCAATCCTGCCTTTTCATTTTTGTACTTGACAACATAAACCAAAGAATTGCTATAAATCACAAGTGGATTCAGTCAAGTGGTAGGATCCTATCTAGAAACAAAGCTTAAGAAATCTGAACTGAATCAAAACAGTATCAGGGGTTAGAAGATGTATATCAAGTACTGTCATCTATTGGTACATACTAAATATTTATCTGGAGGAAAAAAGTTCAGCAAAATGTGATTTTAGAATTTATTTAAATAAACTAGAGCAGTCTTAGCTGAAAGCTGTCTAATTATATGGAAGCTAGTTAGAATCAAGTTGCCTCCCCTTCAAAAGGTAGAATAAAAAGCTAAGAAAAAATACATTTTACTTGAGACAGAATTTCACCAATATTGCACAATTCTCTGTGCTGTAAATTACTTCAAATACAAAGAACCATTAATCCATGAACACTAAGAAACCCAAAGATACAGTACCTGATGAAGAGCGACCTGCTGTTGCATTTTTAAATGGGATAGGACAGGCAATAGAATGATTTTATTTAATGTGGAGAAAACAGAATGGATTTGAACACAAATTTCTTTGTCATTATGAGATTTACTGTTGGACTTAGATTTTACCTCCCTCTCTTCCCCCTTGCCCCCCAAGGCTTCTCAGCAAAGTTGGCTTTTTTGCATGCACAGCTTTTCCCATGTCTCAGCTGAACACAGAAGTGCAGGTCCTGTACCTCCATTTCAGAACAGGTTACACAAACCCCTCTGCTGTAACCTGCTGAATACTGGAGCATGACATTGGCTTTGTGTGACACAGGTACTGCCTTGACAAACCCTGTGACAGCTCTGCTCTGTAGGACACTTTAGGACATTTGCTGAGGAGTTTCTCTTAAGAGTCATCTTCTGGGCACTATCCTGTCCAATACTAAAAAAATCAAGCAACACAATGCAGACAGGTGGGTCTAATTTCACTATTTCAATCTGTCAGGAAGCACAAAATACACTGGAGGGTGGGGACCATGTATGTGTTGTCCATCAGTATTATTCTGGATCTCCCCATCGCCATTCCCCCCTGGTCCTCTTCTTTGTTCAATCCAATTCAAGTAATTTTACTATTTTAAGTCAAAAGCTCAGATTTTTTTAATTCCTAAATTGATCTAGATCACAAAAATTAACTTCCTCCCCCAGCAAATATGCAGTGAAAAAGCAGTTAATCCAGTTCACAGTATATTTCATCAGTTGCTTTAACATCCAGGAAAAAGGTTTTTCAATCAGTTCAGCAAATGTCAGTTCACTGTAATGCACTACAAGACTGAGTGAAATGCAGCCATTTTGAGCCTTTGAGAGGCAGTGCTCAGGAAAACAATAATGAATTGCAATGTGTATTCTTATGCCCATATAGAAGTAAATGCAATGCCTATAGCACTAATGCTGATAATTCATGTTTTAACTATGGTCTTTTTCAGCTTTGCAGGTGTGTGGGGGAGATATGACAAAACCACCAACAGGAGGAACTGCAAGAGGCTTTGTTTAAAATAGCTTTTCTAAAAGCCTCCATTAGGGTTCCAGCTTCTCAGGAGGGAAAAAAAAGAAAAACAGAAAGAAGAGATGTGCCTCTAAAATGGTGAGCAAATGGTCACTTTAGGACTGCAGCTGTTTCTCTCTGCAGGAGGTACAGACAAGACACCAGAAGAATATTTGGCAAAGACATTCAATACGTAGAGAAATACATAATGTGTGATCTATGGTGCTATGCTTTTCCCTTAAACAAATCCCATTCCCAGATGGCCTGCAAGATATTAAACTATTGCTTATGTTTGCAGTTCCAGCTGGAGACCGTATATAAACAAAACTACTTCTGTAAGTCTCCTTGCAGTACAGTAGAATGTTTATTCTTACTTATAAATAAATCCCTTGAACAACATTAGATACAGATAAATATAAAATACATCCAATTTCAACACTAACTTATTATTTCACTGCAGTAATTAAAAAAAATAAAGCAAAGAAAACTTCCATTGATCCAGCCTACTAAAAAGAAAAATCAGGGATTCTAACTAGGTGCTAACTACCCTCCAGGCTTTAGAAGACTTCTCCAAACACCAATCCCTAAATGAAAGCAGAAACAAAAATCCAGTGAACCCAGGAAACTTCTCAATTTGTAACAATTTAATTAATAACTTTACTAAATACACTACAAAGCATACAGCGTTTGGTACTCTAATTGGTTGCATAATCTTTAATTAAACAGTTGCACCTAAAACAAAAACGAGGTCGGAAATGAGTGAGGGAAACCACACTCTGCAAGAAGAATTCCCTGGGTACAACAGATTTTTGGAATTGTTGAGCTCCTAATTAAGTTTCCAGTAAGGTACATAAGGGGAAAAAAGTGATGTCAGAAGACAATATTGAGAGCATAGACTAGATCTAGAGACGGCCAAGTATTTTAAAGGAATTAAAAGACAGAAGAATGCTAAAAATTTCCTTGAGATAGCAAAACCTAGACTCAGAGAGTAGGAGCAGCAATGAGCTCTCCCATCAGTGCCATATCAGCACCCAGTGACAGAGGCAGCTGCCAAGCACTTGACAGCTCTCCACTCTGGGGACTGCAGGAGAGGAAAAACAGTTTAGACCGTGCAACTTAAGAGAAATCATTCTCCATGGCTTTGTTTAGGGTTGAGACCTGATTAAAAAAAGGAAAGCCCTTCCTCCTAAGTGGTATGGAAAGTCAGCCCTATTAAGCAAAATGCTTCTTCTCTCTTCTAATCTGTTATGAAACTCAGCTGCATCCCCCAGGCCTTTCAGAAAGCAAACATCCCCCAGGCCTTTCAGAAGCATTAACATTTCTGTGTTGGGATTTTTGAAGGTCTTTTACTTTCTGTAAACTTCCAATCCTGCTTTTACTTTCTGCCTTTCTGGATTCTGGTAATCCATCTGCTTGTTCTCTGCTGCTTTCCTTCATTTCTCCTCAGAGCTCTCCAAATTAAAGACAACATCAAAGCATGGAATTTCACACACACAGTGCTTCTGCGCCAACTTGTTTGTTGACAGGACTTCAAAGCCCATTCCAGAGTCTGGAATTGTAAATGGATGTTAGTAACACATACATGGTGCAAATGATGGGCAGGAAGAGCCACACAGTTGCTACACCAGCTGTGGGACAGAACCCATTCTATCAGCCTGGGCTTAGGGGAACACACCAGGGCAACACACAGGAGGATATTGAGTGTTCTGCTAAGTTGCTCCTCTATTTGTTCCCATCCCTTTTTGGTACTTCTCTCTCCTCCTCTTTATTTTGTTCCTGAAGGTTAGTGTCTAACAGCCATTCTTAGAACTCACAGCTCATGCAACTCAGTGTTTGTTTTAGCTTTACAGACAGGCACTTTTTACATTTTTTTTCCTGATGCTAGCCTCTTCCTGCTCATTTTACTTATGCTGTTCAACAAATTAGTATAACAAATCACTATAGGTATGGTAAATAGATAACAAAGCTTAAAAAAATGCAGGGATTATTCTACACATGTTCTGCTTAAAGCAGGAAATCAAATGAAGGCCTCCATCGACAGAAAAACCTTAACACTATTGTGGTAAATAGGTATGATTCATGCTGATAAAATTGAGACAGTAATCAATATTGATATAGTAATTAATATTTGGAAATAATAAACCAGTTAAAAGTTGAAATGCCAAAAAGACAGGGAGAGGAGGGGCTCCACCCCTCTCCCTTCCCTGCAGATGTTCAAGGACAGGAGGAAAAGCAAGAGATAACAGTTACTAAAAATTAACAAAAAGAAGGGAAAATCTGGTTGGGTCCCAGGACAATGCCAGCTATAAGAGATTTATTGCTTTGATGCTAAAATGTAGTAATATGTTAGTTTGGCTTACATTGTACTGGCTTGGTGCACATGTGTAACCCAAAGGTAAATTAAAGGACAAAGAGGAAGAGTAGATCCTTCATCAGTGACAACCCCCAAAGACTTGTGAGACCACCAAAA
Source organism: Agelaius phoeniceus (assembly GCF_051311805.1). NCBI lineage: Eukaryota > Metazoa > Chordata > Aves > Passeriformes > Icteridae > Agelaius > Agelaius phoeniceus. The sequence continues at coordinate 35,614,875 of NC_135273.1, forward strand.
CGAGTGGTGGCGCATGCGCAGTAAAGGTGGTGATGAGGACGGAGGTAGAAGTGCGATGAATCAAAAATGGGAGGAGATGACATTGACACATGGCATAAAAGGGGGGAATCTTCACTTGGCAAGCTCGTACGTGAGGTGGCAAGGGTCCAAGAGCCCTGCACTCCCTACCCCACGGTTATCTTTTGCTTATGCGCTATTATTGGAACCAAATTATCCCTTATTTTTAATCAAATTATATTGTCAATATATATTTTCTAGACTATTCAATCAAAATTGCTGCTATCTCAAATATTGTTTGTTTTTTTTTACGAAGGGATAATTGGGCAAACATAACACTATGAACAGCATTTAGCAGAACAGATAGCATCCATCCTCTTTCTTTACTTTTTTTTGAGCAGAAGAGTGACTTTTAATTTACATGTATAACAAGCATTAGCATACTGACACAGCCCATGCTTCCATTTGTCTAAATACAATTCCACAATACTGGATGTAAGTACCACTCCAGGCAACTGATTGTCTCTATTTTCCTTACACCTGTTATATGAAACTCTTTTGGCATTTGCTGCACTGCTAAGATGATTGGGATCAAATACTCTAAAATCTAAGACTGATATTGCAAGAGCACTTTTAGTCATTATTTAAAATGTTCTCATAACCTTACTGCACTCAACAATACATTCCAAATTCATTCATTTATCTAGACTGCAGCATCTTCTCATTCTTTGCCTGAATCTGTACATCTCTCCTGATAGACAAGGTCTGAGCTGCAGACAGTCCAAGGACTTCAAGAATCTGGGAAGTATGTGGAGCTTCATGCCTTGGCATTCCTGGTAGCTCTAGTGCAAGACACCAAACTTCAGATGGACACTTAGAAAAACAACAACAAAATCAAACAAATAAAACCTCTAAACCCAACAGCCACAATCAAACAAATCACCCAAAAAACCCAACCTCACAATTTGCCATCTTACTTAAACACAAAAGCCTTTGAAAATCTTGTTAATTAGCTGATGCCAACCCCGAAACTGCCGTTTCGCAATTTCAGGTTTCATTTGCAGACAGAACAAGTTCCAGTGCATGTTTTACCTCTTTATTTCACTGCTGCAGCTTTAAATAATCTCTAGGAAGATGCCAGGATCCCTAAGTTGCCATTTTCCACACATTAGTTGCTACTGTTCACTCCCCTCCTGGGCCTCAGGTACCCGCCAGTCCTGACAGCACCACAGGATCTCTCAGTTGGCAGAGAGCAAAAACCCTGACTCCATACTCAGCTTCTTTAGGCCAAAGACCTTCTTAAGTTTAACAGGGATATGAGCTTTGCTCTGGAGTAAGGAGTTGCAGCAGGCACTTGCCAGCAGCTAAAAGGAAACAAGACCACAGCCCCATCCCAGCTGAACCCAAAGTAACAGGGAAGAGATGAAAACAAACAAACACCCAAAAAAGCCCACATAGATGGATGTGACAGTGTGGTCAGAGAGAAAGAAAACTAGGTAAATTTTCCCATGAATTGGTCTGGGAAGCTTTAGGGAGCCGGAGAGAAATAATGATAATCAAATATTAAACAATCCGCAGGTGGTGTTTTTTAACAAGTTGTTTTTCTCACACAGTTGTTTACAGATGTGTGTCTGCTTAATTAGCCAATCATGTGAAATGTGTTGATTAAATGACCAATCAGGTCCACCTGTAGTGAACCAAGGTATAAAAAGGAGAGGATTGAATAAACAGGCTGCTTTTGCCCTTTGCCTTCCAATCTGACTCTATGGTGACACACACAGAAAACCAACAGAGTAATGAAATACCCACAAACAACTTCAAAGCATAAACCCCCATAATTTAATGCCACACCTCAAGACAGTATCATCCCCACCTGTGCAGGCAACGCTCTCTTTCCCAAGCCTCAGTGGTGAAATTGCCATTAAAATGAGGGTACCAGAGCTGCAAGGGTTTTAACTCCTGCCCTTCCCCTCGCAGACACAGAGGCCATCCCCACAACCTTCCCCACCAGCTCTGCCTGTGAGCCCACAGGTCCTTCTGTAGCCCAAACAACTGAAATTCAGTCAGCATTCAAAACCTAGCCTGCTGGAATTTACTTATTTAGCTCTCGGTGACCTGAGCATTTCACAGTGCTGTTCTCCTGCCTTTTTCCCCCTCTAGCTTTACCAAAAAACCACTTTTCAATTCAGTTCTTTCAGCTTCATTGCCACTTTCTCTTTCCTAGGAAGCCACTACCTTTTTGACCATCTATCCTAAACTAAAACAAACCCCCACAAATCAACCAAAAAATTCCACCCAGCTCAAAACCAGCTTTGCCTTTGTCTTCTTTAAACCAGGGATGTGCATCACTTGGATTAAACAAAAGCCTTTTGTTTTATTAACTATAAAGGCATTTCAGTTTAAGACATCTCATGCTTCTGGAAGGAAGCCATGTTAGTATAATTCTGCTCTAAATCAGTCCTGTTTCGTTAACACAACAATTGGCTTAAGGGGTAGATAACAGCAGAATTAGTGGCTGATCATTTGCCAAAGTCACAGCATCACAGGTAACATCCTACTGATCACAAAAAGACATAGAAAAGTCAAGCAGCTCTATTGATCTGTGTGACATCTTGCTGCCAGCAGAGTACTGCAATCATCCCACACTGAATTCTTAAACACATTCCATAGATACACTTTAGCTGCTGTCAGCTGTGTAACTTACACCAGCCCGAGTCAGTCCCCACAACACACACCAACATCCAGAAATAACAGGAGTTGTGAAAGTCCACTTTAATCTCTCCATGGATTTAGGATTTCTTTGTTAATAGTACTTGCAATTAGGATTAAGTACAAATTCTGCTTTGACAGCCTATCAAATGATAACCAGCATGAAGCACAACAATGAGAAGATGGAGAAGGGCGTGGGTCAAACTGCTGCTGCATTAAATTGGCTGGATTCCCACACGGCACACGCCCAGCATGAGCCACAGCCTTAGCTAAAGCCAGAGCTGCCAGCATTATTCCTAGCATAAAAAGCAGTCAGCCTGATCACTGAACACATATTGGTCATTTCAACAATGTGAAGCAGCAAAGTTGGGCACTGAAGAATTCTAATCTGCAGAGCAGTACTAAATTTTTTTAATAAAATAATAAATAAATCTGCAATGAAGCCTTTGGCTGGGGAAAAGGCTGCTGGAAAACACAGCCAACCCAACTGCACCAAGACCATCAGCAGAACACTCCCTTCTCCACAGAGAACACAAAGGCCTTTCCCTGGCAGAGACCTGCAGCTCCACTTCCTTGGCTCCTGCTAATCCCACAGCCTAGCCAGAGGCCAGAGCCCGTGCTGGTGACGCTGCTGTGGCAGGGAAGAGCCACTGCTGAGGCGCTGACACCACTTGTGACAGAGGCGCTTTGTCACATGTGCCATGCTCTGGCCAGGATGCACGAGATGCAGTCCATACTTGCTGGCAATAAAGCTGTTTGAGCTGGATCATTTGCTTTCTGGCTGCTTCATTCCCTGCACACACAGTTTCATGAGTACAGCAACACTCCTCAGTCAGCTTTCCCATCAGTGAGCCCAGCTGTGGAAATTGCACTGCTACCCAGAGATGCTATCAGGATATTATGGCCTTTCAAAGCACAGCTGACAAACACTCTCCTGCTTCATTCTCCTCTCATTGGCATCATGAATGAGGAATAAACTGGCTATGCCAGAGAACTGGTATTAAATTTCAAAACAAAAAACCTCACCATTCTCTGCCCCCTAAAAAGCAGACAAAAACACAAACTAAGACATCAGTTACACATAAGTTGGTAAAAACACTCATGTGAAAGCAGGCAATGGAAATACAGAACCACAACAACTTACTTGAGGTCAAAATAAAACCCACCATTTCTGGTCACTCCAGAAGTCTCCATCTTGCCACAAATAAATATTTTAAATAGAAATGCTTGTGGAAGGTTCCCAAAATTTAGCTCACATTAATATGCCTTTTGTTTGATGTTTGCCCTGTTGAGAGACTAAAATCTTAGAATAACTGTGATGTTATCTTTCTTTAATGCCTATTGAGAGTAAAGCAGCTAATACATGTAAACAGAACTAAATATATACTCATTCTTATTATAAATTGATTTGGAGTCTGAGTGCAAAGGAAAACAAACTATATTCCCTCAACAAATAGATACTTGGTTAATTCCTACCAACTCCCAGAGCTCTGTGGAAGAAACCGTGTAAGGCCAAACAATGCAAAGTCAGTGGATTCCTTGCATTCCCCCCCACCATAAAAAGGGAGAATGAGATACCTACTGCATCATAATATCCCATCTTCTTTAGAAAGTGATTATCAAAATACAGAAATCTGCATCCTGGGAGGAGGGGAGGGAATCATATTTGAACAGTTGTGTTATTTTATCAGGTAAAAAGTGTGAGAACCTTACCTGGCTTTTTTCACTGCTGATTCTTCAGCACCAGGATTGAAGTTCAGCCCTTGGCCTTGTGTCATTCTCAGCCACAGCCTCCAGCACAGAGACTTCGGACACAGAAAAGAACACCTGAATTTCCCTACACTTGAGCTTTTCTAAGACAAACATTGGCACTATGTTGAAGCATATCAACATTTTCCAGAACATTCCAAGGTGTCAGATACAATTTCTAGAATTTGTTTTTAAAAGTCACAGATGTGCCCAACAGATCTCAGTTGCCTTGCTATTTCACATTAGATAAATATCAGTCAAAAATTTCCAGCACTTTAAACATACCAAGTGTTTCCTACATTTGCACACTGACGTTTGCACATATTTAGAAATAGACAGCATTTTAAACAAGCAAAAAAGCAATATTAAAACAGAGCCAAGTGCTTTGAGGAAAAAAAAAATCTTTTCAACTTTCAACAAGGTCTACAGATGAGAAATCAGTCTTTTTAGATGCAGCTTCTTAGATAGCATTTTCATGTAATATTCTTAAAGTAGAAGCCAACTTTTCTTTTTATTAGCAGAAGAAAAGCCAAAAGCAGAGTATGGTCTGCTGAGATTCTCCTTTTGGGCTCATATGAACAAACTAAGGTCTCCTTCAAGGTAAAAATCACTAATATTTTGAGAAATAAATGTTATACCCATCTCACAGAGGATCATAATTAAAATAGAAAATTCATCATTCTAGTCTATTAATATTCACAGAATCAGAATCCAGTTCACAACATGCCTTCAAGCCTCAGTCTGTAGAATGCTGAACCTAATTTGTTTGAGGTGCAGTAGTTAAGTTCTTGTAGAATTGCTACAGGATATTTGAAGGTTAAACCAAAAGAATTATAATTTATGTGATTTGGCACATAACCACTAACTCATTGCTGCAGAATTTGATAAGGCTCTTATCTTTCAAGCAAAACACACTATGGGATGTGCAAATCACAAGCTGCTACCCTTTTAGCTTCCCCTTCTTCCAGGGTAAAGGCCAGAGTGCCCATGTTCAATATGGATGAGGGCAGTTCATGATGTCATCCCCATTCCAAATTCCAGATGAAGCAGATTCGACATGCAGCATGCTAAACCTGAACGTGTGGAGGGTTTTTGTTTGGGTTTTTTTTTCCCTTCCTTTAACAGGGTGGACAAACTATTGTGGAAAAACTGCCCATTTCCTCTGGAGGTAGAAAGCAGAGAGCACCTCAGAGCAAACACACTTCCTCCATTCCTAACACTTCCCACAACCTCGCCTCAAGCTCATAGGAGGAGCATCCTAAGCCAGAATGACTGGTTCATATGATATTTCAAGTCCCTTCAATTCCTTTCCTTTCTGTCAAAAAATTCAAGTTCAAGCTGTCCCCTGCCCAGCACCCTCTACCTCCCTACAGATGCCTATTGCCGGCCAGGGCTGAATGTACAAATCACAAACAGGACAGGACTGCTGGGAACGTGCTTTGAGCTGTTTGATTTCCAGCATCGGTCTCATTACATGGTTATGACAATGGGAAGATGACATCAGCTCACATCCCAGGCAGCAGACCAAGAACTCAATGTTACAACTTACTTTAAAACTCTTTTGACCAATCACACAAAGCAAAAGCATAATGACAGTAGTTCTATCCAATCACTATAAGCACATGTACCTTTTGTTAAAACAATGCCTTCTTACTTCAAATACAATACCTACTTGTAAGCCTTCAAACACAATGCACAGAGCTCCATTATTAATCTTAGAACTTCCTAACATCTGGCTAGATATACTTTTCTGTAGCTTAGGGAGTTATTCTACACAAGCATTAATACACAGACCATTGTTCTACTTGTCCTTACTTTTCTGCTTCTTACATAATTTTTCTGCTGACCAATCTTATGGCTACTGCTTAGCTCCAATCACAGTTCTGCTGTCTCTGAGGCCTGCCTTCTGCAGCTTTCCCAAATCCCTCTGATTTTATGGATTCCTACAGATGCCCCCTTCATACTCTGCTGGGCACAGCTCATTGTCTAAGCCATGGGGCTGCACAGCATCTCTTGGACAGAGCTGTTCTGCCCTGAAGTAGGGTCCCCACTCCAGAAAACAACGACTCCCCCTCAACTGACTCCATTACTTTGCAGCAAAGTACTGAATTTGTTTTACTCCTGCTTAAAATAAGTTCCTCTTGTATATCATTAACGATATTCAGTACATTCACTGCTTTGTAACAGCATAATGGACTAAAAACCATTTTCACAACCCGCAATGCTCTGGGCTCCACTCATTGCTACTTGAAGAATAAATCAACATGTCTGGAATATTTCACATTCTCTGTGGTGAGATAAATGACTGAGCACACAGAGCAAGAGAGATGCAATTCTAATGTGCTTAGTGCACTCTTTTCTAAGAGCGTATCTCCTACTACACACCCTACAGAAAACAGATCTGTATTAAAAGAGACTGAATTTTGTTAGCCACCAAGACAAAATACTAAACAGAAATGTAAAGATGCTCAAATAGAAATTAATCAATCTGATACTCCAAACTCCCTCTAGTGACCTAAGAACATAAAACTATTTCCCTTTAGCTCTCTATGGAAATTTAATTTACCTCAGTAGCCACCTGCACCCAAAATGTTAATATTCTTCAATATACAAATTCTTCTTTCCCTTCTCCACCTGTTTACACAGGCCCTGCACAGGAAATGCTCCCATACACCTCAGAGAGCATTAATCATGGCTACATTCCAGTAATGGATACACCATGGCCTTCGCAATTAAACAGCAGACAGCAACTGTAGCATAGCGCAGATAAGTAGCAAGTAAGTACAAATATTTACTTAATCAAAAAGCCTTTCTGTATCTATATAAAATACACACACAAGCTCCTAAATAGGTTTTCAGTGTTGTCCTTAGATGTTCCTTTTATTTGTGCTTTACATGACTTGTAGTTTTTCACAATTAATATAAACCCCAGATACCCAGCAAGGGTGTTGTTACATTCCAGCTATTGAGATGATTCTATAATTCCATCTGTGATCCAATACAAACCTGCTGTAGTGCTGGGCCTCTCTTCATGTACCTGAAAGCTCTGCATCACAAAAGCACCTATCTCTTTATTCCTGGTCTGCATTTCACCTTTCCTAACCTTTTCCAATTTACCTTTGTTTCAAGGAGATGAATCTGACACACCAAGCCCACAATTCAGAGAGCACAGGTCAGCTGACAGGGCAATCAAACGAGCACAGACTCAAGGACACAACACAGGACACGAACTCCAGATCAGTAATGAAACCATCACAGCCTCGTTCCAAACCTCCCGAGCCCTCTCCTGCCAGGTGTAGTAGCTCAAGATCAGCAGCACCGTGACAATGTTATTTTGCTCTCCACTCTGCAGCAAGCCTGGTGCCTGCCAGCTTGTCCAGTACTCCAGTACATAGTAAAAATACACATACTCTTTGCTTAAATTCCACAGCTTATGCTAAACTTTGCATTGTCAAAGCATCTGGAAGACAAGTAGTAATGTGACTGACACACGGGAGGAGGAAAAAATTATTTTGTCCTCTTTCTAATAGAGATCTACCACTAATGCTGCCAAATATTTCCTCCTGCAACTCAGCACCATCTCTCTTCTCCTCACCACCCTGCCACTGCCCCTACATCTACTCTTATAAAAGTACTTTATCATGGTTTGCTCTAAAGATTTTTCCCCATGAAAAATCTCAGTCTAATGGAGCATTCCATCAAGAGGCCCACAGCACACAGCCAGGACTCTGAAAGGGGGTTTGGTGATAGATAAAGGTAATTATACTGTAACATTGCCATACCACAATTTAAGTCTATGTCAGCACTTCCCCCCCTTTAAGAGGCTTATAAGTCTGAAAGTCTCTGGCCTGAAACTTGATAAATATATCCAGTGAAAAATAATCTGAATTGTAGAGTCAATGAGATGCCTTGAATTGAAAAGCAGTCACACCAAAAGTAGTCTTGAACTCATAGTGGATGGAAGATTAGATATGAGTTGCAAAGAGATCTAAAAATAAATCACTTCATGCATATTTTGAAGAACTGCCAGTGGACAAAGTTTTTAGAATACATACTACAAGTTTCTTGGTATAATTATAACCAAGAATGAAAAGTATGCCTGAACGCATGTTCCAGACCTCAGCAACTGCTGACCAAAAGTTCTAGCAAACCAACAAGGTATGTCCTTTCTCCAGGGCAGCCTTCCTACTGCATACTACTATTCTTCCCCCATCCAAGTGTTTTAAGGAACCCACTGGAACTGTACAATATACATTTTTGCATTAATACTCCATACATAAGCCCTGAAATCACAACTGTACTTTACAGACACCACTCAGGGCCTGGCCATACAGTTAGGTACAGGCCAGGTGAGCATGGCCTGCTGGCCACGTACACAGCACTAACCCAAGCCAGCTCTGGTCCAGGAGTGCTGTAGACATATCAGCTGGGTGATGCACCTGAGCCAGGGCTTCACTAGTGAATACCTCAGAGACAAGGGAAAAAAATTAAAAAAAAAAAAAAAGAAAACAACAGAAAAAGGAAAAAGGAAAAAAGAAGAGTAAATGAAACAAAACGGGGAGGAGAGGGTGCCATGGTCCAGCTGCCATGACCTCAGGATGGGACCAGCTGGGGGTTGTGGGAAAGAAATAATAGGGAGGGTTTGACAAAGTAGTCCGGAATAAATCTTTAATAATAGAGCAACGAAAACACAAGCAGCCTGTACTACAGGGTGTCCTCTGAAGACCTGACAATGGGGCTAACTCAACAATATATAGGTTTTCATCTGAGGGCAGTGAATCAATCATCAGAGAACTAAGAACATTGTCTTATATGTAACATGTTACAAACCAATCAAGAACAGGAACTAGAAACATAACCTTATGTTATGGAACAACAACATTAACATAACCATTCCCATTACCCCATTCTTCTCACCATAACTTGGCCAGGCATTTTCCTTCCTAACATCTCATTTCCCACGGCCTTAAGTTGAGGCCTTTGTTGTCAATGAAGGCCAGCTCACCACCCATTCCAACCAGCTGAACTCCCACAAGGGAGGAACTCCCAACCCACACACAGTAAACGTAAACCACAGCCTTCTGCAGTTGCCACAGTCTAAGGGTAGTTCAGTTTGTGCCAATACAGTTTAATTACAAATTCAGAAATATTGAACTGGACTATCTGTAATTTGGCTGCACACTCCCATAAACAGGCCCTAGTAGCTGAATTCAAGCATCCTGAACCAGAGCTGTGTCCAGGCTCCAACTCATTTGGCAAAGCACCTTAGCCAGTGTGAAGATACTGATTTGCCCCAGTTTCCATCAAAGCACAGGGCCTGTGATGGCTGGCACAGATCAGGACACGGCTGTGGAATTGAAGTTCAACTTGAGCTATAAAAGAACTCAACAGCGGCACCACAGACATTTTGGATTGTGCCTTGCAAAGTTGTAACAATGAGCTGCACTACATTTCTGAAGTCCCCGAATTCATTTGTTTTACCATCAAGCTCCTATCAATTTTACAGCGCCTTCTGGAGCAGGACAGAAAACAGGAGCCATGACAGGCCTGTCTTCCCCTCCCAGGCTGTAATTTCTACATTGTGTCTTTTACAATAACAGCAAGAAATATCACTATTTGTGTCCTCAATGCAAATAAGAAAGAAATTTAATGTAGTCATAAATCATTGCCTATAGTTGCAATCTGTCCTCATTAGCTATGAAACAGAATCTCTCCATTTCACAGGTATCTCTCATACACTGGGAAAAATAACACTCAAGTCAGTAAAGTTACACATTTTTTGATTTTTAAAAACTAAAAAAGAAAACAAATATTCAGCATTTCTTCTGGAAAATCACCCCGAACAGCAGGAACAGTTCCACCTCACAACCGACCTCATAAAACAACACACCAAAAAAAACACAACCCATTCTGATAATCCCATCACCACTTCAGAGCCAGTCCTTGAAGGAGCAGAGATCTACCTGTTATTTATCAGACACCATAAAAATACAACCTAGCATCAGCTGTGTTAATAAAAATGTTGTCAGTGGGCAGAACTCCCTCTTTGGTGGAAATCTGCAGGATACAGACAGAGAAAGTTACTCTACATTATTTCTCTTAGAGTAAACTTCTGGGGAATGGTGACCTTAGATTAGGTGTGGTTCCAGGTGTACAGGCAAAGGAAAGAATGAACACACCTCTTACCACTAGTCCATGGCTGATAAAAATCCAAGCACAGTCAACACAGAGGTTGGGACCTTTGGCTGATCTAACTGATCCTGGAGAGGTTTTATGTGCTGCCAAGAGTCTTCCTGCCGTTCACACGGGAGCAGGGAGAATTGCTCCCTCAAGAGGCTTTAGGAGAAGGAGGGCAATACACACATTAAATTGTACTGGACTTGAAACACTGAGATTGCAAAGGAGAAACCACAGAGGCAATGATCCCAGTAAGGATTCTGGAGGAATGAGATACTTATCCAGCTCTGCAGATTTAGAGAGGATGGAACCAAAAGGACATGGGAATATCACTAAGAGCATTTCAGAAGAACTTTTTGATATGGGTGGTTGGAAAATAACACAAACTCACTCTGGCCATTGTCATTTGCAATCACAGAGTAAGAAAAGGATGAAGTAAAAAGAGAGCAAATGGTTTCTTTATAAGGAAATAGGGACATAATTTTTTTCTTATCTCCACATTCCATGGAGAGTCTATGAACAAGGTGATCTTATTAACTCCCTGTATAATTATATTGTAGAAGAAGGTGACACCAAGTACACGTGTCAAGCAGGAGGAATAAAATTGAGGAAAGTCTCACAGACTGAAAACAAGGACAATGTACAAAGATAAAGTAACAGTGGAAAAAAGGAATATACTAACCAAGCTTATATATTAAACAAAAATGAGAGAAAGTTTAAGTGAAAATACATTACAGTAGTAAGAATCAAGTTATTCTTCAATTCCCTTCTTTCCACTTCCTGTTTAAGATAGTCCACAAGTAGCCACAATGAGACTGGAGAATGTAAAAGGCACCTGTTGACAAATGGTCTTTATTTTACAGAGTTAAAAGAAGACAGCACTCAGTAGTTAAAGAAAGTCCCATTAAAATTCACATAGCTATTGATCTTAGCCCTGCTCCAGTGAACCCTCTTTTTGCTTCTAGCTCATAAACAAGATGACATAGAAAAGAACTACTGATTTTTGTATGATATCTTTTGGAGAAATTTTCTTAGAATCTTAAAATTGCATCAAGTGTTCATAGAACAAATAGACTTAATGTGGTCATGTCTGGCAGATGGCATAACCCATTTGCCAACTATTTTACATGAGGGAGATAAACCAGACAGATGGGTTCTACTTAACACAAACTCAAGTTTTCCACCTGGAAACCAACACGCATCATCATTCTATATCTACCTGTCTTGTATGTGACAGAGCAATAACTTTGTACTCCAGATTAGCATAGCCAATCAAAACACTCCCAGCTGGCACTTCTTGCAACCCTGAGGGGGCTGAACCTCTCTGAACACATCCAGGGCTGCAGAGAAATGCTCCCCAGACACTGGAGTGTCTTCCCCTGGGACACCTGCAAGGCTGCCAGGCTAAAGCCTCACTTTCTTGATCACCAATATAAAATTGCAAAATAAACTATAAAATTGGGCCCCAACTTGCAACACTTTTAGGCAGCAAATTATGAAACAGTTGAGCTAAAGTTTAACATTTGAGTGGGAAAAAGGCTGTTAAAACACAAGCACCAGAGAAAATGGAAATATCAGGTGCCTCTGTTAAAGAGCTTAGACAACAACTGACTGTGCCCAGAGAGTTTTGGATGAGGTCAAAGCCCAGCCCGTTTCCCTGACATTGTCTCCCAACAAATTTCAGGTCACAGTGCCCACAGTGGTAATACCAGGAATTATATTTGTCAGCATTAGAAGAGGTAGGAATACTCTCCCCTCCCTCCTTAGCCCACCAGCCTTTTCTGTCAGGCTGGGTCACAACGATTCACTGACTTGCCATTCTTAAACTATACCTGCAGGAGAGAAGCACATCTGTGTGGGATAAACATTATCCCACCTGGGATTATCACTTGCTCACCTGGGAAAGGGCAGGAGCTGAGGTTGCTCAGATGGGAGGCACTAAAAATGCTGCTTCTACTACTGCCCTCTCAGTCAAGAAACTCATTACATAAACCAAGCAGCCAAAAATCAGTAATTGTGCAAAAACTTGGCTTTCTTATCTACTTATTTACAACCTGATGCAAAACTGATAACACCTAAATACAAGCGTCACTCTATATACAAGCATGCCAAAACTAGGATATTTGATAAACTCAAATATTATGTACCTTTCATTGGACTAAATTTTGAATATTACCAACACACTGGTAATATTAAGTTTAAGAGAGCAACAAAGACCATTCAGGGTATATAACTAATGTTCTTCTTGCACGAATAAAAAATAGAAATATAGTTCAAGGAGTCCTTTTATCTGTTAATAGTTTGTTCTATTAAAACAGGGAGAAAAACCCACACAAGCAATGGCAGAACACTTTGACAGAATTATTTTATGATCTCCTCTTTTTCAGCAGAGACCACTTCAAAACATTAATTTGCTTCAGGGATTTGTTTAAAGCTGAGCAGGTTCCTACTCAGTTTCTTTTCAAGACAGAGACTAGGTTGTGGACCATTTCGATTCCCTTTTCCTAGTCATCTCGCTCCATAAAGTATAAATAATTACAGAACTTGCCTATAAACAAATAAAAAAAGACTCCTAAGCCTTTCCTTTCTGCTGTACTAGTGATTTCCCTAGAAGGCAGTATATCGCCTGATTTCTACCACCAAAATTCAGTTAAAAGGGATGTCCTTACTGACAGGTTTTTATCTAGCCTTGAGCCAGCACCCTCCCAGGCACCCCATCCTTGCGGCTCTCTGACTGCCAGAAGTTCCCAATCTGTTACCTCGCATCTTGTCAAAATAGGACTTTTTAACTTTTTGTTTGAGCCAGTGCAGACAGAGGGAGGAACACATGGACTGTTCACTTTTTAGAATCCATTTTAGGCCTTCTCATCCAAACACTCTACCACCTTGAGGTTTCATCTCTGGACAGTTTTTCTCAGCCACACTCACAACTCATCTGCTCTATTGCTCTACTGACTTTCTAGATGGGTAATTTACTGCTCTTCAGGTAAAACTGTACCTAGCTGTAGTTATTTCATGAGTGTTTCCATTGTTGGTTCTAGGGAATCTTTCATGAGATATCCAAAGCTGTATTAAAATTACTGCCACTGTTTCTCCTGTCCTATTTTTCTCCTTAGAAGGAAGTCAAGCGTGTTGACCAATGACAAATTGTGTCCTTGTCAGTGTGGGCTACTGACAGAGCTACTGAGGACTGGGCAAGCTCTTAGAACTCCAGCACCATGCCAGGAGTGGGGAACTGCTGAGGTTTGGATTTTACCTGCAGCTGAACCTGAGGAGCAGCTTGTTCCACAGAGAACAATGTCACAGCCATGCCTAGGATCAGGCAAAGGAGGAGGAGGAGGCACTCTAGTCTTGAGGTTCCAACAGGGAAAAGCTTACTCCAAGTGAAGAGACCAGAAAACTAAGTGCCCCAGGCACTCCTGTGCAAGGGGTTTTATACAGATACAAACCAGGGGGCAGATACAAACAGCTAACCAATCCTCAGGGGAGCACTGAGGTGATTTCATCCAGTTTCTGGGGCCAAATGGGGTAGGAGGGTGGAGAGGATGGCTCACATGGGCCAATGGGGCCTCCAGGAATTGGGGAATTCCAAAGGGGTGTTGCAGTCAGGGATTGGCCCAAGGTTAATATGGCAGAGAAGGTTTGGGAACAAAAGGGACTAGGTTGCCTTGACAAGCAGGAAAAGAGCTGGAACAAGGGGTGGGGAATGGCATGAGGGATGGCTTTGAGGGCAGGTAAAACCCACGGGTAAACCAACTCGGGGAGAGCATTGGGGTACAACAGAACAAACCACTTAACAAGGAATCAATAAAATAAAGTCAAACTGCAACAAGCTACTACTTCCTTGTCCGATCAGTGCTGACAGGAAGATTAATTCTTAAGTTCTTTTGTTTTATTTATACTTACAGTTAGATTTTATATAATATAGTTGTACTTCATCTGTACATATCCCCCGCAACCCAGGAACAATAAGAAGATGTAATGCCTGTGCACTGACAAAACAGTTTATTGACTTCAACTAAGATGGAAACCAGGAACCCTAGACCTTACACCTTTAAAACTTTCTGATTATGGAAGTACTTAAGTTGAAATCAGAAGGGCAGCTCCTAGCACAGGAACAGCTTAGGACGGCCGCATTTCCTGCAAGAAAACAACCAAAAACCTATAAGCCATTAAATCTTCAGGCCCAACAGTTCAGTTCAGCATTAACCCTATTCATACTGCAAACCAGTGCCACCTGTCAGGACCCCACCTTGCAAACAGCATCAAGAATGACTATCCTTTCTCTTTAAACTCACAGTTGAAGTCATGATAGGGGACAAAAGGAGGGCAAGTTCTGACAATAGGGGAAAAGGGGAAAAACTATTTTTTATTGTCTGGTAAAGGTCTAACTACAGAATGCCAGATGCAGCTAAGAGAGCAGAAAAGGTGTAACAGGCACTATTAAATTCTGTCAGTTGAGAAGTACACACAGTTTACACAGACATCCACCAATTTCACATTGCAACTTTTAGGCTCTATTTTGATTCGTGGACTAATACTTTCTGCAGATTGAAACTTTAAAACATATTTTAAGTTTTTTTAAAAATGTACTCAACAGCAAACTCTCCGAAACAAAAGTTATGTAACTCAATGGTTATTTCCTTAATGTAGTTTGTGCTGGTATCTCTTATCAATATATAAGTAAAAACTGTGTTTAATGAAACAAATGCAAGATTTGCTGATTTTTCAGACTAGAAAAAAGGAGTTTAACACAAATAAAAAAGGCAAAAATCTCAGCCCAGGAACTCAGTAACAAATCCCTGAGATTTCCACTCTCACTGTGATGGAGAAGATGTGGACAAAACCCTGTGTGGGTAGGAATCCTAAATTGCAAAAAAGGTGTGAAGAAGGACCACATGCTATGTGAAGTCAACTGCTTTCCAACCTTGTCTTTTTCTTTCAGTAACTGAGGAATATATTACAGTGTAGAGACTCTAGAACATTTGCCATTCCTTTATTCAAGCCATAATATAAGCAAAAATCCCCAACAACCTGAAGCAATGCTTACAAGTGGCTTTGGAATGCCATTAACTCCTCCTGAACTCAAACATGGCCCCACTCATCTTGCTTTTGCTGAAGCCAGCAGGGTTTTATCTGCCTGAAGAGCAGCTGTGATGACAGCACCATTGAAAACACACCTCAGGGTGTCAGAGCCTACCTTTGTGGATGAAGCTCATGGCTGCAGGTCCCATGCCTCACCTCTTTGGCAATGCTGGGACATATCCCAGCAGGAAGGTTTGCTCTTCAGATTGTGTGGGAGTATGGATGGTCAGCAAATTTTCTGCTGTCCTGGTTCTGTGTAACACTGGTTATAGCTCTTGTTACAGCTGCTGTGTGAGCCCCAGGACTGTAACACTGATATTCACAGACCAACTCACATTCACACAGTGCAACAATATTAAAGAACTTCGCCATTTCTATGCCTGTTGTTCATAATCAACCCTTACCCATCACTTCTACATCTCAAGGTGCTCTCCCTCCCTCACAGTTTGTGCCCAAAAAACAAAAAATCACAGCACAGACTGCAAAGATTCAGCTCCAGAGCCAAGAAATGTATTTTTCTATCATTAATATTTGTTTAACAAAACACTTTATAGGGAATTCAGCACTTGATTCTCTCTTTCAAATACAGATTTCTCCAGCCATTCCTCCTTAAAGCAGAGAAATGGAATAATGTTAAGCTCCTCTTGATACACCAAAGTGAAGACTTCAGGTATATAAAGTAAATGGCTATAACATCACGATAGAGCTAGTACCTGCTGCATTCAGAAATAAACTAGGTATTAAAAACTACACATGCAGAAAGATTCAGCAAAGACTGATAATATAAGGTACAAGTCTGATTTTAAGAACCAGAACAGCAGTGTCATCCAGTATGAGCTGGCACAGCTCAGCTGGCTTCCAAACTCCTCTACATTTCAACTGAAATGCAGTGAAATGCAACAGCGAGACACAAATGCAAAAATAATAGTATTAGCAATGCTCAGATATAGCCAAGTCTTATCCTTTCTACTCTCTTAGCTACAAATCTCACCTTTTTTAGGCATTCTCTCAAGATAAGCATAAAAATATATCACCTTCCTCATTCCAGCTATGCAGCTTGAAAGAGAAAAAATGAGGATGGCATGGAATACAATGTGCATAAACTTCTTACACTTCACTGCATGATCCAGATTTGTCAGATGTGAAAGACCACTGCCACCATCTGGCGCCTTCTCAAGTCTTGTATCTTCCTTTCTAATCAAAAAGCAATTCACCCTTTATCAAATTCAATACAGAAAAGAGGGAAGTGGAAGAAAAGCACTACTGAACAATAGCTCAGGAGGCTTAAAAAGCCCTTACAGCACAGATGTTGCAAAAGGAGGCCAATATTTTGATGGAGCAAAACACAAGTATTGAAGGATTAAGAAAATAAAATAAACAAGCAAGGTCTTGTCAAAGAAAAAAGGCTAAGATTTAGAAAAAGACTAAGACCAGGATTCAAATCAGATCCATAAACATCTAAGGAGTTATGAATTTTTAAAAATATTTTTCCAAGTATTGCTCACAAGAAGGTTGGGAATCATCCAAACAAAGCATTAGCTATTCTTATGAGGTTCACACATGAGAAAAAAAAATCACAGTTCAGAAGTTCTTATTTTCCTTCAGTTATTACTCTCAGAAAACAAAATCAGTTCCTGGTACTGTACTCAATTTAAGAATTTTTCCCAAAAATCAGGTAAGCATCTTGCTTTTAAAACTGTTTTATATGTATTTCAACTGATTTTACATTGTATTTGAGGATGTTTGGGAATTCTCTGGGATAATCCCATCTATACCATTCTTGAGGTCAGGGAACATGACAGCATTCATTAATATTTCCTCCCTCCCTTCTTTGAGTGGATCCTTTAAGTGGCAGCTACTTAATTTCTGTTCTTTGCTGTGGTCAGATGAGCCTTTTCCATCCCGTTGGTGGCAAGTGCAATCACAGCCCTGCTCAAGGTGCAGAACCCACTGTGGAAATTCCTCCCCTGCCCATTTCTGGACACCAACACGGTGAAACAGCCCTTGTGGCCTACCTGTGCTCAAGGAGAAGGAGCACTTTGTGACACGTGGGAAACTAAAGAGCAAAAACACAAGTTAGGCAGCACCACAGCATTGAGCGTGTGCAGCCAAGGCAGGATGTGCAGTGCCCCAAAGCAAGGGAAGTGCATGGGGACTGGTAGGTCCTGGCCTCTGCTTGATCAGGGTCTGACATCATGCTCCACCCTGACACTCAATACTACTCAATAAAGTGCTGGCCTGGCTTGTAGCATGCTGGTGTAACAAAAGGCACACAGTGATGCTGTTGGCGACAGCGGTGCAAAGGGAGCATCATGTGCCCAGGAATGTCTCTGCAGAGCCCCAGCTCCACTCAGGCACGGCACACATTAAGAAGTAATGTGTAACCCTCACCAGCCCCCATGCACAGCCACACCATGGGACTTCAGGCTGCTTTCAGCCTGCTCCCAACCTGGACACACTGCTTGGAAACATGCACAGATGTCCCAATTCCCTCTTACACAGATCCCGCATTTCTATCTCCAAATGCCTTCCCCTCTCCTGCCTTCTGTGGCTCACCCTGCCAAAACAGCTGTAAAGGGTACAGCAAGAACCAGTGGTTGTGCTCCCTGACAAACAACAGAAATACACTCTAATTCTTTGCAAGTGGGAAATGGAAGCTGTACATATGAATAAAGTTAGCAGGCAAGGAAAACTGAGAACAGCCAATTTTATTCAACCCTGGTTAATCAAAATCCAGGCACCTTAACATTCAAAGCACAGACACATTCACTTTTCCATCTTCCTTGAAGTGATAACTGCACAAGCTGCAAGCTTGCAAGCCCCCAGCAGGACATACAACTCGTGCTGCACCAAAAGTCCTCGCAGCTTCTAGAGATGCACCCCTTGCCCAATTAACCAGCAGTTCATTTGCAAAGCAATCAATCCACGGGATCTCCTTATGGTTGTGGGTTTTGTCATCCTTCAGATTCCGTCCTGGAGGCAGCCTGCAACATTCTGTCACCAAGCTATAGGGATGAATTATTGGGTGGATGTTGCCAATACAGCTTTGCATTAATTATTCATAATCATGGTTAAATATTTTCCATATTCATAACTTAGTAAATTAATAATTTAGGTGCATGTTAATCCAAAGATGATGATTCACACAGCAGCCCACATGATGTAGCATTTTATCACACCTTGAAAGTTGACACCTGTCCCATGAAGTTTACAAGAGCAATATCTAAACTGCAACAAGTTTATAGCAAAGTAACACAATAAATTTATATTCATATCAGAACAGTTGGATCCATCTTTGTCATCACTGCCCAGCAGCATCATTTAATTGCTTTCCACTGTTCACTTCTCATCAGGCCAGCTTCAATGAAAGAGTGGTTTATGTAAGTAGCTTTTTTAAAACATTAACTTCTAAAAAGCCTGAAGCTGGATAATGGTAAATGGAGATGCACATATGTGGTGGGTCCAGCACTGGCTAAACGTCTATGTACCCTATGTACCCTTTAGAATTATTTATTCATTTTCTTGCTATGAGATAGAGTTAGGAGGAAGGCAAAGAAGGCTCAAAACTTTAAAAGAGTGTTAAAAAGAAAGATTCATTAACAGTAACTGAAAGAAAGAATAATAAGAATCAGAACAAAACCTATAGAACATTTCTGTTCCCTTTACAACTTTTTCTTTCCCACTAACAACATACAGAAACAATTCAGGCAGTTTATCAATTCTAGAACAGTCTTTCTTCCATTCACTTAGGGGAAGGAGTCCCTCATGTCAATTTATGGAGACTTCTCCACAAGAAAACAGTTCTCTCATGGCTTTTAATTTTCACAAATAGCAGCTGCCTGGAAAATCTGAAGTTGTGAAGTCTCTCCCATTTTTCACAGCTCTTCCCACAGTTGCGTTTATGGGCCATGTTAACTTAAGGGGTACTATTTTAAAGATTAACTGTTTAAGAGTAAAGCTTCTCTTTATCTATCTTTGAAGTCATCTCTGGGAACAGAGGTCTTCTTCTCTCCCTGGGGGCACAGGGTCTTCATCACTCTTCTCTCTCTCTCTTTCTGTTCAAACTTCTCATGGCATCACAGCTACCTTAACATCCGCTTGCTTTAGCTTTGCTTATATCTACAATTTGAGCAATTCATCTCCCCATAATTCTCAATGTGTTACATACAACCAAGATGGGGGCTGGGCTGGTCCTGTTACCTGTTTGCCAGCCAGAAGGGAAAGAAAGAATTCCTGGGGTCTGTTCATTTTTACATGTGTATTCACAGAGGTGTGTCAGCTTTCTCTGTGGTTTAACAGATTGTCACTTCTCACAACTAATTACTGATTGGTTTTTTTTTGTCAGACACAGAGGAATCTGCTGGCAGCTTCTCTTGGAACCTCACTACCTCACTTCCGTGATGCAAAACCAGCACAACATATATTATGCATGCTATAATTGATATGCCAGAGTAACAAAGCGGTATTTCTTTATATACAGATTTGAAAGGTGCAAATAAGCAGTAATTATTTAGATCATCTGTTAGTAGGTATTGGTATTCTCAAAAACACCTGGTGAAAATCTAAACTACTGTTGAGGTAAAGGGAAACATTCTGAGTCTACCCAAGTAAGATCTGAAGCCCAAAGCAGTAACCTGTTGATACTTTCCCTCTCAATGCCATGTAAGGGTTTTTTTCTATATTAGCTCCTAGAAAAGTCTGCTCTGTGAGACAGCAAAGTTTGCTCTTTGTGCAAAAGGCAAATAATTCCAAGACTTTACTACAAAAGATGTATTTTATAATAATATGATTTTTCCTTTCCACAAAACTAAAAAACACTTTCTTTTTTAATACATGTCATTCAGTTTTTTGCTATTTCAGAGACAGGGTTAGGCAAGTCCTAGGTCCATAACACTATGGATGTACACCATGTATTTCATGATTGTAATATGACTCATGGTGGGGAGTGGGCAGGAGAAAAAGACCACTCACCTCAGTGTTCATGGGGCAACCCAGAGAATTTATTTCCCAAGCCCATCCTTATATAGGGCATTTGAAAAACCTGGTCTGGATACTTTCATTGGATACAGTCTGGATACTTTCTGAATACTTTCATCTCTACGCCCCTTCAGGTTCTGGCCAGTGATATGCTTGCAGCCTCAGGAGAGATGGGACTGGGCGAGGCCCCTGTCAGTCAACCCAGGGGCTGGTTATTTTGCCTAGCACAAACCAGCCAGGATATGGCAGCACATGATAATATAAGAAGCAAGTTTTTTTACAGTCTGAAAAATTATTCACATGAACAACTTTCCTAAGGAGGTGGCAGAGACACCACCACTGGCAGTTTTTAAGACATGACTGGACAAAGGGCTAGATAATGTCACCTAGGCTCCATTTCCCACAAAAGCTGAGGCAGATGATCTCCAAGGTTCCTTCAAATTTGGGTTTCTCTATGATGATTCTGTGACTTCTGGTCCAGTGCCCATAGCACAGCCCAAGAGCTAAAAACTATTATTTTTTATAAAAAAGGGCTTATCACTAGCATACTTTCCCTGCTGTGTGGCTAAGACTTTCATGCAGGAGCTCCAGCACATTATTCCTTGTCCCTAACCATAAGGAGGGAAGCAGATCATTACTGGGGGCTCCAGAGATCTCTTTTGCATCTGAGAGCTGATGTCTTCACCAAACCTTCCTGTTTTGTTTTATATTTGCAAACCTATGCATACATAGTTTTTCCAAGATCATATTTCATGTATCTCTCACCACTTTTCTCTTTCCTCCAGGCTACTTTTACCTGGCTTATAAGCTGCTGTTAGACCAGAGCCTGAACTCCAGGTTCCATCTGGCAGCATGACAAGCAGAGTGGGCAGATGACTACCCCTTTCCTGCAGAAATATAAATCTCCCTCAGACATCTTAGCAATGTTAATACTTTTCATAAAAGCTTGACCTTACTGGCATTGGGATTCAGGTGAACAGAGCATGGTAACTCCCAGCATTCTCTTCTGATGGGGTATCCTGTGTCTGTGCAGATACTGTTCTTACACTTCTCCCTGTCCAACTGCTGAATTTACTGTGCCAGTAAAACTAGATGCTTTGGCAGGGGGATGTTGATTTTGAATTCTATTCCTTCCAAGTTTTGTATTGTGCCAATTTGCTAAGTGTACTCTCCATCTCTTCCCTCAATTCATTCACAAGTAAAAGCCATACTTGAGCAGTACCAGGCCCAGGCCAGCCTGCTGAGGAACACCCATCCTCCTTCACAGTTGCCACTTACAACTATTCCCCAAATGCAGTTTTCATACACTCACGCACCACCAGTAGCTGTTCTCACTGACAAAGTCCCTCATAAACCCCCAACTACAGCTGGCAGTCTCCCATTTGTCATTCTGTAGAAGTCAGAGCTGCCTCCATCACAGCTGGCTTCAGCCCATGGCAGTGCAGTTTACCCGTGCAAGGGGAAGGGGTAGAGGAAGTGCAGCAGCCTGGTAAGAGCACACACTGACTCCACCAGGCAGAACACTTTTACAGCTGCAGTAATTGATTGTCTTTGCAACAATCACACTCTGCCAGCTTCATTTTTCAGGAAAAAGCATCAGATTGGAACAGATGGGGGCAGATCAAAACAGATTGCACAGAACAGGCACAGTCTAATGGTGGATCGGGAATACTGAGCAAATATAAGAAGCCCATGTGCTTTGTGTCTGAATTGGAAGCAGAGCTCTTCAATTGCAGCTTTCAAATGCTGGTGTAAACACTCTTCTATCTGTTCTGACAGCTAATGGCAAACAATCACATTTGCAGTAGCTTTACTTGGGGCTCAATGCTGCAGTTATGACCAGGATCAAAGATCTGCATAAAGATGGGCACAGACTTCTCTTGCTTACGGAAAGCAAGGAGATGCAAACACAGAGGGTGTCCTCAAGCCACAGCTGCTCCATCAATCCACAGCTCATCCCTCACCTGGTCACCAACACTGTATCCACAAAGTCAACTATGCTCAACAATGCCGTTCCATCCACAACCATCTTTTGATGAACATAGAATCAATCTTCCACTTGGGAGATAATGATACAGAAAGCGGTTCTGGTAAAGAAAAAGTTAACTTTTTGAATTAAGTTTTCTACATCAATGAAAATATTTTCTGGTACAGTGAGGCAAAACAGGAATCCAGATAAAAACGTAAGTAGCCTGTCATCAGTTCATTTGTATTCTTCCCTCTGCATGATTGTTAAATGCCAGCTCTACCCCCTTTGCCTTGTATTTCTAAGGTGCAAGGAAAATTTCCATCTTAAATCTTCTTTCTTGGTTTAATTATATTGGTGGAGCATTGCAGTGAAATGAACATCCATCAAATTGTTCTGTATTTTCTCTCTGAGTGATCCTACTTAAGGTTGGTGCAGGGAGACTTAGACTCATAACACAAACTTTTCTTTTTGTGACTTAATCTAATCAATCAATCTTTTCTTTACATGGCAGGCTAAACATAGTGTTTTCATCCTACTTCTGTACAGCTAAAAAAATGTAATAGCTCTTTGCCAAAAATTTTATCAGCTATAGCATTTGGACCCACCTTTTTCAAAAAGGAATGCACCAAGGACATGGAATTTCATCACCAGATATAACAAAAGCAAATGAAAACTTCCAGGAATTCATGTGGGAAAAAAAAAAAATTACAACAGCAGGCTATCACTGAATGCACCAAGCAGAAATAATTGAGATTTGTTTCTCTTTGTGAATAACGCATAGTGTTGTTGATGGTGGAGACAGGAATACAACACATACACACCAAGGGGCATGCAGCAACAGCGAGCATTTATTGAAGGGCAGCCCCTTCTATAGGGGCTTGAAATTTCCTGGTCATACAGAGTTGATTGGACACCCAGCTCCCTGGCCAATGATGTGGGTGCATCCTTGGCTCCAAGGAATTGGCTGGGGTCCACTTGCTGAGCTTGAATTCAGCCAATCACTTTCATATGTGGGGACTTGTTTATGTCAATGAGCTAACTGGCTGAGTCAGTGTCTGTCAAGACCGAATTGTTTGTGCAGCTATAGACCAGCTATAGCTGTCATGGCATAGCTGCAGTACCAGCTTTGCTTTCAAGCAACCACTATGCCATGTAGCCAGGAGATACAGCCAGAAAGTAAAGCACACTTCAACAGTTATGTTCTCCTCATGCTCTTCCCAACAGGACTGATATAGGCACTGAGGAAAACACAGACTCCCCTCAGTCCTTCTGACAGGTTTTTAATATAGCTTTCTTCAGGCCAGTGCACAAAAATCCCACAAGTAGTACTTCATGATGAAAAGGAAGCTTACACTTCCTTTTACACTTCCTTGGAAATTTATTTTTATTGTCCTACTGACTGGGTTTTTGGTGCTTTTCCTTGCATTATGAGTGCCTCTGCCAAGTATGCAATACAGCTTGCTAATGGAAAGCTTGAGGATAACCCAAGTTCTGCTAAAGGTTTTGCTCACAGTGTTGCTGCTTCTATTCCAGCTTCTTAGTCTGTGTCTCCAGTCACCACAATCACCTAGTAGGAACACAGAAGAATATTCAATGCCATTTGGGAAGTGTGACCCTCACAGAAGGCCTGATGGCAATCCTTGGTGTACTTCAACTATTTATTTGGGCCTACTCAATTTAAACAAGTCTGCCAGGCTAGTAAGCTGGGACACTACTGGTGCTCTGACCCATCACGTGTGTCCTTACCACAAGCAGTGACAATAGCCATGGTACGGTGAAGGTAACAATTAATTACAAACCCACCTGCCCAAAACCTGCAGATGCTGACACCTTTCACAGGCTGCAGGGACAGAGACCTCCCAGGCCCAGGACAATATAGGCAAGATCTAGCACCACCTTCCCTTGTACCACAGAGGCAGACAATAGCCTAGCTGGCATGTCTGCTATGGGCAAGTGTCTTCAGAGGGTTTCCAACACCAGAAAACCACCAAGTTTGCTTCCAGGATCACTCATCTCAAAAGTGCCCCAGAAGGCCCTGTTTCTGCAGGGCCTGGAGACGCAGCTGCACACGTATCCCACAGGCACCAGTGGTGTGGATGGGGCCAGAGCCACCCCTGCTGCCCGGGCACAGGAGCCAAGCAGGCTCCACAGCACTGTTGCTGCTACAGCACAGCTGCAGAGATTGTGCTCATGTAGCACAACTGTGAGCTGTGCACAAGCACTGCCTGTCCCTCAGCTACTTTTCTCTTTGAAGAAGAGAATTTTCATATAAAAAGGTAAAAGAAAATCCTCAAAATTTGTTTTGCTTCCAGGGCACACTATTAAAAAAAAAAATAGTACAGCAATACCTCAGACCAAACGTTTGAATCCAAACATCTTCTAAGAGCAAGGCTAACAGCACTTCTTTCATTCTTTTTCATTTAAATTGAACTAAATGGTTTACTGCATACATGCTGTTCACTTCAAAAGACCATTCTTAATCCCTTAATAAATAGCAGCCTAGAAGGAATCACAAAACTAAGTTTTTAATGCATTAGCCAAAACAGCAGCCAGCAGATAGGCAGGACTGAATTAACTGTGTGACTCCTTCTCACAGGTATCTTTGCAAAGTGAAAAATTAACAGTAGGAAAGTACTATTAGAAGGCAGAAAGTTTTTTAGGGTTTTTTGTTTTCAATTAATGAAATAGGTTTCATTGCACTGCAGGTTAGGTGATATAAAACATGAATCTATTTTTAAAAACACAATGCAACAATACAAATCAAACTGTACCTATCAATTATATCCAAAGAGTGATGATGACATGAAAATGGTAATTAAAAGAAAGTAAAGAGCCCCAATCTTGTCACATAATTGCTCCCTGGTTTCAGTGACTACTTCTGGCAGATTTGAACTAGACTAGTTTGAGTGTTACACTTAACAATAATCTGAAGAAAAATATCTGTATGAAGACTAGCTGAGCAGGTTCATAAGCTGATAATTAAATAGAAAAAAAATTAATACTTTTTTTCTATTTAATTTAATAATTATATAGGAAAAAAAAGTCCACTTTTGGTATAACTCTTCTTGATTCATCCTTGGTTCTGAGAACTTTTGGCACTGCCTTGTCTCCAATCACCCACGGGATAACTGAAATCTGAGTTTAAAAGGAAGGTTCCCTTCAATAGAAAGGATGAAGATTTCCTTTTCTTCAGGAAAACTTTATCCTTCTCTACACCTAAGCATGTTTATTTACAAGCAACTCATTGGCTTTCCAGCACATCTACCCTAATCACTCACTTCAGCAAAGCCCTGGCAATCAATTGACAGCTATCAAACCCCAGCCACACTCTGCAGAGTAAAAAGAACAGTTTTGGAAGGACTCCTTCCAAACCTAACCCTAACCCAACCCTAACCCTAACCCTAACTGACGTACTGATACGTCAGTATCAGTTAATCTCTCACTTTTCAACCCTTTTTGGAGCTACTAGCTTTTGAGGGATCACCACTGAATCTTTATTCTGATAGAAAGATGTCTGAGCTGTGATCCCTCATCCTCTGAATTTTAAGAGCTATGGTGACCTTCAGCGATTTTGGTATTTATCACAAAACCAAACACAATTCCATGAGCCTTGTTTCTGTCATGGAAGTAGCATGCACCTGCAATACCTAATCCTACATGTCCCACTCCAATTTAAGGCCAAAAAGAAGTCACCCTAGCTGGATACAAAATCCAAGGAGTGTGGAGGGATAGAATGTAAGAAAATAGTGCAGAAGGTAGTCTCACACCTGAGGAGTTGCAGCTGCACTAATCACCAAAGATTAGGAACAGGCTTGTCCTTAATAGGCCACAGCTGTGTCCAATAAGAAAACAAGTGCTACAAAAGAGTGAGTTTGTTGGCTGTGCTGTGCAGAAGAAGTTGTCAGTGCTGTGAGGAGCTGTACATGAGAAATCACCCAGAAGGTATGGGACTTTTGGAATAAGGTGACAACAAAGGAGCACCACTGTGCATACTCAAAAGGCTGCATACGTCAGTATCAGTTAATCTCTCACTTTTGGTCAAAAAAAGAAAAAAAAGAAAAAAAAAGCTTGTGAGTTCAAAGAGAGAGCCACATATATGACCATGTTGGTGCTCAGCTCAGCCTCCTTCTGGGTACTTTGTACAGATCCAGCCTCTGAGAACAAGCATACTGTGTGTTTTAGAAAGCAGAAGGGTAGAGTAGATGATCAGAGCTCCTTCTGTGGAAGGAACAATTAGGCAGATTAAGACTCTCCCTTGCAAGACTTGTGACTAAGCAACAATACAACAAGGTTCTGCTAACTCATCAGTGACACAGGAAGGTAAATAAGAAATGACCATTAACCAACTCACATTTGCTATAAGAAACAGGGGACATCAAATGAAATTATCTGCAATAGAGCCAAACCAAACAATTACAAAGACTTCAAAAAACTGACTAGATTGGAGAGCTCATTTCCCTGGTGGCTGCAATGAGAACATTTAAAAGGGGTCAGTAAGCAATCAGTTACATGAATAGATTTTTTTTAAACTTCATTTGGCCTTAAGTGCAAAGGTGCCATCACCTCTCCCTGAAGATATCTCTGCTCTATTTCAGGAGACAGAATTTTCTGAAGCATTATTCCTATTCATTTTCTCTGCTTCCTCAGGCACCTGCTACCAGCCACTGCCAGACAGAACCACCCTTATGCCTTGGGACAGGTGTTAAAATAGTCTATACCTTAAAAAAATAATGTAATCAAACCTGAAGTGAGTGCTGCAATAGTCCTGATGGCCAGGAGCCTTGTGATCCACACACAAGACAGATTCCTTCTTTTTATTAGGGTGTTCCCTTTTCATGACAAAATTAGGGTTAGCTTTTTTCTTCCCACGGTATCAAGACTTTCCTTATCCTTAAAGCCTTGAGGTAGAAAAATGATTTTCATTTGCAGCAGAGTTAGTTTGTGTTACAGCCCAAGGTGTGAGGAACAGGATATGTTCTTTCCCTAGGACAGGGTCACAAATGAGCTGGGATGGCAGCTGTCCCACACCACCCCGGGCTAGCAGGGGAAACCACAAGCATGCCACAAACAGCTTCAAGTGATTCAGCCAATTCTACAGCAGAGGTGCCAAGAAAGTCCAGCTGCCAGGCTTGGCACAGAGGCAGGACAAGGAGTACTCCTACCATGCATGGGGGTCAACACTACTTGAGTGCTGCAGACACTGCTAAATAAAATGCATCTTGACACCAAAAATCCATCCTTTACACCCCTGTGAAAAGACTGCTCCAAAGTTATGTCCTATTTCACTTGGCAAAAAGCAGCAACTTTCACCTTAATCCTTAAGGACTTTCACTTTAGAAGGGGAAGAGAAACCATCCCCTTCTAATTTGACGTATTAATTTATTTAATTAACCAAGTTGGGTTTTTCCTTCTCCTTCAAGCTGACATGCAATGCCTGTCACATCACTGTGGTGAACACCCCTCTCCCCTCAGGCAAAGCCTTCACTAGGCTCTTGCTTCCCTCCTGCTTGGCATCAGGACCTCTCTGGTGCACAGCTGTCACCTCCGTGATATTGCCACGCTCAGTCAGTCCCAGGCCAGGCGTGACACAGCCACCTGAAGCTCCTCCCTGCAGTGGGGCTGGGGCTGCCAGAACCCTCTCTGCACCCTGCATGACAACACTCAGGCTGCTTCAGGCAGGGAACTCCAGCTGAGAGATTTCCTTTTCCACAGAATAATTAACAGGTTAATCTAGCCAAAATCTTACAATACATACAAAAGCTGTTTGGTTGTCACTTCTTGTGTCTGTTTCTCCTCCAACCCAGTAAACAAAGGACTTGCCTTCTTTTCTTTGTGACCATTATTTGAACTTCATAGTTTCAATGTAGCTTGAATATAATTTAAATTTTGCTTACCTGATTTTCATTCTATTATCTCTTGTTCTCTGGGTAAGCATACATTTGATCTTGAGAGTAAAATTGTTATAATTAAATCTGTGTATTTAAAGGTAATATGAATTAGTAATTGAATTAGAATGAAGTAATATGTAACCACTTGCATGGCATTATATAGATAGAATAATAACTCACTTGTCTGAACAGCACACCAGCACAGATTAGTTGTTACCCAAAGAAGTTTTGTTATTCAGATTTTAAAGCCCATTAAAATACTACATGATGCTTAAATATATTACAAAAGAAATATAAATTTATAATAAAGATGCAATTGGAAGTGTCAGCCTTTCAACTCAGACTGAAGCTTTGAACTCTCACCTCCCAGCCTAAATCCCCAAGATGATGGCCAAGGTGCTGCCTAAGCCAGAGACAATCCTTTAGCCTCTTTTTACCTCACTGTGACACACAAGTTGAATAAACAAAAAAGATGGGTTCAAGGAAGGAAGAATGAAATCTCAATTGAATTACTACAACCCCAAATTTCCTGTGCTTTGTGTTTAGGACATCAGGTCTGAACAACTTAGGTTTGACCTGGAACTGAAAAGACCACTTTTTACTTCAAAACCTGCACCTATTTATTTAAGTATAATTATGTGAACAGCATAAGACTAACAAATGCATAGTAGATTCACTTGCCCTCTTTAATACAAATGGTATTTACTTTTTTAGTTCCTTTCCATATTCTTGACAAGGCAGTGAGAATGAGGCAAGTGCATGGGAAGCCTGCACTACTGTGTCAGGCAATTTAGCTTCTGAAATGCATAATCCTGGTAGTTGTACATGTTTTTCTTTATATAGCACATGTGAATTCCATGTGACTTTTATATTTCACAAGTTAAATTATGCCCCTAATTGGTACTTCATAATAAAATGCCTGAATGAGCCCAGGCTGCTCTGATATGCTGGAGATTTTAGATTTAAATTAAGTTAGGGATTGATTTCCATTTCAAAAGTGTTTTTGAAATTTAACAAGTGAAATACAGATACTGTTTTCAAAAAGGGACACAAAAGATGAGAACAAAAACTGTTTGGTCAGGCAGTTGATGTTTAGACAGCAGAAGTGTTACACATGTGAAAATGTTTTTCTCTGTTACTGTCCTCTTGATTCAAGAGAACAGTAGGGTGGTCATTTCAACAACGCTTCTATATGAGCACATACTGATGGGTGGAGTTAGATTTTCTGCTACATTATCTATATCTGATACTTATTTTATAACTTAGAAATGCATTCTTCCTAAAAAAAAAAAGAAAAAGTTGTAAGTTGTGAAATAAAGATCATAAGGTAGTTTTGTTACTGCTTAGTAGGACATTCTATAATGACTAAGAGATGAGGAAATACTGTTATTCTGAAATTAACAGGAAGACATTAGTTGAATGTCTTTGAAAGCCATTACAAAAGGCAGCTTCCTTTTGGACAGTTTATCCTTGTGTAAATTCTGTTTACACTTCCATAAACTCCATAGCACAACTCCTCTGTTCCCAAACACAACACAAGCCTCAGCTGGATGTTTTTTATTTTCAAGCTCAAGTAGCTCCTAAAAATACTCAAGAAATTTTAATCTAATGCTGCTGAAAATAAAAAGACTTAAAAATGGGAAAGGGAAGGAAGATTTGGCCTATTTTGTTCTGTTCTGCTAGAATTATAAGAAAAAAAGCAAGGTTATCTTTTTGAAGAAAATGCTTTACTGGTAAATAAACCACCTGCCTTCTGATTCTGCCTGCCATGGGCTTACAATTGCTGATCTTTCGTGGCCCCTCCATTCTTCTCAGGAAGATCTCATTTCTTCTCACCTACACAATGTTGCTCTGAGCTGCTGCTGCTGCCTCCACCACTATCTGTTACCTAATCTCAAGAATTTTCCACTCTGATGGAAGCTACAAAAGAGCACAAGTGGGTTCACTGGGGAAATACCACACAAAGCCATGGATGTCTGACACCACTCACAAGAGCTGGGCAAGAACAAAGCCTCTCAGCAGAGACACATCTGGATTAAAATATAGGGGACTGGGGGAGGGAAGGAGGGACAGGCCTTCCTAGGATAAGATTTACAGAGACCAAAGGATATGTGGCGTAACAGAAAGCAAACAAATTCAATTTAATACAACATCCTCATACAAGGTATCATCTAGCAGTTTACAGAGAGATAAGAGACTAAGATAATGCTTTGGAAAATTGGATACTGTGACTCATAAAAGAAAAACAGGAAAATACACAAATAAAGTTGAAGCCATTCAGATAAAGGAAAACTGCTGAATTTAAAAGCATCTAGAATACAAGCATATGTTCTTACAGAAGAGACACAACAAAAGAAAAAAACGAACCTCAAACAATTAAAGGCTCCTTTAAGCATCTAAAGCCTCAGTGTTTATCAAAGCATCCCTGTACAAGAAGTATTAGGTTGATGGAAAACAAGTTTAACCTGGTAGAACTGGAACCACACAAAAATCTTAATTTTTCAAGGTGTCCAACACCTCTCTCTGCCTTAAGTAAAACTTCAAATAGAGATTTTAAAAAAATGGACAAGATTTTCTGAAACATAAAAACCCCTGCCTTGGAATCAGATCGATTTGGATTAAATCTCTTTTTATTTAGACACAATGTCATAAATTCTGTGTTGAAGTAAGGGAGAGGGGAATAAAAAAGGCATGATAAAAGCATGAATCAATCAAGAGCAACAAATGTAATGAGAGAGCTGAAAGCACAACAGAGTCACAATTTCTGGATGCACAGAAGTAATAAAAACCATCTATTTACATGCAAAATTTAAGTTGAAAATTGTGACAACACCACATTTTTAAGAATAACTTCAGAAAAAGGAAGAGGCAGGTCACAAGGTCAAGCACCAGGGGCAGAGCTTGAGAGGACTCCACACATAATCTGTCTGGGCAGCTCAAAAGCCTGGGAAGCAGCAGAGCTGGCAGTGCTGGGATGCTGCCCCTGGATGTAACCAGTACAGAACTGTAGCACACCAGTACTGGGGGAGATTGTTCAAGAGGAAACCAGATGCTCTGAACACTGGGAATCACAAAATTACCAGCAGAAAGAGCATGAAGGATGTTCTCACACACCACTTGGAAGGGCCGATGAGCAGCATTTCAGGGCAGGAGAAACAACCAACACAGCCTTGACCACCTGCAGTTTCTGCTGCTGGCAGCAAACAGCTGCACAGGGACAGCTGAGGGGAAACAGTGGCAGGATCATAAAGGGGAATTACTGATTCTTTCTTTTGGGTGGGAGATTTTATCCTAGAAACAGAAAGTAGTGGACCCACAGAGGCAGCAGAGTCTGGATGGACAGGTCAGTGACTACAAGGTACTAAGACAGTGACTGACAGCATTGCAGAGGGTATCATCTGAACAAGCTCCATTGTCTCTTTCAAAACTAAACTTGTGAGAAGTGCCAGAGTGTTGCAAAAGCTACTGCAATTCTGGAAACCAAATTACAAACTAAGGCTCCCAAAAGGTGGTGACCAGGCTGCTCCCATGCCCAAGTGACAATGGTCACTAGCCTGCCCATATCCATATCCCTCCTGGGCACAGAGGACCCAGCCCTGCTGCAGCTTGCCAAATACCCCACTCCTGCCCCACATCAGGCAGGAGACAGCCACTGCCCAGATTGTCACCTCCACCTTGCAAGAGGCTTCTCACTCATCCCTCTTCTCTCCTGGTGTCAAAAGCTTCCAAACTTCCTTCCAAGATTAATGCCCATGGATTCATTTTCCTACCATGTTTATCTTATTCTAACTCACATTAACACAGCATAGTAAATAGCCCTGCTTTTTTCAGCATACAACACTAGTCAACATCAACTACAGCCACTGGAAAAGACCCTCTCCTCTCACTGGAGCCACTCACTTGCCATCAGGTATTCCCAGGCCCCTTCCCTTTGCACCAAAGTCCTCAGCCTGATTGCATTGGAGCAACAAAAGGTGCAGCTGCATGAACAGCAACTCCCAAGCAATCACTGCCATTTGGTTTTGCCCTAGTTCAATGAAGGAATTAAGCTGAAAGCTAGGAACAGTTAAAGGATCTTTCCAGGATGTTTTTCCCTGAGAGCACTGCACTTCAACATTCACCCTGTGACGCAGAGGTCAGAGTACATGAGGTGCCCACTGGAGTCACAATACTAATAATCCATTCAAAACCACAACATACAACCACTGTTTTCATCAAAAAGAAAATGACATGAAAATTGAGGTGTTTCAGTTCTTATAGAACTGCTACTGTACAAATTATCATTTCAGCTATTCTTCTATGAGCACCTTCAGGAATATCTTTTGCCATTGAATCTTGTAAAAAAAACCACAGCTTAGGAGAAAATATATGTACTGGATCTATTTTTCTTCCAAGAAGGACAGAAAATGTCTCAATTTTGCAAGCACAGTAGTCTTATGACACTAAACATACTTTGCATCAGCTAAAGCTGTTGTGTATACTAAAACGATAGATGTTGAAAGCTTCTGAAATTATTTCCACAGCTAGATACTGCTTTTGCAAGGCTTAAAACTATTTCCTTCTATATTTTTATAGATTGGGAATCCGCCATTAAGATGAATATGTTCAAAATACTAAGTGCTTTTCTGGCATTTTCATTTCTAGAGTATACAAAAATATTCTGAACATGCCAAAATTCACATTTGCAAATAAATTCAAGTACCTAACTAGCTCCAAAATTAGCAGGAAATTTCCTATGATGTAGCACAATAATAATTAAACATATTTGAGAGGTTAGATGATAGATTGAATTCCTCTAGTATTTTATGAAAAAACATAAGTTGACTATATTTATTGAGCAACGGCACCAGCTGTAAGACAATTTCAGATATGGTGAAATTTTGGTCTAACTTGGACTCACCTGTGGTGTGTCCAATTTAGACCAAAACCCCACACAGCTGACCCACAAATAATGAGAACAGGTAACTGCTGTAATACTTCAGCACCTGAACCCTCTAATAAGAAGCATGAAAACAACCTTGCTTTTACAACCTTTTCCTACTCCAGAAACAGAGAATTTCCCAGGACAATTATTAATTGGGATAGATATGTTTTGGAAGTGAAAGAACTGCCATTACTTTCTACATAAAGATGTATTGCAAATTTCAGTTGTAAAGATGACAAATTAGCTATACTGAAATCATACATTTCCTCAAAAGCTCATGCTCTACATTTGTGTTTGTACAGAGCTGGGTTGCTCCCTTATGGATGTAAGCGTACATAAAATTGAAAAATTATGAGTTAAACTGGGACTCTTAAACATCTTCCTGATGTGCTCTAAGGCAGTTGATTTTGGTACAAGGTTTAAC
This sequence comes from Agelaius phoeniceus, assembly GCF_051311805.1. Lineage (NCBI taxonomy): Eukaryota > Metazoa > Chordata > Aves > Passeriformes > Icteridae > Agelaius > Agelaius phoeniceus. Next base: position 35,648,774 of record NC_135273.1, read on the forward strand.
TGCATTTCTATTAACCTACTGCAGCCATTAGAGTTTTATTCCATTAATTTACAGTAAATGATTTTGGCTTGATCACTGGTTAAAAATATTTTTGAAAAGCAGAAGCTATGCTGCAGTACTCACTCTTCCAGCAATAAGGTAAATTTATCCCAATTCTGTATATGGGGCAAAAGATAACCAGTCAATACTCAAGACCAGACTACTTAAGAGCCTTGAAATTTAAATTACATTGCAGCTCAATGTAATTTAAAACGTCAGAGAAATCAGAGGTGCTCACAGATTTTAATTAAAGTAATTTCTATATTCAGACCTTGCCTTTTCCTCACCCTGCTGCTACTATTTCCTTTAAAGTTTATTCACTATGGTGCATAAAACCATAAAAACAACTAAATTTATTTCATCTTATTTACAGTAGAATAGTTTTTAAATAAACAAGGACAACATTTCCCATTTTAAATAAAGAACTGTTTTAGACAATGGCATTTCAGAAACTCAAGCACACTCATGGCATAATTTAATTGACAAGTTGCCATAGAAATAGCCGGCTCAAAGGCATGCTACATCTCAATCACGGAACAAAAAGTAGTTCAATATTCTTCAACCAGTTTCAAGGGGGGACATGAAGCAGCAGGAGGTAAAAGCCACAAAAAAAGGCTTTGCAGGGAAGCTGTTGGAGTCAGGAGCCTGCAGCACTGAGGGAAGGCACAGATGTGGGGTCACAGGGCACCCCCAAACCCTCCCTCCCCCAGAACAGCCTCCTGGTACTCCCAGGAACCTGCAGGGAGCAGCTGCAGTGGTGGAGTCACAGGGCCCTGCCGTGAGCAGAGCTTGGCTCCCATACCTGCCAAGGGCTGCCAGGCACCTCAGCAGGCTATTGAGGCTACATGGCTATTGAGGCATGAGAGGCATAGTGCATGTGGCCAAACACACCAGGAAAAGTAAAAACAAACCAAACAAACCCACCAGTGGGTGCAAAGCACCGAAGGGCTCTGCAGAGCTGTGCTGGGCTGCACAGCAGAGCAAACAAACCCTCACAAAGCCCAACGACCTCCAGACTAATACAGCTCCCTTGAACACAGCCAAGATATTCCCTGATGAAAAAGCAAACTCTCCTTGTCAGCCTTCCCTTACCTTTTAATCCCATAAGCAGATGGGGCTCAAGCCAGCTGCCATGCTGGGCCACTCTGGGGGCAAACATGAGGGCACTGGACACTGCCCACACAGACAAGGCAGGGTGGGCTCAGGGGCTGCTCCTCAGGGCAATTGACCTCAGTCAGGGGGCTTGGGGCAGGTACAGGCTCAGGGGCAGCTCCTCAAGGCAATTAACCTCAATCAGGGCCCAAGCAGGAGCTTCCACGGTTTTCTTTCCAGCCAACATCAGTTCCTCCCGCTGGAAATGTGGCAGCAGAATACCATGATCGATAGTGCCAAAGGCGGCTCCCAAAGGCTAGAGTAGCCACTGGTAATTCATTTTCTATGACAAATTCCATATCTTGTTCTATTTTTTAATATGTTCAAAAATTATTTTGTTATTCAGAAGTTGTTTTTCTAGCTTGTTTCAATTCCCCAGGTGAAACAGTCATGATTGCAAACTTTGTATCTGCATCCTGCAAATATATTGAAATACGTATTTTAACAGCTCTTCAAGAGATATTGGATAGCAAGGAAGTTTGCCACCAGAAGCCTTATGGATATCAAATTTAGCTCACAGTCAACAAAATTATGATAAATTAAATTAGGAATTCAATATTTTTCATCGTCTGCAGGCCACTTAATGCTACATATAGCCAGCATTAACATTTATATGCAGAAAGTGCCCAATTGCACTGCTTCCTTAGGAAGTAACTGGATTTCTGCTACAGTGTGTTTAGCCTTTTCTACCTTGCTTGACACATTTGAATCCTTTAAAGTGAGAAGTAATCTATTTTCCTTCCTTGGTGAGGTTTTTCTGGTTACAGCTGGTTGAATGATAATTTTTTGCTGAGTAAAAGTTCTTAGGTTTTCAGTTTCTGACTATGGCAACATATGCAATTAGGAGCTATTGTGTGCCACACCTTAATCAACCTCCCATTAATATTCTTATCACCATAATTTTACCAAAAAAAGAATTCTTTTCATGTGAAATAATCCAAAGGGGAAAAAAACTCAGTCTCAAGACCATTACAGTGCTCTCTTCACCCAGCGTGTTAAGAGGAAAGCATTACTAACTGTTGTAGTAACAAAAATCTTTGTTACCAGCATTATTTACAGTTTTGAGCAGGATGCATCACCACCCGGAACTCATAACCACCTTTGAAACCTTTGATAATTTCTATTTTCATTCTGGATTACTTCTGTCATGAAGAAGTAGACTTTTTCCCTTCACAACCTCCTTTTTATTCCTTTTGGGCTATAGAAAGAGGAGTTCCCACCTCTGTTTCTATGTCTCCATAGCAATCCTTCTGCATCAGAAAGAGCAGGCAGACAGAGAAGGTGCCTGAGCCTTCACCTGAGTCCCACTGCTATGAAACATTTCCAGGTAGCATTCCCAACCCCAGAAGCCTGGAAGCAGTCCCTGCTTAACAAGGTGCCTGTAGTGGCCTCCCCACTGCTCATCTCAGCACTAGGTTTGAGGCAGGCTTGGAGGTGGTTCAGTTTCAGTCCAGACTGTTCCCTTTTCCCCCAGTCCCTTTCCTTCTCCAGCCTCCCCTGCCAGCTCCAGCCCCTGCCATTTGACAGTCAGAGGCAGCTCTGTGCCCTGACACCTCTCCTGCTCAAAACAGAGGCTCATTTATATAAAATCCTGAAGTGGACTAAAACTGAAGGAGTTTGAATAAACCCCCAACCTGCTCACCCATTTCAGCCTTTAAAAGGAGTGGCAGAGATCCAGAGGAAGGAGTCAAGGCCTTCTTCTGCAGAGATAGTACCAGGAGAGCAAGAAAGAAAGGATAAAACAATGAGCACACGGTCCTTGCTCCAAATGCCTGTTGGCCCTTGTAATATAAACTGGAACTGAACTGTGACTCCAGAACAAAGACCTTCACCTTCACCTGGATTACTGATTCCCCTACTCAGGGATCCTCACTTATCAGTTAGTGTTTAGGTTTGTTTTATTTTGTTTTTTTTTTTGTAAGTGCAACAGGAGGTAAAGGGTTATATGAGGTTTAAACGTGAGAAAGGCATTTGTTTACTCACAGCAACATTTTGAGGATTTGGAGAAAAGGAAGGAAAACCCCTGAATCCTCATGCATAGTTACATAAGTGGCATGTTGCCCTCATGTTTCAAAGGAATCTAATTTTCTTTTGTGGTCCTGGAATATATCAGCTGAAAATTCTTGCTGTTATGGACTTTAGTTTAGACTCATGTCTTTATTTAAGCAGTGAATAAGCCAGACACCCGAGTTCTAGAAAATCATATGCCAGTACTGATTTTCTTACTGGTAATAACTTATTACCAGTAGCAGCAGTAGCAATGCTGTGAAAGCTGCTTTCATAATGGTATTTCATTTGGGGATGTTTTTCAATGAAAAATACAGAAACTACAGTCATACATTTACCTGCTTAAAGAGAAGACAAATTAGACTAAATTAGACTAATTAGACTAAATTTCTCTAGTATAGCTTTAGTTCTAAGAATACTACACTGGCACTTTGACTCAGAAGTTCCTCTGCCAGGTGCAAAACAAAAAAACCGTAATTTGAACAAAAGCAAGGAAAAATGTGGCAAGGAAGGCAAACTTTAATTGAATGTATGAGGCTGTGGCTCAAGTGAGAACAGAGTGAGTGTGGGTTTCTGTGCAAAACAGCTTGCTTCTGCAAAACCACTGCCAAGAAGAGATGGTTTATGAAAATAAAATTTTGGTCTAGCAGAGCCTCAAGCAGGAGGCAGACTCAGGGCTGAAGTTCAAGTCTGGACTCAGCTTGTGTTCAAATGTAGAGGAGCACTGCAAACACCCTGCAAATTCACTGGCAGGGTGATTTCTCCACCTGCAGGCAGAACAATACTCCAACAGCACTCGAGCCACTGTGAGACCTGGCTGGGAGCATGCAGGGGTACCTCCCTGGCCTGGGACATGGACCCCCACCTTTCCCTCTGTACAGACCTGAACTCAGGACTTATCCTAGTCAAAAGCACTTGAGAAAAAGCGCATGTTGTGGCAAATAAAGTTTAGTGACCAACTTAAACAGGGGTCCATTATGGTTTTAGTACATTGCTTCATATTTCAGTTCTAGAAAAAGTTCAATTTGAATATTTACTGAAAATTACTGTTTGTTTTTTCTTTTGTAGGTTTTCCCAGAAGCTTCAGGGGATACTGTTTCCTTGAAAGATCACTTTCAATGATACAATAACAATTAATATGTTTGCTAAAGCAGCACCTTCATGTCAGAGTTGTGTGTAGCAGTCTCTGCTGACCCCTGCAAACAGGCTACACTGCAATCCTACAATACAAGGAAAAAAACCATATACATTAGTCCAAAATATTTCTTTCCAGAAGCTGCGTGTTCCTTTACAACTCAGCAAAGGTGGGCAGTAAAAAGTAGGGCTGGGAAAATGAGACCGTCAGTGAAAATAGCAGAGTTGTGGATTAAAGGAATGAGCTGTGGGGAAGACAAGCAGAACATCAGTGGTATTAGTGTGAGGCAAACAGAGAAGATGAAAAAATAAGGAAACATGAGAAGATGGGAAAAAGATAATTGCTTTTGATACAGAATACGGTCAGAGTACACTGCTGAATCTGACAAAAAAAAAAGTTGAAAGAAAACCACCCAACCATTATTTAATAATATTATGGCTTAACACTTGTTTAGTTTTCATTGAAATTTTCTTATCTGACACTAACAATGCCAGACCCTGGAAGTTTCCTGGCAGAAGCTGATGACAGGGGTCTGATTTGGAATTGTGCTGCCAGTGTGCCATAAAGGGCCTCACCTAACATGACAATTATACCCAACTCAAATGTTAGATGCTGGATTTGAGCTTGGACTGAAAAGAAACCCATAGATAGTAAAAGTGGAATTGCATAATTAGGATGTGTATATATCCTTAATTACAGCATGAAGTGGCACAGTGGAGAGGAGGATTAAATTATCATCCAAGACAGATCTGTTTCTTTTTCTCTAGTGTGCAAACACAAATACTGAGAAGCCTTAATTAGAGCCATATGGCCAGTGCATGGGGCCACTGCAGGGTATTGTTAATGCGGTTTGAGTGCCCAACCTATGCCCATTCACATGTTGTTGAATTACTCTGAATAGTTACAGATAATAGCAATCAACTTTGGAAATACTGGTTGCAAAGATCATTGGTTTTTCAATAATGGTAATGCTCCTGTGCTGTGTCTAACCACAAAATTCTAAGCACACCAATTCCACATCACAGAAACATGCATCCACAGAGTGGCTCTGGTCTGGTTACCTTCACAAGAACATGCTAGTTTGGAAAGGAGCCCAGAAAACCCCTCCAGGTATAGGTTAAATTACTGATCCAGGCATTTATCATGTGCCATAGTACCATTTGGAGATAGTGCATAGGGGCACTCACCATCTTATAAAATTAATCCAATATATTTTAGAAGAGTCACAGGTCAACAAATAATGAAGTAAGCAGCACAAAATTTCCACAAACAAATTAGGAAAGTGGTGGAATGGTTCAGTAGAGAGCTAATGCATGTAAACATTGATTTCAGGTGCAAAGACAGATGAAAATAGTTTAGTGCTAGCAGAACTTCATTTCTAGATGATATTCTAATGAAAAATCTTAAAATATAAAATACTTCAAATGTGCTGAATGCTGCTTTGATTGTGTATTACCTCATTACTTGATGCTCCAGAAGACAGATGTTTCTTTAACTGGCAGGTAATGAGGAATAAAGGCAAACTTAACAAGGTGCTCAACTGAAAGTAGGAAAAGCCCGGTGTTATAAGGCAATACTTAATAAATGGTGGAAAAATAGCTAACATGCAAATAAAACCAGTCAGTAAATTACCTGTTGACCATAAACCTATTGGTCATTTTTCCTCTTTCAACCTTTCCCTGGTTCCATATCCATTAGTAGAACCCTGGGGACACCAACACTTCCCACTGAAACCACCTGCAGTGGATGAGGAGTGGTCATTCCCAGCAGCCCAGGAGCTGCCCTGGCCATGCCAATTGGGCTCTGCCTGAAGTCCTCCCATGTACTCAACAGTAATTGTTGCTAAGAGATTTGGGGGGTAGGGAGGGGGAATAGCACAAGTAGGAGTATTTTTACTGTCTATTAAAAAAAAAAAAAGGAAGGAAGAAAAGAATAAAAAGGGCAATCGCTAATCACCAAAAAAACCCCAAAAAAACACCAAAAAAAACCCCAAAACAAAACCAGGGAACACTTTCTTTACAAAATGAAAAGATATGAAAAGATTTATAAGGCCAAAGTGGTATCAAAAGTGAAGATTGATGTAAAGAGATTCCTTATTCCATCATATAGGATATTAAAATATAGGGATAACATTGCAGATACCAGAATTTTTTGTTTTCCATTAGCTTTCATTCAGATTTTAAATTAGGAAAGATTAAAAAACCTTCAAGAGCAGTATCTTCTTTCCATGTTTACTACAAGACACCACAATAAATCAAACACAAGCTGTACATTCAGAGCCTCATTATTATCAAGAATTGTCTGTTATTTCTATCACTGTCCTTCTTTTTATTTCCCTTGTGTGTTTCAGATCTATCTCCCATTAACTAGAGAGAGTAAAAAGCTGAGAAGGGAGACAGCAGAAATAATGAAAAGAATGTTTTCTGCTCTGTGGCTGCCTATAGACTGTGGTGGACTGACCCTGCTCATATGCTTGCTGTTCCTGTAGCTGCTGTCCAAACTCACTAGGCAGGATATTAAGGAACTCCTTTCTTCTGCTTAAAAAAATTTTAAAATAAAAAAAAAAAAAATCAAAGAAACCGAAATCTCACCAAAAGCTCCTGCTCAGCAAAATATTCTGGTTTGCACTATTTTCTTATCCTTATGAATAAATTTAATAAACCAAACAATCTTGTTAGCACACTTTGATGTACTCTGGAACTGTGCATATGGGGTCATTATGACATTGATAAAGTGAATAGTGTATGAAGAAACACAGTGTTTCTGAAACCTGCTCCAAAACTCAGATATATTTGTAACAAGAATTCCTGATTTAATTCTCCAGTAATTCAATATCCATGAAGTAAACAAGGTTTCCCTTCCAAAGAATTTCTCCCTATATTATTTTTTAATATTATTTCTTCTATATATGCAAAGTAAATGTCTAGAAACAGCATTAGTTTAAAAGTCAGTTTGAAAACTATGTTAAATTTGTTTCACAAGTTTTCAAATATTTTAAGTTTGCATTTCTTGACACCATTTACAACTGTAATAAATACAAAAAATCAGCCTTGCTAGAAAGTTCTTATTAGTACGGATATTTGAGAATATTTTCTCTTATAATAACTTATGGCAAACAAAGAGCAGAAGACATGGCCTGGATGCCCACCCAGTTAGTACTTTTTGAAGGCTCATTACTTAAAAAGGCCTCCCAAAAATTGTGTCACAGGAGGACAGTGGGAATTGTTTGCTACCTGCAGTCCTGGCAACAGGAGGGAAAGTTTGGTAAAAGTGCTCCTGTGCAAGCAGTGAACTCTCCACTGTGCTGTGCAGGACACCCCTGGCAGCAGCATCTTCTCCTCTCTGAGTTAAAACCCAGCTGAATAAATCTGATGACAGTTAAGCCACCCAAAGCCCTGCTGGACGCTCGAACAAAACATCCTGTCTGTTTTCTAGTAAAGTTGCTCTGGTAACTTACAAGTAATTTTCAAAGGATGATTTCTTCTAAACATTGAAAATATTTAAATGATTGTAATTTGAAAAACATAATAAACTATAAAAGTAGTATTTCAGTCCCAATAATTGTAATTCAGTATGCAGTAAAAGGGCTTCACTGGGAGTGTCTCTGAGCTATAATCTCCACTGGAAGACAAAGTATCCAATAATAAACATCACTAAGACCCAACTAACATGCAGAAAGAGACTAAACCCTTGGACTGCTTTGAAAGATGTGCTAGAAGTATTGTTGACACAATTTAACCATCAACAAAACCTTGCTACATGCAGGTCCAACTAAATTATCTCTCTCAATTGTCAAGGCATAGTAAATGCTGTTGAAGAAAATAATGGGAATGTGCACTCAATAGAAGTTTGTAATACTTACAAAAGAAATTTATATCATTTTTTCCCTATGTATCTTTAAATCAATTTAAAAATTTGTAGAGACTTTTTTTCCTGCTAGCATATAGCTGGCCTCAGAAAAAATGTGCCATCTTCCCTTGAGAATGTCTCTTTGAAAGTCTAGTAACAAGTTAAACAGTATTGCATAGGAAGTTTTTCAGGGAAAAACCCTCATAAGAACAAAATAATAATAATAAAATCCCCCTAGAACTGTCTAAGCATGTTAAAAAAATGAAATCAGCTGTAACTATCATCACACAGAGAGAATCACAGGGAGGTCTCCATGAAAGTACAGAAATGGATGGGGTTCTGCGCAACCTGGTCTCATGGATGGTGTCCCTGCTTATGGCAAGGAGTTGGAATGAGGTAAGCTTTAGGGCCCCATCCAACCCAATCCCATTCTGGGACCCTCTAGTGATGGAAGGGTGAATGGGAAGCTACATAATTAATCTGGCAGAAAAATAAAATACCATGCAGTATGTTGGATGTATTTTAGAAAACAAAATTACTGTAATACCAAATCATTGCTCTTGTGCCTCTCCTGAGAATGTGCCCTCTTGTTCTGAATTATACAGTTCTCCATATGACGAAACCTTCTAATTTGTCAAGCTAACATAAAAACATATAAATTACATATGCCCTGGGGTGATTTTATGATGCTTGTATCCCCATTTGCCTGTTTAGCCCAGAAATAATTTTTGCACCTTTAAGACTGGTTCTGAGAGCAAAGGTGGGGGGAGACAAGAAGCACTCATTTCGTTTTCAGAAACTGCACTTGCTCCCCTGCATCCTTCTCCTGGACAGTGCTGTCTGCAGCATGGACAGACAGCAGGACAGAGCTTTCCTTTGCTTTCAGTTAGTTTTTTGCTAGCTGAGGCAGAGAAGTTCTCTGGACTGTGGGTTTTCTTTTTCTTGGAACTGTTTGAACCTGCTCTGGACTGAACACCCAGAAAAGCACCAGCAGCTCTCACCTGTGGCCCACCAGGCTGGGCCTGAGCTGCGGCATTTCCAGCACCTGAGGGACTGATAAGAGACTGATAAGGGACTGAGTGAGCCAAGCTACAGCCCACGGAGGGACTTTGTGAGTGTGTCATCTCTTAGGAGTGGCAAGAGGTTTTATTGTTTAATATTGTTCATTTTTTGTGCGGGTGAATGCCTTGCCTGTTAAATAAACAGATTTTTCCACTTTCCTCCAAGGAAATCTTTTCCCAAACCAGTTCAGAGAGGGGCCACTTGAATCTGCTTTCTAGAGGAGCCCCTTTGGAAATTTTCTCCCAGATTTGCCCTAAACCAGGACAACATATTAAAAATGTACAAACCCAGTATCACACTTCAAAGTGTGATGTTGTCTTCCAGTAGAAGTTCTAGACATTGGCCCTCCTCACTGTTAGGACAGTCTGCATGACAGAAATCTCCTCTTGATCACATCATCTTTTTACTACTAAAAGAAGATAATTATCAGTAGCACTAGTGTTAAGAATTGCCAAAGTGGGGATAGGCCCTGATATTTTAAAACCTTGGATGCCTTTGTTAATTGAATAGGAGCATTTCTCTTTTGCCACATCTGTTGTGCTCTCCCCACTACACACAGCTCATAGCTTTCACCAAGTTGAGTGATCCCACCTCACAGTAAAATATTATCTCAATAAACTCAATGCACGTACCCAAAACTGAAAATATCAGCCAGAAACTGGCTGTCAAAATTACTCCCTCCCTCTGGCAGCAGGATGTTTTCTGTTATTTATGAATTTTCAGGTGGTTCCATTCAGTGACACTGGTTATCTTAATTTAACCTCTGCTCTCGTTAATTTATTCTCACTTCCTTTTTGCTCTCTTAATTGCAGGTCTTAGGTTACCCATATCTGAAAACAAAGAGAAAAACAATAACAAGTCCAAAAAATGAAACAAGGCATTGGCAAGGCTTCTATGTACTTAGCCTAAATCCTCCTTCTTTGGAGGGATAAAACATCCTTGTTCAGTAGCTGGCATCCATGTTAATTGAATTTTTTAAAACCTAATTTCAAGATACATAGAAATTAGTCATTCTCTCTCTGTATGACAGATCGAAAGCATCCAAGCCCTGGGCCATTCCAGAGATTAAAGCTGATCTACTACACTCTGCCAGGCTCTCAACATTTAAAGTCAGCAAGTACAAGGTCTGGAAGCAGCAACAGTTCAGATTTCAAAGTTTTATCACCTTTTGTAATTCTAACTAGTTCTGTTAATTTGTGTGCAGTTTTCAACCAAAATCTTTTAGGAGATTTATTTATTCAGACTGTTACATTTTTATTTTGGAAATACAGAACTATTAATATTTGAATGCCTAACTCATGCCTACTTTCACTAGACTTATGGATTTTCTCTAATGGGACTTTTGACACAAATAGTTTAGTTTAGGGTTGCTTAGTGTCTGCAGGAATTTTTACCTCAATTAGTCTGTCTTAGTAAACTCTAAGTTCCAATTTCTTGATAATTTATATTATTAAGAAATCCATATTGTTAGAACAATAAATATGTAAAAATAAAAAAAATAAAACCAATTTTATATCATTTAGGTAATTCAGACAGGATTATTTTTCAATTCTTCTCTATGAAAGAAAGTAAAAAATAGTAAATATCTCCCCTTTTACAACGACATGAATGGGATTTACAAACACATATTGCTTTACTTCATGGTCTCAATGAAAAGGCTGAGGGAAGTGAAACTGTACATTTACCATCAGCACTCTGTGGTACAGAACAATATGCAAATACATATTGTCACAGGCTGTCTTTCTGAATGAACACCTTGGGTCTGACACTCAAAGGCCACACAGAGCCTCTGGCACAAATGAGAGAACAGAATGGAAATGGCTTTTTCATATATTTCCCAGTTCCAGGACTCTCTTCATTATATTCTCTTGGAAGTTCGGCAGCAGAAATTTTTAGCTTTGTTCAGAGTTTGAAACTGGGAGGGGAGAGGGCAGAGGAAGAAACACCAAGTCACTTTGTGATCCAGCAAATGAATTACTTACAGAATGCCATACTTGAGAGATGAGACAACTGGGCCATGACAGGAGAACAATGTCCCAGTCAGACTCAGCCTGGACGACGCTGCTCAAGTCTGAGACAAAGAGTGATAGTGACCATTCTGATTGTTATGTTGGCTCCTGTTCCAAAAAAGAAAACTTGGAGCTATTTTAGAATTTGAATAGCATCTGTTTCAAACAGCCAAGCACAAACATTCATTTGGCTCATTCATGAAGATACTGTGGGGAATCTTCCACTCCTCTCTTCTTTAACAAACAAGTCTCTGGGTGAGAAAAACTTACCAAGCAGGATGTACAGCCCTGAGAACAGCACAGAACAAAGACTGATTCAAACACTTTAAAAAACTTTCAAGAGCTGGCTTTTCTCTTTCTCTTGTGATAAGACAGGAACATTTTTATGAACCCTGGAAGGAGGAAACAAACACAAATTACACATTCCCTTCTTCAGGTTCCTTGCTGCTTTCTGTTATGAGCATTTTTGGTGAACTGGTGAAATTAAGACCTGCTGTAAAGAACATAGGTGGCATTAGAGTGCTTGAAAATCTCAAGCAGATGGATACACTTCTTCCAGTTCAGAGGTGAACTCGGTCCCATCCTATGTACCCACCAAATTCCTAAATAAAATTTGTGCTGCTTCAAAGTCTAAGCATTGCCCTGTAACAATACTTGGATTAGAACAAAGGCAGGAGAAAGGAAACTGGTTTTAGCAGTTACTACGAGCATGTTCATGTGACCAGTGCTTAATTAGGTTGTGCCATGGTTCCAATCTGAAACTTCATTACCTGCGAATGTTACCTGATTTTCTGTTGGAAAGCTCAAAGAGCCTTCATGTCTGAAAAAATAACTTTATCATTCTACCTGGTTCATTTGTGCTCTCACTCAGCCGTGCTCTTTGGCAGCTCCGTGTCAGCAACCCTGGGGTATCTGTGTGTACTCCTCCTTTACAATTTTTGTATGCCTGCTAATTCTTCAATTTGAATACTCTTTTGCAAGAGAAATACCACTTCCAGACAAGCGACAAATCTCTTGCCCTGGAGTTGTACCTGTACACATTGACAGATGAGGGCTGGCCCCTCCTGAATGGCCAGTTCAGCAATCCATATGCAGTGACTGTGGTGTGTCCTCTCTCTGAGAGTCCTTAATATTTCACCAGGGTTTCACATTTCACGTAGAATTCAGACTGCAAGAGCTGTCCAAGGGAAACAAACACCCACAACTTATGTTTTCAGGGCACTTTAAAATCCTTCTGGTAACTTTGAAAACATTGGCCTTTGTAGTTACTGTTTCTCTGTACTTAGGAAAACTGAGAGAAGAAATCTTGCTCTGAGTAAAAATCAGCACAAGTTTTGCTGTTAATTTCAATGGCACCAATAATCCACTCAGACCCTGGCTGACTTGGACTACAGGTTTGTAATCATGGGGCAGCATTTCCTACAGACACAGAAACCACTCAAGGCAGTAATGCCCCACCAGGGGGCTGTTCTTTGAGTTCTCCTCATTGAGACAGCTACACTTTTCTGAGTGCTATGACATGCTCAAGTCCATTTTTATCTGCTTTCCAGACAGGGTCTGAATTGAACATCCCACATGGACAGACACCATTACTTAAGCCCAGATTACTCTGTTCTTAGTGTTGCTGTTCTGAAACTCCTTTGCAGGTTATTCCCCCCCATGCAGCCTAGGCACTCATACACAGTGTTCCAGACCCCACCCAAAGTTTGATGCCTTCTTCCATAAATACCAAAATGCACCCAAATTTGCATACCTTTGCATATGTATCTTCATGCATATACTTTTAAGAGAAATAAAATAGAGAAAACACTGCAAATCGTGATTTTCCTGCTTCTTAAAAATATCATCAATTGCAAATACTCTTACTGTATCTTAGAACTGGTCAATTTACTTAGTATTTGTTAATTAAAAGTATTAACAAGAGACAGATGTGGGTTTGAATCTACATTTGAAAAGGTAACAGGCCAAGAGCTTCTCAAATGAGAAATTACTGAACTAGTTTAAACAAAAAAGCACACCCCTGAGACAGTCCAGCTGAAACTTTCCTTTAAAATGTCTGAGAGTGCTCAGTACCTGGCAATTTCCAGTCAATTTGCCAGAAGGAATTAGCAGCTGTGCTTTCACTGTGCATCTCAAATGCATAAAATTCATCCATAAATGGGCATTAAGACAAGTAAAAACATTAAGAGTTGCAGGAGGCAAGAGAACCTGTAAGAGGAACGAAGTTCTATATTGAGCAGTATTGAGAAAATCACAGGGTTTAACAAACTTAATATGATGCATTGGGAAAATAGTCAAGCAAAGCAATATATAGAAAATTTTTAGTACAGTTATCTTTCACTTTCTGCCTTCCTGTACTAACAATGAGCATGAGGAAAGAAGGCTGTGGGATTTGATGCGTCAACCACCTGCAGATAGTCACCCACAGCAACAGACTTTCAGTCCGTTTATCAGGAGCATCTTGCACCACCTATGAACCCACAAAGGCAAACATTTCTTGTGGCAAAAGCATCAAAGCCAAAGAAGTACCAACAGCAAAGCTCACAGAGTCTAAGATAAATGCAGCTTTAGGCTTAGCACAGAATCACTGTCATAAATATCCCATCCTAGTTAAACAAAATGCCTAGTTAAGAGTTCAAACAGGTAAGACAGCTGTCCTTACTGTACTTCCACAATTAGATAAGATAGTTTTATCCTGTTTCCTGTTTTGAAAAGTGCCCATCCTCCACCCTTCTCTTGGCATTAATGAAAAAGTTCTGATCTGCCATGTTAAGCCTATTCCCACTGCCACTTTCTTTAATCCTGTGCATACAGCTCAGCACACGTACCTGCCCACACTATTTTACTGCTTTCCTATTGTTTTATAGGGCCTTGCTGACACACAACAAAGTCAGCTGCAATTTAAAATGCCAGAAGATGTCATTATTCATCAGAAACCTATTTAACCTTTACATTGAAGAAGAGGCTGAGTAAACTACAAATATGTTTTCCATCCTGTACCTGGGACAATTCCAGTTCACTGCTTTAACCTTTCGGAATTGCCTAGTGTATTCTTAAATGTATTTTATAGCAAAAAGAAAATTTCGCAGACAGTAGTACACTTAAATATTTATTCAGGTCACACATCATTCTGCCATTCATTGAACAGTAAATAGCAATGAAAACCACTGCTTACATTATTCATTAGATGCAAGATGAGGAGTGGAGCTTGGGAAATACTACCCTGTGCTAATCTCTGGTTCAGGGAGTTACCAAGCTAGTCACAGTTGAGCAGGTTTTTCTGTTAACAGATGGTTGTATATCAGACCTTCAAGTAACAAATATCAGTCCTGAGTGCACTCCAACACTCCGAATGAGGGCCCTAGTTTCCATAAGTAGTATTTCAAGCTTCCTCAAATTCATAACTTAACTGGTTTATGCTACTTCTTTATCTTGGGGCTACATGGAAACTTGGGAGGGTTAATACAACTCACAGCTTTGTTATACAGGTGTTAGCCAAAAGCAGCTCTTTTGGCCTGTGTACTCTAGGTCTACACAGTATCTACAGATCTTATTCTTAACCTTCAGGAATGGAAATTAGGGGGGAGGTACCTCTCTCACAAGAATGACTAGAAATAATGTGTAGGAAACAGAAAATACCTCTAAGAAAGCACTGAGAAACACATCAACTTGCAGTTTAATGAGGAGGGTCCCTTGAAAGTTCAGTGGACTTCAAACTCCAAAGAATGTCTTCTGTTGCAGCAGTGAGAGGAAACACCTTTCCTCTGGTTACCTTTAGCACTATGACACAGTGTTCACATGGCAACTGAGAGAAAGAGCAGGAGGTGGTGTGTACATGGATGTGAGGCAAATGTGCTACAGCAGTCATCTCCAGACAAGTCTGGTTCATGCTTTAATGCCACCACGTTTAAGACAGAAACCTAGGACTGTAAAAAGTAACACATTTCTTGATCAGTTACAAAAGACACATCCAGTTGCCCTGAAAGACATTTGATTAATAGAAGA
The DNA here is from genome assembly GCF_051311805.1 of Agelaius phoeniceus. Taxonomy (NCBI): domain Eukaryota; kingdom Metazoa; phylum Chordata; class Aves; order Passeriformes; family Icteridae; genus Agelaius; species Agelaius phoeniceus. The sequence goes on from NC_135273.1 coordinate 35,664,032, forward strand.
TTCCTCAGCATTTCAAAGGTTAAAATAACAAACTGAAAAAGCACAAGGTAATTGCTTTGGTGGAAAAAGGTCTTTTTTTTTTTTTTAATCTTTAAAGAGAGAAAAGAATTTCAAAGCTCCATCATGGTTTTCTGCATTAACCTCCAGCTTCTCCCTTGCAATGCTGATAGATAATAAATTACAGTACTTAATGCTTCCAGAACAATGAGAGGGGAAAGTTCATTTGCCCTTTTGAAGCACCATCTTACAGAGACACAGTGATGCATCTGCAGGATCAGGTTGACTTTTACCAAAGTCCCACCACATGGAAGTCTCTGTTGCTCTGGGCCAGCATGGTGCTTGTCACCATCAGAGAATAAATTCACTTCCTTGCATTTATTTTTAAAAATATTTCCAGTCAAAGGCTCTCACACTGTGAACTGCTGAGCTCTCCACTAGAAAAGCAGAAGGAATAACATTCCTGATATTATATTGCTCTCCAAACAAAGAGATAAAACTAAAGCCACTGCTGGCCAATGCCAGTGTTCCACCTGTGATTACATTTTCACTTTTGCTCTTCCTGCACTTTGGAATGTTGTTCCCCAAATGATGCCACTGGAGCGGGGAAATCTCAATAGTAAGGTACAAATCCACAAGAGCAAGGGGATTTGAATCTAATCCAACAGCTCCATAAACCATTTTCAAAGTTTTGGGCAGAGCTTTTGTAGATTTTTTTTTCATTTGCTTCTCTTAGCTTTGTCAAAGTGACAAATTAATTATTTGCATAACTGTCCCCATAGAGCAGGCACGGTATTTTAGCTAACCTGACTAAAGGCACCATCTGGACCAGAGGAATGATTTGTTTCATCACAAGTGTTATGAGAACAGTTGAGAGAAAATCCCAATTTATACACAAGGCAAGTCTAATTTTGAAATAATTTCTCTAGAATTTATCAGATACGAATTTAAAGTAAGGATGGCACAGTTGGTGCAGTCACTTGAATACCAATAACCTGTAACATTTTTCCAGAACCATATTACTTGAAATTAAGGAACAAGTTTTACTAGAATGTTCAGATACATTTATTTCCTGTGAGATTTTAAAGTCATGTAATAGGAGATACTATAAAAGGAAAGGTATCTTAATGAATTAGCTGTTACGTTACCTTTGTTTCAAATAAGTACATTTTTAGGTCTCACAACAATACACAAAAAATAAAACCCAGAAAAAATAGTTCCAGAACATGCCTGGCCAGGAGGCTGTGAGGAGTGTGCTTTCCTTGCTCAGCATCTCCCAAGTATTTCCACACAGCTGTCATACCCTAGCATGCAAGTATCCTAAACTCAAGAATCCTTTGCTCTTCAGAATTACTCAGGAGGACCCTGGTCCCACCTTGGGTCAGATATGGGGTTGATCAGGTTGCTCAGGTCACACTAAGCTCTTAATGCTTTCTGCAGTAAAATCAGTATTGCAAACACATCAGTAACCAGCTAGTTGGCATTTGTAACTTTATTAATCCTTATTTTATTAGAATCAATGAGAACCAGGCAGTCCTAAAGTAACAGGAGGATGAGAGGATTTCAGTTCCACAGCATACCAGAGACTGGATGGTTTGGGTAATGTTACTGAACACTGCATTGTTCCTGCTGTGTCTCAAACTGTAACCAGCAGAACTATTGCTCAATTTTCATTGTTGCCCTGAATCACTTTCAAGTGTGCACAACACAGAGACTTCATATAAATGCACATCCAGCACTTCACCATCCCCTGCCAGAGGTTTTATTATGCTAGTCATAGATCTTATATGTTAGCTAGTACTGTGTGCTAATAGATTTTCCCCTAAAATTATATCTCCCATTCCTTTCCAGATTCTTTTTAATTATTTTCAAGTTAGCATTACTTTCCCTTTCTGATGCAGAGTTCTGCAAGTGAGATTTTAATTTTATTCCTGGGATCAGTCTTCAGAAGACAACTCTTGGAAGGTTTCACTATCAAATGTGAACTTCGTTTTGTTTCATATTACAGGCTTTTAAGATGTAGGTACTGACCCTACAGTTCACACTAAACCTTTTTGCCTCTAAGAAATGAGGACTTTAAAAGTGTATATTTTTCACATGTCTCTGCCACATTCTTTCCTAATTTGTCTTGGTTCCATAGAAACTTGGCCATTCCAGAAAAAGTGAGGTTTGATTACCAATATAAGACATTTCAAATATGTTCACTATGTTCAACTCTGTTCACTGTAGATAAAGCAAAACAGGATGGTAAAACACAGGCTCAACACTCAGAGGAAACTGTCTTGAGTTGGCTGAAGGATCATTTCAAGTTACTTCTAAGTTTACCTTCCCTTGCCTTCAACCAATGTAGCATTAGCCTGTCTAATGATGTGGAAGTAGTTGACAGGAACAGACCAGGTGACAGCCTGCTTTGATCCCCTGCTCTTTGGCAAGCCTCAGAGATGCATTGAACTCAGTGACTTCAGTTTTGCAGGGTTTTCAAAAGTTTGTGTGACAGCACACTCATTGTTTAAATAGTAATATTCTGGCTCAGCATGGAGGAGTGGTATCACCCCTTAATTACTGTTCCAAAATTGAATCAGCATATCAGAAATAGAGTACAATCACCCAAAGGCCCTGTTGCCAGCTTCTGAGCTATATGAAACTACTGAATCTATCTGTAATTCCCAGACAGGCTGTTAAATCCCTGTGGGTTATTTCCTACTTTATGTCTACACAGGAAAACAGCCAAGACCTACTCTGAAACACCACCAAAATTCAGTCTGAAGTGGTTTCTCCTCTATTTCAGAAAAGACTGTATTTTACAATTTGTCAAGCTTGCACATCAGAAAGGATAGTACATCTGCAGGAGCACATCATATGGGTCACTTAATTCAGTCTAATTTGAAATAAGTGATGTCAACTTGCATCATATGCAAATAAAAATAGAAAGATGAAGAACTTAATCTGAAATTTCAAGTATGAATCCAGGAAATAATGAAGCACTCTATATCATAAAGAATTTTCTTTTTCATCTGTATAAATTCCCATTTTTCAAAACTTATCACTTAAAAAAAAAAGAAATAGTCCTTTGTTAACAATGTTATAACATATTCTTAGCTAGTAAGATTAAGAGTACTATCCCCCAGGTAGCGGAATAGTCTCCTGTGAGTCTCCTTCAGGCACCTCCTTGGCCCTAAGAGACACAGTTCCTCTGTTTTTCCATGAAGGGATGGGGCTCCCAATTGTGCTCCCCTTGGCTGAGTGCAGTGAGGTGTCTCATCAAACCTCTGCACTGCCCTTATGGAAGCTCTCAACAGAACACCAGTCCCAAACACATCAGCACATGCACCATCCTCACCTCCCTGGTTTTTCTGTGACAAACATTCAACTGTAACTAATCATCAGGTAAGGCAGGGTTTACCAGGTTGCAATTTTCTAAGTTGCCTCTAACGATGCCCATATCATCTGTCTCAATGTCTAATTATGTTCCTTGACATACACTTAGTCTGATTGGTGATATCAGCAGCTGCGCTGCAAATCCCTCTCAGGATTACAGACTACTCAAAAACAAAAATTGTGAAACAGATTTCCAGATTAAAAAAAATATATATATTAATAAATAAATTTTAGTTTAAAGGTAACTTTTAAGGTGAAGAATATGCTTGTGGGCATTTGTGTCCACCTTCCTGTGATTTGTGTCCACCTTCCTGTGAAACAAAGATTTAAATGCCTTTCATTTTTACCTACCTTCATTCACTTTTAGACAAACTGGTTTTGCTGGTGGCATTTGGAGGACAGTGATTCTGGCACGGTCAGTAAAATAAGCTGAATTTTGAACAATTGAGCAGTGAAGACACTGGAGGCAGTGTGCCTGGAATTCTTCAGTTTCAGTAAACCTCTATCATGGTCTGCCTTAGGAGAGAGGGGAAATCATGGTTTCAGTCAGTTCTGCAATTCCTTCCATAACGGTGGATGCTGCACAGCTGACTGTAGGCAGAACAAAGCTGGCAGCTGCTGAGCTGAAATGGTCACAAAACCTCCTGTGCTGTCCCCAACAGCAGAGTCTGAGGTACTGCTGCCAGATGACAACTGTACTCATCCTTCCCCTGCCAGCCTGCTGTGCCACCAACCACTGCAGAGCAGCATTTGGAAAATACAATGTAGGGTGTGCTTAAGGAGAGACCTGGGGGACTCATCTCCCACCACGATGGTTTCCCTACATGGGCACATAAAACCTTGCCTGTCTGAGGCCAGAGGGAAGCAAGAATCATGTTTGTAAAAAGCACAAGGAGATAAAGGCTTAAGCATCATTTTCTCTGGGAAAATGGGAGAAAAATGGCTTTCTTCCATAGCACCCTCAACAGAGAGAGACATTTCTCTCTGCAGTGGTTTGTCAAATAGATTCAACAAGACCTGCAGAACTGCACTGCCCCAGGCACAAAAATGCTGTTCTGCAATAAGCCACATCATGATGCAATGTGCATATACAGATCCTACCTCCTGTTTCTATAGGAGACAAAATTCATGATTTTTTCTGGTTTACCTACAGAAAAGATGAAGTGAAAATGATCTCCCTCCCTACTTCTCCTCTAGGGAGAAGGTGGCTGCCTCGGAGCATGACATTATCTCATTGGAATATCTGGTAGCTGATGCTATCAGCCTTTATAAAGTAACAAAATTTATTTTTCTGTGATCTAAAGGATCAGGATAGCTGCACTTCTCTGAAAATATTACCTGGCCTTCCTCTGTGATATTCCATCTCTGCTGGATTTGGTAACAGTGTAGGGTTTGGGTCTTTCTTCCATTGAAAGAAATACAGGTTATTAAAATGATGTAAGAGAGGCAAATTAATAAAATAAAATGGCTGAGTCACTGAGACATGCTAACAGTCCTCAAGGTCTGGTGTCATGGTTGCCACATGCAAAGGGAAACACTGAAGTGAAAGGAAATATAATGACAGAAAATAAAGACGTAACTTTTAGCTTCAATTTATGCTTTGAAAATGGAAACCACAGAAGTGTTGCACTTTAGAGAGCAAACATGCTATAACCTCCTACTGACCTCTGTATGGAGGTGCTGAGAAATTCCATACTTAAAAAAGATGTAATTAGCAAGAGTGATTAAGAATCATTCAATAATAAGTACTTGAGAAAAACATTTGTTCTTGAGAGCTTTCAATTAACAACGAGAAAAAGATTAGAGCAAAAATGATTCAGATCAGTAATATGATACTTTGGAACAGAAATGGGATCTGCTTTTATCTGTGGAAAGTCAGGCGTGTCCTAGGTTCTAACTGCAATTCCAGTATTGGAAAAGACAAGAGCAAAAGACAGAGAGCAAAACTCAAGAATATTCTGGACCAAGAAATAAATAGGCAGGTATTGATATGCAAATTTCTGAGAAGAAAATAGCTGTATAGCATTTAGAAACATAACATAATGAACTGTTAATTCTACCAAAACTTAACCACTGCAAGGTTACCCCAGAGAGACCATATCACATTCCTAGGATACTGTGTCCAGATGATCTCAGCTTCCCACCTCTGAATCCTCATACCCAAAGCCTCACTCACTGACTTGGCTCTTGTGCTAGCAGGCACTGCTACAACTCTGGCTCACCAAAATTAACACTTGTCGCAGACATCTTTTTGTGAAAATCTTTTCTTAGGATTTTTTCTCTTCTGAGAAGCTGAGGCCTCAGAAAAAAAAAATGTAAACAATGGTTATCTGCTGCTGTGGAATGCATCAGGTGTGTCTGTGATTGGGCCATTTTGAATGTTTACAATTAATGGCCAACCACAGACCAGATAGCTTGGACTCTCTGTCCAAGCCAGCTGGATGGCTGGATGCCTTTGTTATCATTCTTTTCTAGTTTATTCTTAGCTGGCCTTCTGAGAGACAAAACCTTTCCTTCTATTTCTTTTTAGTATAGTTATAATGTAATATATATATCATAAAATAATAAATCAAGCCTTCTGAACATGGAGTCAACATTCTCATCTCTTGCCTCATCCAAGAACCCCTGTGAACACTGTCACAAACACTCACCAATATCAGTCTCAAACAGAGATCTCCATCTCTTTTTTTCATAAATCGAATCTTTCACCTCTGGTCCTTATACTAACTTCTAATAGCTTTTCACTGACTCCTATCTGCAATTTCTCTGTGTCTCTACTCTGCCCACTTTACTGTGGTGACTCCCAAGCCTTTCTGAAACTCCTCTTTTATTGTTTTATAGCACATGCTATTGCTCTTTGAAAGACCGAGAAGATCTCCTGAACAACTAATAAAGGAACAAGGCTGTTCACCTTCACATAGCCACTCTCTCGCGATGTCTTTTCATATAAAAATGTAAGGCAAAAATCAGAGCAGTGTAGGAAGGGTATCCATCATCAACACTGCTAGGGGTGTGAATCCACACTATTTCATTTTACAAGCTATTGTGAAAACACAAAATTATCAAGACCACTGGGTTTCGGTGCTTTTCTCCACAGATTTTTTTATTATTCTTCTCTTCAGTTAATGCACCCTGCAGGCCAAGACCCATGTGCTTGCCCAAGTGACAGGCTCAGCATTGCCTGGCACATTCAAAATTCACAGACCAAGGAGAGTTTGGAGCACTTCATGTCTGAAGTGATTTCTGGAGTGAGTGTTTCACAAACTGTGCTGAAACTTTTTAATAAAACAGCCAGAGCATTCATATAATTAAGCCAAATGCGACTTCCAGGAGGTTTCCAAGTCAGAGAGATTGGTTTTATAGCAGGCGCTCATGCAATGTTCCCAACCTCATTCTCCCTCATTCAAGATGTGTTCATACCTGTCCAGAAATGCATTGCTTGCTTTTAATCTAAATGCATTTTTCTTCTTCATGTTTTCCAAATCTGTAAATCTGTTCATTACCTTATAAAATTTATTGCCTTCCTTGACTACTGCATTGTTTAGCAGCTTTTTAGTACTCTTTCTGATTTTAGACCCCTTTTTAATATTTCACCTCCTTCTCAGAGCTTCAGAGTCACTGCAGGCAAAACACAGAAACTCCCTCTTCATCCATGATGTGTTGCCCCACACTTCAATCATCTTCACTGTTTCAGAGATGACACTCCCTCCTAACCAACCATCTACTTCCATAGCTGAAAACAGGTCCCCAGTGCTGAACACCACAGTTCCCATCCCAAGGGATTCACACTTTCTCTCTAGCTTTTAATTCCATCTTCAAGGAAAAGAAGACAAGCTTTTCACCTTTGCAGATGTTTGCACTGCCCAACAGGCAGCCAAACATCACATGGCTGGTCAGTCACTCCCCACTGCGACAGGATGGGCGAGAACTGGGGACAAAGCAATTGCTCACCACTAGCCGCTGAGCAGCAGCCCCTGGCCAGCTTTCCCCAGGTTTGCTGGCAATAGCATCCACATTCAGCTGTAAAGATAAAGTACCTCAGAGAGTTTGTTTGGCTGGCTCTGAGGAAAGCTCTGCATGTTCCAGAAGATGAAGTGTACTTGGCTTCAAAGGCTGCCACATGTGACTCTCCCCTTCTTTGATGGAACAGGCTGTTCCACACATTACACTGCTCATCAGTGCCAGTCAGGAATCAGTTTCCTTGCAATTAGTTTTACCCTGATTCAAGCAACAGAATCAGACACATTGGCAAGATTTCTGCATTTGTAGCTGAAGAAAACCTACATACCAAGTTTTCTATTCAGTTGGTTTCTTATATAATACTACTCATTCTTTTTGGAGATGCGGGAACAAGGACACAGAAAAGAGAAGACAAAAGAGCCTCCTGACTATATTCACATAATTTCTTATGCATAATGTAATTAACAAAAGTTACATGGGTCACCAAAGGGCAAAGTTTTTTACCTGTATGACATAAATAGTTTTGTCCTTTCTCCTGCCCTTGTTTCCTAAATTGCTTCCAGCACAGCTCTGATCCACATCCACATCCACTCTGATGCAGGGCACACACACAGACCAGGCTCAGCACAGCAAGAGGGCTGGCTGGCATAGGGGCCATGCAGGAGCAGCTGCCTGAGCTCACAGTTGCCCAGTGTGGCTCCTAATCCTGCAAAGATGTGGGATTGATTGCAAGCCAAAGGAGTCCCTTACAATGGTGCCCTGGGCAGCACCTCAGCAAGAGGGAAGCTGTGTGAACACCTACTCATGTGTGTGTTCATTTGATTCACCAGTGAAAGTGCAAGATCAATTTCATATAAATTGGAACATACATACAAAATCTTACCACTGCCTAAAGATGTATTTCCATTACTATGTTCTCTGTTTCTTTCAATCAGCTTAGTATTTATGGGGTGGTTGGAAAAGAATCCTATACGTTATTTATAAACATTGATTTTAAGCAAGTCATTCAATTCATAACCATGAATTACCTAAGAAAATAGAGTGTTTATCTTATTTTTTCTCTCCAAAGAAAATTAGGTGTTTAATTATTGATGGGATTTTATTGTCAAATTCAGCAAACAGGTCCTAAAAAGTAAGAAAGGGAGACAGAGATAACTACCCATTGTACAGTTAAACAATGTCAATAATAATTCCAGTGTTTTCTGCATTTCTTAATGTAAGGAAGTATTGGTGCTGGTTTAGAAAGACAGCCACATCTAATAAAAGCCAAATAATCCCTCATTCCAGTATTTTCTGTATTTACATTTGAAAAAGGCTCATTTTCACCAGAGGCCTTTATCTTCTGTCTAGACCAGTTCTGTTCTGCAGACCACTCATTATGGCAACAGGCTGCACTGAAAAATTCAGATCAATTACTCAATGGCATTCACTTACTGATATTGATTAGGGCATGCATTGTTTGACTTCCCCTGTGATTCCTTCTGTCACAAGGAAATAGTTACACCCCTTCTGAAGAGCAGAGGGAAACGGGATTCATGAAAATGAAATTACTTTGAGGTTTATAAAAACCCAATGTCACTTGAATGGAAAATGGTCAACAAAATACTTAAAGAGAAAAACATAATAAAACAGCACAGGCCCAGATCTTTGCTCTAACCATGCAACTCTGTGGTAAGATGATTTTGCTCAGTACCTACCATATATGCTAATCATCAGATCAAGAGTATCCGGGGATCCAACTCACCCAAAGTACTGGCTATCAAGCACTCAATTAGAGTATCATAATACTTTTTTTCCCCTTCAGTCTTGATTGCTTACATATTCACACAGCCCCTGTTTCAATTTCTTGGATTTTTGGTTACCCCCATTTTTTTGTTATCCTTAACCTTAAACATTGTAATCTTTTTTTTTTTATATATAGCCAAGAGTATACACTGTTGTTCTGCTAACACATTCTTCAGATGAATCTGTTGCTTTAGCAGTCCTTAAAATGTCAGCTTTTTCATTACTGCAATATTTTTACTCCATTAAAAAAACTTACAACTAACTAATAATTTTTTATGGGTTATCAGTTACAATCCATTTTTATCCAGGCAAAGTGAAACACTTTATAAAGTTGTGTGTTGTATGGTATGGGACTGATGAGATGCTATAACCTATTAAACAAAAAATATTTCCCTTAGTCTGCTCTTCTGAAATTATTCTTACAGCTAAGAAAGTGTCATGGTCAGGCCAAAGCCTGGCTGCCTACAACTGCATTCCTGCTTGTGTTTATTGCTCTGGCTAAGGAAGCCATCAGCAAGGAGATGTAACCTGCCAGAAAAGGATAGCTTGTAGTCTTAGCACTCCTGCTGACTTCCTAAGCCAAGGCAGCCAGGAAAACACATAGGGACAAAAGGCTCTTGGAAGTCCCCAGGGTGACCCCTGTGCAGTGTCTCTCATGCTCTACATCCCAGCATTGTACATCACTTGTTCACTAACACTGCTGGAGACAAAAGGAGTTCTCAGCTGTAGCCTTACTTGCTGTGCTTTTTACCCTAACCCTCACTCATGTGCGTGGAAGTCTGCTTTTCAAGAGCCAAATTCTGCAGCCCAAGTTACACACATAGTGTGGCAAGTATCATCACTGCAGCTCCCTGCTCAGGTCTACTTGTGAATGAATGCTGTTTCCCGGTGCTGCCCTTTTCCATGCCACATTTGACATCAAGCTCCATGCCTCCTGAGCATACAGCAATCTTTCCACCAGCACCCACTTCTCAAAAACATCCCTAGTATCTGCTTGTTTCCCCCCACAGCCCTGCTGTGACCCTCTGCTTGTCCTTCAAGCTCTGTGCCTTCCCAGTGATGCTTCTTGTCCCCATTTCCCTCCCAGGAGAAGGGCACCCTGCCAAGTGCCAGCACTGCACCCTTGCTGTCACTGAGACAGCAGAAGGCAAAGCCAATGCCTGCTTTTTGAGCAGTTCACTTCCCATCTCCCAGCCACATCTCCTCCCCCCTCTCTCATCTTCTGCCATTTCAAGGAGGCCACACCTTCATGTCCTGCGAAAAAAATGCATCTCTATAAAGTAAATGCTTCAAGAGTCAGTATAGTTAATTCTTTTCAGCTGTTTCACTAGAATAAATACAGGCACCAGAGGGACTGAAGTGCACCAGTGGGAAAGGTGTGTGTGTCATCTGCCCACAGAGCTACTTGGAGCTGGCAGGATCACTTTCGCACGGGTAATTCTTCTGGAAAGAGGATCTACATGCTGGTTTTGGAATGGCAGGTATACAAGGGGGAAATGACAGTTAAATCCCAAAGGCAGACTACAATGCAGAAAAAACCCTGGGCATTAATTTGAAGTTTCTAATCCAGTCCTCTGGAGTTTTTAATTTGAATTAAGGGTGCTTTTAGAAGGACATAGTGTAGGTCTGATTCCTTAGCTCAAGGAACACTGAAGATAGAGAGAATAGAAGATGTTGTTCATGTATCATAGAGATTCATGGGTGCTCCAGGATTTAATCCAAAAGGAAAACATCGAGAAATTTACCAATTTCAAGGTGGTCAAAAACCTCTTCATGTTGGCTGGAATCTGCTCTGACTTTGTCTCTGGCCCATTTCACATTTTTGACTCATCTGTGTCTTCACAGTTCTGTAATTTGAAAGGTAAGGCTGATTTTTGATTGGCAAAAGATTCATACAGATATATTTCTTCTTGCTTCAAATTTCTCTTGAAGCAAGCCTAAGACAATCCTAGGGTCATTGGGTGAAGAAGCCTGTCCATGCTGTCTCTGTCAGTGAAATACAAAATCCAAAGAACAGGTATCTCTATGCATTTGCATCAATAACGTTTCTAAATTATTTTTCTTTCTATTAATATCTTGTTAACTGCCACACTTTCACATTGCTTCTGAAAACTACTGCATTGCAAATAACCCAATGCATTCTTAACAAAATTAGAACAAAGATAGTAAAGTTAATTTGTTTGCTTTGTTTCCCACTCTGTTTCATCAATAATTACTACATATTACCTGTAACTCTGTTGCTTTCATAAAAGCTTTTTATTCATTACTTTGGGGATATATTTTGAGAAGTTACTATATTTAGAAACTGACTGTACATGTGATTGTTTAACTTACCAAAACTTCTCTTTCGTTCACACAAAGGGGGAAAAAATAGGAAAAAACCCCCAGTAGGTGTGTAACTGAATTCAAGATATAATATCCTGCAGATTTCAATATCCTACTCAGTCTTCGGTTTTTTAAATTGCATTTTCATTTCCCTTCCAGTCTCTAGCAGAGGCAGACCAGCAGTCCCTTCAGCATCTCAAAGTGACTGTGTGCTCCACACAGCAACTGGGGAAGGATGTTGGTTTAAAAAGCACACGATAACCCCATTAAGAGGTAATGTGCTATCAACAATCCCTGCTCTCTTTGCATTTAGAGAAATGCATAGAGGCATGAAATGCATTTTAATATGTCTATGAACTACTTTTCCATAATTTTAAGTTTTTTATCATTTTAGAGCATAGGTGTTCTTTCCCAGCTAAATAAAAAGGTACATACAACACATGGGCAGATTTACTTAATAGTACAGTAGATATGGGTTCTAACTGTCTTGGTTTGGAAAGACAGGTGTCTGCTAAGGAAGGCAGGAGCCTCCCCTGAAATGGAAAATGTAAACCCCTTCTCTCTGAATTGCTATAAATTTTAAATTAAGGGGCTCTCAGGCAAAAATATGGGAGCAGGAATAACAGTTCTTTATTAGGGAAGAAAAGAAAAAGATAAAATAAACAATGCAGTAAACTAAAACAACACTGACAGAGTCAGAATACAACTTGACAACCTGTGGGTCAGGGTGTTGGTTGCAGTCCAATTGGAAATGTGGCTGCAGTTCTCCTGGAGTTTCAGGTGTGGTTCTGTTGGAGCAGTGATCCTGTGGAAAGGTGGAGTCTTCTTCTGAAGATCCAGGGGAAGAGGCTGCTGCTGTTCCTCTGGGAAATCCAGTGAAGAAGCCGTGCTGGTGTACCAGAATCTCTAGATTATATCCAGGTAGGAATGCTTGACTCCTCCCTCTGGGCAGAGCATCTCACAATGGGATGCTGTAGTTCTTATCAGTCGCACCGTGACATTCAATAGCTGTTATCAGCAGGTAATCTCCCCGGAGGGAGGATTGGTTGTGAAAGAGATAAGGAAAACTGCCCTCTTAACAGAAGGCAACTGCCATACAGATGGCAAATAGAATACAATTTGCTTGGCAATCCAGGACACTAACATACTTTAAATATCACTAAAACTAGAACAGAGCAGTACAGAAGTTTTTCTGCTTAAGTATTGTAACACCATAGGAATGCTCGAGGGGAAAAAGAAGTACAATATTCACACTTGGTATTCACAGCCTGTTCATTACACATTTCTAGAAATGCGTCTCCCCCACCCTTAATTAAAAAGAAAGCTGAAAGAGTAGGAGGAAAAAAATGTTCTCAACTTCAATGACACTATTGGAAAATAATTATTTCCAAACTGCTTATCTGTTAAAAAAAGCTGGCAAGCTACCAGGATCTTGATTGCTGTAAGCAATTTTATAACTGATCTATACAGATAAATTTAACAAAGAAATTAATTTCAGTCTCATAATAAGTCTCATCTCATTACCAAAACATCTGTACTGCAATGGAACCTTGTGCAAAGAACTGCTGGGAGAGGATTTTGTCTGCAGACATTCAACAACTATCTAGAAAAACTCCATCTCAGAATGCTGAATGCCATTTAATACTTCCTTCTAAATATAATTCCTCCTAATTGTAAAATAGAAAGTGAAATATTGTGAAATGAAGTGAGTCTTCCCTGTTTCTCTTGTATTTAGCCCACAGGATTTGAGGAAAGCTCCCTGACTGGGTGGGTTACCTGGAATACCCTGTGGCTGGTACGAACAGGTCCCTGAAGCGCCTGGATAGAAGGACAAGGCGCAGCTATGGAAGGAGCCGACCAGGCAAGGTGCCCTCTGTGACCTGTTGCTTGTTAACAAAGAGCCTCTCATAACTGATGTGGCCATTAGTGGCCATCTTGGCCACAGTGACCATAAAGCAATAGAGTTTAAACTCCCTGGCTACAGGAGGGAAAGTGCCGCCAAGACTCCATCCTGTCATGCGACAGGTGAGCAAGTGGGCCCCAGGGGTTACAGTGAGAGGGTCACATCAGGCTGGTGACCAGTTACTAGTGGGGTTCTGCAGGGCTCCACCCTCAGCCCTGTGCTCTCCAGCATCCTTCTCAGCAATGCAGAACTAGGATATCTTCAAAGTAAGTTTACCAGCACCATCAGACTGGCAGGAGCTGACTCCCTCGAAGGCAGAGGGGTCCTGCAGAGGGACAACAAATCAGGGAGCTGGGCAATCACCAAGTGCAATGTGGGCAATTATAGCACACATGAGCACACAATAATTTCTGCAGGAGTGCCCAATTACTTCATGCATGAGTGCCTTGTGGGTCCCTTTCAAGCCAGGATATTCAATGTTTCCTAAAAGAAAGTGGCCTCCCCCTCCTTTACACCACCATGCTGCCTTTTACTGTGACTCCTCTTCACTCAGAACATTTCTATTACATCCCAAACTCCTCCAACAAGTCTTTGAAAACTGGAAAATACAACATGACCAAGATCCAAAATTGAAACTTGACAGCAGATACAGTGATAAGCTCTGGAAGCTTTGAGCCAATTTATGGTCACTATGCTTTGCAAAGAAAGGCACAAAACAATAACAGGGTGAGTAGGAGCCCATCAATCCTGGCACGGCAGTACTCATGCTTGCTGCTCTGCCTGAGCAGCAGCATTATGAATAGCCTGGCTTTTTTCTTTTACTGTTCTTATTGGTGTTCTTGTTATGGCACATCAACCAGGGTATAAAAAAAATGACGACGTGATATATCCCGATGAAAATCCTGCTGTGGATTTCAGTTTTGTTAACGCGTAACTTGGCTGCACAGAATCTCATCTTTGGGAGCTGCAATGCCATTTTCTGCTCCTAGACATCCCATCCAACAAGCTGCAGGGAGAAGATTTACTGGCACAGAAGGCATTTTGTCATGGGGTACTCCTCACACATTCACTGCTCTACTTGACCATGCAAATCAATATCTCTTCACAGAGCACACGCTGTGAGCAGTTAGAAAACAGAGCATTTTCTCCAATCCAGCACATCATTGCAACTTCAAATTCCTGTCTTTTTTTTTTTTTCAATTACAGAATTATTCTGTTCATCAATTTTGCTTCCTTGGCATATAATTTTACAGATATTTAATACAGCAAATAAACTTTATGGTTTATAGCAAATAAACTTTGGTTCTTGAACTTTTCTACAGAAAATTAAAATTTCCTGTAAGATTTTTTTGGCTGTAACTAAATTTGTCTGATTTTTAACCTAACCTTCCTGACCTATCTCCTCAAATATGTTTTTTTCTTCATTGTTGTTTTTCTTGTTTCCACAGCAACCTTTCCATGACTCTCATTAAGCCTTTTTTCCTGTTTTTTTCAAATTCTCTAAAGAAATCATGACTTTAGAGTTTTGTTTTATTCTGCTCTTTATGTTGTAACAAATGCAGAGATCTTTTTTTTTAATGTCTTAAAACAGAACAAGGATTGCAGTACAATGATCATCTCCATCTCTCTTGCAATAATTAGTTAATTCGGTAAAATTTCATTTAAATCAGTAGTAGTATCATCAGCCTATCATTTCACCAGGTTCCAAAACCATCATAAGCTTTTTACAGTCCTAAGTGGGGCAGGAATCTTCTCTGGGCCCTTTTTAATTACTTCATTTGAGAACATAAATCAGCAGGACTGAAGGATGGTATCCATTTCATTTAAATTTTTTCAATAAATACTAAATAAAGGAAGTCTCCTGTGATTACTATAACCCAGTTCATACCTAGGGGGAAAACACTGAAAAAACATTTTCAACATCACAGTTGAAAATGTTGATGGTAATCCACATAAAGACTGCTTACTCTCATCTAGGTTGTAGAAGGTACTATTTCAAAGGAAAACAGAGACTTAAGCCGCAAGCTTTGTCCATTTATGCTATTATTGCCACCCATTTCTTCCCTTTCCTTGTTTCTTGCTCCCAGTATATTTTCTTAGATGCACTAGAACTTACTGCACATATTGATATATGCTTACATGTCTCTGTGCTGTAACTGCCAGAAGTACATCAAAATATTGGAATAGCTCATTTAAAACAATGGGAAAATCATGTCAGGTTATGTGCAACTGTTTCCAGAAGAGATGAAAATAGACCTTTCCCCCACCTGAGACTGCAACTGAAGTCAAAGACAAGTCTGTTTAGGAGCTGTTGTAGCTCATAAACTAATCCAGATGGACAAGGGGTTGTTTCTCTCTAAGCAAAATGCAGTTGAAATTCAGAGCTACATCTTCTTCTGACGCCAACAGGTAACAAACAAAACTTCAGTTAGACTTCATTGCAAGCACTATTAGATTGAATGTTCTGTTTCATATAAATAAATAATAAAGACAGGAAGTTTGCATCCCAACTGTTTCTGGACATTGTTTACACTTAATCTACTTCAATACTGGTAACAGATGTGGAGTGGAGAAAGGGACTGTCTCTGGCACTGTGCATTTTACACACTGTGACAAGTGGCTTCCAAACCTCAGCTGAGTAGAAAAACATGACTGAGAACATTAAGCTCAAATTCCAGCCCAGACTTTTTCTAATCACAGCTTTTCTTCCTCTCCTCCACTAAAAGCTAATGCAACATTCAATGTCACTTCTCAATTTATTGAAAAACTTATGCCTGAGTCTTCTCAAAATCATTCTCTTTATGGCCTGATTTTTTCTGAACAGCTTGTTAATGGGACCTGTTTGGGGTTTTCCTACCTTAAAGTCAAGTAATTTCTCAGTTTCCAGACCTCCTCATGTTTTATGCCACTTGCATCAAAGGGTAGATTTGCTAGAGCAGCTGTTCTTTCAATATTCAGCAGATTTCAAGCTTTTAAAATGGTTATCAGTAAAACCAGATCAAACCTTAAGGACTGTTAATTTCCCCAGATCAAATAGCTACTTTAAAAGAACATATTCCTATACTATGTGTGAAACAAAAGTACAGCCAAATTAGAAGTTCTCTTGAAAGATTCTTCTTTACAAATACACCTTTCTACTGAGGCCTGACCTTTTAGGAAAGTTACCAATTTTAATTAAAAAAAACAAACAGACAAAGATCCCTCAGCTCCAAATTGAGTTTTCAGTCCAAACCAGATACAAAATTTCTGTGCACCCATTCAGAGCCCACATTGACTCTCCGTGCTGTAACTTGACCAGGGAAGTGAGAGCTACACCTTATGCCAGCTGTCATAGGGACCTGACAGGAACAGAGCTTTTAGTGTTTGCAGGGAGTTCATGCTTCCAGCAGAGTTTTAGTCAGCTCTGGCTTTCTGGTTTGCAGAAAAACACACATTTTACTCTTCTGTGGCCTTTAGGAAGTTTTTCTCTTCAGTATCTATTGAGGTTTGACTGGTCTGCTCCCTGCTCACCTGAGCAGCTTCTCAGTTTCTCTGTGTGAGCTGCAAATTCTCAGAAGGTTTCTACAAGCCTTTTCTTCCTGAATCTCATCTGCCTATCACTCTAAGAACATGGAAAGCTTCCCTCCCCTAACAGGGGCTGCATCCTAAAACATCTCTAGGTGCAGCCCAAACTTTGCTTGAAGGAAAAGAGCAATACACGGTTTTATGTAATTTTAAGCACTGGAGCATGTGAGTACTGCAGAAACACGTGGCAAAGCAAGGGAAATCAAATCTGGCATCAAACCCTACCCACTGGCTGTTACCATAGAACCTCCTGAAGTGGGAGGGACACATCAGGATCCTAGAGTCCAGCTCCCAGCACCGTGTCAAACCCTGTGCCTGCGAACACTGACACAGATACCAGACACACCCTGAGCCCAGAACAGCACGGATCAAAGTACTGCCATGTGCCAAATCAGCTGCATGTCAGCAGAGTCAGACACTCCTGCCTACAGCACGCCTGGACAGAACCAGTGCAGAGCTGCTGGGATTACTACTTTGCCAAGGAACTTTCAGTCTAGATTTAGTATCTCCTAGAGACCAGGAATTACCCACAATCACAGGTTTTCCTCTTTAATGCCACAATTGGTGTTTTTGATCATGGTCTGGTCTTCAAAGTCATGGAAAGTTTGTGGAATTGAGATTTTTGTTTAGCAAGCCAAAATACTTGTGCAACTTTTCAAAATTATATAAAAGTTATGGACAGGAGAAAATTTACTCCTGAGAGATACTGTAGATATTTTCTTCATCTTCATAATAGTAATACCTGTTAAAATACCTTTCATTCTAACTCCAAAGCTTATCTGCTCTTGAAAATTGAATTACAATACCTCAAGTGAGCCCTGAATAATTCTTATGAAAATTAACACTTGTCCATCAAAAATAAAGTACATTTAGACATTTTAGGTTGAATTTCTTGGTACCATCCTTTCCATATAAGCTAATTTTAAAGAATTCTGATTGAATGGTATTGCTGCTTTCCTCAGCTCATGGATTATACTAGAGATAAGTAAGCCATTTCTTTCAACTGTAACTTGCAAACTTTGGGATTAATTGTAAAAAAATATAATTTAATCGTGAGAAGAAAGTAGACATGTAGGCTGCTAAAAGCAAATTAGGTGCTGAACACTAACGCAGTAATTTCCTTACAAGCTGCCAATTAATTCTGAGAGAAATCACGTGCTAAGTAATATCTACTTAACATAGCCCTCTTCAGCCCTCCGATGAGTCAGTGACTGGAGAGGCTCTGACCTCTGCCGCTCTCCCTCAGAGGATGGATCTAAGACTCCACTTCAACCCCACAAAGCTTTGGCCTGTCTGCAGGCAGTCTGCACCTCAGCACTCTGCACATCCTCTTTTATCCTACACTTTTATTGGATTTAGTTCCAATGTTATGGCAGGCCCGCAGCAATCTAAGATATACACATCGCAAAATTACAACTACAACAAATTCACTGGACTTCTTCAAGGAATTTTCGTGCCCAGGTTTTCATGGTGTATTCCTCTCTAATTAATGCCATTTGCTCCATACCATTTCCTGGGAAGTCCCTGTTTTACAGATTTACTCAAAGCAGTTTTCACAGTATTGTAAGAAGCTTGGTCATAAACTTTGCAGTTCATTTAAACCAGTGGTGCCTGAGGAGCTGAGCCTACCAAAGACTGAGTAATAAAAGGTTTTTCACCAGCTCCATTAGGGCCAGTAGGTTTTTACTTGTCTTCTTTCAGTGCCTTTTAGGAAATGCTCCAGAAACAGGAGAATTTCGCCTGTTACCTGTTAGCAACTACTGAGGGAGCAGCACAGATCTGCTGCAGCCCATTTAGGACCAGAAGACATTTCTGAAAGGCATTAAACTCAAAAGGTGGTGCTATAAACCAGACTACAGGAGCTACATGTGCAAAAGTCCACATACAGCCCACCTGGAGATTGACCTACAAATAGCTACACATTTTCAACCACCTGCTTTTCCAATTAGCACATTTACACCACCAGCTCAGTGCTTGTTGATTTCCACTAAAACAATCACTTTTTGAACATCCAGATTTACAGAATAAATCCAATTCTTACCTCCAGCTGCACTGTTAAGGCAAGATTAAGCAAAATTTATCTGCTTTCAACATTGTTTACAAGGTGACTCAGCTGTTTGTATGCAGGGAACTTTTGTCAGACTTACACAAGACATGTCTGTTTTCTAGCTTAAGCTTTCAGTTTTATTTTAGCATCAGATCTAGTAATGACTTTAAGGTTAAATCAATTAGTCTTAAAACCATTACTGTCCTTCACTGGTGCCAGATCACTTCAGTACAAGGCACTTAATTTGCTTTGGCTTTCAGTTTTAAATCAATCACTCCAAAAGTTCATACACATTATTCTTGTAACTTTTTTAGTTAATAATGACACAATGACAATTAGATCTAAAATAAAAAAGCTTAAACATTCTAAAGCCATCTGATTTAATTATGCAAATTAGATAACATGTTAATAACAACACATTCCGTTTCAGTAATATGACTTGACTTTGTACTTAAGTCATTTCAACTTCATTAATGATGTAGAAGAGTCAATTTAGGTCATAGTCAGGTAGGACACACATACAGAAATATGCCATAAGGAATACCTGTGATAACAATCAAATAAAACTTTCAATGTATTTATTAGTTGCCCTCTTAGTTTAATGTGTGAAGTGAATGATGTACTAGCAGCTTTATTGTCTGTGTACAACCCAATTTTTTAAAAATCAGCTGTCCTGGCCCCACAAGCTCTTCTGGGGCATTTGAGCTTTTGCACAAAGGAGCTGCTCCCTTCCAGCTGGACAGAGAGACACAGCCCTCCTGTTCCACTCTCAGCTCAGCTTTCTGGCTTGCAACAGCCCGGACACAGGAGACTGATTTTCACCAAGCACACACAAGCCATGTCAGAGGTGCCTGTTTGACTGTCCAGAGCTGCTGAGGAGACAAACCAGGCTGGGATCCAGGGCCAGCAATCCTGGGACTGTGGGGCTGTTCCTCTTTGAAGGGACTGGAGCAGCTGAAGAGCACCTTCGGTTCCTGTGGCACTGCTAATCTGCCTGACGGTGCCTCACATTTGCTCAGCACTCTCCTCAGTCATTAGCACAACCTGCTAAACTCCAACTCTGAGACTGGTCATATTGATTCACAAGCAACTAATTCTGCAACTGCTATCTCAGGCTTCCAGCATGACTTCATAGGGGCTGCTGCTCAGCTTGCTCAAATAATGGAATACCAACAATCAGGATAAGAATCTGGATGCAATTTTTCTAAAGGCTGCCTTGAAAGAAGAATGCTCTCTGATGGGAAAGGAAAAAAAGGTATTTTGATTTAAGGAAACAGATTCTCTGTTAGCTTGTTTTTATACAAATCCAAAAATAGACATTCAAATCAAAGTAGCATTTGAACTTTCACTTAAATAAGCTGCAAAAGCTTTTAATAAACAAGGGCTTTAACTGAAAAGTGTCAATCAGTTTTGCAGTAATATGATACTTTTTTGGGTTGAAATGCAATAAAAAGCTCTTACACTAGCAAAAAATATTTTCAATATAGATATAAGACTAAAGTGTTAAAATATGGGGCTAAAATTGACTTATAATCCTTGACTGTAGACATGCAGCCTTGCTGAAGGCCACACAGATGTAAATCAACTAAATTTTAGTTTTGATCTCATTTTTCAGGTAATATTTCTGAGAGATTTTGAAATGAAAACAATAATGATGGAATGCATGTGATGTACCCTGCATTCAATACATATGCACTTAAAAGTGAGAAACAAAGTCAACGACTTCAATGATCAAAGACACTACACAATGGTCCTGCAAATCTTGTGTCAGCACAAACAATTATAAATCCTGCCTTCCAAAATAGGAAATACAGAAGAAGATGGATGTTTGCCTCATCAAATTGGAAAATATAAAAGCAAAGTGATGAGCAGTGAGCACGTGGGCTTACTGACCTTGCTCAGCACAAACAACTGCCTCCCATGGCAGCACAAGGCAGCAGCACAGGCAAGCCAGGAGCACACACCTGCATGGGTGATAGTTCACGAAGCTCAGGGCAGGGGCACCTGTCCTGGAGATAGAGCTCATCTGCAGCTCATCCTGAGGGGAGCTAGCCAGTTCAGGGGACTCTCTGAAGGTAAGCTAAGAAGGCACATCTCCCACAGAGCCAGTCCATACAGGAACTGAACCCGAGCACACAGCTTGGAAGAGACTCCCAGGTTTTCACACTGACAAGGGTTGTAAGAGCCACAAGTCAGTCCTGAAAACAACATTGTAACTAACACACAGACAAGACCTGCTTCTGGGACCTCAACAACTCATTTGTTACATTGCACCTTTTAGGACCAATTAAAAAGTTATGTCAAGTTACAATGAAAAGCATATTTCAGTATCTGCCAGCTTTATTTATCTTTTCATAATATTCATCTTACTACAACAATTTTGATGCTACCTCAGGAGATTTTCAATTTACTTCCCATTTTATTTAGCATTTACACTTTGCTGGAACCTTAAAATCATAGTCAGGATTAGGTCCCATTCCATGAAACACCACATGTGCTAATCCTTTTTAAAAGCTTGTTATTACTCAGTCTCCATGGGGGCAGCCCTTGTCAGGCTTTTCAAGGACAAAGTACTTCCAACACAGAATTTATAACTGTAACACAGTTATTTGTTTCTTATATTGTAAGAATTACATGTTATAATTGCAGACCCTGCATAAATTCAATATGCATTCAGTCTTCATAGAAGTTTTCCTTTATTGCAATGATTAACAGATTTATACTATGGACCAAATCTGAACAGGTTCAGCTGAGATGAGTGTAAATATCTGTGAATGTTGAACTTCACTGTCATCAAATAAACACCCAATGAAAGTTGGCAATAATTTATCGAGGACAATACCTGTATCATTTCCAAGCACAGGTGTAAATGTGTCTGGGGCAAGAGCTCCTTTCCAAGTGAATTCAAATCCTGAGGAAAGGCTGTACCTGCTGCAGTAAAAGCAGTGAATAGGGTAGCAGTTGTGCAGAACAATGTGCAGGACTGTCCAACCGAGGGGCACAATAAAGAAATTGTGGGCAATTCTCATATTCCATTTCCAAGCATAGCCTGTTTACCAAACAACATCCTGGATTTTGAATTATCTCATTGATAGTTAACTCAGAAGAAAATATGAAAATGTCACACTGAGCGATGCAAAGCTAACTTAAAATTTTAGTGTGAGGACAAATTGCACCTCCACTGGGGAGAAAGCTGGGCAAAGAAATATCACATTTGCCAAAGCTTACAGTCAAGGCAAACAAATGAATGCAGCTGTTGTACGACAGAGCAGATATTGCTCCTTTTGACCAAAATGCTTGCATAAAGGCATAGATATGATTAAATTATAACTCAGTCACCATTAAGAAAATCTCTCTCTAATGTTACTTTTGTTGCACAATAAGAATTCCTGCTTGATGTAGCATCTTACTCTTCCTGCTTAGAGCTTCTGATGCGACTCAGTGTTCCGAGTGAACCTAGGTTTATAGTATCATAAATGTTTTTATAAATAAGAACATCTTTATTATTGCTATTAAAATCTACTCAATAACTCTTAGGTTTCCCAGAGAGGATGGTGTCTTTACTATTGATTGTCAGTGAAAAAGAAATAATGACACTTTCTCAATAAGATCTTCCATAAGTTTATATAACTTCTTAGTGGGACAAATTTGCAAAGTAAAAAAACATTACGAGAGTAAGTGTCCATGAACTTCTTTGTACTAAGTTACTGTGTAATCACACAGTTTGGTCATGCCACCTGAAATTCTTCATTTTCCTTCCCTCTTATTCTACATTTCAGAGTCTGAACTAACACTAGTAACTTCTCCACAAAGCATAGAAACTGGGAATACATATTTAATAGTCAGAGGACCCAAAGACAACATCCTTACAAGCTTTGGAATTTTGTGGAGACTGACAAAATTGTTTAAGGCCACTCCTTGAGCTCTTTCAAATTTCTGTGCAAGTCACTCATCTTTTAAAGGCCATGAACTGTTTACTATTGTTATTTGTGTAAGTCACATACACACAGTCTGCTCCATGCTGTCCATGCTGCAAACAACTATGCCCCCTAAAGAGTCCTTTATTTCAACAACTACTTGACTGAGCCAGTGGAAAGAATAGTCAAAGGGACAAAAGAGAACCATTTCACATAAACTGTTAACAAAAGAAAAGTAATATTCAAGCAGTTGTACCAATTGTTAGGAAATTTTACATGGCTGGAAAATTCCACGAGATTTACAGCTCTTCCTTTATAGGAATAGGCATAATTCCTTTACAGCCTCATGCCCTGTAACTCTTCCCAAATTCATGCTTTAGTGCCTACTGTGCAATGTGTGTAATAATATCACATATGTCCAAATATTTCTACAGAATACACACCAGTTAACATCTATTTTCACACTCTGTGATCAAGGCCTCTGTCCTGGTTTAGGGTAAATTTGGCAGGAATCACTACACCTGGGATATGCAATGCAGAGAAGCACACACATCTGTCTTCCTATTGTGGTTTAGCCATCTCCCTTCTATCCTGCGTGCAGGGCTGGATGGCCTCCCGCTGTGTGCCTGCACTCCCTCGCTGCTCAGTGCCGTGCCTCAGTTCTGCCTCACTTGGCATCTCTGCTCCCACTTGTTAGGATTCCCTTTGATGCTTTGGATTTGCAACCTCCAGCAACAGCCTGGGGAAACACCAGCATTTGAAAAAAATCTCCCTTTTGGAAAGGAGTTGTCAGCTTCCTCAGAGAGGAATCCCTCTGGCTAACAGGCGTTCCTGATGGAGTCCAGCAAGCACACAGTGTTTCCTGGCTGTGAACTGCAATCAAACTGACAATTATGTGTTTGCGCGTGTCCTTGACAAAAGTTCATTCAGCCACAACATTAGGCTGATTGTTTTTTCCTGCCACCTTCCTACATATAATTTTAAGTTAGACATTAAGTCTTTCCCTTCCTTCCCAACAAAATTCGTGCAATAGCTGGGTTTCAGAGAACTTGGCAAGTTTAGCAGATTTGTAAAAGTACCAGTTGGCACAGGCATCTACTTGTTTTCCCCTACACCCAGTGAAGGTTTCAAGGCCCAAATAGAGCTTGGTAGTGGGAGAGGTGATTATTATTCTACACTGCATGTATCTGCAGCACAAATATCCCCTGCAGGGGAACCACCTAACACACAGCAGCAGGCATCACCACCCATCAAGAGCTGGCACTATTAAGCTATGAGCAGCCCCAGCAATGGCAGTACATGCGCACTGACCAGCCTGCCCAAAGACAGCTGCTAACCCTGGGCAAGGCACAGCTTCAGTACATTCCCACAGCTTCTCCCACATGCTCATCCTGTTAGATGCAGCACAGCTCCCTGCCAGAACCAGCCAGGAAAGGTGCCCCTATGCTTTTTTGAACAGAGACTTATAAGAATTGTTACAGGTGGATGTTATAGACATTTGGTGGATGTTTTGCAGGCCTCACAAATTGACCAGGTTTTGGCTGGGATAGAATGAATTTTTTAGCATATGCTCAATATATAAACTGAGGGGGGAGCTACCTGGAAGGGGCTGACTGCTGTTCAGGGATGGGCTGGGCATCAGTCAGCAAGCAGAGAGCACCTGTATTGTGCATTAATTCTTTGGTTTTAGCAGGTTTTTGCCCTGAGTTTTATTAATTTTTGTTACTATTAGTAGCAGCACTATATGTTGTTATTATTATATTTGATCATTAGTATTATTATTTTTCACTTTGTTTCAATTACTAAAATGCTGTTTTCTCAATCCTCAAGTTTTTTCCTTGTTCCCTGTTTCTTCTTCCAGTCCCACAACAGCAGGGATGTGAGTGAGCTGCATGGTACTTAGTTGCTTACCCAAGTGAAATCACAACAGTCCTTTTTTGCTGCCAGTGTAGGGCTTGGAGATTTGCTGTAACAGCAGATGTGAGCAGAGCATGTTAAACCAGATTTGTTATAAGCATCCATTGCATTGGTTTAATACCAGTAACTGGTAACAGTAACTGGTACTACTGTTGATTTATTTGCTCTCCGAGCTGCCGTGCTTGTGGTCAGAGTTGTGCTGTCACACCTTGCTTGCAGTCAGTGTTTCCTGGCGTGATGTTTATCACTGCACTAAGGTTATCATTTTGGGGGTACATTGTAGCATTGTCTTCTGATCCCATTGAACTGCTAGTCGTGACATTACCGTGATATCTGCCCTCAGCACTGCCGTCCCCTCTTTATTCTGGGAGCCATCTATTGGGAACTAGCCACAATTACACTTCGAGCCTTTTCTCCTCAGACAGCCAGCCTGTGGGGGAGCATCTTCCTGAACCTTCCTGTTTGCCTTTCAGAATCTTTATTCTCCTCCAGGTTGATTACAGTAGCACTTGAAAAACTTTAAATACTTTGAATAACCTTTGAATACCCTTTGAATACCCTAGAATCTAGCCTGTTCCTTTTGCTAGGAACCAGCATGCTGCTGAATATGGTTCAGGTCTTGTTTAAGGTAAACAACTGTTTAGGAATGTCACCAAGAGATCTGTCTCAAGGCTGGATAGTTACGAGTGTGTGGGATAATATAGACAATTGCTTAGGACTGTGCTGCTGCTACCATCTCTTCATTTCTCCTTCCTTTTCCCCGAGGTTCTCAAGCATGTCTTCCCCCCGGGATGACTTCTTTGACTGTCTCCTGCTTCTGAGCTGTCGTTGCTGTCTCTTGCTAAATAATAAGAAGCTGTACTTACCTCCTATTTCTTTAGGAGGTAAAGGAGAGAAAGGAACAAGATGCATGTAGAGGAGCAACATGAAGAAGTCAAGATCAGTGAAGAAGAAGTCAAGTCCCGGATAGGAGGGATGAGGAGATGCCTTTAGTTTTAGGCTGAAATCCTCTTGTATAACTACGGAGAAGGAGCTCTTTTTCCGCTATAACACATGAAAGTATGGGGAGAAGAAAGTGTTCAAATTGTAGATATCGAGCAAAGGCCTCCATGCTGAAGTAAGCAGATATTAAAGTAGCTGTGTTCCTATAAGAAGTTTGAACAGAGAGAGAGAAGAGTGATGATCTTGTGCCCCCAGGAAGAAAAGACGAAGATCTCTGTTCTTAGAGATTAGGATGATTTCAAAGATAGATAATGAGAACCTTTGCTTTTGAACAGCTTATTTTTAAGAGTATCTGAGTTGACAGTATAATTTAACATAACCCATAGACAGAACTGTGGGAAAAGATTGTGGAAAATGGGAGGTATTTCATGATTGCTCATTTCCCCAGGCAGCTGCTATGTATGGAAAACTGAGAGCCATGAGAGAACTGTTTTCATGTAGAGAAGTCTCCATAACATTATCAAGATGGACTTCTCTCCCTAAGTGAACTGAAGAAAGACTATTCCACAGGTGGTAAATTGACTGAAAATTTTAGGCTTTGTCTCTTTACACTGTCAGTGGAAAAGAAAGGGTTGTGAGAGGAGGAGAAGTATCCTGAAGGTTTTGTTCTGATTCTTATTACTCTTTCTTTTAGTTACTGTTAATAATTTTTTTTTTATACCCTTTTAAAATTTTGAGCCGGCTTTGCCTTTCTCCTAGTCCTATATCACAGCAGAAATTATTAAGTACATTCTAGTGAGTGCACTGGTGATTGGCCAGCACTGAACCCATCACATAAATGGGTGCATTGCCCAGGAAATCTCAAATTGGTGAGCCAAAACCAGTACATTGTCATTGAAAATTTTAACAGAGGAAGCACTCAAATGACTTTGCAGTGCCACATAGAATTTGTCCAGTGTAGGCAGAAAAGGTGCATGGAGTACATTATACAGATGCGCATGGTAAAAAAATCATTCCTAGGATGCTAAACCCTTATTCAAGCAAAGCATATATCCTTGCAGATTCTTTACCATTGGGATCTTATGGTGACAATAAGTAAAAATTTTCAAAAAAGGAGCATTATAAAACCTTCTTTGGTTGTGTTAAATGCTAGACTTGGAAAGAAATTAAGGTAAGAATGTATGTTAGGAAAAAACCTCAGGACCCAGAGCCCAAATGAAAACATCACTCAACACTGAGGATTGAATTGTTCAAACCTGTAAGCTCACTTTTCTTGCTGCCTCTCTTGCCATACTAGCAAATTCTCAGTGATCATTTGTAAATTATGGAATCTTATTGCTGGAGAAAAAAGCTGGGAACATGAAGTACTGGTGTTTTCCAACTGAATCCTATATTTTTACACCACTCCTTGAACGTGGCTCAGCACTGATGGACACAGGCAGTGCCACTTTAGGGAACCTCTGTCAAACACCATGGAAAAGGCCTGAACTCCTGCTACTTGTAACAGATCTTCCAAAATGAACCTGAATCAAAACATTTCCTCCAAGACTTAACAAAACTCATATGCTATGAAGAGACACAAAAATATTAGGACACAATGTCATCTCACAAGTTACATCCAACCGAAACATTAAGAGCCCATCCCCAAAAGCCTGTGCTCCATCATCCCCAGTCCAGGCAGTATCACCCCACTACAGTTATTCACTATATACTACAGCCATGCATCAATTAACATGCTGCCTCATTCTATCTACTCAAAAAGTCATGGTATATATCATTTCTAGTCCTCTGTACTCACAAAAATCCTTTCAGTTCTTGTTTATGGGCTGGCTTTAAACAATACAGAATATTTATTGTCACAAATAAGTTTTACTGACATTTTTGCTCAGTTCAAGTCGAGCAATCCACAGGCTGCATTATAATTATGTAGAAGTAGAGGGTTAAAAACTACAGATCAGGTTAAAGACACTGCAGGTGTGCAGTTTAATGAGTTCTTAATTGAGTAGTGGGAGAGCATAAAAAGGAAGTGCAAAGAGTGATTACAGGGCTCTTTCTGCAAAGGGACCAGTGCATGCACTGAACTCTATAATCAAGAATAAAAAAAAAAGAAAAGTTTACCTCTAATTTTCTCTGCACTATAGCCTTTGTTCATCATGCTCAGAATGTAAGATTAAAACTTGTACCATCAAGTTAACAGACAAAATTAATCTTTTTTGAGATGTGCTTGTTTTAAGGTTTAGCTTTCAAAAAAAAAAAAATAGAAACTAGATAAAAATTAACTTTGATCTGAAAAATACATTGCCTTCACTCCTGTTTGCAAATCAGTCAGATTCCTCTCTGGCTTCTGCTATTGAATTAACTTCATAGTGTAACTGCAGAGGGAAAAATGGAAGGAGACTCCATATGGAAGGGAAAAGACAACTACTTGGGGTTTATTTTGATTTCCCTCCTCTCTCCAAGAAACAAACACCACAAAACCCCAAAGCCTCTTGTCTCTGTTCAGGGAAGCCACCTACAACATGACAGTGCAGCAATGTTACTGCTTTGCCAGGCACTGGAGGAAAACACACATTTTAATAAATACTCAGGAGAATTTATATATTGCACCTACCTGCAATCCTGGATATCCTCGACATTGACTTCACTCCCACATGTAAATCTGAGAAGTGCTCAGAGCTACTTCCACCTTCATTGGGGCAAAAAAGTCACTGAAAGCCCAGTGCACTAACACTTAGCACAACTCTATTTATTTCCCAAAATAAGATGACTAAAAAAAAAGTAAAAAAATTAAGCATCTTCACTAGTAGTTCACTGCAGTTCAAGTGTTACTTGAAATGTCAGGGGTTTTATACAAATTTAGTATTTAGAACTCTGAAATTAATGAGAAAGGACAATCTGCCTCAACTTCCAAGGAAATAAGAAATTTTTATACATAAAGGTTTCTTCACTATCACCTCAGTTTTATGAGAAAAGTTTTTTATTTGTATAGCTACATCAAACTCCTCTAATCACTTTGTATACTACATGGGCTTTATTTTTTTAATCTAAGGATTTTTTCAAGTTCTTTTACATCAGGCTTTAAAACTTCAAAGTTGTTGTTGTTGTTGTTGTTATTGTTTTCTCCCACAAACAAACTTTTAACTGCATGCTGCTGGCAGGGGGCACATGGGTACTTTTCAGAAAGCCACAGCAGCCTCAAATTCACCAAGCTGGCTGCAGTAACTGATTTTCCCCCAGTACTGTGGGCTCTGTTTCTGACTCCAAGAGTCTTTTCCATGTTCTGTACAAGCAAACAAGCACATTTGTCCAGGAGGTGCCCATTGGCATCACCACTTTACTGGTTTCTGAAATACCCCCACATAAGTACTTAAATGAAAGTCAGGTTCTTTAACCTATTATCCATCATCATTACTTACGATCTCATGTGTAAAGCAACATGTGGTTTTTTAAAGCAATTTGCTGATAGCAAAATCTACGAATGGAAATCTTAAACTGTTTTTCAAAAGATCTTGTCACCCACATCAGGATTGCACTTAAACACTATAGACCAATGCTCAGATCACAGATCAGGGAAATTATTGTTATAAACCCCAGCCAGATAAATGAAAAAAAAGGCAGCTCACAGTAACTTTTCAGGGAGTGAAAGAAATGCATGAGGTCATTTCATGTTGATTGTGCTTTCTGTTTTTTTCCTTGATATTTCACAATTGTTTCAAATTTAGCTCTAGCAAGTGAGTTCTCCCATCCTGGGGATATTGATGCAACTACCTTCAAAAACCACCAGAAGACAAGACTTCAAGGGTTGTGCCTTCCAAAAGGTATTTTTTCTTTAATGAACTTTACTTCCTTATATCCTATCCCATCTCTGAAGTTTTATTGAGCAAGACCTAAAAAACTAGTACTATGCGCAGTCTTTTTAAACTATGAGTTTATATTTTGTTATTAAATCAATATGAAGAGCTGATTTTTTTTCCTTACATCCAATCAATAGATTGTAAAATCCACGTTCATGGACTTCAAGTCTAAAAAAACCCAGTCTGATATATCTAGTTTATGGAACACTGGGAAAATTTGTCCTGCCCTTCCTTCCAGCTAAATAAACACCCTCAACCTGTGTATCTCCAAATTCAGGGCTTCCTGCCAACTTTTCAAATCACTAATACATTGATTGCAAAAAGCATTGTTAACAGTTGCTGAGATTATTTTAGGTTGGAAATCTGCAACATTTGAAGGCTTCAAATCAGGAACATTCAGAGAAAACAGAGCCTGAAACAATAACAGTTTTGGTATTTTGATGTGTTAAATAGTCCAAGGCCAAGGAAGGTTTAGGGTAATAAAGGAAAACTTGCTGTGAAGATAATTACAGGTAACTGGCCAGGGCCCTGGATGGACCAGCTGGCCTCCATCCAGGGATTCCATCAGGATTCATGATGGCAACTAACAGAAAAAAGTTGCTGTAAGGTGACCTGTTACTGCAGTTACAACACCAACAAAACCAAACCCAAACAAGCACCAAAACAGAGATGAGCTCTTAACCACAAACCATTGCTTAACAAAAGAGAGCTGTTCACAAGCTGAAGCAAAGCAATATCTAAGAGAAATCTAAAAGTCTAACTGCAAAGTTGTCCCTCAAAACCAATTAAAACACTTAACAAAACCACTGATCTGCTGAATTCACAAGCATCAATCTGTAGAAATGGCAGTGTTTAGTTACACATCCCAATTAAAAAATTCAACAATTTAATTTTTACTGTGACAACATCTAGATATTTGGAAAATGAGTTATTACCCAATAAATAAACTAAAATCTTGGAGTTAAATATGCCTTACACATTCTTACCACAGATTGATGAGTCTTCTTATACATCCTAACTTCTTTCTCTGGTGGTGTAACTTCATGCGGAAAAAGATAATTCTACATAACACATCAGGTTTTAGATAGCATCTTCTCATTTTTTGCTCTAAGACATTATCACTGCCTATTTCATTACATCATATCAATGGAGGTTCTATGTGGCAATGCCTGATATGGCACACCATTTATAAGGTAAAATTGCAAATAAAGCCCTTTACATGTAATTTAAGCTTAATACCAGAAAAGCTCTATCATCTACTCTGGAATACAGACGCACTTTTGGTTCCGCCTTTGTTTCATTTTATCTTCTCACTATGTACAGAGATACATAAAGATAAAGCAAGGGATATCTATTGATATACAAAAGAGACAAAATTCTATCCTTTCGCCTTTACCATACAGTAGCTGTGCAGAAAACAGCTTCTTAAAGCAAATGCGAATTAATATCCTGAAACTTGTTTTGAAAAGCCGCCCTGTACCAGAAATTCCCAGGGATGGATAAATCAGAGATAGCTATTTTTATAAAGCAATTTTTTAAGAGGAAATAATTAATGGGAATATTAGTCCTCAACTACTTATTGCTGCAAGGACTACAGCTGCCCACACTTCTATGAGTGAGACAAATTGAAGTGGGTAAATATATTAGAAAAAATTGTATAATCAACTAGTGCAAATTTTTCCATATTAACTCCAATTTACAAAAAGGTTACTTTTGTAACATTGTTTTGTGCAGTTACAAAACAGTTTATTTATTTCAATCAGGGATCTTAATTAATTTCAGCCTTAGGCAGTCATGTCACTTAAAAGTTTGTATCATTGGGATATATATCTATTTTTCTGTATCCCATTCATATGAGAAAAATTGACAAAACCACAAAAATGTTGGAATGATAAAGGTTGTCAGGGTAACAAATTATGCACACAGGCAAAAGGGTAAAATATAATTATGCACATGGCAAAATAAAAGAAGGTAATTTACAACTGATGCAGAAAATTACTAGCTTAATAAGCATATCCCATAAATCAGTTAGTTAACAACCTAATTTATAACTTTCTGAAAAAGTGCAAAGACAAAGTAGAGACTAGAAGGAGTTTAAGTGCCTCATGTCTTTCAGCAATGCACAAACTAAGGACAACATTAATACACCAGCAGCTCATTAAGTAATTTGATGCCACATGATTACCCCACTGCCCTCTGCCCTAATGAGCAATTACTTCTTCTGATGACTGATTCTTTTGAACAGGGAAAAAGGAAAAATTTTGCCATGCAGAAATGGCAGAAGTCCATAGGTATGAGGTTATCAGCTGAAAACCTATTATTTTTTACAAACATCAGCAAACACTCCTCAGGCCAGAGTGACTGAGGCCCTTCAGTGCATTCTTACAAGTCCATTGGAAAGCACCATAGGAACTGAAACCTGTCTTCTCCCTGCACACCAAGAGGCACATCTGAGTATGCTTTTTTGAAAAGCTATACAGAATTAACTATTTTAATAAAAAGACACTCAGAGGGATTTAAAAAAATAAAAAAAAAAATTGGTAACTCAGAAGGAATGAGTAAGGTCATGGTAGTTTCTGAGCCCCTAACTTAACAAATTAATCCATCACAACATAAAAGTTAAACATATCTCTAAGTCCTACTGACTTAATGAAGATTCAGTCATAGGTTTAAAGGGGAAAGGGAAAAGACAATGATTTTTGTGCACAAGGATGTTTGAGAAGGAGTATAGGTGTTAGATTTAAAAAAAAAAATGCAAGAACACATGGCACACACAAAAAAGCTATCTGAAATTGAGGTGTTCGGGAAAGGTTTTTAATTTCCAAGGAAAAAAGTGAACACCTGTGTGGCATACTGATAATACCAAACAGTAGAGTGGAATACAGTAGGGTACAGGAGGAGGTACAGCTAGGGATCCAACAGCACTGTGACTGGAGTGGTAGAGCTGCAGCATTTGCTGCAAGGAGGGAAGCAGCAGACTTTGGAGTCTGTATTAAGGTTTCAGAAACAGTCTTGGCAGAAATAAATAACAGGTAACTGCAAGGGCATTTCATTTGTGACATTTAGTCATTAGACTGATTATGTGTCCATCTGCTCTGCTTTGCAAATTGGCCTTCTGTGTGCATTAGCAATCATAAACCAGGATATATTGTGACAGAGGCTAGGAAATACATGTACAAACAGTCATGAGCAGGGCCCTGAGAGCATTACAGCTACTCAGTGTCATAAACACTAATGACTGAATCATGCAATTAGCTGACTGCAAGTAAGCACCCTCAGAGAAAACAGAATACACGACCTACATCGGGGAAATAATGGAATTTTCAATGTAAATATGCATAAAGTCCTTTAGCCTACCAGAGAGAGCTGCCAGTGAGGAGAGGGCTCAGCACTGTAACTGTTTTTCAGCACCACCACCTGGGCATCACTTCTCACTTGCACAGTGGATTCCATTACAGACAAAGGTACCAGTCATTTGGCTCTGCTTCTCCTTCCACTCACAGGTCTGAACTGTGCTTGTCTCTGTGCAGTAAAATGTAGCAAATGTACCAAAGCATTGCAAAGCATGCTCTGACCCTGCCCTGGAACAGGGGCTCCTCTGCTGCAGAGCTACACCCCCTTCGCCTTCTCCTTTCTTTATGCAGGTCCAAGAGTCCTGTTCTATGTTGGCATCACCTCAGGGAGCCAAATCCATTCCTGCTACCCTTACAGGGATAAGCTTGGTGCAGGTGTTTAAGATTCAAATGAAAACCATGTTCAAGGAGTTAGAAATCCTCTGGATGTCAAGGAAGGAGAACCCCTCCAAGAGCCATTTAATGGTTTGTACATGATGACAGCTGATAGTTGAATTGTTTACAGAGTGAGCAGTTGTACTGTAACAGTATTTTTGTTAGCTATGTATTCATGTCAAGGGAAGCAAAAATAGTACAGTTCTAATGGATACATTTCCATTAGTACATTCTATGTTTTTCTCATTCTGCCCTAAGGCTATCATTTACTATGGTAACGAAGGAAATTAAAATGATTCCTGTTGCCTCTCTTCTTTATTAATATTTAATGATTTTTAATTTGAAAGCTTTAATCCATCCTTTCATAAAAAGGATAAAGCAGTAATTCTTAAAAGTCTTTTGCCAATTTTTTTTCAGTCATGCCTTTATGCAACAAATTACCAAAAACCACATAGGAATTTTGTTTCTTGTACGTACTTGCCTGTTTCATCAGTATTCAGAGAACTAACTATGGGCATGAACCTGCACCCATCACCAGCACAAGGAGTGATTCAACAGCACGTATGCATGTTGCTCTATAAGCAAATAATTACGTTGTTTCTTGTTCAACAAAGCATTAAAGCAAAAGCTATTTACTATAAGCTGTGCTCACTGCCAGGGATAATCTTTCTGTTATTTAAATGAGACTAATAAAATTAGAAAACATGCTGCCTATGAGTGGTTTAGGAGGAGAATCCAAGCTTGATGGGCTTTTGTTTTCATCAAGCCAAGAAAAAAGGGGAGGCATTCATGGATTGTGGAAGTCCATCCTCTGCAGCTGGCTTGGGAGCTAAGCCCAGGCTGACCTCAACCCAGACATCACTGCCTGCTCAGGGAGGTCATTGCTGGGTGCCAGAAGCAAAGATTTTGTCACATTGTTCCTTCCCACTCCGGTCTCATCTTTGGGGGGTCAGCACAAGCATCTGCCTTGGTCACTTCAGAGCCACGTGGAAAACAAGTAGAGAATTGAAAAAAATTAATCACTCCCCAGCACCCCAGCTGAGGAGCTGAAGTAGCTCATTTTCACATTTCATTGATCTTTATAAAATACACCGCCCTGAATCCTTCCAAGTACTGACCAGACATGAACTGAAGTTAGAGTGGCACATATAGCCCAAACTACTCTTCTCCTGGAAAGTGGTATTTGAATAACACACAGAGAACATTACAGCATGAGAACCATTAGCTATGCCTGGTCCTTCATGTATACTGAATTTCCTCATGACACCAAAACACAATTAGTCAATATTTTGGATTTTTTTTTTTTCATATATTAAAAATTTTGCATCACAACAAAAGTTTGGAACAATTCTCCTCTGGAGACAAATGAGCAAACTTCCTTTTCCCTAGACACAGCAGCCATAAAGTATGGAAGGCAGGTCTTTCTGAGTCCTAATCAGAGGGGGCAGGGGTAGGACACACCATCTTCCAACTTCAGAGGAGAAGGTATGTGTAACAGAGGCTACAGGGTATGTTTTAACAGGCAGGGTAACTGCCTCCAACAAATATATGTCCGGATATTGATTTGCAAAATTCAGATGTTCTGATTAATCCATCTTTTCCACTGGAACTGTTCCATTATGTATAAACACCCACATATTTTTTTATACACACATCTTCTGCAGACAAAGAGAAGAGGAGCCTGCAGGCTGGGTCTGTTTTTGAAGTAGAGGAAAGCTGAGTCAAGTCTGCACTCTAAGAACAGCAGGATTTTGACCCACACTGGTACTTTACCTCTCCACAGGTCACCCTGTAGACTCAGCTGCTGGGCTATGCTGATAATGGCTGAAGTTACTTCTTTGAACAGAACAGCTAAGAAAAGCTTCAAGTTCAATTAACTAGCTTCCATTTCATTTATCTATCTCGAATGAAAAAAAAAATAATTAAAACCCCTGACCCAATTATTTCATACATAAAAGAAGCCTTTGTAGCAGGTGTAATATTCCTAAGAGGTGATTAATGAGAAATATACATCAGACCTTAACGGGAATGAGGCTTTGATGTTGACTGGATTACCTGGTGTGCCACTGAAGAATAAGATCTCAAGGGAAAGACTGAGCAGGCATTGCATCTCTACTGGGGGATGCTACAATTGGATAGGACACAGGCTCCTGGGCTGTTTTATTCA
Source organism: Agelaius phoeniceus (assembly GCF_051311805.1). Taxonomy (NCBI): domain Eukaryota; kingdom Metazoa; phylum Chordata; class Aves; order Passeriformes; family Icteridae; genus Agelaius; species Agelaius phoeniceus. Next base: position 35,699,516 of record NC_135273.1, read on the forward strand.
ACCCAACAGGCAAACACACAACAGGACACCCATAACGCACAGAGCCAGGTTCCTCCAGCTCTGCCCAGAGAGGACCCACCTCCTGCTAACTACGGGGAGCTTTGACTCCAGGAGATTTACTTCAGCACCAAACCCTGTCACGTTTCACAGTCCTTAAGATAAACTAAACAACATTCTAAACAACAGCTAAGGTAGAAATAAAATATGTTTTAGAAAGCTAGTGTCTGAAAAATATAAAGTAGGTTTTTAGTTTCTCCAGGACACTGAACCAAGAGAATGCAAACAGATTTCCAAGAAATGTAGCATTCAGAAGAGTTGCTTGGTCAGTCTTTAAAATTCACAGTGACAGGGGATATGTGTGTGAAGGCCATTTGATCAGGATGAGCACAGCACTACTGCACAAAATCATCATGGTTAACCAGAGGACCAACAAAAACTCCCTCTCTTTTCCAAAAGCAGAGGGAACTCCTTTTAACTTGCTTAAACTTAACTTTGTCATCTTTCTTTCTATTACTTGGCTGGCACAGTGAGAGTTCTCCCACTTTGATTTATCGTAGCCACAGGAATGGGAGCAACTATACATTCACATGTCTTTGTGCATATAGCAATAAGCACAGCAGGAAACACATCTTTACAATAAAACCTTTCCAAATTCAAAATATAAAATGGCCACATTTTTTCACATGCAATATCCTGGTAATGAAAGAGGTAAATGACCGAAACTGTAACAGACAGGAAACCATACATCCTTTTTTTCATTTCATGCTATTTAAAAAGCCTACAAAAACCCCTCCAAAATACAGCTGCCTATTGCTGTATCAAAATGAATATTTTTCAAATGCAACAGCATCTGAAAGGCTAAAAGCAGTCTCTTGTTTCAGGCTCAAAAGTGATTTTCATAGTTGAGTATATTACTACTATTTTACAAGGGAATAAAAGCATTTTCTGAGTGAACATCTAATTCCCTGTGTGAGAGCCAGTAAAAATGAACCAAGACACCAGCCCCCAAGGAAAGCAGGTAGGGCTGCCATGCTCCAAGACAGTTCTTGAGCACTTTGCATAAATTACCAACATTGTGCCATGCCTTTATGCACCTACTGCAAAATGATTCAAATCTGTGCATTATTGTACTTGAACCTGGCTTAAGTTCATGTGAATTTGGGAGGGTTGTACTTGCTAAAAACATTAACAAAATATTAACACCCACAGGCCAGCTGAGATTAAATCTTAAACATAAATTGATTGCATGGGGGCAAGGGGCAAGAAGGGAAAAAAAAAAAAGAAGAGGACAAGGAAAAGAAATGAGCTTTGTACAGCAGAACATGATGAAAAACTTGTCACTGAAGCATCAGCTTGAAACACCAACACCTGCCCTGTCAAACCCTGTTTAGGAACTGTACACAGAAGTGACTAATATTGTACTCATTGTGGACAATGCTTTCCAACAAAAATGTGAAATGTGTGTGTTGATTTTTCACTGCAACAGGAATGTGCTTTGATCTGTTTCTCAATGTATTTGAATGATTATTGCATAGAGGTCTCTTTGCAATGTAAGAAAAAGCAGTTTTAAACAGAGAATACCAGAATTAAAATCTCCCTTTACGTACACAGTTTCCAGCAGTATTGCAAACATCCTACACAGTTCAAACCCAGTCGAGACACCAGTGCTCTGCAGAAGCAGGGAATGCCTGTACTGGTTTAAGCTTTGATCCTCCTGACAAATTTGCTAACAAGAGAGTTGATTGCTGCCTGACTGCTTTTATGGATGTTTGTGAACCCCATTGGTTTGCCTAGCTTAAGTAATAAGAGAGATTTTGGCATTTACCTGTCAAGAGACCACAGTGTTTTCATGGGAAGAGAAGAGGCTTTCACCTCAGAGCTCCACATATAAAAGAGCTTTAACAAATTTCCAATTTAATAAATTGGATATACCCAAGCCTAGAATAATACCCCTCCTTGGCAGCAGACACATTAGCACACTGTGTTAACCAAGGAGCTAAGGGACAGATGATACTTCTTGAAGACTGAACACCTGAAATTTTAATGTTGCTTCTACAAAAAGTATCAACTTCATGGCGTAGGTTATCAGCTGTTTTAAAATATCATAAAGGTGCAACCTAAACCCTTTATGAAAGACCAGGAATGAGATTACAAACAACACCAGTTCAGTCCCCTAACGCAGGTGATTTATGGTGCAGTCTTGATCAATACAACTGGGCCATCCTGAGTCTCATCTGAGTCTACTTCATCCTTGACATCCTTTACAGAGATTAAACCGGATTCAACTAATGAGGAATTCAGTCAATTTTTTGTTTGTTTTGCTTACTAATTCTGTACATTTTAAATCTTGCTCTGGAAGTCTTAGTTTCTTCTGTGTGCTTTTCACAGTAGAATTGAAGATAACCATCCAAAATAATTTTTGTAAAGAGTACTCTTTTACACAATTGCTCTTCACCAGCTTCAGTGCAAAGTCATGTGAGTTAATTTGTGGCTCTTTAACATAAAGGCTGTTTAATTTGACTTAGCTGACTTTGCAATGAAGCAGAAAAGATCACTGCATGATCAATTCCACAAGGATGAGATGACACAGCTTTTAGCACATGGAAAATAAGAAGCTGATAAGAAAATGAGGGGAAAGACAGCATTATCTTAAGTACTGCAGCTGTTCCTAGACTGGAAAAAATATATTCCATGCCTACTGCACTTGAGCTTTCTTTTCCAATTGCTCCTCAAATTTACTGTACCTTCATGACAGCAGTCTCAAGAATGGGAATCATCTGAGGCCCATACAATCATTCTCTCCCCAGAGTATCGCTCATTAGAAACTCAGTATTTTTAAAGCAAACATGGCCCTGGTTTGTGTCACGGTTACAAGTGAAATTGGTTTAGCAAAAAGCTTATGAGAAATTTTGGGTCAAGTCACTGATCTCACCATTGTTGAGGAGCTCACCAGAGAAGGCCAGGCAAGGAGCCCATTTCCTGTGCAGAGTCCAGCTGGCTGAGGGCACATCTGCCTTGTCCTGCACCTTCCCACTCAGTATTCACTTTTCACATTCTGCAAGGAACAAGGCAAACATCCTTTTTCAAAATTAAATTACTTGACACACATTATTCTTTCATCCAGTAACAGGTCAGTGCTCCATACACCAAATAAACCATGTGTTATTTGGAAGCTGTAAACTACAACCTTAAGCACTGTCCTAGTTCCCACCTATTTACCTGTTCCTTTCCATCTGCCTTGAAAAAGGTAAAATGGAGTTTACAGAAATTGTTTAGCTGTATCTTTTTCCAGATTTTTAGGTGCTGGACTTCATAACATTAAAGGTGATTCTTTTAATGCCTGTGTTTGCTAGTGCAGGGGGTTGGAGACAAAGAGACCATTCACCTGATGTTCATGCGGCTACAGAGAGCGTTTATTCTCCAACTCTTTCTTATAAAGAGCATTTGAAAAACCCAGTCTGGATAGCCTATTGCTCTGATCTTTATGCCCCTCAAGTCTTGGACCAGTGATATGCCTGCAACCTTAGGAAAGACATGATTGGGCAAAGGCCCTGTCAGTCAACCCAGGGACTGGTTAATTTGCCTAGTACAAACTAGCTTGTACTGTGATATGTGGCAACATCTCACCATTCTGTCTTTATAAAAATTGCAACCTGCTCTCTGTCACCCATTTGCAAGGACCCTTTGCAAACAGGATTACAGAAGGGCAGCATGGGTTTAATTTGCATGAGACTACATATCACTGGAGCTGCAGCATTCATGTCTAGGATCTCTTAGGCAAGAACTGAGGCTAACATGTCACAGGCTTGATGCTTAGATGTTACAAGTTACAACTTATCACTAAAAACCAAGAAACTACTTAACTTTTAAAACTGTTAAAGAAAAACTCAACTACTAGAAAAAAATATCTGTAAACAGAAAAACAGTTTGTAAACACGAAAAATAATTCATAAACAAATCAAGTCCTTATATGAACTGTCACTTCAAGAGTCCCAGATTTCCATGAGGTAGGTCATCATTGTTCTCTGTGATGTCTGTTGAGGAGTTATCAGGCAGATGCTGGCTGTGGTTCCAAACAGGACATAGTGTTAGCCAGACACATCTAGTAGGTATCTAATATGTCCCATTGTCCATTGAAATGTATTTACCTTGGGTTTGGGGAGCTGAACATCATAGGATTACTGTATTGTTATATCATTGATTGAAAGACATGAGAACATTATATTCCCTTAGACTTAAAGGAGGGTGTTCCTTTACACCAACCATTTTTCCCTTTTTCTTTGTATTAATAACTAAAAATAGGAGTAAAACATGGATTTTGAACAGCATTAATAAGGTACTATTATTTAAGGGGTTGCTGAGGGGTTTTTTTTCACTATGAGGACCTGAAGGAACCTCTTCCAGATAAGGCTTTCCTGTTTATCTCAAAGGAAAAAGGATTTAGCTTTTGCAAAGTTTGCATAGAGTCATCTAGGTTTACTAATATATTTTTATTTACCAGCCAGGTTCATGGCTTGATCAGGGCCATGAACTTATTTGGGAGAGGTTTTCTGCATTTATATTTTAAAAACAAGCTTTTATTAATATCTAGTGCAAACACGTCTGTGTTCCATGGAGGTTGGATTGGGGGCAGGGCCATGAACTTGTTTGGGAGAGGTTTTCTGTATTTATATTTTAGAAACAAGCTTTTATTAATATCTAGTGCAAAAATATGTCTGTGTTCCATGGAGGCTGGACTGGGCGCAGGGCTCTGCCCCCTGATGTAGGCTAGATTGGTGATGTGGGTACATCCCCCGACGGAGGCGTGGCTAAGCTCCACAAAACTCGTGGGGGTGTTTCATTGGGGCTGGGCTACCCAGCCTCAGGAGGACGTGGTCCTGGTGTTTCCATGGTTATGGCAGGTGCAGGCAGCTCTGGCAAGGATGGTGGCAGGGCGGTCCCAGTGACAACATAGTGTGGTGCCATGGCTGCAGGATTCTTGCCTATCTTGGCGGCACAGGGAGGGATTGGGATCGCTACCACGTGGTCTGGTCCTCCAGAGCAGGGTGGCATGGTGCCCGGCTGGACTGGCGAAATGATAACCCATGGCAGCTGGATAGTGACTCAGCTTGGCACAGCAGTCTGGAGTGGGCACAGAGAATCTCGGCGCTGCCAGAACTGCACAGATCGCTGGGGCCATGGTGGTTGCCCTGACTCCGCATGCTGGATTGTGTAATCTGTTCTGCTATCTCTCTGGGCATTGTTGGCAGCTGTGGCATGGGCAGCCTTTGAATTGTCTCTGTTTGCTGGGATTCCCCCACTCCCTGGGGCTGCGCTGCTCCCCACGATTGCTCTGCAGCGGTCAGCCGCAGTTCCACTTCAGCAGGGGGCGTTTTCACAGTGGCCGGGGCCAGCCAGCACCAGTGCAGGGAGGCATAGTGAAGTGTCTGTGCTGCCACCCAGTGTAGCTTGGCAATGCAGTGTTTCACTGCCACCTTGCCCTGTGGGGGAATGTCCTGCAAGAAGAGCGTTCTGGCATGTGCTGGCCCTGTGGCTCTGCACAGTGGGAGAATGTCCAGTCAGCATATCATCCCTGTGCAGGCCAGCTTCCTGGCTCTGCACGGAAGTTTCATGGCCCTCTGTGGCTGCTCTGCCCATCCTTTTTTGCTCTCATAATTTATCTGTTTTAACAAATCCAGGACAATTCTCCATGGCTTTATAACAAACAGCGTAGAGCTTGGAACTCAGTGTCAGAACTGGGACAAACAGCATAATAGTTGGGACTTCAGCATAATAGCTGAGACTTTGGTGTCAGAACTGGGACTTTGGTGTTAGAGCAAGAATACATGGCTGTGTATGACACAGCTCGATGGCTGTGTCATCACCAGTGGAGGCTGCTGCAAGTATACATCATCCAGCCCGATGCCAAATCGATAAGTCTAATGATTTTCCTTTGGACACATCAAGTTCATGGCTCTTGCACCACATGAGCAGGGCTTGCAGAGCCCGCTTATCATAATGAGTCCCTCTTTTTTTAAGAAAGGAAGTCCATACCTAAGAATGGGGTCCTGTGGTGCTGAAGTCCAGGTCCCCATAGTCCTGACAGCGATTACAATCAACAAAAACAGGCTTGGAAACTCCACAGCAATCTCTGCTTTCAGCTGAGGGGAATTTCACTGCAGCTTTCCACTGCCCGTAGTAGTTCCACTGCAATACCACTATTTACCCAGCATTTCTGGCTCTGATGCCATGTATTCTTGCTCTAACACCAAAGTCCCAGTTCTGACACCAAAGTCTCAGCTATTATGCTGAAGTCCCAGCTATTACGCTGTTTGTCCCAGTTCTGACACTGAATTCCAAGCTCTACGCTGTTTGTCCTGGTTCTGACACTGAATTCCCAGTTCTAATATTGAATTCCTGTCTCTACACCATTTTTCCTGATTCTGACACCGTATTCCCAGCTATTACACTGATGTCCCATCTATTACGCCATTTGTTTCCCTTGCTCTGTGTGCTAAATTGGATCATGTCGGGGTCACCACAGGTGAGTGCATGGGGGAGTGGGTTGGCGACAGAGACCACTCACCCAATGTTCATGTGGCAACAGATATCATTTATACTCCAACTCTTCCTTATAGAGGGCATTTGAAAATCCCAGTCTGGATAGCCTATTGCTCTGATCTTTATGCCCCCCAAATCTTGTACCAGTGATATGCCTGCAGCCTTAGGAAAGATGTGATTGGGCGAAGCCCCTGCTAGTCAACCTGGTTAATTTGCCTAGTACTAGGGGCGGGTTAATTTGCCTAGTACAAGCCAGCTTGTACTGTAATATGTGGCAACATGTGTTCTTTATGTTGTGTCCACTTACAATTATATATTTAAAGAATTAATTGTTAGAATGTTGCTATTAATACATTAGCTAGTTCCAAACATCTTTTAATAAACCAAAATGTCATTTTATGAGGCACGATTAAAAGTCACCATGTCTGACAAATATTATAAATTTATAATCACAATCTTATTATAATTAAAACAGAAATATTGACATGAAAAACCTATATCCAACATTCTCAATAATCTCCAATTAGTCCATTTGAAGCAGCTTTTTATTGTTGTCTAGTAAAGCTTGCACTTCTGTTTAAAAATGAATTAATTTTGCAATGCGTGCAATAAATTTGAAACTAGAAACCACACACTAATCAGGAACAAAAGGTGATTCAGTGAGTGCAAAGCATCAGGCTACTGCCACGCCTTCTCACCTTTTTCTGAGGTGCTTTTGAAATGAGGGTCCTGCAGCTGCAGGGAGATGCTGCAGGAGCTCCTGGAACACCAAAGCCAGTGCAGGAAGTGACCTGGATGAGCGCTCAGAGACAGGGAGCTGGCACAAATCATCTTGAAGTGCGAGCTGCATCACTAATTATGGAATTACAGTTTTGGTCAGTAATTATAGGATGCAAATTTTTGCTTTTAAGATTATTTCAGTTGCAAAGCCAGGAAAGCCTTAGCACTGTTACACCTTTCATCTGTTAATTGAGGTCATTCTGCTCCTGGACCTCTTCACTGCACATTCTGAGTGGCCTGTTAACAGAGCTAAGTGAGCAATACTGACGAGCTGTCAGTCACCAGGCAATGTTGTCCAGGGGTATAGGGGATCCAGGTCTAGACTCACTATAATTAGGGCATTACAAATAGCCAAGACAATTCATGGATCATCCTGAAGATATTTGTTTTGGTGTCCAACAACCTGTTGAGTCACCAAAGCAGTTTTCTTATCACAGCAGTTTCCTGGTTCCATGGAGTCCGGTGTGCACTCATGGATAACACTTGTTCAGGGGAGATGCACTCAAGTGCATGAATTTCTCTTCTAGAACCTTATTCTATCACGTAAAGCTTCCAAGTGAAACTTCAACTGCAGTGTATTTCCCCATGGCCACTGATAAAATTCTTTGAGGATCTCCAAGCAAAATAAACTGATCAATTGAGGAGCAGTTCAGTATGCTAAGCATGAGCAGTGCAGATTGACTTAAAATACATTTATGATTCCTTCTGGAAAGAAATGGTGTTGTAATTGAAATCTTTTCATTCACTGTCCTGAGAGAGAGTTAACCCTGTATGGGTGACCTACACTGCATACAACAGACTCCAGGTCACACACTGAGCAACCATATATCAATTTGGAAACTCAGATTAATTTTAAATGGGACTCTTACTTGGAGATGAAAACTTTCAGTGGAAATCCTATTAATTCACATACACCTTTCCTGAGAATCCTCGTAACCAATACACAGGAATGCTATCCTAAGGGATTGGGACCCATGCCAGAGAGTTAATTTGCAAGTTGCAGCAGAAATAAAGTCAATCAATTTCTTGTCTACCTCTGCACACAGACCCTTTATACAACCCCCTTTTTTCCCCTCTACTAAGAAAAGTCTAATTTAAGATAATTTGAGTGTATTTCCTATCTATAAGGAAAACATAAGTTCATTGCAACTTCCAATAAGACAAGAACAAGACATGGTCTTGAGCAACAAAAGGAAGGAGACTCCAATAATTTAACTGAATAGCAATATTTTAAGAAGGGAAAACTTCACTGTATACTTAAGATAGCACCATCCATTCGGACCTAGCTGTTTAACAAAGAGTTATTGAGCAGTCTAGACATTTGTCTGAGGCAGTAATTTGCCTTCTACTCCAGGAGACCTACAGGAGTTCTTAAAGATTTTTACCAACATCTTGGTTCCTGTCATCCCTAGAAAATACATTTATCACTTTTCCTGTGCTGCTTTTCAGCTGCAACCTCAAATTTGCACAGCAACAAAGGAGACTGTAAGTAAGAGCTCTGAAGGCCAACCTCAACAGTGCATCTCAGCACACACAGGTGAGAAGAGCAGGGCATCCATCGCATTACCACAGCCATGGCACTCCAAAGGAAGAGGAATGGGAGCCCATGCAGCACCTCTTTCTCTCCCAGGGTCATATGAGTCCACTCTGGCTCAGCAGTGTCCTTGGTCACTGTGTTAGACCATCAAACCCAAAGCACAGAACAGTGTAACTCCAAAGAAATAAACAGAAAATATAATACAAAATACATATATGTATGTATGTGTGTACATCTATCTATCTATCTATCTATCTATCTATCTATCTATCTATCTATGATATAACTATATATGAGGGTAAAAATCAGGATCCCTGAACAAGCAAGGAAATCAAGGAGACAATTTCTCAGGAAGAGAGACTAAAAGTTGGATGAAACTAGTGTTAGGATGTGTTAGGATGAGGAGGAACTGATGGAAAAGAGAGCATGAAATAAAGTTTTTAGTGAGATGACAAACTGAGAGAAATATTTATGATGTGCAATTCATCATGCAGCGAACCCATCTCAGAGGGTCGGAGAATGTGAGGGGACGAAAAAAGCACTGACTGAGGTAGCAGAGTAAGGCAGCAGAGTAGCACTGCAGAGTGGCTACAGCTCCCATGCTGACACTTTCCAAAGTAATTTTAAGAGCAGACAGCTCCTCATGCCACCAGATTCCCTACAGTGTCTTGCTGAAGCAACTGGAGACATACTCACATCACCCTCCTTTAAGCATCCACCTGCGAGAAAAGCTGTGTCAGGTGAGCAACAGGCAGCAGCAGCTCGTGTCCACAGTAACAAGCAGGACACAAACAGCCCTGGCACAGACTAAAAGGCTCTTCATTAGTTCTTCTAGTTGGATTTAGGGAAGGGCTCCTATCTGTTCTTGCACTACAAATCTTCATCAACTCTTGCTGAGCCAGGACACAGCAAATTTACCTCACAATGTCTGAAGGATTAAGGAGCAGGATTTATTTTATGCCTACAGGGGCCAGGAGAGGACCAGAAAAAATAGAAGGAAGATCCTTCATGTTTCAAAAAAAGCCTTTTTGAAGATGTCAAGTGTACAGTGGGCTGTTTTCCTTCATGATCCTGCATGGGAGAGAAGTGCCAAGCACAGCGTGTCTTTTCTGGCTGAGTTTAAGAGCTCACCTCGCCATTTGATTTTCACAAGTGTTAAAACAGAAGACCAGCCCTGATGGTCACAGTGCTTTAGCATCTGCTCCTTTGTTGATCTTGGTGGCTTCTCAAGGACTTTGTTGAGTGAAAACCCTTCCTGAGGGTTTCTCCCAGCCTGAGGAAAGGAGCAGAGGTAACATTCTCAGCTGCTTCATCTCTTCTGCCGTGTAACAGCCAAGGAGAAAGAGACATTTGTGCAGACTTAGTACGGGAAAGTCTTAATACAAAACAAAGGTATCTCAAGGAGAAGTGTGGGAGATTTGGGAACAGGGGAGTCATTTGATCTTCACAGACAATTATTGGCTATGAATCATTTACAAGGAGTATAATGAGACACTGGAGAGTATGATGCTGAATTAAAAATTATAGTCTTGATCTTTATCCTTTTCCATTTTCTACCTTAATAAAATTGCATGGGATTTTCCTAGTTAGGAGAAGCCTTTGCTGCTAATTAAATTATCTTTACACATTTGAATGTAAGACTATAACGTTTGGAGAATTAACACACGGGAGCAGAAGGCAGCAGAATAGCAAGCCTCAACCAAGACACGATTATTTCATGGTTTTGCAACTACCAAATTGATACCTTTGGATTTTAGCTTTTATATTTTTCATATGTTTGTAATCCTGTAATTCTTTAGTGTATAGTTCTAAACTCCACAAACAGTGCTAGTAGCTGCTGCTTTCTCACTTTGGTCAGAAAAAACAATTCCTCTCTATGCCTGGAAATCAACCTCACTGTCTCAGGCCTCAAGAAGTGTAAACAAAAGTGAGTTGGGGGGAGCAAACTTGGGGTAAATTACTTCATTACCTGAAGCTTTAACTGGAAGATTAACCTCCAATACGCAAATGGACCAAACTTATAAAAGTGTGAAAAGTTGTGATCCATTGTCCATTTTTGAGTGTAGCCCCTGAGGGGTCTTGGTCTGCCCTTAATGTACCCGAAGACCTTTCAATAAATATAACCACTTTTTAGCCCCTTAATTTTGTCTGGCCTCTGTTTTTAGGTAGTCCTCAAAAGGCATCAAAATCCATTTCTACATGAAAAATATAGCTTTAGGGAAATACTGGTTTTAATAATGTGTATTTATGGGAGACCAAATTATCTTGTTTCAAGTAGTTTGGATCAAATAAAATTGCTGGGTGGGATGCCAGGAAGAAATTCTGCTTTGAATTCAGCTGTGAACTGCTGCTTTTTACAAGCTGCAGAATGGAACTGCCACGTCCTCCTATCACATACATAGGATCAACTCCTAGAGCTGACCAAAAACTTCCCACAGTACTTCTTCCCTTGCCTAGTCATCACTCTGTGTCATGAGAGATGGGATCAGTCAACAAGCAGGGACAGAGTTCACCCACACTGCTGCTAGCACCGCTGGCAGCTTAGCTGAAGGAGGTCAAATTTAGCCATAAGTGCAGCCAAAGTCAACACTTTCATTTTCCCCAAATCAGGTTATTAAATATTTTAACTAATTGATACTGATAGTGGGGCCCTGGAAAATGTTAAAGATAGACTCTGAAAGTGTTAGGCTTTGTGTTTTGCCAGATCATTGCACCTGCATAAGCAGTGCAGAAATGATATAATTGTTAGATGTGATGATTGTTTAGTAATTAAATATAATTATTGTATAATCATAAGAAGAATCATGAGAAACTATGTTAGAAATTTAAAGGGGAGCCACGAGGAGCCATGCTTGGCTGAAATCTATGTATACAATAGAACAATATAAGTTTAATAATTAACATGAAAGTTATATAACGATAAAATATAAAAACATGTTCATCCTGAATGTATGGTTGGAGTCAGATTTGTGTTGAGTACCCCAGACACCCAGAGCTCTTAATAAAATCACCGACATATAATCATTTTCATGATTATGTGTTTCTGAACACTAACAATACGATTTAGGAAGGAAAAATGCTGAAATATATCATTTTTCTACAAAATAGAAATGCCAAGTGTTGCACAGCTCTGGATTTTGCCGCCAATGGTTTGAATGACAAAATAAAGCACTTCAATCCAGAGCCATCAGTACATGCTTGACCCAACATATTAATCTGCTGCTTTTAATTTTGCTATTCTTACTTGTTGCAATCCAGAATCTTCCAAAGTACTTCTCTGTAAATGTATGCTGAATTGATAATTTCTTTTCCCCTCCATTCTCCATATCCTTTGAGCACTAGAGTCAACTCTTTAAAAACTATTGACATGAAGGCTGGTTTAACAAATACTTTCTTTCTTAATAACTTTACTTTGCCATTGTTTCTATCAGCTTATCACCGGCCAGGGGTGTAGGTACAAATCACAAACAGGACAGGACTGCTGGGAACGTGCCTTGAGCTGTTGTATTTTCCAGCATCAGTCTCATTACATGGTTATGACAATGGGAAGATGCCATCAGCTCACATCCCAGGCAGCAGACCAAGAATTTAATGTTACAACTCACTTTATAAGTTTTTTGCCCAATCACACAAAGCAAGAGCACATTGACAGTAGTTCTATCCAACCACTATAAGCACAGGTACCTTTGGTTAAAACAATGCTTGCTTATTTCGAATACAATACCTACTTGTAAGCCTTAAAACATAATGCACAGAGCTCCACTATTAAGCTTCAAACTTCCTAATATCTTGCTAGATAAACTTTTCTGTAGCTTAGGGAGTTATTCTAGACAAGCATTAATACACAGACCATTGTTCTATTTGTCCTCGCTTTTCTGCTTCTTACATAATTTTTCTGCTGACCAATCTCATGGCTGCTGCTCAGCTCTAATCACAGTTCTGCTGTCTCTGAGACCTGCCTTTTGCAGCTTTCCCAAAACCCTCTGATTTTGTGGATTCCCACATCAGCTTACCCTGGGGCCAGGATGACAAATACCTGCACACTTAAACCTCTTCCCTGGCACACTTAAACTGTCTTTCCCAAAATGCCCCACTTCCAGTAATTGACCAAGTCCTGGGCCCAGCACTGAGATCATGACAGCCATCATGACAGCTGCTGAACACCCCCAGGAGCTCTGTATCAGGCTTTTACTGCAGCTGCCTGCCTACATGTAACACAGGGCATAAATGAGATCCTTACAGACAGTAGAAAATTAACATCATTCCACTTACAGAAGGTGGTGAGATCAATAAGATTTTCTCCCCAAAAATACACTGTGGTTTTCATAATTTCTTTTCACAGAGACTGCAGTAAGGCACACTGCTACAAAGATGCTCTGATGCACAGCTTACCGCAGGCATGTAAGTAAGTAGTGGCGCTGAACTAGTGAGCAAAGGTGAGTCTGCAATGGACAACTCAGCTGCTTTTAGCTGACAGCAAGCACAACAAGACACAACTCATAAAATCTTCATTCTTCTCTAAAAACTTTAGAAAAGATTAATAGAATTTTTTTTTTTTTCAGTTTTGATAAGAGTCCTAGTACACCACGGTTTAGAATATGTGCTAAGTCCCACCTCAGTGTGAATTTTTCTAGGAAGTCCAGAAAATATGGGTTAACTGCCTAAATGGTGACACAGACATAAATGTAATGGAGAGAACAGAACTGCTGTAATTTCTGATACAATCCTATCAATATAGTCAGTAGATAAAGGTTGCCTCATGAGTTTTACTTTTTATTTTCATTGTCCTTTTCTCAGTTAGATTTCTTGGGGGTTCCTGTCATTTCCCTAAGTTTTGTAATGCAGTCCTACAAAATGTACCTCTTTGCTCATGGTGTGCTACTAACACCAGGTGACAGTCATCAGGCAATCTTTGCTGCAGGCAAGTGGTGCAGAACCCAAAATCATTGGCTAACAGTTATTTCAAGGACAGGCTTGCACACAAGCTGAGATGAAAGAGTAAATTTATTCAAAATTGAAAGAAATGTGAACTGAGAAAAGATGCAGGAGATTCCAGCTCAGTTACACATGCATGAGCTACTAGCACAACCTCTGAAGTCTGGTCTGATCTGACCCTTAATTGCAGCATCCTGAAGTTGGCTGAAACATCTGAGAATATCAAATACTTTATCAACAGTCCTATTAACTGGCGTAGTTAGGCTATAAATAACTCACAGTTTGTGCATTCCTTACTTTGCCTGCCACTTTTGAAAGATTGAGATGAAGAGACACATTGCTCCTAGGAAGATTGCTAGCTGGCCAGCTCAAGGCAAAGTCAGCACCAAGAGCTGGCAATACCCCTAAACTGGAACACAGCAGGGGCTGTTTCTTTTCCCTCTCCAGACTCACCAAACCTCCACCCCTTGAAGATAAGGCCATCTGATCTCTAATAGTGCCCAAAATACTCTGCAATATAAGCATCCAGCTACTCTGCAGCAGGCTGAGGCTGGGGACTTATTTCAGATAAGGAAGCAGAAATGAGACGGATAACCAGCAAGTAATGGGCAGAGCCAAAAAGGCAGGCCAGGTTTCTCAAATATATTTTCTGTTGGGCTACACCGACTGCAAGTGAACAATTTGCAGTCTCATAATGCCAATTTTTTAAGCCAATGATGCCTTCTGTGTCTCTTCACCATGAGAGTTATTATCAGGCAAACTACATTTGTCATTACTGTTCCAGTCATTACTTCATTCAACTTTATGGTATACTAGCACATTTCTGATAAAGAAAACATATAACGTTCATTGAAAGGGAGAAGTCAAAGAAAAATCCAGTTTTCAGCAGATCCAGCTACTGATATAAACCAGTTCTGTCAGTCAGTTTACTGCAGTTCCAGCTTTGTCTATTGTTTTCTACAATATACGGCAACATAAAGTGTCCATTACTGTCCTATTGATAGAGTAGACAGATTCATTATTATTCAGCTATGCAGAATTTCATATAAATTACCTGCAATTACCTCTCCATGATGAAAGCCAGTTAGTGGCAAGTAAAACCAAGTCTCAGCAGAGAGGTGAAGACTTCCCAGAGGATGCAACACAACACCCTTTCCTCTCACAGGAAACTTGCAGCAGGATGCCCAAAGCCAAGTGGGTCTGAAATGCTGCTTTTCCTAAGCTGAAGGACTTATTTTGGAACTTTCTAAGTCTACAAACCTGTGTTCCAAAACACAGCATCCATTTAACCAAGGTGGAGCAGGTTCTGTGGAAATATTTTTTTTTGAAAGACTGAGTTTCATAATTTCTAAAATGCTTTTTACTTCCTCTGCCCCAAAAGAATTAAGAAACTTTCTGGCAGTGGTCCAGCTACAAAACAACAAACCACATCTCTGTGCACTGGTATTAATATATTCATCCCAACTAAATTCTCCAGGTTTCACTAGTTTATGTATGATGTTTGCTTCAAAAGCAGTAATTTCTTCTGCCTTCACCTACTCTCACTGCCTAGTAAGAGGAAATAAGGCATCACATCACTCTGCCCTAAGCACTGAGTTTTGGAGAAGCTGACAATGTACCTGAGGGCATTCCTTGCCCTCTCCTAGGTTATGGACAGAGACAGAAATCAAAGCAGTGCTGTTCCTCTACACCTGCACAGGGCCCACCTGAGCTGAATCAGTTCATAGACCACAAACAGCAGCAGTGGGTGAGGGTGATAGGAAGAAGGAGTCAAGACCAATCTAAGATTTTTCTTTTATTTAAGTTTTAAAAAGAAGACATCGCCTGAAAGATCCCTCTAGCATTTAAGTGCTGTGAGCTTCTCTCCCTTTTCTCATATTTGTCTTATGCTGTATTAACTAAGAATTCATATTGTCTTATGCCGTATTAACACCACACTGTGATGCAAATCAAATCAGCTTATCTACTGTGCAAAATGAATACATGTCCTGCAAACAAAAGTCTTTTGAACTGGTTATTGAGGGAATTTTTTGAGACCTTTCTTCATCTTCCTGCTCTTGACTCAGTCTTGAGGTGGCATTTAGAAGCACTGACTGTGACTTATAAGTACTGAGTGGTATTTAGCTTGCCATTACACTCAAGGGCTGATTTGCGTATTTATTTATTTATATTAAACCTTGGAAACCTTTTCCTTTAATTGCTTGTGTAGTGGTTTTGGTTCACCAATTTGAGATTTCCTGGCACTAATTAATGTGGTGGGTCTAGTCCTGGCTAAATGCTAGTGCACTCATTATAATATACTTACATATTTTCTGCAGTGAGATAGGATTAAGAGAAAGGTTAAGCAGGCTCAAAACTTTAAAAGGGTATAAAGAAAGCTTTATTAACAGTAACTAAAAGAAAGAACAAATAAAACCTTTAGAACACTTCTCCTCCCCCCTACAACCTTTTCTTTCCCACGCACAATGTACAGAAACAATTCAGTCAGTTTATCACTTCTAGAATGGTTTGTCTTCATTTAGGGAGAGGAGTCCCTCTTGTCAATTTATGGAGACTTTTCCATAAGAAAACAGTTTTCTCATGGCTTTTAATTTTCACAAATAGCAGCTGTCTGGAAAATCTGCAATCATGAAGTCCTTCCCATTTTTACAGCTTTCCCCACAGCTGTGTTTATGGGCTGTGTTAACTTATGGAGGACTATTTTAAAGATAAACTGTATAAGAGCAAAGGTTCTCTTCATCTGTTTCTGAGATCATATTTATCTTTGAGAACAGAGATCTTCTTCTTTCCCTGGGGCAGAGAGTCTTCATCACTCTTCTCTCTCTGTTCAAACTTCTCATGGGATTATACATCTGTTTACATCTGAAGCAACATCTGTTTACTTTAGCATGGAAGCCTTTGCTGATATTTACAATCTGAACACTTTATCTCCCCATACTTTTTCAATGAGTTATAGGGAAAAAGAGTCTGATGTATCAATTACATCTTTCTCTATATGTTTATAGGAGGATTTCAGCCCTAAGATTAAGGCATCTTTTCATCTTTCCCATCTGAGATTTAATTCTTTTTTTCACTGATTGTTTTTTCATGTGTTTTCTTGTTGTTCTCCACTTGTTCTTACTTTGTCATTTTCTCTCATTCAAGGGAATGAGAGAAAATGACAAAGCTTGAAGATTGAAGGTTTACAAGCTTGATTTGGGCACTGAAAGAGTTCAGATCTTACCCAAGACTTGCAGATAGATGGTGATCCCTGCCGGGCTGTGGCCGGAGGCGTTTGTGGTAGAGGATTTCTTCAGTGGCCGTGCTGGAGGGGGAGTGGCTAAGATCTCAGCAGCCAAGTCAGAACTCGGCAGCATCACGCTGGGGGCTGATGGTTTTTCCTCCCCCTGCCTGGTAGTTGCAGACGAATCTCAACAGTGGTAGGTTATTGGCTGAGCCGGCCCAGCCCGAGAGTGCTCCTGGGCCTGGTAGATCCCGGCTCAGCCTGGACTGGCAACAGGGCAGGGTTAGGGTTAGGGTTAGGGTTAGGGTTAGGGTTAGGGTTAGGGTTAATAACAGCAAGATGTCGGCAGCCATGGCGCAGACTACCCTGGCCTCGGCCCTGCAGCCTCCCCTCCCCTGCCCAGCCACCATGCTGGGAGGGGAGGGGTAACTTCTCTCTCCAAAAGCCAGAAGCAAGTTGGTGATTTCCTGGGCTTCCTTTGTTTTTAAATGTGCTTTTAGGGAGTGTGCTGAACTATTTTAAGTGGTCTAACCGGGTGTCAATCTTAGCTAGCTGAGTGGCCCTTCAGAACTAGCTAGTTCCTTGGTTCCATCAGGTCCCCACAGGAAACCATCCTCCCCCCCTACAACTGAAAACCAGGCTTTCATCAAACCACGACAGCTCCCTGAACCTGAGTGTCTGCCTGGCCTGTTAACTCTGATCCTGTGGCTAAACTGGTTCACTTCCCACCATCCAGTGCTGCCAGCACACATCCACCACACAAAATGACTACACTTTTTCCTACTACGATTTTTAGCTTTCAGGGGTCAGTTCAGTCTACGCAAAGTCACTGGAAGACTAGGCTTGAATTCTCCCCTCCATGGCTTCAACTTCAGGTTTCACATCTATTTAGAGAAATTGATAGTACCAACATTCAAAGCCTAAGGTTTCCACAAATGTTCAAGTTATGCTGCTAGAACAATTCCTTACTCTTATATTTCCTGTATTTTTTGGTATCTGTGGGGTAAATGAGTGGAATCATTAATTTGAATTTCTTCATTTTGGTGTAAACTCTTTTTTAAACAGAACATTCCACCTTTCTGTTTTCCTGCTTTTTTTCTGTCTCCGTTGAGGCTTCTTAAGTGATAAAAAATTGCAGTCTTGTCTCTCTTTACACCAGCTTTAGTCTATTTTTCCCATCAAGGTGATATCATTGCAGACTGTGCAGAGCACAAATAACAAATTTAATTGAGTGCAACAATACTGTCCCATTAAAATTTATGGACTTCTGACAAAGATGAAAGAAGGCATTCCAGGCTCACCTTAAGTGTGTCTAGTCACTAACTTGATCCCACTGAGGACTGTGTTCTTGTTATTCTTTTTGCTCAGAGGGCTGGCATGCCCCTCACAATGGTTTTGCCAGCACTGTCATATTCTAGCATATCCTCCTGCCTCCTGACACCTGTGGAGATGTGGCAGCCTCCCCTTCAATGCTCCATGTGTTTTCCATGCAGTCCACTTCACCTGAAGGTCTATCCTTTGTTTTGTCTCCATATGGAATCTGTGCATCCTTTTGCATGTAGTTATTTGACTCGAGACTTCAGCTAGTTCAGGAGGATGGAAGAGTGGCTGTGAGGAATAATCCAGCCTGTGCTAGAGAGATTTTTGTACTAGAGTTCTCTTTGAAGGGACCGGGATCACCGTTACTCACATCCCTGGCATGGGTTACAGATGTAACTGCCAGGTTTTGTTGCCCCTTTATTGAGCTGGTCCCTGGTGAGCTCTCTATCCCTCCACACTACCTGGCAAACACGCTATTTTCCTGTGGGTGCTAATCTGCTGGCCTTGAGAATACCTTCTTTTTCTGCAGTGGTTTCTCTCCAAGTACAGGCATTATCTTCCAGTTCCTTTATCCCCCACCTTCTGGCCTTCTGATCACTGCATCTGTACAGATTTTATTGATGCTCCTTTTAGATCTCTTCTCAGCTGAGACCATCACAGAAAAAGCATTATATACGTACACACGTGCTCATTTGGCCTGGGGTAAGGTTAGTTTTCGCCACAGTAAGTAGTCTGGGCTGTGCTTTGGATTTGTGCTGGAAGCAGTGTTGGTAGCACAGGGATGTTTTGGGCACTGCTGAGCAGAGCTCACACAGAGCCAAGGCCTCCTCTGGCCCTCACCCAACCCCACCTGGCTAGGAGGGGACAGAGCCAGGACAGCTGACCCCAAGTGATCCAAGGGATATCCCAGCGCAGCACACAGAGTTGCGGGAAGAAGAAAGAAGTGGGGACATTTGGACACCTGCCAGTCCATGGGCAGTAGGGGATGAATTCCTTGTTCTGTGTTCATTGTACATAGAGCTGTTGCTGTACCCATTAAACTGTCTGTATCTCAGCCCTGAGTTTTCTCGCTGTTACTCTTCCAGTTCTCTCCCTCATCCCAGAGGGGAGAAGTGAGCAAGCAGCCATGTGGCCCTGAGCTGCTGGATAGGGGTAAACCACTCAGCACTCCTGGGGCTCTCTGGGATCAAAGACTTCTGGGCCCAGTCTAGAGGGGCCCCACCCACCCCTCCAGAAATAAAATCCACAACAAGGGGTGGTAGCCAGGGAGCCACCCTGGGCATCCTCCCTTTCCTTCCTGGTGGCTTTGCAAAATGCCTCACCCCCAAAGAGCTCTGCCAAGGTGCTGATGCTTTTGTGCCTCTGAGGAAACACAGCGCATCCCCTGCTTGTCCTCCACCAGGGCTGCACCTCTGGGAATGAGCACTTAGATCATAGCCCCATTTTTCACTATGTTTCCATGGAACCTAGACTACAAAAATTCTGTGTTATGCCAGTTTTGACCCTGTCTTAGAGTCTTGTTTACACACAAGTAAAATGAAATTGTTATGGACATGTTATTCTGGTTTCCAATTAGCATACTTCATTCTATTACATCCTTTAGGAGATGTAAAAGGATCACTATTACCAAATTAGATATACCACATCATGGCTAATATCTAGCTGTCCAAAGCAACTTAAGATAATAGGATCACAGCAGAAAGGAAAAACCTTAATATCTTCTGAAAATCTTAAAAGAGAAACTATAAACTATACTTACTTCATAAAACATGTGTTAGGCAGTAAAAACCCTTCTTCACTTAAAAAATTTCAGGCCAAGACTTCGAGACTGTATGTTTGAGTTCAAAACCCTTTGGTTTTTTTGTTCTCCTCTTCCTCCCCTTCCTTTCTTCTCTCCATCTATGAGGTTTGGCAATGCCACGATACCATTTTGCTCAAATAAGTATTGAAGTTTAGAATAATTTTCTAACTAAAATTTGTCAGCATTTTCCGACTTCTATTTATTGCTCAGTAACCTGAAGTTTACTCAAGCATAACTGCAGATGAAATGTGACATAAAGCAAGGAAAGAATGGGACAGAAATCTCCTAACAGTTCCTGACCCTGAGTATAAAATCTATTTCTCAGGATAAACAGAGGACCTAAAGAAACCTATTCCCTAGGTTTTGTCAGAAAACAAAGAGGCTGGTAAAGAACAAGGAAAACCACTGGTGTCTCAGCTTAATTTTTAGTGTCAAGTGGCACCTCTGGCAGCGCCCCGCAGCCTCCCAGGCACCCTGAGCACTATTCCCAAGCCAATGCTAGGCGCGAGCCCAAGGGGACAGCAGGGATGGGAGTGGCCAGGGACTGGCAGCAGCCACACTCCTGGCCTGCTTTTGTGCCGTAGGTATCCTGCTAATGACACTCACCGAACCTGATAAAATCAGGGTTAGGGTTAGGGCGGCTTCCTCTGCTATTTTTTTGTTCCAATTAAATGTTTCATTTTATATTTAACTGTACAGCAAATAACAAACAAGAAGGAAGTGAGAAAATACCGTAAGGTCCTGTCTGTGGACAATAGAGACTTCTTATACAGCTGACCATACTGTCTGTAAACCCGGCTAAGATTTCCATGTGTTTCCTTATCACAGCCATGCAGACAGTTTGCCAAAGGCTACTTTAATTTCAAATACAGAACCATACACTTCTGACATACTTATGAGAAATGTTCTTGTCATAGTGCATCTCTACATTTATATTTTGCATGCCAAACTGTAGAAAATAATTATCAAAAAACTTATGCCTGCATTTCTGCTTGAAATCTAATCTCTGCAATGGAGATAGTTCCTCAACAAGGCAAAGGGAAGGTGGATGTCTTTGATATCCTCTCTCTCCTTTTTTTAGCTCTTTCAGATGAGTTTTTATGGGATTATGGTCAGGAAGATGTGGATACAACTCAAACAGCAGATACTCCATATCTGAAAAACGAGTAAGTAAAATTAGAGAATTCATATAAAAAATGGAACTTGTATTCTGCTAAATATCTATTCCTGTGGAAAAGCCTAATGTTCCCAATCCGTGTCATGGTAACTAGGACTTGTGAGATTTTTTTCCCAACTTGCTTTACTTATACCTACACTAACTGAATAGCAGTACATCAGGATAAATCTCAGGCTCTCTGCCGTGAGTGGATTAACCTTCCTAATTACTGATCAATTTTTTTTTCAGCTCATTTCTCATTCCAGTACCCAGTGATTTCCGTAATTTAGACAATATGGCTTCAAAAGTACATGGGAAAAAAAGGGCATTTGATAAATCTGAAACCTACCTGTAAAAAACACTCGGCAGAAAGTGGCTGACTCACCAAATCACCCTCCTCCTCCTCAACTGCAGGCATGGAACTAGAAGAACCCATGTTGCAGACAAACTGTTCAAGATAAAATGACCCAGGAAAGATAAATCAAAATGAGTCTCATCTCCACGTGGTTGATCATCACAGCTACTGAGGGGACAAACTGGAGGGCACCACTTGACCTGAGCAGCTGTACACGCTGGAGTCATCTCTGTGGCCAGAAATGACTGAAAAGAGAAATACTTTCCTTTTCATTCAGCTTTGGTTATCAACCCAGTGATCTGATTTCAGAGTAGGAATAATTTAGTGCCCACAAATGGGTCCTCTACAAACACAAGGCATTTATTCTTCATGTTTTATTTTGTGTGGACACAATTAACCTCCTCCTGAGGTAGCCAAGTGGGGCAACTTCTCCAGCAACTTACTCTTCTGATCTGATTTATATAAGCTGCTATGGAAAAAAGAAGAAAAAAATCCAAACCTCATATAAAACCCCCATCAACTCACCAAAAAGAAATCCCCCAAACAAAGTCCCCCAGCATGAAGAATGCAGACAATTAGACAACTTTATCACTGTTATATTCCGCATATAATACAGGCTTTCCATAATACTTAAAAATAAATAAATAAGTAAAGCAGCAGCACAAAGCGCATGTCCTCAGCTCAACAAATAAAGCACATATTGTCCATTTTGAAAGGCTACACTAAACATCCACTACCATTACCAAAAATCATTGTCCCAGAACAGTAAATTTTCAGTAGAAAAAAAAACATCTATGTCAGAAATGTTTTAAACTTGCATTAGAGGAAAAGGAGCTACTACATGTTGTCAGTTATTTCTCAGACATTTCCCAAGGTTTTTCTCTGTATTCATTATATATCAGTTTACTCAAACTTGATTGTAACATTTTTCCTTTGTCAGTATGTGTTCTTTTCATATTTGAGGATATTAAGGATCTCTGGGTGGCATTTATTTTGGAACTCTGATTTCTTCTGTTGTTTTTATGAGAAAAATTTCATCAGCATTTTCTGAGACCTGTAAGGTTATTTTGACAGTTTGTGTTTTCCTTAAAATTTTTAAGGAGAGACAAATGATGTGAAAGACACCTATCTATCTGGCTAAGCTCAACCATACAGCACTGTAAGCAAAGATCGCACATGAGGAAAATTAAATTGCTGTATAGGAACTTCCACTTGGTTAATTTAAAGCATGGGTAAAGGTGCCAAGCAGGACTTCCTCTAGGGATAAAAAATAAAATTAAGAATAGGACACAAACTACTGATGGGAAAAAAAACCCCCACAAACCAACAAACCTGCTTAGATACACTATTTGCATGCAGGGAAGCAGGAGCAGATACCCTGTGATTAAAAAGTGCCGTAAGTTACCAGCTCCAGTAAAACTTGCTGCTGGTCAGAGAAGTATTTTGCTCAGCTCCTTTCCATCTGGTTAACATGGGAGTAGCCTGCATGCCCCAGCTCTCAGCAAGCCCCCAGTGCAAGAGGAGACAGGAGCAGCACAGCTGGAGCCTGCAGCACTGACCCTGCACACCCCGCGGGGCAGGAATGCCGGGGCAGCAATGCCGGGCAGGGCTCCACAGCTGGAAGGGCTGGGTGCCTCTGCACAGCAAATGTTAAATACGGTACTGCAAAAAATCAATACGTGGAGAGGTTAAGAGAAAGGATAGAAAATCACTGCTTAGAGCCAGTAAGACATAAAGTCCAAACTCAATTTATTTTTGAAATTAGATTTCTCAAATGCAGCAGGTTTTTCAGCCAGCTCTTATAACCTGGCCTTTTCTTTCCACCTGCAGATCTTGCAGAAGGCAGCCAAAAAAACCAGCAGACAGCAATGCTGCTACCTCAGTTTATAGGCACTATTTCCCAAGAATTCATTTATTGATCACAGAAGTGGTAAATGTCTGTCTATCCTTGAGAAGAGACAACAACAACATAGAAGTCCTCACAAAATGATTAATGAGAAAATACAGTCACCTAGCTAAAGCTATAGAACACAATATTTACATGCAGTCTCACAAGATGAATGGACCCTTCTTTATGACACTCTTTTAGCTTGGCTGTAACACTGCGACCTGTGAATCCCAGTTTTGATAAATTGACATTCAGATCACAATCAACAGCAAAAAGGATTTGAAACAGCAGCATGGGACAGGTACTAAACATAAATCAGCCCAGTTTTTTGGGCATCAGGAGCCAGTAGGTACAAGGCAGAAATCCTGCCGTTATAAATTACTCATGAGTTAAATATAGTGTAAGACACTGCCTGACATCCATGGAACTGTTCACACGTCTGGGTAAAGCACTACTATTGCCACTATGCAGCACTTCACACACACCTTGCATGCATGAAATCCTAAGTCTCAGGGCAGATAACAAAGAGAACAGTGATTGACAAATATGGATTTATCTTTTAGGATGGACAAAGCACTCTAAGGAATATTTCCTTCTCAGTAGAAGAGTGGGGTAATTTCAGAGACAGACAAAGCAGACAGAAGAGACAAAAAAGCTTTTGAAGATAAAGGGGCTGAGAGTTCTCCTTTCTCTAAAAGCAGCAGTGCAGAGGGAGGGAGGCATTGCCTCCTCAGCTGTGAGACACCTGCTGGAACTCCTGAAGGAACTCCCACTTCCTATTTAAATGTTGATGAAGTGAAAGACAAAATAAGGAACTTAAAGAAATGTAACATTACTACTAAACAACACTTTGTCCTTCACAAATTAAACCTTTCCAACATAGTCCATCACTGTACCATATGGACCTTATACATTTGTTTTGGTCTCTGTTACCTACTTTGAATCTACAGTCAAACAGAATTACCTCCCAGGATTTGACATTTGTACTAAGAGATGGTAGGATTTTACTTATAATACTTTAAAGTAATCATCCTTTTTTCCATTTCCTGCTTCTGAAATGCAAAATTGCATCCAGTACACAGTGTCACATTGTTATTGGTAATTTTACATTTTGCTACCTCCACCTCCAGTAAAAACACATTCCCTGAATCGCATTTATATATATCAGTTACAGTGCAATGAAAGAGCATAGTGTGCTTTAAAAATTATCTTTAGGACTTTGTTGAAAAGAATACCCAGACTGTAAAACTCCTCTATACCTCTATGAATCAATAATGTAGCTGGGTCATAAATTAATTCTTAATGGTATTTTGCTAAATTGAAAAAAGACAGTTCCATTACTACAGACAATAACCTAAATTCACTGATACAAAATGACTTCCCATTCAGTTATAAAGAACTGAAAGACAACAATTCAGCTTTAAAATGGGAATATATTTTGAAGATCTCCCATTAAAACAGTAACATGAAAGATGTTGAAAGGAATCAACTTGACAAATCATTCCACAACCAGTGCCACCTATGTATATGGTCTTTGGAATTTTACTCATGGCAAATATCGTTAAATACTTTAAAACATATTTGTACCAAGATATAAAGCACTGAAGAAACTAGATTAGCATAAGAGGGTTTCTATATATATATATCCTTTACCGGAATTAAAAGTGAACAGATAAAATATATGAAAGTGTGTGGTAAGTTACCATTAATGTACCTCTTTTGTACCTTTTGATATTAGATATAAACATATTTCTTGAGGGTTAGAGGGCAGAATAGGGGATAAACTCTGGAGAAAGCATCTGTTTGTGTGGCCTTTCCTGACAGAAGCACAGCACTGGCTGCTGAGAGCTAGTCACTAATGGAAACATGCCAATACTTTTGACATGTCTATGGATTTTAGAGCCCATGACCTCAGGTCTGGGCTCTAAATCTTAAATTTCCACATTATGGAGGGGCTTGAAGATCAGAAAAGATACATGAAAATTTTTGTAAGCTAGACTACGTGCATAAGTAGATGTGTACATGTGCCTTATTAAATTTCTGTAAACTTTTGCCAATTATATTGTTGCTAATTCTTTGTACCAATGAATATAATAAGTTATCGTGATGTAGTTAATGACTTAAGATCGCACTTTGTTAAGAGTATATAAGCTGGAGAACACACAGAACAAAAAACTTTTTTCTTCTTAGACCCTAATCACATGTGTATGTCATGTCCAACCTAACAATAACACCATAGACCAATTAAAATCAAACACAGTATTCTGAAAATTTAGAGAAGTCAAAAAAAAAATCTTTGTGCTCCTTTGAATGCCTGAGTGCAAAGTCAGAAGATAAAAAACGAGCCCAAGTGTCAAATTAAAAGAGCAATAACTATGAACTGCTTTGGAGTTGTAGAGGACACACACTCAGCTTCTGAGTCTATGCAGAAGCAGCACAAATATTTTCAATGCACAATGAAAACAATTCATAACAAATGAACTTACTTTGAGCTGCTTAACAAAATGTCCAATTTAATAAAGATTCTCATATCTTAAATATGCATCTGAGGAATTGCAATGTCTAGTACTAAAGTGAAGGCACTGACAAAGTGTATGAGGAATTTGAGGGAAGGAAGAGAGTAAGTAAGGCATTTTATTATCAGTAATAAAAAAAATTATGAAAGGGAAAAAAAACCCTCCAAACACCCAAAACCAGAGAAGACAGGAAAATGAGTGACCTGTACTGCAATATTGTATGCTAAGGAGATGTAAGGGTGGAAACAGTTCATCAAGCACCACAGAACCCATGACATTTCCAATGTCTTGCTTAAAGCAGCAACAAAGGATTGCTTTATTACCCTTTAGCTGAACAGGAGGACCACACTAACCACAGGATGCCAGGGGAGATCAGAAAGTGTAATAAACAAATAGCCAAGAGGGAGGCTTCAGTTGCTGTTCACAAACTGGGCAAAGATCATTTGCTCAGATGCTACAGTAATGGTGTGAAGCAGGTCCCTGGGAGCTCATGAGCAGGAGGCAAGACCCTAATTTGGTCCTAAGTCAGGACAGGTCAATCAGAATCACAGAACTAGAAACAATCATTGCAGAATTGACCACGAAGTAGCTAGCGATATCTCCTGCAAGACTAACAATAAAAAAAATAATTAAAAGGAAAACCAATCCTTTGGTGGCACCAATTTTCAGGGAGGCAGATTACATAAAAATTAGGAAACTTACTAAAAGGCAGCTAAAAATAACATTTTAAAGATTTGAATACTAAGAGACAGTGGTGAAGACTGCTGAAGGGCAGCTTGCTGGAGCTGCTGGGCCAGTGAAGGCTGCCATGGTGAGGAGCTGGAGAACAAGCAGGAAACCAAAGTAGCTGATCTGCACAGTGTGGGGTTTTTAGAAGCAAGATGACAGACTTAAAAAGCTGAAATTGCATTGAAATGAGGAAAATTAAATGATACATCAAATGCAAAACCACACCAAGACTGGCAAAAGCTCAGCCAGGCCAAATGGAACCAAAACTTAAATGAAATCCTTCTTCATTGGAAGCACCAAAGGCTCATTAGATACTCAACATCCAGGGCACAAAGAACACTCAAAGAACAGGGCTGCCACTGGGGAGATGATCCATTTCTTTTCAATATTGTTCACTGTGAAAGAAATTGGAAAGATATATTTGGAATTCAAGCAACTGCAGGATCAGATGTACAGTAAGTAGACAAAATGAACAACAAACCCACTAGCATTAAACCCACTTCACCTGAGTAGTCAAGTGAAGTAGAAAATTAGATCTGCTGTGTAGGTAGCCACATGCTTTAATCACTCTGGTATGGACCAGAAGGTGGGAGCTGTTTACATTGCATATAAAAATAGGAGCTGGGATAAAACCAAGAGTATTATGATCTTAGCATCTTCTAAAAAAATTAGTAAAAACAGGTAGTGACACAGGTTAGAACTAAGGAGGTCATGGCTGGGCACAACATGCATAAAAATATGCTGCATGCTGAGACAATAGTTGGTAGATGCTAGAAGCTTACAAAGGCTCACATTTATGGAAAATATTCCTGTTATGAGTTAGCAAAGAGGTCGAAATCATATCCAGCTCAGGAGAGCCGCAGAGATGAATGTAGCTGAAGGTGGGAAATAGGTACTTGCTTGCTGTGCTTTCACTCTTTCTTGCATATCTACTTACAGACACTGTGGCCAATAGGACACTGAGCAAAATCGATCTTGTTTTGACCCATTAGGGACAAGCCTTTTCTTCCAGCATTATAAGCGCTGAGCTGGCAATGTACAAGTCCTAACCAGAAAGCTCACCAAGCCCCCAGAATTTCCTTGGGGGATACTGATTGCTGTATTCCTCAGGGCTGTGCTGAGCCCTCACAATCAGCGTGGGACCAGGATCAGCAGTCATCTTGCCAGCATCAAGCCTAAATCACAACAGCCCTAAATCACACTGAGCTAAATTTAAACTGAGATGGCATAAAAGTATTGCTTCCCTGACATTTACACATAAATGAAGCTCTATTTCTTGTTCTCCTCCTGTTGAAAGAACGCCTGTTGAAATGTATTGGAGTCCATCAGAGACCGGACCCTTACTCTCTTGATCCAAATCTTGTAGGGGGAAAAGCATACTGGCATTAAATTTTTAAAATAAACACTATTTTAAAAATGCAGAGTGTGAAAACCTTGCTACTTGTTAGAGTGCAATTTGTACACAAATATGGTAAAGGGATATAGTATCCCTAAACTAGGATTCACAAGTAAAGCTGAGAACATAATTAAAACACAAAGATCACAGACAAAGACGAGAAAGCACAAGTAAACCAATTCTCTTTATTACTAGTCTTTTCTTGTTATTTAGAAGTCTTTATAAAAAGAAATTAAAACAAAGAATAATTGAACATAGAGCTGGCCATATAGCATAGAAAAAAACTTAAAGCAGAAGAAATCAGTACCCTGCTCCTGTGACATTAATGAGAAAAGACACCTTCTCTCTTTCAACAGATTGTGTCTTACACTACCTGGACATCTCGGAGAAGGTGGTGATTGTTTGTTTTGTAGGGTTTGTGAGGGCATGGAAGGGGTAGGGGTTGTGATCAAACTGTTCTACTTTTCTACATCAACTCTAGGCAATCAGCATATTTCAAAAGGTAAAAGTTAATATTGAAAAGACTGGTTCTGCCCCAAACCTTACACTAGACGAGCCATTTGTAGAACTAAATCACAACTAAACCAGGTGCCATTTTATGGAAGGTTTTTGCCTTTTTCAGAAAGACATTGCTATGGTAACACTAAATGATCCCCACCCTCTAACTTTTTTTCTATCTCTACACAAAATTTCTGCCAGTTCAGGATCAGGAAAGAGGTCTTATTTACTGCTCTGGTGCAGAATAGAAAAAAGGTTGCTTCCTTGCCTTGAATTCTTCATATTTACAGGAAGACAGGCTTTTTCTATTTCAAAGTCATTATTAACTAGAACAATCGAACATTACACAATGATTTAATTAACGAATTACACATAATTATATTTCAATTTCTCAGTAAAGTGCAGAGTCAAGCTCAAGGCCAAAAATATAAGAACAAAAAATCAGAAAGCTCAAAAGGAGAAACCATTACCTCTTTCAAACTGTCATGTCCACTTGTGCCCTGATGGCTTTCTCCAGGGCAACAACAAACAATGGCACCATCACATCAGAGAAATAATCACTCTTGATTGTGGTGAAGGACTTGGTGATAAAGAGTCATCTAAAGCATTTAATTGTCAGTGTTTCTGATCAACAAAGAACTTGGAGTTACCTCTGGTATGTCTTTACCTTTCATTTCAATTAAGGCAGGAACAGAGTGCAGGTTCACATGGGGAGTGTCAAAGTGCAGAGACTGAAGAAACACTGCATCCAAAGGTAGAAGTAGTTATATAGAATTGAAAGCAAGTTAGATTTTGAAAGAAGATGCAAAAAAAAGCAAAGGGAAAAAGAATACATTGCTGCTATAGAACAATGACAAGGATTGTTTTTAAAGCAGCATCAAATAAAAAACCTAATAACAAAACAAACCCTTAGAAATCACCTACTTCTTGAGTTAGTACAGTTGATGCTATAAACAACATAATAAACATATATGTATACACACACAGAGATATAAAGACAAACATATATACAAGGTAACCTAGGAAGATATTCTCAAAATTAATCTCAATCAAAATAAAATACATTATCTCCTGCAAGAAGGAAGGAGATGCAACAACTCACTTTGTGTCAGAAAACAGGCACAAATATTTCTTATAATTTCAAAAGTCCCTGTTATAATTATTTTTTTAAAAAATTATTTAGTTTTCTAGAAGCATCAACAGCAAATTTTTTGTGAAGTTGCCGAAATCACCCAGGGATCTTCAGGCACCTCATATAAAGGCACACTTGATCAAGCCCTCACCACAGGCAGTAAAGCAGGCTCTCATTTAACAGGCAAGGGAGCTGATAGAGAAGGCAGCACAGGGCAGCCTTTCTGTGTGAGCCCCTAAATGACTCCTCAAGTCATCCCCCTGGGCACTCCCCTCGCACTGGGGTGGCTGCTCAATGTCTCTGTGGGGCGTGGGTGCAGGGGCTGTCCCAGAGCAGCCAGGGCAGCCTGTGCTGGGAGTGCCCCTTTGAGGGTGCGCAGATCTGGCTCCAGGTGCTGCCTTAGGCACAAGACACATCTTGCTACGCTGTTTGGGACAGAACTTAAATACATGTCAGATACTCTAATGGTTGTACTGGCTGTCTTGCCAAATGCATTAATGGTCATGAAGTTCTAAGGGGGAATTTCTTCTTTTCTGCACAATGGGGATGAATAAAAAACCAAGGAGCTCTATTAATACCAGGAGCTCTATTAATACAGGGATTGATAGAGTGGCCATACACAGAAGCAATATTAGGGCTATCCTAATTACATATAGGACTAAATAAGTAAAGAAAATATTCTGGGGTACAATCTAGAAAGAGAAAAGCTCACAGAAAATATATTACTAGCTACAGGCACCTGTGCTAAATAGCTATGTATATTGATCCCATAAAAATGATCAGAGCATTGTTTTGTTTTTCAGGAGCAGGAGGTGTAAAACTGCCCTACCAAATGTAGTAGATGATTGAAGAACTGTTTACTGCTTTCTTAACTCCCAGCTTCATATTCACAAAGCCAATTTTTAATATTGTCCTGCATAAACAAAAATAAACTCTAAATTAACATTAACAGCTTTTTAAAATGCTTTAGAGAAACCATTTTGGTGAACTGCTTTGCAGCTGCTAGAAGTGGTGTCAAAAATTAAAATGTTAATTGTTTTATTTTTTCTGTAGCTAGAACACTTAGTTCCAGAAACATAATTTTGAAGACACTTGTACTTTATGTGACCTTGTCTTTGAGGCTTTACTGGCAGATAATTTTATGCCACCTTGCTAAGTCTTATTATATCATAATTATGCTGTCACATAGGATCTCAAATGAAATTAATGAAACACTATCAACCCAAGACAAGAGCTATGAGAATCAGTAGAACTTTCTCTGTGATGATTTGCTTTCACTAATATTTATTTCCACCACTTAAACTCCAATATCAGGTATCTAAAGAAATAAATAAAATCAGGGAAATGAAGTTC
The DNA here is from genome assembly GCF_051311805.1 of Agelaius phoeniceus. Taxonomy (NCBI): domain Eukaryota; kingdom Metazoa; phylum Chordata; class Aves; order Passeriformes; family Icteridae; genus Agelaius; species Agelaius phoeniceus. The sequence continues at coordinate 35,730,675 of NC_135273.1, forward strand.
AATGTACAAATACTTTGATTAAATGCTGTCTTTGGTTTCAGATTTTTCACTGCAAGTTCATCACAGTCCTCTGTAGCCAAGAAAAAAATAAACTGAAACTGGTGAAGATAAAAAATAGAGAAGATAAATTAGGCTGGAAATTAACAAAAGCACAGTTCTATCTGCCTGATTGATTTCAGACAAATAGGAGAAAGAAATAACTCAAATGCAACGAAGTTCTTCCTTAAGGCTTGCATAAATTAAAGATGTTAAATGCAATTATCTGTAGAAACATGAGCACACCAAATACTGATGGTTGGATTTGATTGCTAAGAAGAGGAAGATGCAGGAACTGCAAAGCCTGGATGATGTTTCCAGGATTCTGTCCCCATGAGTCACAGATGTTATTAGGTAATTATTTTTTCTGCTTTTTGTCTTCCCACTGCTTTGCACTCAGATGCCCAAGTCTCAGTAGAAGTACTAACACCCCACCAGGCCTGCCTTGCTGAGAAGCATCTACTGTATTTTCCCGTATTTATTGTAAAAATGAAGTAAATAATCTGAGCAGCAAAAGCTATGAAAACCTTCCACGAAAACAAAATGGAATCTCTGCTGTATGTGCCATTAGTTTGGAGCAAAGGGAAGGATTAAAATTTTTCTATCACACATCACCACTGGCTTCATTTGAAACTCACTAAGCATGTCCACTCAGGGATAAGCATTAAAAGTGGCTCAAACCACAGCTTCTTAAGATGGAATCAGTCCTATCAAGCCAAGGCTGGCAGTGTGTGGCAGCTCCCCACATGACCCGTTTTCCCTGCTGTTTAAGCCCATGCCTGATGGCTCAGTCTCTCGGACACCAGAGGAGAGAGGCAAGCAGAGGGAAGACATTTCCCTATGCATGGATTCAAATACACCCTCAGGTTCAGGCTCAGCTCAGCCAAGTTCCTTATAAGCAGCTGCATGACCCACAGCATCCCAGTAGATGCAGTGCATTGCCCAGTCATGTCATGCAACAGAGTAACTCCGCAGCTGCCCCCAGTCAGGCCAGGATTCCATCTATCTGGGATAAAAGTAACAACATAGGTGAAAGAAAAGGTAGAAAAGATATCAAGTTATTGCAGTCTTACTTGAGTTTAAGTAGCTGCTAAGTCTCAGCAATTCAAGCCACTTCCCTTTGTAATATTACAGCATCTCAGGACACAGGATCTAGGTGAAATAATTCCCTTTGAGTTCACAACCTGAAAATTACTGGAAGAATAGCCTAAAAACATTCCCTGAAGGAAGTGTTTGTAAACTGTACCCCGTGCAAATGTTGGTAAATGTTTTAGCAAATGACTATTCTGGAAAATGTAATTGTTCTCTAATGAGTTGCCTAATTTTAAGATTAAATTAAAGCCACTGAAGTGTGGGACCTGTAAATTTAGCTCAAGTGCTGTCACTCCATAGCATCTTCCCCATGGAAGAGATGCACAAACAGCCACAGTGGCTCTACCTTCCCTAAGAAGATAAAAGGAATAGACCTATTAAGAGGGAGGAAATAATCAAGGCCACCACAGAGGATCTCTCAAGGTCACCATCCTCTCTCTGCTAACGCATCAAGAGCTTACCTTAGGCCTCTCCAGTTGTACCAGATGTTAAGTACTACTGGATCTTTGCTTTGAGAAGATCTGATTTTCAACCTAGACTTTCCAAACACAAACCATATCTGTCCAAACCAAGTGAAACAAACTAATTTCAACCAGTTAAATTCAACCAATTTAACAGCTGTCTACCTAGAAACATACTATTGACCTTAACCATATCTGATGATGCTGGCTTGCAAAACCTGTTTGATTTTGGACATCATTTCTTACAGTGTGTTAGGCATCACTGTTTCTGTGTCAGTTTTATAAACCTCAAATAGGAGTGCACTGCATTTTGTTCTTCAAAATGCTTCAAAGACTTTTAGAGTAGAACACTAACAATTTCTATGTGTCTTTTAGATACTTTCTGAACATTTATTGAACATTTATTGCATTCTGTTTCTGTGTGAAACAGGTATTTCCAGACCAGCCTAAGATTTGTTCTCTAAGTTCAGGGGAAAAAAGTTTGCAGTGGAAGCTTCACTGTATAAATCTTGGTTTTAAAAATGTTATTTAGGAATGTTCTTATCACCACTAGAGAAATCTCTCTAGCTTAGTCATAAAGTGTTCTCCAAGGAGCTGGGAGGGGACAGAGCCAGGATAGCTGACCCCAAGTGATTCAAGGGATATCCCAGCCCATGTGGGGCCATGCTCAGCACACAGAGCTGGGGGGAGGAGAGGGAAGTGGAGACATTGAGACACCTGCCAGTCCATGGGAAGTGGGGAATTAATTTCTTGTTCTATTTTCCTGCATGTGCAGCTGTTGTTTTCCCTATTAAACTGTCTGTATCTCAGCCCCTGAGTTTTCCCACTGTTATGCCTGCAATTCTTCCCCCATCCCACTGGGAAGGAATGAATAAGCAGCCATGTGGGGCTGATCTGCTTGCTGGGCTGAAACCAGGACAAGGAGTAAGTGTTTTTACATCTGAATATGTTAGTTTAGAAAACACAGGTAGCTAATATTTACTGATGTGAACTGCCTTTATCCTAGCAGTTTGCATGAAGATTACACATTCATTTCTGCTGTGCCTGTTGTTCCTTAGATGTAAGTATAAATATATAACATAACAGGGAGACTACATTTTCTGTACTGCAAGGTTTTCTTCTGTATTTTGAAGATAAAATTAATTTTATTTGCTGAATCTAATGAGATCTGGAAAATGCAGTGAGAAGTGAAACTTTACTTGTGTGGTTGCTAAGCAACAGGCTCATACATGAGCTGACTGATCATTCCATATACTACTTTTCCTATCAGCAAATTACCTAGCTGAAGGCAAAAGCCTTCCTGGTTTCTTTTTCCAGTTTTGCAACTAAAAGTATTTAACAATGTTTAGAATACATGAGACATTCCAAAGATTTTTATTATTTCTGTCCCAGCTATTTTAAACAATCTGTCAGCTTTCCCAAGCAGCTGCATCCATTTCAGACTGCAGGGCACATTCACAGGCATCATCTAATAAAGGAGCTCCTCTGAAGCCACTGATCTAGAGTAAACAGACTCTCAGGTAACTCTTGAGGAAATAATATAATAAACATTGCCTGGCCTCCAAAGCACTGATTCACCCTTAGGGCACAACTGTCTCTACAATACCTAAAGCAAAGATTTTGTTTTCAAACCAAAGAAAGACCCTTCACAATTCTAGGACTGTCAGTAGTGTGCAAGGCTTGCAGTCAGCCACATAGTCACCTCTAGCAGGATAAAACGTCTCAAACTTCAGAGATACTCAAGAGGGATAGTAAAAATACTATGCTGGATCAGGGATAAAGACACACAGTAATGGAAGGCCAGAGTCTAATCAGTTTGCTTTATTCACCTGTACAAGAAGAATAAATTGAAGAATACATGCCTAAATAATTTTTGTCTAAGTCACCAGATGGTCCTTCTCTAAGCTACTGTACACCGCATAAAATGCTAAATGAAACTTTCTCTGAATCTTTAATCCCCTAACTTTGCCACCCCAACCCCAAAAGAAATAAAATAAGTAAACTTAACTTTCCAGAGTATTTTGAAGTGGCAGGCATTTGCACAATGCTGTAAGGCAACTACAAATAAGCAGCCATATAGCATCAAATAATTCTTACTTTTCTTCCTGGAAGGAGTTCTCAGTTTTGTGGCACCCAGCCAGAAGTACCCCTCTCCTCCCTGATCCTCAGTGTTACCGTAATACTATGTTCACATAAATGCAGCGGGACATCACCAATGTCACCCTAAGAATGCAGCAGCATACATCCAGTAGGAAGCCTACACTCTTAATCAAGTGTACCTTGGGTGCAGCCCCATCTGCATCCAGTGCTAATTAATATTTCCAGTGGTGATCTGGAAATAGGCATTTTGTGGAAGACATCACATAGAAAGGAGTTGCAGGTATCTGTAGTAGAGTAATAAAGGGGGTGAAAAGCTTTCAGGAACAATAACATGTGAAAACAGAAAAGAACTGAACAAAAGGATTGGCATGGATTATTCAATAAATTTATTTCCACATTTAGTCAGTATTTTAACACAGACAAGGAGCCTGATTTCCTTTCTAGATGGAGACATGGCTCTGCAAGGCAAGATTTTTAAGTATGTATCTAAATTTTGCAGCTAGTATCATTAGTTTTGGGAAGTCAGGAAAAGCATAACTAACATGAGATTGGAATCGGCATTCCGTAGCCCTCTTCTGGTTGAAACCATTCCATGACTTAAAACCCCCAATCTACTCCAAATTGTCTAATTTTGCAAGGATAATTGCATTTGTTGCTGACACTAATTATCCATTTCTGATTCCCAAGATAGTTTCTTTTCTTCATAAACTACAATAGAATAGACTATGTAAAAGCAATAGGATGTGCATAGTTTGCCCACTAGAAAAGCCATAATTATCAGACTACTCACTGCAATATTACTGTTGTGCTGCTCTGATTGGAAAGTGAAAGAGAGCTTTCTTTGTTATTTTAAATAAAAGCTAAATAAATTCACACCAAACTATCTTCTTCCATTTCACCCAGTTTAAGGACAGTTTCAGCTTACTTTAACTTTTTTATTCTCCTGCAGACCATTTTGTCCTTCATCATCTTGTGTTGGATTTCTGCACTCCTAATTTCTTTGAGGAAAGTCAACAGTGTGACACAAGACTCACCTTTTCTCTCATTATATAATGAAAAGACATTATGAGTCCTTTCTGTTTTAGCTCTAAATAGCTGCAGGTAATAGGTGAGTCATCTCACCATTATGTCAAACAGATGACATTACACTGCACTAAAATTGTTGACATTTTTCTACAGTATTAAATCTAGAAGCTTCATTCAAACTAATATTTACTTACTTGAACCAGATAAAGATATTGCACAGTATTATACAGTAATGCTAAATCATTCCAAAAAACTTAACCTGCTAATGCTCACTGCTGTAAATATCCCTTCTAAGATATTCAGCTGACAACAAGGAACTGGCAAAACAGCACAGCTAGGTGCTAATAGTGTTTCCCACACCAGCTATTACAATTAAACAACCACTTAGTAAGACAACATTTGAATACTTACTTAGGCACAGAAAATACAGATTATTGTAAAGCGTTGGGTGGAATGATCATCATCCAATTTTTGGAGGTCTTTTATTGGAAGTGCTACACTAACTGCTTAGGATATATGGGTGTCATGGCTCACTTGTCAGCATGCATGGACTGGAAGAACTACAGGAATATAAGAAGTCACTTTTCTTGCTAGAAATTACAGTTAAAAGTTTAGGACAAAATCTTAACTTGAGTACAGCAACAGCAGGAGAAGTAAATCACATATAAGTAGAAACTTTGTGCTTTCTATTCACGTCAAATTACTTCTAGAGAACAAACTTTCCTTTCATCCATGAAAATGAACACACAAATAGAAGACAGCACACACAATCCCCTGACACCAGGTTGTACATGCTATGACTCATTTCAAGGCTACCGAAAAGAACCACAGAAAAATGTGACTGTCACGAAGGCTTGCAGGGGCTGTAGAGCCAAGGGATTATGTAGGTGCCAGCAGGTGAGTGGTGCAGGTGTCCCTCCAAATTGTGGTCTCAGGAAGATCAGGGATCTGACAGGGGAGCACAGGTTTGCTCCAAATTCAATTTGCTCATTTTCACAGTCTGTATCAGCAAAGATAAAAGGTTCATCATATCACTATATTTACTCAAAGATCTTTATGTGTAATTTATTTACTGCTGGCATTATTTATACTGGCTTAGCAGAGGCAGAACATTTCCACTGTCTAAGAGGCATAAAGAGCAGTACAACCATGTTCATTAATTCTGTCCAATATCCTGCTCAGACCATGCTTTGTGTCCTTGTGTAAAGTATACAAATGAGGCTGGAGACTGGAAGAAGCAAGTACAGAAGTCTGACAGGGAGCCAGAATCATCCTCTGCAACCCAAACTCTTATGTGTTTAATTTACTCTTACATGTAAATCAGGTGCAACCCCGAGTCCACTTGGTAGAGAGGAAGGCTGGGGGGGGGGGGGGGAAGGGGGGATCCAAAGAATTTTGAGCTCATATGTATAAAATAACTGAAGATTTTTTTAATGTACTTAACATTTTCCTCTAACTTCCAAGGACTGGTAGTTACTTCAGTCTAGGCAGTTTGACTTCAAAACTCTTTTCACAAAAATGATTATATGCTGCTACTTTACTGTATTTAAATCCCTATGAATTGAGTTAGGAACATATCCTTAAAATTACAGCATTAAATTTTTATACTTCATATTTTAAGAAAATAAAGACAGCAGGTCCTAAGATCACTTTACTGTGACAAATTGTCTCTTTCTGCTCCCTTGATGAATTTCAAGGCCCGTGAGACTTATCAAATCCCCGGCTTTGTTAGTGCTAGAAGAATTTATTTAAAAGTGCACACTGTCATTATATACTTACAGAGAGGTATATTTTAGGATTATGCAAGTGCTTGATAGATAATTGGTTCTGTCTTTTTGCAGCATCTAAGTTTTCTGAGAAAACAGAAAGATTAAAATTGCACAAAAATCTGAGTAATCTTTATAAAACAACAGTAGAAGGAGTGAATACAACTTCTAATTAAATGAATGTGACCTTCTTAAAATTGTCAATCAAAATTAATTTTCTGCAAGATACAACAGGAATTGTTTTGGTTTTTTTTAAATAATTGGTGTCTATGGGTTTGTAGGGCTCTCAATAAGCACTGTGGACCTCTGCCAGTAAATGGCTCAATCCCAAATTTGGGATTATTACACTTTAGAGTTCTCTGTGATCCCCTTGCTCAGCTTGGCCAGAGGGAACTGGCAAAATAAAGGACAGGAACGATGGTCTAGTCCGGAAAATAAAAACTTTAATAACAAAAATAACATTTGTGGAAGCCCTAGAGTATGGAGACTAGAATCAAAGACCCATGGGCATGGCAAATGCAGCCAGGTATAGGGGCAAAGGTCTAATCATGAACGTGAACTCAGAACATGACCTTATTTGAACTAGGCATGAGCCAACTGAGAACAAGAACTAGGAACTTGACCAAATATGGGATGTTCTATTAGCCTACTACTAATTCCCATGACCCCACTTTTCCCACTGTGGCCTGGTCTGGTCCCCCCTCCCCTCAGCACCCTGCCTCCCATGGTCTGTAGCCAAAGTCTTCTGCAAACTGAGGCAGAAATCTCAGCTGGTGATCCATATGGGATGTCACAGCAATAGGTCCCTGGCTCTCACAAAACAACTACAAAACCACAGCAGTACTAGCATGAGGGTTTCACAAGGTATTACTGCCCTTGTGCCCAAGGGGATGGCAAGCAAGTACTCCCAGAGCCAGCTGCCCTGGCAGCACTGAGGCTCCTTCTGAGAGGTGACACCTTTCAGTTCCATGTCATGGATACATTCCTCAGATACAGCACTACAGCCTGGCCTAAAAGCAAGGCACCAGATCAGACCTCTTCCCCTCCTACAGGTACAGAACACCTGGGAAATTCCCTCCCTGCCTGCTCAGCAGAAATGGGACTCTCAGATTGTCAAGTGCAAAAACCCTGCCTAGAGCACTGGCCTGCTTTGGAGAACGTACCACCTTCATTCCTTGTACAGTTTCTGCAAAAGTGAAGCCCTTGCCTAACAACAAGCCTTTAAGCAAGGAATAAGTGTCCCTTGTTCCTACATAACTCGTCATTCATGCAGTCAGGTGGCTGATCTGTGGGGATAGGGAGGAGTGTGCTAAAACCAACCTGGAACATCAGCTGGTCAGCTCCTGTGGGTTTTTCTGACTGTGCTATTTATGTGCAGCTTCCTACAGAGATGGGAAAAAACCGCATTCCAGCCACTGAGTCCATCTCCACAAAGACACAGATATGCTCTGCTCTCCTGCTCAAACTTCCCCCCCAAAAAAATGAGGAAGTTTAAAATCTTGGGAAATAAGGTAAGATTTGACGAAATTGTAAAATGTGTGTTTGAAAATTATTTTTGTCCAGAAAAAAATTAATCAAAAAAATTCTGTATCAAAAATTACAGTGATTGGATGATGTAATAAGAATGTAATAAGAATACTTCTGTCAAAGTAACTCAATCTGTTTTTTTGGTTTTGTTTTGTTCTTTTTAGAAGTATAAATTATTTACGAAAGATAGTTTTGAACAGAGATCTTGAAAATTTTCTCATTTCAAGAAATGCTACTAGGATTAAGATCAAGTTTCCAGGAGTCAATTTTACTGCATAGAAAGAACTACTCAATTGTAAGCTAACAAACAATTGAAAATACCTCATAGGAAGCAGAATACCCTTACAATTCATAAATGGACTCCATAAGGATTTAGCAAGAGTTTAACATACCTAGATTGTGAAATATAGCAATCAAGAGAGATAAAAAGACATTCTGGTGCATTTAATACTCTTTATGTTACAGATTACAGTTGTGTTACAACTGGGCTCCAAAGGGAATGTCAGAAGGATTGTGCACTCTAAAAATGGAGTAGAAAACAGTTTGCTTGGTGGTCTTAGCACTTTGCATTAAAGCTTCCCAAGAGCTTCCATGTGCTGGAACAGCCATGTAAACTTGATAGATGTGCATTAATTCTGCCTTACCCTGGGCATCCAACTCACCTTGGAGGGCAAGGAAGCCCTTTCACCTCCTGTCCAATTCACCCTCCTGTCCTCATAAGTTGCACACACCAGCCTGGGAACTGGAAGCCTCAGCAGAAAGCAGTCATAAAGGGCAGTACAGAGATGGTGTTTGTGACAGGGGAGTCTGGAGTCTCTAAAACTCCAGAGCTCGCAGGCTGATAGAGAAGGTCTGGAGACCATAGCAGCACGAGCTTTCAAAGACAAGGACTGAGCCCTAGAATTAATTAACTGCAATTAATTATAATATTGTGTCCCAGAAATGTTTAAATAACTAACTACTATAATTAAACATTTTTTAAGTATTTGGTTTTTGACTTTAACTATTATCAATATACAGTAAAATGACATCCCTAATCAGCACTACAGAGGAATAATGATCTGCAGAGGAACATGGATCTGTACTTTCTTCTTCCTGTATTTGACAGACAGCAGAGTAAATAGTCATTTTCCCTGGCACTTCAGCTGCAACAACAATCTATGTAAAAAAATAGTTTAATGGAGTCCTCTTTGTGCCAAAAGAGAGTGCAAACCCAAAGCAATCAGGTTACTGCGATTTGATGGAAGCTGACAGGTTTGCTCAGTATTGTAAGGAATGTGCTTACTAGCCCAGGCTGTGCTGCTACAGAGAGACCTTTCTGCACAGAGAAGCCTAAGGAAAACCCAGTGCAAGAAGGATGTTAGAAGGATGTGAGAAGGATGCCCAGAACAAAGAGCAACTGACAGCTGCTGGAGCCGAGATGCCCCTCTGTACTTTCCCACTTTCCTGCCTGAAAAATGCTGAGTGGTTTCTGCTAAGCTTCCAAGATATCTGATGCAAAATAGACAGTGCATTACCACATGCTTAAAACAATACCTGCCACGGTTAAAAAATAACAGAGACATATTGAATTTTGTAAATAAACACTCCAACAGATTCTCAAAGCTACTGTGTTCAGCAGTACAGTGCACACAAACATGCTTTCCTGGATGCTATCAAACTGCCAGCATCCTGTACAAATTTCATTAAGTTTTACTCTTTTGTATCACCACCAACACCACCTCTATTACATCTTTTTGAACATACTAAGATGTCACTGAGTTTTGTTATCACTTTGAGACATCTGAACACCATTTATGAGCAATGATTAATATCCCCTGCCTACAGCAGTCAGCAATGGTTCAAGTCACACCAGAAGCTCAGAATCAGCTATTGACAGCTATGATTTTTTTTGTTAGTCTGCATACAGATCTTTTTCCAATAGGAACAGCTGGAATCTCACCAGTTGCCAAGTAATGTTGCTCAGTTCCCTCTGTGAAGGCAAAACTTCATTTGCAAGTGTTTGTTAACCTTTTTACCACTCCTCCCTCTAGCACAGAGCTGGGCTACTTAGTTGTGGTAACCTTTGCTTTGCTATTATTCTTGTTTTATATTGGGAGCACATGTTTTACATGTTATAAATCAATTACAGTTTAGTAGAAGTATATGTGAATTTCCCACTTAATATTCCGATTGCAAAAGTCTATTTAAAAAGTCATTTTTTGAAGGAAATCAATCACCTCCAACATGATAACATTTTCAAAAATCCCCTCACTCATTACTTAGGACGTTTTCAATGGTCAGTACGTTTCCTAGCAAGCAAGTAATGAGTCATTAGCAATTTATTAACTTTCATTATCAAAGTAACACTGAAAAGTCTAATATCATTACATTTAATTTGATAAAAATGTCCTACATTTCTGATCCATATAATAAAAGGGATCATAGTTTCTGATGTTGCCCAGATTTCAGTTTAACCCAACTATTTATGTCAGGCTATTTATTTTATTTTATTTTATTTTATTTTATTTTATTTTATTTTATTTTATTTTATTTTATCTTGTTCTTAAAGGCTTTTCATTCTTTTCTCTTTTCTGTTGCCTCCCCACCTCACAGGAAAAGCAGACCTGAAATTTTCTTTCAGGATTAACCTCTGTCAAGTTCTAAACACAAAACACTTCTAAAAAAACCACTAAGCCTTTCAAAGACAAAGTACTATAAAACAAACAAAAAGGCATTCACTGAAGAGGATGTATTAAGGAAATTCTTATGGAGGCAGTTTGTGTCAAGTAAATAGAGAGATTTTTCTTAGACTTACTGTTTCTGTTCCTCTGCAGCAAGATTTCCAAGAACTAGCATTTGCCAAGTGGATGTATTCCCTTTTCAAATCCTGTGCCAAGGGCCCTAAATTAGCATCAATTATGATCCCTTTAAAACAAACAGCAAGTGGGGCAAGAGCAAAGGAGCGCCAACACAGTGTTCCCCACTCAGACCCCTATTCCCTATCATCTTTTATGGACCCCAATACACTCCCAAAGCTATTATTGAATGGATACATCAATTAATGTATCCATTGGAGATGAGAAGAGAGCCTGCAGTGACAAAGAAGGAGCAGGGCTGTCACAGTCCTAGTGTGAAGTGGGAACAGGTGGAAATCACTGTCTGGCTTATGAAACACCTGCTGCACCATGAGGCAATGTGCTGGCACTACAGCAACTGGACAGATTGGCTGAGAATACTGTTGTAAAATGTTTAGAGAAAATAAGAAGTAACTTGATTGAGATGTAGGAGGTTCTTGTCCACATACCTTCATAACCACTAAATTAAATTTCATTTCAGGAAAACTAATACTGAAAATTACCATCAGAGGTAGTAAATACCATTGCCAGCAAAAACAAAAAAAAAAGCATAACTGTTGCATCCTTTTGTTTGTTTTCATTTAAATGAGAAAAGAGATTTTTCAATGTCTTTAAATCAGAAATCACTCAGTTCATCCTCCCTCCCAAAATTAACTACTCACAGAGTACTGCCCCTTCCTCCAGCCAGCCCTCACAGCCAGACCTACTGTTCCCTTATATGCATAACTGGTACCCTAAGCTCAAATAGGAGGCTTTAATGCAGCACATAAACCCTGTGATGGGTCTCCTATCACACGAAAACAAGTGTTTGATTCCATGCATGCAGTTCTGGCAAGCAGGAGAAAGCAAAGGGAAAAGCAATCATTAGAAACCCTTCAGAATATTTCTGTTACCATGCTGCTTGTAATCTTTTAGTTACTGTGTGACTACACAGGTATGCAGAGACAGTTGATCTTCCACATCCGTGGAAGAAAAACACAGGAAAAACATTTTTCCCACAAAGTGCAGGCTGTGCAGATATGGCTCAGGCTGTACCTTTGAGCTCATCAGGTCCCCCATGAAGAAGAATATCTTGCCAGACTGATGTGACATCTAAACCTAGACACAGAACGTGATTTTCAAGTTATGAGTCTGATACTTTCAACAGGGTGAATATTTTCAAAAGCGTAATGATAAAAGTGGGCTAAGGAAGCAGCGTCTCTTCCTTTCATGGATTTGGTATCATTAAAGAAATTTAAATACATTAAAAATAAGGTTATTATTGAGAGAGATAATGAGCTGATCAACAGCATTAAAATAAGATATTACAGCAGAAATGTTCTCTATGCAGGAAGAAAAAAAGGAGGGGAAACCCCTCAACATAGTATAAAGAATATATCAATCAACACAATAAGGGATTAACAGTGGAAGGGGAAAAAAAGGAAATTTGGGACTCCAGCAGAAATAAAAATGTCCATAATGATAAATACTTTGGATACTTACTGTCCCTAATATTCCCACATTGATAAGTTTTGGCAGAATGCAATGCAAGGAAAGCACAATTCAGCACCAAGATCTACACATAAGGAGGAGATTAAAAAAAAAAAAAACAAAACCAGACAGACACAGTAGACACAGTCAGGATGCCAACATAACAAAAGCACTGTTGGTGGGAAGAAATCTTTAAAAATTGTTTTTAAGAAAAGCAAAAATAACCCCTCCCCTTAAAACCTGCATCATGCTGTTTCTGTTGGCACTGCAACAGCAACATTTCAATTATTCACAGAGGGAAAGAGACTACCAGGATAAGGCTGAACTGCAGCCAGCATCTGAAATTTAGTCTCATCCCATGAGAATATATCAATGTGATGTTATTACATATTATATGTTCTATATATCCTCATTCTTCATTAACAAAAATACTTAGGGATGCTACTAGAAGCAAGCGCTGATCATTAAGTGAATCTATTTGGAATTTCCAACCAAAATTCTCAGTGCACCAGCTGGCAACTTATGAACTGCTTTAAATACCTAGCAGGGTGTTGTCTCCATGAGCTTGCCTGTAATGTGACGGGCAATTTTGAGGCACTCAGTTTTCTGAGGGTATTTGTTCCTATCTGAGGGTAGGAACAAATCACAATTCTTCAGAAGATTTACTTTCCTGACCTTGCAGTTGTGTTTTGTCTTAGCCACTGAAAAGCATCAAACCCAACCACTTAGAGTACCAAAGAAACAGCTGCAGAATTAAAATGCTATTTATTCCATGCTAATTTCTCAGTGGATCACCACTTGCAAACACAGTGTATATGAAATAAAGCTCTTCTCCAAACTGTACTGCAACTTTAAAAGGACATAAATTGTCATTTAAAAAAAGGAACAGTGAACATAAGCATGGTCAGATTAAATATTTTATTAGATTTGACAAATTCTTCCCTCACACTCCTATTTCCTACAATTAATGACAAATCTGATAACAAGTGTTGTGACTTTATTGGAAAAAAATAATTTCAATTTTAGTCAAAGCAAGATGCATTACTAACCTAGCAAAACTAATTAATTTTGCTACAAGCATTTTTTACAGAGACGTTTGTGTTGAGCAATTTTCAGTTTAATGAACCAGCTTCAAGCAGGGGAAATGCACCATTAATGAAAGGAAAACTACTTGCTTTTTGTTTTGTTTTGACAAGTTTTTTTTTGCCCTTAAGATGGGTTATTTGAAGGTAATTCAGTTCTGGTGTTTGTGTGCCTCTTGAGCAGTGAAGGCTGCAGCTAGGAGCACCTACTTGGTTTCTCTCCTTCCCCCTACAGGAAAGAGAAACCAACCTTTCTGTTACCTTACAGCCCATAAGACTATCTAATAAATAACTGTATTTATCAGCCCTACAGACTAACAGAATCAGGGAACACAAGCAGAGCATGTGAGAAAAGATACAGAAAGAAAGGGTAGCAACCATTCCTCTTCAAGTACCCCTCTATCAGCTGAACAGCACATTCTCTCTCAAAGCCTCCTCCACTGAAGGAAACAGTACAGAAATTCTGCTCAAAGTGCTAGCAAGATCTACCTTTACACTGAAAATCAACCAGCCACTTTTACCCCTGTCCTCTTAAAAGCGTGACAGCTTTGGACCAAGTCAAACCAACCAAACTCCTACGAATATAGGCCAAGTCTTCCATGAGTCCTGTAAAAAACATTTGAAACTTTAACAGAACTAGATCAACCTACTCATGGTCTGGACTGTGATCTTCCAGTTGACTATGAGGATACTGATACTCCTCATAGGCATTGCTGGGTACTGAATGATATCTTATGATACTGAAAAATAAAGGACTTTGAGATAACCTCTTTGGTATATCTCAGTGTTACCAGGAGAATTTAAAATAGTAGGTGCCATACAGACTCAATCTTCTATGTAGAAATCTGAAGGGTTATGTCTAGTAATGCAAAGGACATAATTTTTATTATGAATGTTTCAGACATCAGAAGATCTGCAGGATTCCAAACTTTAACATCAAACTCTGTGCTCAAGAAAAATCTTCATCTCAAAGAGAAATCCTCAGTTTATACAAATTGAAGTAATTGTAACAAGGAAATAGAGGTCTATAATATACTAAAGTAAAAATTCACAGACTTTCGCCTTCAACAGAGCACTTTCAAAAAGACATTATTACTGATGCTCAAGAAAAGTACTTGCAATTTGATGAAAATGAAAGTACACAAACCCTTTACACCTTTCAACATCTTTGCAGTGGTAGAGTGAATACCAGTGGGTTTAGTGTTCAGCAGTATTGCTGGCTAAAGCTGCACAACAGGCTTATGTAATGAAGAGTTAGCTCCTCAGCAAGCACACTGCAGTGATATAGAGACAGCAACCATGATATAGTGATGTCCTGGTACATACAGAGACTCAACCTTGACCCCTGACTCCACAGTAACTCCTTGGTTATTCTCCCCTTTTCAGCAGAAGTACAAGTATGTCAAAGAGTGATGAAAAAAAGCAGGGGAAACCCACTTGCCTCCCTCACCCTATAAATTACTGCCAGCCCAGTCATAGCCCCCTCTCTTTTAATTCTACTTAGTACAGCTTCCCTGATGGACTGCAGCATCATTATAGCAATAGCCTGTCATTTCTGTTGGAGCAGTAGAGTAACCCATTTCAGAGTCAAACCGAGAAACTATTAATTACTAACTTTAACAAGTAATTTCTCATTAAACAAATGAATAAACATTTTCTCAAGGAAATAAGGATGTGCAATCACTCCATCATATATCATATATCACTCCCTCTTCCTCACTGCATTTTCAGTGAATTTCAACCCACTTGAGATACACTTGGAAGTTTGTATGGATTAAACCCCAACACCACCTGTGCAGCAGCATCTGGGGTTTTGGTGTTGGTTTTTTTTTTGTTTTGGTTTGGTGTTGGTTTTGGGTTTGGTTTGGTTTGGTTTGGTTTTGTTTTTTTTTTTTTTTTCTTTAACTCCAGGGAATCTCCCAATAGTTTCCACATGTTCTTTTACACTGCTGATGCTGGTAAATGTAGTATTTGAGAAAACAAGTTGGACAAGGGAGGTGCCTTAGGTTGGAAATGTAGGATGTGGCTGGGAGTGTGTATTCTATTGCCATCTGATAGAGGTGGGACAGTTATCTTCTGTTAATTGGGCAGTTTTCTTTATCTCTTCCACAACCAATCCTCCCTCCAGAAAATATCTTCTGCTAATGGACCAGTGAGTGCTCCTGCATGGCTGATAAAATTACATCATCCCACTGTGAGAAGCTCTGCCCAGGGGTAGGAGCCAAGCATTCCTACCTGGATATAATCAGAGATTTGGAACACCACAGGCAGCCTTTTGACACTGGATTCCCAGAGGAAGACCAGACCCATCTATACCACCCCCGGACCTTCAGAGGAAAACTACACCTTTCTACAGGATCACTGCTTCAATAGAACCAGACCTGTCACTGCAGGAGGACTGCAGCCACCATTTAATCAGAATGCTACCAACAACATGACCCACAGGGTGTCAGGTCGTTTTCTGACTCTGTCAGTTGTTATTTTGTACTATTGCTTTTGTATTCTTAATTTTCCTATTAAAGAACTGTCACCAGTTGGCTATCTATCAAGACCCAGGACTGACTGACAGGGCCATCTCCCAATCAGATCTCGTATAAAGATGCCAGCATTTCACTGGCCAGATCCGAGGGGGCATGGAGTTCAGACCAATTAGAATATCCAGATCAGGTCTTTCAAAAGTCTTTATAACGGGTAGCCTACAGAATAAACTCCTCTGTTGCCACACGATCATCTGAAGGTGAGTTGCCTTTGTCTCCTTGTCCCTCAACCCCCTCATGAGCAACCTAGCAAAGAACCGCTATTCCTATATCTTTGCCTGAGAGCGCCTCAATTTCAAAATTATAGCAATTTGGAGGGAGAGGTTTTATGTTCTCTATTTCAAGGGAGGCTCCTGCATTCCTTAGCAGACACCTGTCTTTTCAAACCAAGACAGGAGGAAACCTCCTATCTCACACAATATATATTCCAGATGCCCAAGACACCTATCTCACACCCTATCTCTGCATACTGCACCCGCACTCTGCAGGATGGTATATCTCAGTGGTACAGAAATAGCCAGTAGAAGAGCCCATTTAGTTTCTGATTGTTGCTTCAAACTAACACAGATTTACAAGCACTGCTGCTTAGCTTTTGCAGAAGAGGTAGTAGGACACAGCCCCAGCCCATAGCTGCCATGGGGAGGCAGCAGAGAGTGAGGGCAGGAGGGCAAGTAAGTGATTTGGTTTGTTCATGTCTGAGCTGTGCTGCTGATATTCTGCATGGGTGGTCTTACAGGTATGGCTACTAATCTCCCTTACAGTAAGTGCTTGGATCTGTACCCATGCAAATACTTAGTCTGACTTCACTTGAAAATCCTGATGGGAGTGATCTGGAATGGACTCACTAAGTGGCCTTTTTCCAAGTCCTGTTTAATTCCTCTGCATTTAGCAAACAAAGCATAAGGCCACTTTCATCCATGCTTGTCCTGAAGATCCTTCAGCTCTCATTTCATGGCTGAATGGGAAGTTTAACATACTGGTCCCTAGCCCTCACTAAGGTTTGTGAAACTGTTTGCTCTTCCTCTGATTCGTCTGATTTCTTCTAGAAGAAGTTCGCCATGATTATCGTTTAGCTTGCAGCAGCTATGCCAGTTCAGTGCTTTTGAAATTATGGATTCTGTTTATAGATTACCAAAATTCCACTAGGAATACATACAATACTCTAGTTTTTGTAAAATCCTTCTCTACTTATAAGTGTTTACTCAGGGCAGTTCAGGATCTCCCTTCAAACTACAGCAAATGCCTGTTTCTGCAGAAATAAATTACTGTCTAATGATTTCAACATCCATAATGCTACATCTAAATGAGTGGCTATATGTATTCTGAATTCAAATACTTTTCTATATGTAGAGCATTTATTTATGCCTGAGATGCATTTAAATATAAATTGCAGTACTTAATGCCAAGTTTTATAACATGTCATTCACAATCCATTAAGTATTTTATTACATATATTGTAGAAGAAAGAAATTTATAGTCCCCATTTATAGTATTAATAAGGAATGATGAAAACCACAATAAAAATGTCTTACTTTTTGGGTTATGAGGAGGTTTACTGCTAAAGCATAGTTACCAGTCATGTTTTAATGCTTTAGTACAATAAAAGAGATGATCTGAGTGCAGTAATATATAAAATTAAAAGAAGCCCTACTAAAATGACAGAGGCTTTCCTATTCAGACACAAACAATTACAGACTTAGCATATTCTCAGTTGTTTTCTAAGCTGTAGGAGCACGTGGAAATAAATTTTGCTTTGTTAATTTTAAAGCATTTGCCAGGTGCTTCTTCATAGGAGATTTCCAAAACACACTTCACTTTTTTGATAATGTGGAAAAAACACACACACAAAAGCTTTATTCCTTGCATCCATTTTCCTAGGTTATCCCAGACCAACTATGTTTCTTTTCCCTTGCTTTCTGACTGTAAAAGTCAGGAATCAGCAAGGAAATATAAACTTTCCTCTTAATGTTTGGTTTTTTTGTTTTTTTTTTTTTCCAGTTACCTCTCAAAATTTCATTTCCTATTACCGACTAGAAAAAAATAATATTTTTGGGAAAAATTGCTTGTGTTATGATGTCCTCAGAAATGCTATCTTCACAGTTCTTCAGTGTCTTGCCAAATAAGCAAAGAAGAGAAGACAAACCTCTTTGCACATATATGGGGGAATGCTCATTGTTTTAAAAGAAAAAAAATAATTGGAAAGCACCAAAGCCGATAAACACTTTGAAAAAATATTGCCGTATGTTTTGATGATCTCTCCACTAGAACCAAAACTCTGGGCAAAGACAGAGAGTTGAGAATGTGAAAGGATATTTTTTGATCAGTTCAGGTCTTGATCTGACTCCTAGTCTGCCTTGCCGTTTCCAGATGCTTTCACATTGCTAAGTCCTCAGTCAATCTGTGTTCAGCTGCTGTTATTTCAAACCTGAGTGAAATTCAATCATGCACACCTGAGCAGATCTCCATAGAAGTCTCTGACATTATTTACTGTCTCAGCTGGTTGAATGTTTATGGGAAGTGGGAACCAAACCTTAACTCATGGCATTACCTGCATCAGTCTTTCCATTTTCTCTCCCTGGAATATTAGAGTGTCTCTCACTAGGGCAGAAGGTTTGAGGACAGCACAACCCCAAAGACAAATGATCCCATATAACACAGGGAAAAGAGAGGCAGAAGTGACTTTCACAGAGTAAACACTACCTCTGTGATAAAGCACTAAGATAATGCTGATCTGTGGAGTACTATTTTTTAACTAATGCACATAAATCTAAAACTGCTTCCTTGGATACTTCAAAGGAAAGTAAGCAATCCTGGAAGATCATAAGTCCTTGAATTTCTAATGTTATGGTTTTAAGAATCCTCAAAGGTATTAAAACAATTTTCCTAAGAGAAAACACTTTGAAAGTATACCTTTAAGCTAAAACAGACCTTTGTGGCGCAAAACCATCAAAAGTTAAAGCACTCCTGAATTCCATAATCTTTTGTGTTGCTTGGTTTGTTTTCTTTTTTATTTTTTTAAAGCATGAATCTTCCCTTCATTAAGTAAAGGGTAAACAAAGGCACAGAGAAACTAAGCAAGTATACCAATCTTACAGTGAAGTAAATAAAACCACAGAAATACCAAAGTCCCAGTTCTAAGCCATACACACTAACCAGGAATCGAACCCCTAGCCTTGCTCCAACTTACCTACCAGATTTATTTTTACTGGGGTGTACTAGTAATAGTATTGCCTTTTCAATTTTGTAGATAGAATGAGAAGTTGGAGAACTTCATCAAGACCATTTTCTTTTCCAACTTGTCAAGTACATCTTATCTTTATGTAGTAACCGAAAATATTTATATTAAATAAAGACAAAAATTACAGCTTACAAAGAGATTGTTATATGGAAATAAATCAATGTCTTCAGACTGGTATCACTATGATAGCTATTTCAGCTTACCCCATTAATCCTACTTTCTTTAGCAACTTCTTAACAAATTCCATTTGCTATAATGTTTCTTTAATATTTCTCCTGAGTTGGTACTTGAAATTCCTTTGTCCAGTCTGTTTCCTCTCTGTTACAAGATGCCCTTGACCTGTTCCAACTTACTTCCTCTCATCCTAAACTCTCAAAATCCATTGACATCTTAGGCAATCCAATCCATGCTCACACTGATCACCCTCTAAAGTGAGGGCTTAATCACAATTAAATGCTTTTCTGGGATGCATCAAACAAGTAGGCCGCTTCCTAAATAACTTAGCATACTACATGAAAAAGCAATTACAACAGAAGAAGAAGACAAAGAAGATGAAGATAAAAACCGACATCCAAAAAAGCAAAAAGCCCCAATAGCTTGGTTCAGTGGCTGCATCTCAACTTCCTGTGTGCATTCTTCCAAACCTGGATGTTACAAAGCGCTAGAATGAGAGCTGTGGAAGTGAACTGCTTTCCTCTCCAGGTCCATGCAAGGTGCATCATGCTCTGGCAGTGATTTATTTTCTCCCCTTCATTCTCCTCTGCCAGCGAGTATGGGTCTGTGCAGCAAAGATCACACAACCCACATCATCCCAAGCAGCTGCAGCTTTGTTTGTCCTTGAGGGCAGTGCCTATAATCACAAAGGCTTAATTAAACATCACCCCTCTGCACTTCAGTAAATTCATAAAATACAATGTACTACCTACATGCCTCTGGTTAACAGCAGTTGGAAAAGGTAATAAGAAAAAGCCCACATTAATCTCTTTGCCCTCGCTCACTTAGTGGTACTGTACCTTTAAATTTAGCCAAGTCAACCCTCTTTCCTTAAGGAAAGAAGGCTGAAAAGCCTGAACTTCTTCCAAAGACCCCCACAGGAGTCAGTGGTGAAGAATTCTTGAGGCAATGTTTTTATCATCCCTCTGCAGCTAGAAAATGCCAGAAGATAAGCTATTGAAATTCACAGTGCAACTCCTACTTCGTGAAGCCAGTTTCTTTCCGACTCTAAACAAATCATGTCAGGCACAGAAAAGCAAAAGGATCCAAAGGACCAAGCCCTCCAGTGGCAATCCTACTTGAGTAAAAGCTCAAGGAAGAACCAGGCAGGAATGATTTCTCACAAGGTGGGCATTAAACCTGCACAGCAACAACAACACTGAGAGATCATTCAATTATCAGGGGGTGCAGCTAAGTATCTTTCTTCCACAGCTATTGCCTTGGTCCTGCTCAATGCTTTCTCTAGTTAAAGGAGAGAAACAAACAGGGTTGTCAGCGATTACATTAGTAATTTCTTGGGGCGGGGCGGGGGGGGGGGACCTGATTCAGAGAAAAGACAGAAAAACTCAGTAGAGGGAAATGACAGACCTCTCTTGCCACATTCTCATACAAAATCTTCATTCCAGTAGAATTATTATCAAGATACAGAATAAAATAAGTCAGTCAAAAAGTTCTTTTTATTTTTTTCACTACTGGTGTTAGGACAAGAGACAAGTCTTGTACAAATGGTAAATATATTTATTGCACAGGAGCTTCAATATTTTCCATCTGTAAAAGGAAAAAGCATTCATTCATTGCCTTGGGTATATTAGGACAGGGAAGGAACTGTTCATTCTATTCAAGAAATTCAAAATCTTCTTTTATTCTAACTAAGAATTATGCTTCAAAATGTTACTCCTCTAGAATGCTCTAGGAGCACAAACAGTAATGGGGATCACAGAGAACACCCATATCCTATACAACCAATCCCACTGATCTAGAGATGTAACAAGGGATAACAAGAAGAAAGGGAAAAGCTGAAGTTATAACTGCTCTATAGCCATTTTCTGCCTTGATGAGGCAGGGAAAACCAAGAATAAATAACTGCAGAAGGCAGTCTCACCACCATTTCAGATGCAAAATATCCAGGGTTTTGCTTGTAACCCTGCAGGATTTTGTATGTGACCAGTCTCATTACTATGATTATGAAGCATGGACAGACAACTCTTCAACAAATAAGAGTTGAAAAGAGGATGTATTTATTACAGTGCTGGACACATGGAGAGTAACCTCCCAAAGACGTGTAAAAAAGTTACAATCTCCTGCTCTCTATTTATCCAAAAAGATTTTACATATTCAGATGGTTCCCAGGATGGTTTCTACAGCACCTATTACATAAACATTAGCTCTCAACTCGTATAATAATAATAATAAATATAACAATATAACTGAATGTGCCTTACAGCTGCGCAATTGTCCTCTTTAATTGGGTTGGTGGGCTTCTGAAGAGGAAGTAAGACACCTTCCTCATGGTAAACTCTTCAACCATGTCAAGCTGGCAGGGCTTCTTGGCCTGCTGGTCACAGTCCAAACCTCCTTTCATTCTTAGAAGTCTGTGCTATTTATGGTTCCTGCATTCTTACAATACTTCATATATCACCTGTCATTCCCAACCTTGTTTCAGTTATCCCACTTGGAATCAATTAGTTTCCTTGTTAAGCTCTAATCATGGTATATGATCTTTGCTAACTGTATTTCTAACTTCGCCCCTTAATTCATTTAAGCTCTTAATTAAAATATATATAGTATTTACTATCTTAGCTGCATTCCTAGCTCAACTCCTTGACTCAATTAGAAATGCAGACGTAGGCACTAGTCCTATTCCACAGGATAGAAATTCGCAGGACTAGTGTTAAGAGAGCTGGGCACACAAGGCAACACCTGTTTTAACATTAATCTCACATGCATTATTTAAATTATTTCTCCAAACTCCACCACAAGAAGTAGGAATAAGGGCTTCAGGGCTTTTCAGAGCACATCCGACAGGAGCAGTACAAGGTCAGGTGTCCCGTGCTCCCTTTGAGAGAGTTGGCAGGAAGGAATCCCAAATCAACAGCTGGTGGTTCTGCTAACTAGAAGAGACTCTCCCATTTTAACCCCTCTCCTGCATAATTTTGTCCTATTTCTTCCAATTAAACTTTTTAATTTTGGGGCAGTGTTAACGAGATCCTCACCTGAACACCTGCAGTTTTCTCAGGGATCTGTTCTATCCTTTAAAGGTTCCCCTTGTGAGCCATTACCCTCAGAGCTGCACATGAACGACATCCCCTGCACTTACAGAACCCTTCTTGCTCCCTTGAGTGCAATTGGCCCAATTTCTGACTTAAAAAAACAAACAAAATTAAAACAAATGAACACCTAAGCCCAAACACTGCAGAATCTCCTGTCACTCATACACTAGGCAAGCTCCTCCATTCTCCTCATGGGTCACATAATCAGGGGGTGTAAGTCATGTGGGCAGTCCCAAAGTTAGGAGCCATTTGTTGGTCACACCATCATTCATAATACTCAACATTCTTGGCCTTCTTTAATTTATACACTTTAAAATACAAAAGCATTTAAATCCTAGCCTCCTGATTCCCCAGTGTTGTTAAGAGAACTCCTTCAGAACAGACAACAATCTAGTTGGCCAGAAGCCTGGGTCCCTGAGAAAACCATGTTAATAAATATGAAAAGTTGGAGGAAGGAGGAAAAGAAAAGAAAAACAAAAAAAAACAACATTGACTTTTCTTTTGCTGGAGTGTTCAAAATGCTGGCTTTTAAAAAAGGCTACTGAGAAACACCTAAAGGTCTCTCCACTACCTCTCTCCAAAAGAGATTTCAGCTTTGCCCTTGCAGCAAGTATTTTTCATTCTGGTCATACTGCCTTTATAGATGAAAAAAGTACACTCAACTATCAAAAAATTACTACTTGAAGTATATGACTTGTGTCACCAGAGACATGGTTCAGAGCTCTCTCTTATCTCTTGGTTTCATTGCTTTCTGGATGCATATTTAAGCCTCTGTCCAAGTCAGACTACTGACGCTGGTGTTATCTGTACTTTCTGAAGAGTTGCTGTGTTATCTATGCAGACTACATTGATTAAGGGATGTTTGGACTTGAACATGATTACATTAAGGCAGATAATGGTCTTAATGAGGAACAGATTTTATTGCTGTGGACATTTCTTTCCCTTCCCTATCTCCTTACTTACAAGGCAGGATGTGCTTTCCATTTATTTTTTACTGAAAAATAACAGCTTGATTTTGCAACTGAAATATGGTTTAAAGCCATAAAAAAGTCTTAAATGGTTAAAAAGACATTTACTAAAGCTAGATTATTAAGTCTACATTTGAAGTAACACATAATTAGAAGGATATAGCTGACAGATTCGTCTTCTGCCTCTTCAAAAAGCAAACAAAGTGATGGAAAGTACATGAAGAAATTAAGCAAATATGAACACTGGAAATACTGATCTTTTAGTTGACAGTTTAGGAGCCTATGGCACTCATATCTAAGGAGTACACAAAATCACTGGTTTTAGAACATTATCTGAAAAATTACCACTCAACAACCTATTAGCTATTTTGCTCTTTAATCTAGCATTATGCACATAACCTTTTTCTAAGCATCTTGTGCATATCAGATGTTTATGTGCAAAGATGGGAAAAAATGCGTCTCAAATTTTAAAATGTCAGAACTTGTTCACTGGCCATGCAGAGTAGTCATGGACTGAAAGGGATGAACCATGCAATTGCTTCTCAAGCAATACATGCTAAATAGTACAGACTAATAGTATATAGTTAATATAGACTAATAATAAGACTAATAGTGGATCAAACATATAAGCCCAGGGCTTTTAAACTCCCATTTGTTCTATATTTAGTAACAGTTGTGCAAGTGCATACAAAGTTTCCAAAAAATATGTGCTGATCAAATTCCTAATTACAGGACATTAGCAAATACCCTTATAAAACTTTCTCTTTGCATAAAGTAAAAAACATACTATTTCAACTTTGTGGCCCATAAAAAAAAAAATCCCCAAAACATACTTTTTTCAGGCCAAGAGAACTGTTTCTTCATTGACAATAGACTGACAATATAATGTATTTGCAAATTAATGTAACAATGTCCAGAGCTAAAGTACACCAAATTGTGGGGAAAAAAATTGTCTTCTGTTTTGAACTGCAAAGGTGTTGTACAATCTTTATGACAGGCAAATATTCCAAAGAAATAGTTTTAACAAAAGAAATAGTCCTTACATTGCCTAAGAAACTATCAAGCTTCTCAGCTGCTGGTCATATGCAGCTATTTTCATACAACTTGGAGTTCCACATGTTGACACTTCTGTTGAAGAAAAAAAGGAGCACTCTAAGATCATATGAGAGGAATTTTAGTTTGAAAATATTCTTTTAAAGATTCTTTAGAACTTTTCTGCTTCTTGTTTGGAGACCAAGATGATAAATGATGTAGACTACTTTCTACAGCTCCAGTTGCAGACATCCTTGCTCAGTTTCTGCTGAATGCAATTTTTGCACATTTTGAAAAGATTACATCCAGGTTAGATGGAGTTAATCTCATATATTACATGCCAAGCCACTGCACAGAAATCCTGACTTGCAAGTAGAGAGCCAGTGTCTGATACTTGAAACAATAGAGCCAGTGTCTGACACTTGGAACAACTTCTCTATTAAAAATTGCCTACTCTATAAAAATTAAAAAGCACTTTTTTTGACAGTCAAATGTTTGTTTTCTTGAAACTTATTGAAGTTAAGAAATGTGCAAACTTTTTGCCATTTAAGGCAGGGGAATACTGTAAGCTTATGGACTGGCTTGAATTTCTCCTGCACACACTGGTGGTCTGACACAGCTGAGGACCAGTCCCACCAGTGCAACCCTCTCAGTCACCACAGTAGGATGCTGAGGGCTCTGCCAGCAAAGGATCCACTAACCTGTGCAATTCTGGGAAAGACTAAAGGAGACCATGGAGAAGAAACAAAAAGGAAACTGCAAACCTGTAATTAACCTTTCTGATTAAGCACTGGAAATTGTTCCTGCAGAAAGTTGTACTATAGTCACATCATTATTTTTAATCAGTTTTCATAAAACCTTGATTTCTAAGCTTTTCTGCTGGAGCAGGAAAGCCTGTCCAGAACTGTGCACATAAGAATTTGCTGTATAGCACTACAAGGCTTGATTTGATTGGGGTTTTTTACACGCCTTATAATTTGTGAGACTTCACAAATATACCCAGAATTAGTGACTTGATTATTTAAACATCCCTTTTCTCTCCTTCCCAAGTTGAGAACCATAACTTCAAGCCTTGCAGCTCAAGAAGAGAGCTCAGTGCATGCAAACAAAATAAGCTTTTTTGTCTTGACTCTGGTCAAATCATGTCACAGAAATCCCAAGTCTTCTGTAGAGAGCAAGTGATTGTTTTTTTTTGTCAGGCAATGCTCCTTCTGACCAGCTCTCAGCACTCCAGAACAAATCAGCTTCAAGTTACATTATTAAAATTAAGGCACTCTCCTACCACTTCCAGATTCCATAAAGTGGTATCTCAAGGGCACACTCCACACATCACACAATATTAGAACATACTTCTCTTCTTGGACATCTGCTAGAGACATCTTCATCTTGGGAAAAACAGCTTAGCTTGCTGATCAGAACAGCACAAAGGGAATGGTCTGAGGTTTGTTTTACACAAGTTGATGATTACTGTAGAGCAGTCAAATGTCCTTCTACTGCAATGTACTTCAAACACATTCTGAAGTTAGTACCAACCTGGAATTGTTATTTTATGTTTCCAAGATACACTTGCTTAATTAAACTTATTTTCTTGTACCTTACTAGATAATTGCAAAGATGTAAGCTCACATTTCATGTCTAAATTTTTAATAATTAATGAATATATATAATTTACAGCTCTGCAGTTTGCACTGACCAAACCAGAGAATTTGATGGGGTACATTTTATTCTCTAGCCTCAGCCCTAGTAAATCTAAGACCTAGGCAATATAAAGGAAGTGAATTCATAGAGGAAGTTTCTGGACCACAACACAATATACCAAACACAAACCCCCTCCCCCC
Source organism: Agelaius phoeniceus (assembly GCF_051311805.1). Taxonomy (NCBI): domain Eukaryota; kingdom Metazoa; phylum Chordata; class Aves; order Passeriformes; family Icteridae; genus Agelaius; species Agelaius phoeniceus. Next base: position 35,756,948 of record NC_135273.1, read on the forward strand.
CACCCGTTCCCAGCACTGTTCTGGTTACTGACACCCCTTGTACACCCTCTTTAAGCAGTTCACTCATATAAGAAAGTTTAGCCCAGGTTTCAGATCCAGCTCCATCCCATGCAAAATTACTAAGGGAAGATGTCTTTCAGGATTCCTTAGGACAATTAAATGGGTAACAATTACAGCACGAGCACCCAAACAATCCCACTGGCATCAAGATAAACTAAAACTACTTGCAGCAGGGCACAAGAGCTTGAGCTTCTCAGTGTCAGATTCTCGTATCGTGTACCTTCTCCACATTTCTGGACGCAGTATTAAAGATCCATCTACCACAAGCCAGTCCTGCAGAACCTGATAATCAGAGTAATTTTCAACAGACATTGGCTCATTCCTTTGAACTATAGCTGCTCATGGCCCTCCAGGGCAGTTTGGAAACCAGCAATTATTTCAGGCATATTTTTATGGCATGACCCACAAGCAATCAACAAAGAGGATTAAATCCTGCAAGCCTCAGCAGAGATCATCTGTTGTCTCTTGTCTGGCAAGCCTGAAGGCAGTAGGGCACAGGACATCCAGCGTATCTGAACCATCACATGGTTGTTTCTCACTCTGAGCTCACTTCCAGTAATTTCTCTCTGCACACGGAAACATGGATGACTGGGATTGAGGTAATCACTGACCTAAACAACCCTGGCTGCACACCTGTAAGCCTTTGTAAGCAGGTGGGTCTGGCAAAAGAAATCTGGTTCATGCCTTACACTCACACCTACAGATTCTAACATTTCATTCATGAGTTCTGGAGCCTTTTCTCTGTCCAGGAGGGAGACAGATTCCTACATATGTGTACATTTAGGACAATGCATTTTTTGAAACCAACCAGACCACATTCCTTTACTGAGAAAAAAGTACATGAAAAAGACAACCATTTTATCCCGTAAAATGCATAAAAAGAACATTTTTTCTTCTACCATCTCAAATTCAAGTCTCAAGATGTGACAAATGGAAAATGCACACAACCTTTATTTTTAATAAAGTACTTTTCACCAAGAAAAAAAGTCTTCAATCACTGAAATATGGAATGACTGGCAAAAGAGCATGAGTCAGCTTGATGTCAAACTTTAGAAAACGTTTATTTTACATTTTAGCAAGAGTAATTAGAATTATATAAGTAACTGGACAGTCAACAACAAAAAGTTACTGTACGAGACCCATCTGAAACACAGTCTACCTTCACATCTCTGAGCTCTCACTCTCATTTCCAGAGGGAATGAAAGGAATCATGACAGATGCAAACTATGGAAGCCTCAAATCCTGGCAATGTGTCAAAAGCAACAGGTACCTGAGCCCTTCAGTTCAGCCTCTGTGCGCAGAGCCTGTGTGAGTAGCTACAGAAAAATGTTTGTTTCTATGGAGAAGAAATAATTAACAGGCAGGTCTTGAAAAACCCCCTGGCTTTCTGAGTAATTCTGTATTCTAGTGTGAAACAGGGACATGAAGGAAGCAATGCAGTACATGAGTGGGACTGTTCTTGCCTGAACAGATACAAGAACACAGAGACTCAACACAAAAACCTGATAAACTTGGGAACTGAAAAAAGCCCTCCAGCAGGGAGCTAACAATACACTCTAAGCTTTGAAAACTGTAAAGAATTACTGGTTTACAGCATTCTTCTGTTTTAAAACAAGTAGGACTGGGATGCAAGTATGACAGTGTGCCTAACAAGATCTCCAGATTCTGGCCTAAAGTCAGGCTTTTGGAGTATAGTTATAGCAAGTTACAAGGCAGCTGTACCCTCACAATCCTGATTTGAAAGAAACATGGCATCTTATGGACACAAAAGACAATGGGTAAATGCTCCTCCTTTGGGGATTGAGAGGTGCAGGTGAGCCTGAAAAGGCCAAAGGCAAGGTAAACCCTGAGCTCTGACTAGACTCATCCACCCTGCTGGTGCAAACAACATTAGACATGACTGTCCTACAGCCTGGCACTGGGGAGCTGCTAGTGGGCTGCTGTCAGACCTGAGCCCCCATGCCCAGGGTGCTTGGCCAGCAGCCACTCTGGGTACCTTTTTCCAATCATCAAGGAGGGAGCAGACAACAGCAGCCCCTCTGAGGCATCACAACCACAGAGGGGACTCTTCCCCACACACTGCCATGCCAGCTAGGCAGGAAGGGTGCTCCTCTGGCACAATGATAAATTAAGCAGCCTCACCAGGCAGAAAGATGAGGCACCACCAAAGCTGTGGTATGGATTAAGCTCTCCAGTAGTGATAATACATTTAGCTGTGTGGGAAATCCATAAATACCTTATGCAGTTTATTTGCAATATTAGCAAATCCTTCAAACAGACATTGAAAACAGATTTTGATTAAGACAGATTTTTAAGGTTGATGGTATCTGTCTTTTTAAGATGGTTTACATTAAATCTTATCTCCACAATTACTCAGATACCTATTTTAAAGCCAGAAGCTAAGCAAAAAAAAAACACCAAAAAAAAAACCTAAAAACAACCATGTACAAAGAACCAACAACAAAACCCCACAAAAAATCAACCAACCAACCAAAAAAACCCCACCACCCCCACCACCAAATTTTTCTTTGTTTCAAATAATGAAGTATAGAGATTCCTAATCTTGTCAGGTCTTCCACCCATGAGGGAAGCCTGGTTCCAGAGACAGAGTGATCAGATTCCTGACCTGATCACCACCTGTTACAAACTTTAAGGATGGTCTAACAGGGAAGAGTACCAGCTGCAGCTCCAGGAGCCAGCTGCATGGGCAACCCAGAGAGACCAAAGTTTGCTGTTCACCAGAACTTCCAATAAACAATGGAGTAGCCTTCTTCAACCAACACTCTGGCTCCCCTCCAGCACAAGTGCACTGAACAGAGAGCACAGTCAGCCTCAGGAGAATCAAAAGATACAGCAAGTTGTAAATGATGTCCAATGTCACATTTTTTTTAGTATTGTCTTGTTCAACAAAGACAGTTGATGGCTGTAGGAATGTGCCCCCTATTGACAGAGTGACAAAGTTATCTTTTGTCTCCTTAAAAAGGAAAAAAGCCCAGAAGTTTCTATCCTCAATTAGGTAAAAAGACACCTCATAGGACCTTGGGGACTTCACCTCAAACTTAAGGACAGCCAATTGGACAGAAGCCAAAAGGTCCTGCCTGAGCAATTTACTAGAAAAAGAAGAGAACAAAAGAAACCATTCGCTTTAATTAGGTGCTTTACCAGAAGCAAGAGCTGAGCCTCTTGCCTCTGGCTCGCTTTTTCTCTGTAAAGAGCTTTGTTATTTTGCCTTTTATTAAAACTTTTCTGTCTCCAACACTGCCACAGAAGTCATCCTGCTGATTTTATGCCATCTGAGGTGGCTGAGCTATCTTGGGTGTAATATAGATCTCCAGGAGCTAATAAGACCTGGCTAGAGGAGACCCTTATATCACCTGGCACCCGAACTGGTGATTTCTCATATTGAGAGACACAGTTTGGGAATTTTTGATTAGCCCTCGATCAAAATAGGCCATTTTTGCCTTGGTCTTGCATTTTTGGAGTGTGCAGGCCTGCGACTGGGTTTTTGTGGCGTCAAAGAAAAAAACCCAGGTAAAGGAGGATCTGAGGCCATTAGAGGGGGGGTTACAGATTGAAGCCCAGGCCAGTGAGAAGGGGCTGAAACTGGGACAGGCTGGAGAATGCGCTGCAAAGTCCAAAGGACCTCTTTAGAGATCTGCAATTAGCTGAGCCAAGGCTGAGGCACCGCTGTGTTTCTAGACCGGGGGAGTCAGACCAAGAAGGATAGCTTCTCTGAAAACCATCATTAGATGAGTTAGAATGGGGAACAAGCTGTCTGTAGCTGAGCAGGATCTTTATTTTTATTTGAATTATAAATTAGAAATTCAAGATGTAAAGTTTGAGAAGAAACAGCTTAAAAAACTAAACAGATGCGTTTTCACAGAATTCCCAACCCTATTACGTCTGAGATGCTTACACTAAAGTTCTGGGATGCTGTGGGACTTAGATTATACAGTATGGAAAAGAATAAGAAGTCCAGCCTAAAGCGGCATCCAATATTCTGGATGGTATTACAGTTTGTAACCTTGCAGAGTGAAAAGCAAGCTAGAGACAGCCACAGAACACCACAGAGCAGAAAGAGACCAGACCGCAGGCTACAGCAGAAAGGAGGGGAAGCAGAGATTCCAAGACCCCAACCCTGTCCCTGACCCGCCTTGAAGCACCCCGACCCCAGGAGAGCAGGCGGGAGTCGGCACGGCCAGCCGCTCCCGATCCTGTTCCTCCTCTGCCTCTGAAGGAAGGGAAACAGACTCATCCTGGACAGACTGTCTGCAACCCAGCTCTCCTACACCACCTACCCCAACAAATTCCCCTTGGTTTCCTCTCAAAAGCAACCTCAGATGCACTAAATCGGTGAATTTTGGCAGCACAATCAAAAAAAAGCCAATCCAAATCTATGCTCTGTGAAGATAATAACACACATGGCCAGTGCTATGTTTCAGAGTTGCTGAGACCCTCCCTTCGTGGGCGTGTTCCATCCTCCTTGGGCTCCCAGGATTCCCTTTCCGATTCATCCCTAAGCTCCTGCCCATCAGATGTGGGACACTCCCCTTTTGTGGGCCGAACCTGGTCGGTCTCCCTGCTCATAATTCCCTCCACACCCCGGGACAGCATGCCTCCATTCTGCCTAGCGGGGGAACTGCATGTGACCTCCCAGAAATGACCCTATTCAAAATGGCGGCACCCAGTTCAGGAGAAGTGCTGATCCAAAACAAAAGATATTCCCACACCCCTCAGAGCAGCCCCCTTAAATCTGAGGATGAGTTTTATACATCAGGAGGCACAGATACCTGGCAAAGGATAAGAAAGGATGCAGCCCAGGAAGGAGAATGGGAAATTGCATTGAAGTTGACAGTATTTCCAGTCCGATATAATGTTGGGGGGGGGGGGGGGGGACGGGACACCTCAGTGGGAACAGATAAGCTTGCAGAAATAAAAGAAATATGCAAAGCATCTCGTTCATATGGAAGAGAATCAGCATATTTCAGAGGTTTATTACAAGCCACGTCTTCAGCAAATGAATTCATGCCTCATGATCTAAGGCAGCTCTGTACATCTTTGCTGTCTCCAACAGAGTATTATCTCTGGGAACTGGCATGGAAACGTTTACTAAATGACCTTTTAATATGTTATGCAAGAACTTCAGCCATTGCAAATGTAACACTAGATCAGCTTGCTGGGGAGGGAGCCTACACAGACCCACAAAGACAGGCAAGGATACTCAATAGATAAATCCTTCAGAATATTAAGGAAGCAGCAAAGACTGCCCTGTTCCAGGTGCCTGACGGGAATAAACCAAAACTAGACTTCACAGAAATTAAACAAGGGATGGATGAGCCATACATTAAGGCATTGGATAAGCAAATTCCTATAGATTGTTCCAGACAACAGTTATTAAAATGGCTTGCAATTTCTAATGCAAATCTAAGATGCAAAAGAATATTACGTGCATTGCCACAAGACCCCAAGCCCACCCTGACACAGCTAGTGGATGCTTGCAATCGCCTGGGTACCTGTAAACACATAGCAGCCATGCAGGCAGAGGTATTAGCTAATGCCATCACAACTGCAAAAACACCCTAAAGCAGAAGGAAAAAGCTGTAGAAATTCAGACACAAACCCTAGCAGAGCCTCTTACAGCATTTAAAGGGGCAATTGAAAACCAACAGATGCCAAAGGATACATGCTATTCCTGTGGTCAAAGAAGGCACTTGAAGAGAAAATGTCCTAAACTTTGAAGGAGACCACCTCCAAAAAACAGTGGATATAGAGGTCTTTGTCAAAATACTAACAGTTTTTACCCAGCACAGGGTTGTCTCTGCCATCTTCCAGGAAACTTGCAGCCAAGCACAGCTCAGTAGCGTGCCATGACAGAAGAACCTCTGTACCAAAGGCCAGAGACCACCACAGGCCACCAAGTACAGAACTGCAGCAGATCTTTGCAGGACTATGGAGCACAATGTCCCCAGGTACCAGACTGGAGCAGTCTACAGCCCAGCCAGTGATGCTAACAAATGCCATTGCTCATTGCTCACACAATATCCACAGGACAGCTGAGCCCTGAACCACAACCAAGTCAGTTTTTAATAGTGGGAGTGAACAGATCTCGTGCAGAAGGTTTGTGTATCATTCCAACTGTGTTATCTATCAGTTGTTCACAAGAAATCATTGTATTAGCTTTATGTCCAGACTCTCCATGTTTCCTGCCTAGAGGACTAACCATAGCACAAGCTTTTCTCCTACCAGAGTTATGGAGCAACACATCCCTCATCGCTTGGACCAGGCACATCAGCTGCGGGTGGCCTCAACTCTCCTTTGTCCTGAAGCATCTTGGGAAAGCCATCACCTTCATTGGCCTGATAGATACCAGAGCAGACATCACTCTGATATGAAAATCAAAATGGCCACAGGACTGGACCATCATACCCATGCTGGACCAACTGGCAGCTATTGGTGGTCACTGTGAAAGCTACCGTAGCTTGCACTTTGTCGTATTTGAGGGACTTCAAGGTCATGTTGCCACCACAAAACCATTTATAGTAGGAGCTGATATGGTTCTTTGGGGAAGGGACATTCTCTCCCAATGGGGACTGAGAATAGAAACCGATTTTTAACAAAAGCTGTTGATGGACATAACACACTAAAACTCATGTGGACATCTAACACATCTGTCTGGGTCAGCCCTTACCAGTAGAGAAACTTGCTGTATTAGAGCAGCTGGTACATAAACAGTTAAAACAAAGGTCACCTAACTCCAACTACCAGCCCCTGGAACACTCCAGTTTTCGTAATTAAAAAGCCAAACAGTGGGAAATGGAGGTTATTGCAGGATATCAGAAGGGTTAATGAAGTGATTCAAGAAATGGGTTTTTTACAACCAGGTTTACCTTCTGTTATGATTCCAAAGGAATGGAAATTAATGGTTATTGATTTAAAAGACTGCTTTTTCAATATTCATTTGCATCCAGATGACGCACCACAATTTGTCTTTTCCATCCCATCAATAAATCAGCAGGCCCTGATAGTATATGGATAAAATGTTTCTAAAATCATGGAATATTCAAGGGAGTTAGAAAGGAAGGATAGGCCTGGTGGGCCCTGGGAAAATGTTAGGCTGTGCCTGTATAATCATTTAATGACTATGATAAATTATATGATTGTTGAATGCGATGGTTGTTTGGTAATTGGATATAATTATTGTTTAATTGTAACAAGAATCATGAGAAACGATGTTGGGGGGTTTGATGGAAATTATAAAAATCCATGCTTGGATGAATTCAATGTATACAATAGAACAATATAAGTTTAATAATTCATATGTGAGTTATATAACAATATTGTATAAAAACATGTTGATCCCGAACCCATGTTGGAGTGAGATTTGGGTCTGTACAACTGACACCCAGAGCTCTTCAATAAAAGCACCTGCATATAATCATTCCGTGATTATGTGTTTCTGAATGCTAACAGCTCCTTTAAAAAAGATACCATTGGCTCACACTTCCTCAAGGTATGTGTAATTCTCCGAGTATATGCCAGTGGTTTGTAGCAAAAGTACTTTCCTCAGTTCGTGTACAGTACCCAGATTCCCTAGATGAGGGATGCATTATACGGACAATATTTTAGTAGCAGCAAAGGACCAAGCATCAATGCAGGAGACAACAGATCAGACCATTCTCACAAGTAGAGAAAGCAGGACTCACAGCAGCAAAGGAAAAAATACAGACACTTCCTCCCTGGAAATATTTAGGATACAGAATCACAGAGCAAACTGTAACTCCACAATCACTCCAACTAAGGAAAAATTCAAAAACACTGAATTAAGTGCAGCAGCTAGTAGGGACTCTGAACTGGCTTCATCCACTTCTAGGCATTTCAAACCAGGACTTAGCCCCTTTGTCTGATCTATTGAAAAGAGACACAGCTTTAAACTCACCATGAGAATTCAACAAAGAAGCCCAAAAAGCTTTAGATAAAGTGATGCGAGCCATCCAATCACTCCAGGCTCATTGATATAATCCTAACTTGTCTTTTTTGTTTGCAGTTTTAGGGGAGAGTCCACAGCTTCACGGTCTAATATTCCAGTGGGATCTAAAGAAGGACCACCTGATAATTTTAGAGTGGGTTTTCCTATCTTGTCAGCTGGGTAAAACTATAAAAACTTCCCCTGAAATTATATTGCAATTGATTATAAAGGCTAAATCCTGAATGTTTTCCCTTTCAGGAAAGGATTTTGCAGAAATCTTTCTGCTTGTCACATTCATCTATTTGGAATGGTTAATACAAAATTCAGAGGTCGTGCAATTTGCCTTAGAAAATTGTACAGGAAAATTTTCAATTTGTACAGGAAAAATTTCAATTGTCCCAAACATGAGCTACTAAATTCATCTTTAAAATTAATTCATAAGCCCTTAAGAAGTCATGCACCCCTAGATGCAATCACATTTTTTACAGACGGTTCAAGGAAGTAAAAAAAAAAAATCTGTGATTGCTCGGCAAAATCCAGAGACCAAAAAATGGAAATCAGATATTGAGGAAGTAGATGGTTCTTCACAAATAACAGAGTTAATGGCAGTCATATGGGTCTTCAAAATTCACGTTTCCTTTTAATTTAGTAACTGATTCATTCTATGTTGTAGGTGTAGTGGAGAGAGCAGAAGGATCTCTGCTAAAAGAGGTTTCCAATGACCAACTATACAGTTGCCTAAAAAAATTAATCTTCATTCTTTCTATTTGACAGGAACCTTCCTTCGTAATGCACATTTGTTCACATTCTTCACTTCCAGGTTTCTTAGCAGAAGGCAATGCCATGGCTGATCTGTTAGCCATGTCAATACAGAATACACTTCTCAATGTTATCAAACAAGCCAGAATGAGCCATGCTTTCTATCATCAAAATGCACCTGCCTTAGTAAGAATGTTTAACATCTCTCAGAATCAGGCAAAAGGAATTGTTCAATCATGTCCAGATTACCAAAAATTAACCATACCAGCAATAGCAACAGGGGTTAACCCTCGAGGCTTAAATAGCCTGCAGATATGGCAAACTGACATAACTCAATATCAATCATTTGCACGGTACAAACATATACATGTATCAATAGATACATTCTCAGGAGCAATTTTTGCTTCTGCACATCAAGGAGAAAAAAAAAATCTCGGAAGTGGATATGGCTCTGAGAACACAGGGGGTTAAAAGCAGAGAACTTCCAGGGGGAAGCTCTCTTGGGTTCCGTCTGTGAAAGAGGTCAGAGCTCCCCTGCCCGGCTGCGGGTTGGCAGGGGAAGGGAAGCCATGCGGCCGTGTGAGAGAGAGGGGAGGTGAAGGCCCCTGAGGATGGAAGGGTGGAGGAGCACTGAGAGGCATTGGGCAGCCACTCCCCCCCCAGGAGAGAGAGAGAACGAGCTGGTGTCTGTGCCTGTGCCACCTTGAAATTTGATAGCAGGGCCGGCAGAGAAGGAGAAGGGGGGGTGCGGCGAGAAGGTGCCTAGCAGGGCAGCGTGGGAGTTCTGGACAGGCAGAGCCTGAGATTTTTAACCCTTTTCTTGGATGATGGAGACCTTACAAATACTGATCCTCCTGGAGTTGAATGAGAAGAGAAATAGAGATGAAATAGGAGGAAATGGGCAAGTGTGATGAAAATCCAAGTGAAAGATATCAGAAGAGTTGAGAAGAATCCTAACTGGGAGGAGATGATGGAGGGACCTTTGGCTGGACTTTTCTTGTATAACTATGGACAGAACCATTTTTCCTGTGACACAGAGACTGCATTTAGGGGGAGGCAATGGTTTGGAGCCAAGAGAGTGCAGTGATGGTCCATGCGCAGTGGTAAGAGCACTGGACATGGAAGGAAGATGTCACGATGGCAAATGTTCTCTGGGCAGTGCCATGTGTGACATGGAAACACAAGAGGTTTCAACTGGTTTCAATTTCCAGGGGAAGCCTATGGTACAAGAGGGACTCCTCTCTTCTTGATGAACTGAGAATTGATTATCTGAAGGGTGGTGGTGGACTGAGAGTTGGTGATCTGAGGGGTGGTAACTGAATTGAGAATCCAAGGTTTTGTCTTACTGTGATGTGTTAGAATTTGGTGGGGGGAGGAGGAATGTTTTTGGAAAGTTTTCATTCTGAGTTCTGTGTGTTTCTTTTTCTCATGTAGTTGATAAAGTTTTTTTTCTTTATTCCTAAGTTGGAGCCTGCTTTGCTCTATTCCTGGTCACATCTCACAGCAGACACTAGGGAAAATATATTTTCATGGGGGCAGTGGCATTGCACCAGCATAAAACCGTAACAACAAGCAATAAAAATTAGAACCAAATTTAAAAATTATTAGCATATCTACAAATTGTCAACAAGAGTGAGAATTTTTCAGATCATGTTCCTGTCTCCTCTTTCCTTTTTTAGATAGTTAGAAAGGGTGAGAGATGGCAGAGAAGTTCAGGCTTTCTCTCCAGTCCTCATGTCATATATGACCAGTGCTGTCACTGGCACCAGTCTCACCAAGCACCAAATAGCACATGGACCTGAACTCGTGTGCACAGTGTTGCTGTGCACCTAGACAGCAATTCTTGCACCTAGCTCTTTTGACACCCATTGTATCCTGTTGCTATCAGCACAACATTAACAGAATAAGAGATGGGTACCAAGTGATATTTTTCCTCCTGCAGAGCATTTTTAACAAAGAAATGCAAAGAGAGCCTTCTATAAGAGGCCCTGAAAAGCATCTAAAATCCAAGGCAATGCTTCCACTAACACTTGATTTATATTATTTAATCCCTTTCAGCAAGAAGGATAAATTGCAACGAAGTCACGCTTCAGTTATTTTCAGGGCTAGTTGTTTAAGATTATTAGAACAGTAAGGTTATAAATATATACCCTATGAAAGTAAGCATCAGAAAGAAAGATGAGCAAGTGTTTTGCTCTAAGGCTTACCAGCTGTTCAAATGCAAAGATCAGTATTTTTTTTCTAAATTCCAAGGTAAGTGCATCTTTGGACACAGCATTTTATTGACAGAGAAAGCTTTGACAAAGACTGCACACTGAAGAGTACATAATTTGCTAACATTTACTGCTTTGCTAATCTCCATCAACTTAATGCTTCAGTATTCAAATTTTCATTTGAAGTGGCAAATTTCAAGTCCTTTTGGTTGAAGAGAAAAGAAAGATGCATTCTTTGCTAAGGAAACAGTGATGCTTATGCAAAACTCCTTTCATAGAATATTCACATCTTTTCCGTGCTTTAAAAAAATGGAAATACTTCATTCACTATGTGGCAATCAGATAGACTGAATGAGTATCAGACTGCCAAAATGTATATGGTAAAAAGCCATATGGGTCAAAGGCTGTCAGATGGCTGATCTCTTTCACCTGTATTTCATGTTATTCTCTCTGGAGGGAAAATATATAAAAGGACATGGTCCAGATTTATTCTCTGAACTTCATTCATTCAGTCCAGTAGTATAAATTTTTTTAAATTTTAAATCAAGGTTTGATTCCATTCTGCATGGGTGAAGTTCACCATCATCTTCTTTCTTTACTTCCTTTCTCAGGTAGAACAGCAGTACCTGGTAATAATCCTCCTAGAGGCTCCACATACTTGCCTTTTCCTAATGCTCTGGCTGAAACAGTCCTACTTCTAGAAGCTGTTGGCACTTACAAAATCCATCAAAGCAAATGAAAAGCAACTGAAGTGCTGCTGCCTTGATGATATCTTTGCTTTTGTCAAGAGCCACAGCAAAATAAAAATGTGTAAGTTGACCAACTTTTATCTCTTGCATCTCAAAAGACATTTTTGACAGCAGAGCATAAAATATATACACCGTAGTTTTTGCAACTAAAAAAATTATATAGGCTAACACAAACTTGTCATGAGGTCACTACTCCTTCCTTTGAAAACCACTGAGATGCACTGGTAGTTAAAACCTAGTGTAGAACAGCAGCACAAACAATTTCTCAGTGAGGACAAGAGAAGTTGTGTATCTTCCCAAAATTCTGAAACAGACCTTCAGGAAACAATGCTCAGCCTCAAAATTTAATATCTATCTCTTCACCCATCTGCTGTTTCCACCTGGAGCACTTCAGATCCATGATCTAACAACACCAGCAGCCCCACTAACCTACCCTTCCAAAGCGCCCTTCTCAAGCACTAGGCATTGTACTAGGCTGCAATGCCTAGGACCTAACTCCATGCTTTAGTGTGTAGTCCAGCTTGTAATTTTAGGGGATCCACAAGCACACTTGTAGAACAAAAATGCAACAGCAGAACCACAACTTCAGACTCTGCAGCCATTAAATTCTCCAAGGAGCAGTAATAGAGTGGGACATTTTCTCTAGTAGATTATGAACAAATACAGACATCCATCACTGGAATAATTACAAGAAATGTCTAAAAATTAATTATAACTGTATCCATCAGCATATTTATGCCAACATATAACCATGCGGTATCTAAGCATCTTACAGAATTTATGACCAGAAGAGAGCATTAGTATCATCTTGTCAGGCTTGCTGAACAAGTCATAAAACTATACAATAATTTCTACAATAAGCCTGATGCAGCTGGAGTCTTTTCTTCCTATTAAAAAAACTAACAGTTTAATGTAGCATTGTGTGTCCTGTATGGGTTTATTGTAAAGTTGGTTATTTTTTATAAGTTAAGAATTTGGTTTGACCCTCGGTTTCCCCCATATTCTCCCTCATAATGGTTCGTTCCTTCCACCAGTTACCTTTCCCTCATTGTAACCAACCCCCTTTCACGTCTAGAAATTTCTACATCAATCTTCCCTTACCTAACATATGATTTGTCCCCTGAGCCTTTTCCCTCCCCTGGGCCATTCCTATTGGTTCAGTTTTGTCCCTCGCTCCTCCCCTGGGCTTCGTTCATTGGTCCCTCGTGTCTCCTTCTGTTACACCCTTCCCCTTTTTAAGTGCCTTCCTAAAGGTTTTTCTTTGACACCGTTACTGGCCCCACGGGGTTCAATAAAGCGCCTTGGTGTCCATACGCGTGTCCACTCCTTCCTTCCTTCACCTCAGTGCTTCGCAGTCCTGCTCTCGCCTGCGTCACCACGCCACAGACGGAGCCACTACCCAGGGGCTCTCGCAGAGGACCTGAGAGTGGCGGGATTCGTAGTCTCCACCGGTCACTCCGGGAGCGGCTAGCCGGCACCCGTCAGCTCCAGTGGCCGTGGGATGGGACTGCAAAGAACTGTTAAAAAGATCCTTAAAAACAGGTTTTGCCTTAACTGGGAAAATGCTCACCCTACTATGTGCCAATTTCAGCAGCTTTAGCACCCAGCTGACAGATTATCGTGAATGCAGTTCAGAAACTTGACAAAGCTCTGAATCTATATATGCACTAAAAGACTAAGGTTGACAAGTGAAGTGAGCATAACAACTGTACTGCATAATGAACACCTTGAGAAGCTCAACATACATTTCTTCAGAAGAAACAAGGTCCCTTCCCAAGCTTTAGCACCAAAGGTAAACAACAACATTTTGTCTTCTCTGTGGCAGCTGAGAAGCATAAAGCAAGAACTACAGAAAAGCACAGGAGATCACAATGCCCTAGTGAAAATGGGAGATGAAACAAAAATAAGGACCTGTCAGTTGATACAATTTTTAGTGCTGTGCTGAAGGGCCTCTAGAACTTGCCTTGCACACAAGGCATCTGGAGTCTTACGAGAAAATGTATCTCAAAAGAGGCATCCCAAATTGTATGAAAGAACAAAACTTACTACTGCTTTTGGCTAGGAATCCAAAATCAGAACTGGGATTTATATTTGTCACTGTGAAGTGTTACATGCCAAGGTGCTACAAAACTGAAACGTACCTGTTATGTGTCTGGACAGATTTTTATATTGCCAAGGAAAGCTCTACTATACTGTAAGTAGAGAGCACACATCCCTGTTACTGTACTGTAAGCAGAGAGCTTATTGGGCTTGTAAGTACCAGTATAAATTGTGAAACTTTCCACTTAAGATCATGCTGGATATGATTTACCAAGTTTATTAATTTAGAGATGGAAGAAACTGCCTTAATTACTGCTCTGAAAAGCAGAATCATTAGCACTTCAGGTGATGACTGCAGTGAGAAAAAGCAGGAATACCTGCATTTCATGCAGAGGGCCTGACCTGGATTTTCCCTCTCAAACGCCCTCTTCCCAATTCCACCTCTGTCATGCAGGGCAGAATTTGTCTGAACCCAAAACAGCTGCCCTCTGTACCTTGTCCCTTCCTTTCACTGAGCATGTCAAGACCTCTGGATGGTGAAGAGCATTGTAACTCCTGATTAGCGAGTTGCTTTTTTAGTGGAACAGAAAAACAGACAATATTTGGGGCTCTTCCACACAATTAGACTTTAGTGAGAGAGGGAGCTGGGATTCATAAATTCATGGATGATTTTCAACTTGCTCAGTGACTTCACCATTTTCTGTTCAAAGTCACTGTACCAAGATCATAAATTTCAGCTTCATCTGCTGCCTTTAAGGATGCCCTTTGAAGACATCCATACCTGTCTGTACCTGACAATAATTTCTGCTGCATACTAGTTGCGGCACCAATAATTATGCTCTTGAGAATGATTTCATTCTCCTCACTTGTCACAGACATCTTTTATGAAAAATCCTTTCCTTGGGATTTTTTCTCCTGAGAAGCTGAGAGGCATCAGGAACAAAATGTAAACAATGGTTATCTGCTGCTGTGGAATGCAACAGGTGGATCTGTGATTGGTCTCAGAGAGTTGTTTCTAATTAATGACCAATCACAGTCAGCTGGCTCAGACTCTCTGAGAGTTATTGTTATCTTTATTTCTTTTCCTATTCTTAGCTAGCTTTCAGATGAAGTCCTTTCTTCTATGCTTTTAGTATAGTTTTAATGTAATATATAACATAAAATAATAAATTCTTTCTTTTTCTTTTCTTAGCTAGCCTTCAGATGAAGTCCTTTCTTCTATGCTTTTAGTATAGTTTTAATATAATATATAACATAAAATAATAAATCTAACCTTTCGAAACATGGAGTCAGATCCTCATCTCTTCCCTTATCCTAAGACCCCTGTGAACATGGTCACACTCACTGATTAATTTTATAAGGAATTATTTGATCCCATTGAGAATATTCTCAACATGAGGTATTAAAGAATTACTGTTTAAATAAACAACATTTTCCAATAATAATTAGTTTTGTCATCAGATAGTGACAAAGCACTGAAAAGTAATGACATTTAAAGTGTTCTGTTCCTCTCCTTCAGGATTTTCTGGAAATGACCTTGTAAGCCAGACTACTTGTTGTGGCAAAACTTGAATGGTACAAGATGGCAGTTTACATCTACCAGTGTGTCCACTGGCAGCTGTTATTAAAGCACACAGAATCGCTGATTGAGCAAGAGCTGGCAGTTGCATTCCATAAGCTCCAAGGTATATTTCATGGGGACAGTTTCCAAGCTCATGTTTCATTACTTGCACATGACACATGCTGAATACACACTGGATGATTGAAGCAGGCTGAGTCAATGGCATCAATTTCAGCAGAAGAGCTGATGACTTTTGTCCCCTTCAGCTAGTGCCCTTAGGAACTTAGGTGCACTTAGGAACATAAAGACAGCCCTTGTGGTTTTTTTACAAAGGGGAATATTGTATAGATATTTAAATTTAAGGTATTCTACTAAACAGGGCAGAGCAGGACTAACTGAGAAAGAAGAGAATTCAAGTCAATGAAATAGTCCTAGACAACAAAAAAGTTAATTCAGGTACTGTAAATGGCATAGCAATGCCCTTCCTCACATCAGTAAAAGCAGTGATAGCAGAAAACAAGCAAACTGACATTACTGCACTGGATGAATATTTCAGTGGCTATCTTGGGAAAAATCCACCTCCATGAAAAGATTTATTTTAAGACTATATTGCACTATACTGATAAGCTAATCTGACTCAAGTTTTGCTGCCCTGGAATAAGAGCAGGTAACACCAGCTCATGAACTACTCCAAGCAGCAGAAGTCTGCAATTGCTGGAAACAAACCTTGGAAAAGTAGCCCTCCCCCCTTCTGTGGCTATGGCCATTTTACACCATTCTCATCTCTGGGAGCGCCAAAACTTGAGCTAAATTAGCAGCACTTTAGCACACAACTTCTAACAGACAGACAAACAAATGTCAGGATAAGATCATGAGGAGCAATGTCTGCAAGGAAGAGGACTCGAACTGATGCCTAGAGAGGCTGATCTGGAACAGAGACTAGACAGAGTTAAGAGAATTAAGTAGGTATTTATTAAAAGGCCTTAAAAGGATACATCTTGGTCAGTACAAGAGTTTGCGCAGGGCTACACCCAGGATGGACCCAAGATGGTCACAAGGTGGACAATGGTCATGAGTTTTCACACTTTTATAAATTTTGGTCCATTTACACATCGGGGTTAATTGTAAAAGTTACAGCTTCAGGTTACTAAGTTCCATGCTCCTGGTTGCTTTCTTCAATTCACCACTGTTTATGCTTTTTGGGCCTGAGGCTGTAATGGTTGTCTGTGGTTCTCAAGCTGGAAAAGGATTGTTTTGTCTAACTACCCTGTGAAGAGAACTTACTACCACTTAATATGAAGTTCAGAGTTACACACTAAAACAGTACAGAATCTGAAAACTATGAAAGCTAAAACTTAAGGCATCAAATCCTCCTTTGTTTTGCAGAAGAGTTTGACTAGGACTGCACAACTGCTCCCCACCCAAATATTTATAGTCAAATAACACTTTGTCATCCTACAACTGCCACATGCTTGCTTGATTCAACCATCCTATGCCTTCTTAGTACCGACTTATTAACAGCAATTAGCCAGATATTTGAAAAAAATTTGCTAGCGATCCTAGTGCAGTTTCTAAATTCATTTTGCAATGCTGGAGCACTAATGTCCTGGATCCTGCTACTTTTCCTATTAAACATTAACAGGGAAAGCTGTGAGACTGGGCACACTCTAACAAAATATGGTTGGCTGGCAATGTGGCACACATCATGTAAATATCCCTTCTCATTGCCTGAAGTGTGATGATGATCTTCCCAAGAACACCTGCCCCAATAAAAAGATAGTCATTTATTACTCTCTGGAGTGCAACAAATCAAACTTCAGATGGCATTAGAAGAACTTGCCCTGACAAAGAGTTTTACACTTCCCTTTTGATAGGTCTAGTACACCATTGTCATACTGAGAGAACATTTTTTGTTGCCATTACTAAAACCCCAACCAAGAATTATTGTAGCTTGTGAAACAAGTAAAATCCACAGGAGCACAGAGCAACTTTGATGTAGGAAAAGAGGATTTTTGATCCTTTGGTCTACTATATAAAAAGAATTAAATATGATCTAATCCCTTCCATGAGTTTTCAAAGTCTGTTTGACCTTTTTTTTTCCCCTCAAGGATTTTAGTGAATTGCTAAATTTTAAAACATGAACAAAATCTTACAAAAGGAGCAAGGGAAGAAAGCAACAGGAAGAAAAGGGAGGAAAAAAGCACGACACATAAGACCTGGCAGGTATATGATTCAACATGATTTCAGACAAGATTTTCCATTGTCCCTATAGTCTTGTCTGCAATCCTTTGAGTATATGAAGCACAGACTGAAAGAAGCCCATGCTTTGGGCACTCTCGCACCAGACACCACAGGGATCATTTGACCTCATATTGCAAAATAAGCCATCTTTATCACATCAAATTTCGTTACAGCTGGAGTCTTAATTCTGGAAAAATGCAGCAGATATTCTCATTAGCCCATAATTTCAGTGCATATTTATTTTGCTTCTCAGCTAGTAAAATCAAGAAGAAAAACAAACAAAACACCTCAAATCTAAAAAGGATATAAAGCATCATCTACTTCCCTAGTGCTCCATCCCCTTTTTACAAAACCATGCTGCTAACAGTAAAGACCTCTACAAAACACAACCAGTATTTTTATCCATGGTAACCAATACTCTCCCGTACAATCAGTAAGCCATTGCCCAAGCTGGGAGTGGAACCATTCCACATAAAGGCAAAAACAGATAATGTAAATCCCAGGATCAGGACAGATGGATCACCACCAGGGTTTCGCAGTGACAGCCCTGAGCCACAACTTGCCAGAGAAAGGCAGACTCCAGCAGAGCCATTCTCCATCCCCATGTCCAATTCCCCAGCACGCCACATGTAAAGGTGTGCAGCTGACTGAGGCTGCTCCTGCACACCCTTGCTGAGGGCAGAGAGCCTTCCCAGGGTAGGCAGGACAAGGGGAAGTGGGGCCACAGAGACAGTTCATATGAGAGCCCAAACTCTCACCTTCTCAACACTCCTCCTGAAAAGATGGATGTGTGCTGGAGCCACTGCATGCAGGTTTACTTGTGTCCTGAAACAAAGCTCCTCTTTCCCTCTCTGGGAAGCTGCAATCACAGACTCACACCTGCCATACCCAGTCTGTATCAGGGTCTCTGAGGTAAAGGATCTCATACTGCATTTTATATTCTTTCTGCTGAATTTGTATAAAGATAAATTTGTCAAAAGTTACTGTTAAACAGACTGAATAAGAAAAGAAACTGAATATAGAAAGCAAATTTAAATTCAAAATCTTTACTAGAGTGACTTAATTAATTCAGAGGGTTTATTGAGCACTCAGATCTCCAACAGGGTTTTACAGTTCAGATAGGCTTTTGTTAAAACAAATTTTCACTCCATCTAAATCAATTTTAGAGAGAGACACTACTAAGTATTAAATTTTAAGTAAATCTTTCTTTAAAAACTCAGACTGTCTTGAAAAAAGGTTTTCACCACAGTATATTATTTAACATTTTCATAAATTGCAATAAATGCAACTCTAGCGCAAATGCCAGGTTAAAAAAAAAATTAACAACTATATTTGCACTGCAGTTTGAATGAAAATACAACCTGCAAAATACTTCTTATATGTTGACTTGTTTCCTCTCACTGAAGTTTCAGAAAAGAAAGAAAATACTGTCTCCCTGATATTCCCCCATTTTTTCTTTACTCAGTGTATGAAAGAAAGAAAAGTAAATATCTCGGTATGTCAAGCAAACATTTTCAAAACTTGCACAGTAGAAAACGTTTATAGGGGTCATCCTCAATTGCTTTAAGTCAATTTTTCCCTTGGTATTTTCACTGGAAAAAAAAGCCGAGGAAGTAAAATGCAAAATACAGGGACTTGCCAAATTTAGCTGTTTGAACTGCAAGGGTTCAGTAACTACAGCTGAAAAGTGAGTAAGAGAACTCCATGGTTCCTTTTTAAATTTCTGGAAACTCATATTGCACTATCCTTGTATATCACGCAACACGGGGCTCTGGCTTACCATGTAAAACAACTGTTCTGTTATAGAGGAAGTTCTCAGTGTCTTTGGCTACATAAAGAGCTGCTCACTATTATCTAAGTTTCTTGAATAAATATTTGTGTTCAGGTTTCTTTTCATGCCCACTTTGAAATGCAAAAGCTAAGCTTTTGTTCGAAGTTCATAGGACAGCTGTTGAGCAAGAGATCAGTGCTTGGTATGAGGACATAGCATTTTTGAATCATCGATGTAAAGTGAAGTTAATCCCCTGTTCACTGGGATAACTGTAGCAATCTCCAATCTGTATGAAAAACAGGAGTCTGTGTTTAGGGTTTGCTTGGAGGGGTGAGGGGTGTCTTCAAGAAAATTAATTACACATTTGTACACTTGAAAAAAAAGTCAGCAGGTGGAACATTATGAGGAAGTTGGATGAAAGAATGCCAAGATGAAATACCAGAATTTTTAAGAATTTTCTTTCTTTGGAAAATTACAGTGTCTTTCCCCTCACTTCTGAAAGAGAACATCCATTCCACACAGAAATTCAGATGTCTTCCCAGTTCTGTGTGGATGCCTTGCTAGAGCCACTCTCACTGGGCTCCCAATTGGATAGCTAGGTAAAGCTGAACCACCTTCACAGGATTACAGAGTTTTGGAATGCGGAATAAATAACTCCCATGACTAAAACAAACTGCTTTTATGAAGAGGTATGGAATATAACAAGGCCCGAACAAGCAAAGACATTTTTAAGGCTTGACATCAAAAACCTTTGATTAGTTGCTTTATTCTGCCAGCAGAGTTTTTCACCTATCATCACCTACACTAAAAATAAGACATCATATTGCCTTTCTCTGATCATACAAAATGTCAGAGGGTGTGGATTACGTGAGACATTAATTCTTCTCTATCAATAGAAAACTTCAGAGTCAACAGTAAAAATATTTTCAGTTCATAAACTGAAGTGTTGAGTAATGCACAGAACGTGAGAGGAAATTATTGTTCTCTGTTCCAAAATAAGAACCAAGAAGTGGTGTAAAATTAACAGGAACAAAGTTATTTCCTGAAT
This sequence comes from Agelaius phoeniceus, assembly GCF_051311805.1. Taxonomy (NCBI): domain Eukaryota; kingdom Metazoa; phylum Chordata; class Aves; order Passeriformes; family Icteridae; genus Agelaius; species Agelaius phoeniceus. The sequence goes on from NC_135273.1 coordinate 35,777,356, forward strand.
ATAGAGGTCTACTGTGGAAACGCTTGTAGATGTACAGTGGCTCAAAAAGAACTGGAAAAAATCCAGTGGGAAAAGTCCAAGACAGCACTTGAGGCTCAGAAAGGTCCTAAACCCACAGCACTGGAGTCAGTGTGCACCTAACAAGACAATAGCTGCCTTTCCCTTCTAGCTCTTTACAACTGCGAATGTCTGACTTGGAGAGGAAATTTTACTTTCATCCTTCAAAAACATATTTCCAAGAAGTGAGAATTTTCCTTCGTAAAAAGCAACAAGAATACATGGATCACAGATAAACTGCTGCTTAGTATCATTTTGATTAAAGGTCATTGAAAAGCAAGCTAAGAGCTAATGAAGGACTCACAACTAAATCCAGTGTACTGTCCTGAAGCCTGGATTCAGGCCAGGCTCTGGGCAGACAAAGGATTACCAGATGGCCTCCTCACATCAACAGATGATAAGCAAGCACCACTCTCACCCTCCCAGACCTCTCTAAACCTTTTGACACCATTAATCAAGTTAATGCCCACTCTAAAAGTTTCACAGAAGTCAGGAGTGACTTTCTAAGACAGGTGTAAGTCCATTAGAGAAATATGCCCCATAGGACCATATGTTAACAAGACACTTAACTGTGTGGGCAAGTTTTACCTAACCAACCTAAGAGAAGCTGGATTCAGGTGAAAAAAAAGAAGGTTCTATTAGATAGCAGAACGTGGAATTCACCTCAGCAATGCATTCTGTTTTCATGACACAAATTCATTGAGAAAAGGAGCTCTTGGACTTAGACTTGAAATCAGGGTCTCACATTACAGTAACACTTAAAACCAATATTGACAGTGCACTTGCACAAACTGGAAACATCCTCTTGGTGACCAACAACCCGGCTGCAGCTGTGACCTCTGGTATCAAACATTGCCAAGTACAGAGAGCAGAAAGTGCATCTATCCAGGGCATAGTTTCCTAGAGGTCAGTCCCAAATTGGAACAAATGAACAGTCCCGCCCTTTTCAAAAAGGCTGAAAATATATTTGTCTAAAAGGACAGAAAGTATGAACTAATAAAACCCAAAACCTGACAAGACAGGAATTAGTTAAAATGACATTGAAAAAACTTAGGCATAACACATGACACAAATCCCTCTCTGTTTCAGCATCCCTGTCTTTGTAGTGCAGTTTTCAGGCTCATGTTAGAAGCATCAAGTATAAGATATTATAAGGAGAAGGCAAGATCATGAACAGAGAGGCAAACTTAGACCACTAGCATTATGTTCTTGAAATGCTACATTCCATGAGGAACTTTAGATCTACCACAAATTTTATTTTTAACGCTTATTACCATCTCATCAACATAAGTGTGTAATTTTCCAAGTTCAACCCTATATATAGAGAGAAAGAACTACTATGAATTCACCTAAAAAACAATCGTTAGATTGCCTTAATTTCCCTGGTAAATGCTATGGCCTAATTTAGATTATATTTTAATAAAATTTAAATTCAAAATTAAATTGAATATTTTAAAAATCTAAAAAATTAAATTCAATAAAAATTTTAATATTCCCTTTTACTGGCTGCTCTTAGCATTGACCAGCAATTGAGCACTAAAAAACTTCTGTTTGCCTGTAGATACCCAGTTTCTTTTTCCCCTGATTATTGCTACTCCATACTCACTTGTGCTGACCGGTAATTTGACATTAATTGTACACTTTGAATATCCTCTGAGCTCAGCTGAGATCAAGTTAGGGAGAAAATAATGATATGAACAAACTGAAAAAGACAGCATACCAAAAGAAAAAAGCTAGCAAAATAGTCCTTACTCTCATTTTCTCTAATGGCTGAAGGAAAATATCTGGGATTAGCAAGATGATGGGCATGAAGAAAACATGGTGAGGATAGGAAGGGAAAAAGTTCTAAAACTGATTATCTTAGTGTTCAAGTGATCTGTGTCTATGGTGATAACAGGAAACATTAATTTTACAACAATTCTAATTTTTTAGCTTCTATTTTCTTGTTATAATATTGCAGCCTTCTCGGGAAGCATCCCAATATACCCATGATTGTATAAGATACTACTTTCAGAAAGCACATAGATCTTAAAAATCACATACTTGCGTATCCTCAAGTCTTGCTGGACAGATTCAGTTCAGCCACTTCCACCAGATTGACACTATTGTGTTAATTAACACAACCCTCATTTGGGTTAAAGACTGGCTAAAGACTTCTGCCATTGGGAGAGAAGACACACACACTCCTGTTGGTTGGCTGAAGTGCTTAAATCTCACAAAAAGGGAACCTCTGCTGGCTGTACACACAATTCACTTTTCTGACCAATAAATTTCATCCTTTCATTACAGTCCTATTCACATGTTCACCTGTAACCATTAAAATTTACTTTGCAACCTGTACAACTTTTCCCTCACAGTACTTCTACGGTCTGCAGGCAAGACAGCAAAGCTGTTCTTTAGTTATAGCAGTTGATTACAAATGTCAAAATACAAGCAACATCCATTAAGAGATTTTGCTCTGCACAAATGTTTCACAATGTCAGTTCAATCCAAGTTCCACTGGTGCTATTTTGCAACCAAGTCTCTTTTACTTATTCACCTTTCAACTTTTTCGTTAAGTGCTATGAAGTGCCTTTTTGGGTTCCTGAAAGGAAGTATAAATTAGGTACCTCTTATCCATTGAAACACTGTCTCTCTGCTACAGCACTGGAGTTCAGAGAGCATCTATCCCTCAGGACAGGACCTATTTTTCTTTGATTCATACAATGGTGTTGCTCAGCACATGACAAAATAACCTTTCTTCTGAATACTGTCTCCCAAAAATCTGCTCTTTTGTTGCAAGATTTTCTGCTTTTTGCAGGATGTATCTAATGCATGCAGCTCCACGCTCCAGACTGCTGTGTGTGGGAACACAACTGCCAAGGGTCTGCTCATGTCTCAAGAGGGATTACAGGTAGGAAAAACATAACAACAGAAAATACAGGAGGAGGGGGGAGTTTTTTGGAGAAAGATGAGGAGAGAGCTGGGTTTATACTAAAAAGGATAGAATAATTCCTTTTTTACACAGTATCTCTATCCTAGCTCTGCTTTTTGCTGGCACTGTAACAAGAAGGGAGATAAATTTCACCCTGAGATATCTGACAGCACACTAATAGAGAAAGATGTAGGGCATGCTGGATTTAGATTTAGACACCAGAACTGTAATCAAAAGAAAGGACTGTTCTTGCCTCAGGCTCTGAATTAATTCCCCATTTCTGTCACTTAAATTATTTTTCTTAAACTGTGCATACACATGGCTATTAGCTAAAACTAAACAAATAAGGACTGGCTCCCAAGGCCACTCCTGCAAGATGCCTGTCAATTTCATTTGAAGTAATTCTGATTGCCAATGACTCAAACAAAATATATGTACACTGAGGACATGAAAAAAGAATAAATTACCTTAAACTTGAAAAACGAAGCAGCTGACTCTTCCTCTTCTGTGGAAGTCTGGCAAGATCGACCAGTGGTTTTAAGGTCCAGTCTGGAAACCTGAATAGACAGTGACTTTTCTTACTGGGAAGCATAAAGTCCATTCCTACAATTACTTTTCAAACTATATATTTGTGTATACACACACACTGCATTTTACTTGGGTAGCCTTTAAAATGTTGCCACTCCATTAGTGTCAAATTTCATCAAATGACCAAAGTCTTGTGCCTCTTGGTACCAAGCTTCTCTGAAGCTGGAAACATTATAATGAGGTAAAGCACATCACATCAAAGTCTTACACAGTGCTAAATTGACACAATGTGATAAGATACAATGTGACAAAACATCTCCATAAACTTAAACATGTCAGAAAATAAAAGATCTTTCTATCAGTTATTGTGAATCTAATCCATATTTTATCAGTCCAATCACTAGCCAGCTACTTTGAAAGTTTATTTAATACCATCATCACCAATTGTTTAGTGTCCTAATTAGAACTTCACAAACAATGTTAACAAGACACCAAGATAGAGAATGTATAGGTGTTAAGAAGCTATCTATGAGTGAACTAAAATCCTGTTTTCAGGGCTTGGCATTATTTTTTCATGAACAAAATTAATATTTTGGTGATTATTGTGTGTACAAAAAGTTAAGCAGATTTCTTTTTTAAAAAGACAGCTTTCCTCTGTGTAGACACAATGTAATACACAAAATCAGCACAATAGGAGAATCATCAGGGAACAAATAAAATCATCTGAGCTCACTGAACATCCACAGTAAGGCCAAGATCTGAAAGATATTACTAGAAACTGTGACTTGAATACACTTTTTGTCCAGTTAAAAATATTTTTTCTAAAATAATATTGTTCATGGCGTCTTAGCAATTTTAATCTGAACAAATGCTGGATAGCAGAAAGGCATGAGTATAACCCCTGAAAAGACAGTTGAAAAACCCCAATACATATTTTGCCACTTCTTACAATCAATGCCTTTTAACAGATCTTCACTAGAGAACACCTTTCTAGACTTTAGATATAGTCTGTCAAACCTCCACTCCACCCACCCTACCCACATTTTTTTAAGTATTTATGCTTGGTATCAAGAAAAAACTAATTTTCTATTTGCAAGCCATGGGAAGCAAGGCACTTCACCTAAAACAAGATGCATGCACATTACAATACATTCACACAGCTTTTGCTTCAAATGAATGTTCTTTAAGGTAAAACCCCCAAATTATTTCCTTGTATTGTGTCCCTTTTCTGAAACCCCAAGTCCTCAGCTATATTGAACAGTGCTGCCAGAGTCTACCCAGTAGCCAGCTCAGATCCTATCAGAATTGACAGAGCGTGCAAATTCCAGTGTCAGTGCACCCACCATCTAAAACTCCATAAGCCAGCAACAGCCCAGAAAGATGCTATTTATTATTTGAGACAATAAACAAGATTAAAGAACCTTCAAATACAATAAATTTTACTAAATTAAATTGTGTGGCAGAGGTATTTTCTTGTGTCTTCATGACTGTGCTCATATGCATTGTTAGTAATAGTTTTTGCTTAACTAGTGTATTTTAAAGGGCAGAATAGAGTTCAAAGAACAGCAATCCCAGTAAAACAACAGAGTTCTCCATTTCAGGCGTGGTCTTTTCCATGTTTTTTAATAAGTATGTGGTAACTGCTTCAATCTCTCTCTCCAATCTACAGAGTAAATCAAATTAAAGGGGAAAAATTGGTCCCAGCTCCATGAGGTTCAATTTATATAGAACTTTGTTTAGAACCTGGTTACAAATTAAGTATTGTTATTTGGAGATGGAAGCTGTGTTTGAAACAAAGCAGTTAACAGATACTTCATTGTCATGTTCTTTTTTTTTTCACTCAGATGAGCAGAGCTTGCAGATATACAAATCTTGTTTCATTTCAGAAACAATGAGATTCCCTGATCTTTAGCAGATATATGTAGGGAAATTGCAGGCAAGTGATGAGGGCAAGACAACATGAGATTTTAATTAAACAACCTATTCTTTAAAAATTCAGAATTAAATACAAAAAATGACAATTGGATTTCATAATATTATTTTAAATGACTTCTCAGTGAAAAAGTTTTGAATTAAAGTTTTCTAAGCATTAACTTAAATGTTTCCCCCAGAAAGATTTCCACAAACAAGTTCTACTGAGGGGAAAGGAAGAGTAAAATCTGTAATAAATCATTTTGGCTTTTGACAAACATTCTGTTGACAGAAGAACTTTGCCTCCAGTAAGGAGGTAGAATTGGGGGTTAAATTAAAAGAATTTGGATCCTCCCATTCCTTGATATGTGACAATTAATCTCTCAGGTTACTGCACACCACTGCAGTATTTTTTTCTCTCTACTGACCTCTGCAACACCAGCTTTGAAATCAGCACGTGTGAGTAGTGCAGTAAAACACTGTTACTTCTTGGTATTGTGGGAGTGACAGATTAGAGAACTGTTAAATAACAGTTTAGAGATTAGTTGAATAACTTTTGTGGGTTTAGTCTCACAAATACTTTTGCCAAAGGCACAATGTGATCAAGTAGGTTAGTCTGCACCTTTTTATTGCATTATTCAAAATCATGCATCTTTTACTTATTAGGAATTTTGGCTGTTGTCTCCATACTCCTGGACTATTTGAAAAAGAGATAATAGAACTTGAGCAGCACCTTTCAGAAACATAGGTAATATACAAGCTTCAAGAGGTGATGAGAGAGCACCTCCTGGGAGGAAGAAGGAAATGTCTGAAAGCAAGAAAATTAAGAATTCCAGAACATACGATCAAGTTTTCATGAGGGCAGACCCCTAAATTTGATGGGAAAAAGACTCAAAGACCAATGGTAATTTTGATGAAGGTGGCACCGATGCCTCCTTCCATTTCTCTGATGGTTCCTTCCCTTCTCACCTAAGGCACAGGATTTCTACCTTTTTCTCCAGATGAAGAGGTTCTTCTGGGATATTCCATTCTTTCAGTCAGCCAGCTGTCCCTAGCACTGAACAGCCCCTATTCATGTCTCTGTGCTTCTTGGGGCAGGCTAGGATGTTCCCTTTTACCTTCTGACTGTCAGGGGAGAGCACGTGGTCAGACAGACTGCTCCTGCAAAGCTAGCTCAGGGACAGCTGAAGAAGTTGCAAATATCCCCAGACAAATATCCTCAGACACGCAGGTCTCCTGCCTGCTCTCCTGAGAGGAATGGGTGAGCAGGAGCCGCGAGCAACCTCCTTGGCCAAGCAGCCCACAAGCCTCTGGCACAAACCAAGCTCCCTTCAGTCTGCCAGCTCAGGCAGCTGTTTGGTACCTAGATCCCTTGCAGTGAAATTACTGAGTAGGTGGAGGATGATACAAATCATTCCTGTGACATACAGAACCTGCCTGAAATGGGGTTTTGAAGAACCAAGTAGAGTAGAGAAGTCTTCTACTACTGGATAAACATTAATGGTGTAAGGATTGAGTTGTCCATAAAGCATGCATTCTGATATATCAGAAAATGTTTGAACAGTAAAAAAATAGGGATTACTGGGTTATGTCATTTCCTCTGCCTTTTCAAAGAGGTGACTGTGGTAGTACCCTTCTGTTCTGAGACAATCTGTACCCATACAGCCTAACAATCCTCACCCACAACCTCCTTTGTCCCCCAAGCATGGCAGATTTGGTACAGTTTGCTGAGCACAAAGCCCATTGATACAGCAGGTGATATTCTAGTAACAACTAAGTTAACTTTTGCTAGCACAAACACTGCAGGCCTGAGCCCAGCTTAAATCAAGATGGTCTGTAACTAGCAGCATGAAAAGGTTCTCAAAACTGCTCTGCATTATCAGCCCCTGCAGTCTCTTACGAAACTGATTTTCAGGATTTACATTCAGTAAATCCATATGTAGTCTGTTACTTTGCTATGCCTTGTTATGTGTGGCAGTTTTCTATTCCATTCTTACAGACAAGAGGTACCTTGCTGACAGCTGAGGTGTTGCTTGAGCAGATAATCCGAGAAGTTTATAAGGACAATGAGCTGCGTTTCCCCTGAGATTATTCTACCCAGACTATTCTAGAGGCACACCTAGAAAATATTGTACCATAGTTGGGCCAGGATTGTCCAGTGAAGTCTCTGGCCTTCAAAACTTTTAAAACAAAAGTTACTAAAATTGTTTCAAAAACTCATGAGATTACATTTGCAATTACAGTCCAGAAAAGGAAAAAAAAAAAAAAAAAGGGAAAAAAACTACACCAAAAATTATCCTTTCAGGCATTTCTCTTAGTTCCATGCTTTCAAAGCCCTTAAATCACAAAAGCTAAGGCATCCTTTGCCTGTTAAACCATCATCTCAGTCTACTTTACTTCTGTCCAATATCCAATAATTCTCAGTCTTGGATATCCAACTATGAATTCTCTTCAGATCGTTTCCTTTTACTTTAAAAGCCTTTAAGTAGAGATATAAAATAATTCCTATTTCTAATCTAGTTCCTTTCTATCTCCCAAGTAACATAATTTGTTACCAAGCACAGATTTATTTTTTTAAACAAACCAAAATGAGAAAGTTTCTATGCCAGTAAAAAGGACAGTTTACCTAAAACCATGGAAGAACCAAGGGTGAAATAAACTCAGAAAATTCAAAACAATTATTTCAAAAGTTCTTTATTTCCTGAGGTGGAAGATATGCTTGAAAGTTGTTTTCTTTCATACTGAACTGAATTATCTGTAGCTAAGAATTTCTAAGATAGAGAGTATGATACTAAACGGTATTTTGCATCACAAAGCCTTACTCTTAAACTGTGAAGTACACAAGAGATTGTTTTCTAAAAAAACACTTGATATTATGGTAATTTTTTCCACTAAAGTCATCTAGATAAACAGTTGTTCAACAAGCCTAAATATTTGGAAGGTCAAGGCCCAAACTAAAAAAAAAAAATATATACAAAGCATCCTTTAGAAAATTACTGCAGATGAGAGAAAAATAAAATTACTTCATATGTTGTTTTATCAAGAATGTTGATGTTTTTGCATCACGTACAGGAAATTATTCATGACAGCCTCCACATACGTGATCTCATTTCACATTTGCTTTTGATGCCAGAAATCCAACATTCCTGTTCACAGTATGTGATACTCATATGATGCAGTGGGAATTTTGAGCAAATAACAACAATGTGGAGAGCAGCCAAAGCACAATGGAGCTGACAGTAATGCAGATATTCATTTGGAATGTAGAAGCTGTACTCCTTCTGAGACAAGATTTTTTTGGTTCTCCCTGAATTGCCTTGTAAAAGCAAACACATCCCCAAAGGAATGGACAAAAACCCAGTCTCAGAAGTACAGCTTTCACATTCACCAGCTGATCCTATAAGGATAAAGCTAATTCCCAGCAAATATCTTGTCAAAGATTGAATATACATAGTTCTTACTTCAGTGTGGCTAGAGGAGACCATTGCTTGTATTTCTATAGGAGATTTATCTCATGAAGTTGAGAGCTCTTTCTTTACCTCCACTGGGATTCTATATAGAGTAGATGTTTTTTAAAAACAAAAAAAATATTCACTCATCTTGGGTGTGAAAACTGATACATCCACCCTTGTTTTGGTCGCTTATCTAAAGCCACAGTCCTAAGGGGTCTTACATGACTTGCAGTTTCCTTATCTTAGGGTTGCAAACACAACACACTATTCTTAATACATTTATCACATCTATTTTGCTAATACACACCTAATTCTACTATTAAACACTTTTTTACTATATTAGCTATACTTCATTTATAATTGTTTATTGATTATATTCTTATTTGCCTGTTACATTCTTCTACCCTTTTGTGACAGTTCTTCCATTTGTCATTAGCATGTGTCTTCCTCCTCATCACTTAGCCCATAGGGGCTAGGCCCTTGCTCTGTAGACAAGTGGTTAGCAAAACCCATGAGCTCACATTCCATTCCCTTATCATTCTGGTTCACTTGGATTTGTTCTTTCAAGAGCAGTTAGCATTAGGCATAGCATCTCCATTTATCATCATAGCCCCTTCCAGGGCTAGGCCTTCTTGTCTTGCAAAAGCAGTTGTGGTCAAGCATAGCAGCCAGCACCCAACTTTTATTAGTCTACACTTTTACTAAAGCACTTATGTTAAAGGAGTTCTATGTTTCATATATTAAAGGAGCCCCGAGTATCACTGGAAACGGTATAATTAGGGAATGGATGTGGCTGAATGGCTTTAGTGACAGCCAAGGACCTGAGCAAGAGGTGAAAGTGTGGGTTATGCGTGGAAGGGTAAGAGCCTCATTTAAAAACATAAGAAGCAAGAGCATCCCATCTCTTTGAATATATCTTACTCAGAAAGAGAATGGCTGGAACTGCTGTGTTCTCCAGTCCTGTCAATCACACTGCTGTGTGTGCCCAGGATATGACTGATACACCCTGACACAACATACCAAAATGCCAAAAAAATTGAAACATAGTATTATTTTTTCTCACTGAAGATGTGACCAGATTTTGTTATTTTGAAGAGTGCGGTTGTGCTGGCTTGTCGATGAAAAGAGGGTGCCTGGCGAGCTCACCAGCCCAGCCCGCAGTGGAGGGGCGCTTGCCAGACTCGAAGTCCAGTCCGCGCCTAAGTGGGTTCTTGGCCGCTCCACGGACACAATCACGATGCGCACGAAAGAAGAAGGGAGGACTCCGAAGGTGGTAGAAACTCGACTGGTTTATTCACCAGGAACAGGAGAACTGGGGAGGGGTGGGGGAAGCTTCGGAGCCAAAGGAAAAGGTGGATGTCACAAGCTTATAAAGTCAGGGGGGTGGGTAAGGGTGGGAGCTTACAATGACCAATTAAAATGCAGCGGGGGTGGGTACAGCCTTAGATGACAAGTAAATCCGTCCAATGTAGCAGGTTTGGGGGAGGAGTCCCCGGCCTCTGCCCAATCACCCAACACCCAAGAGAGAAGGTTCTAGAGAGAAGGGATGGGTACCCAGGTGACAGACAGAGAGCTTGGGGCAGGGAAAACTTGGATACATCTACAATGCCATGGAAACGAGGGAGGGGTTAGGGGACTGACAGACTACGAACTGGTATAGGGGATTTCCGGACCGAACCACCAACAAAAGACTGGGGAGGACCTGGGACAAACCAAAACAGGACACCACAGAAGAGCCACGACTTTTTTTTTTTTTTTTTTTTTTTTTTTTTTGAGGGGGTGGGGGGTGTGGAGGATCATTAACAGGACATCATGCCATGACCAATATGATCTCGTGAAGCCAATTTATTACAGAAAGCAAGCCATTTTTAAACTGTTCTCTATTGTTCATGCCTCAAGCTAATACATGATCAGTTAAATCCTTTTTACACACCATTTTAATATTTCAGTTAATTTTAGTCAGTCTTCCTTTTTCATGTGTCTCACTGCGGTTTTCTTGTCTGCCTTTGCATCCTGAACTGTCTGCTTTTGAGTGTGTTCTCTCTCCTTTCGTGTCCTTCAAGGGCATGGTGACCTTAGTTTCTATGAAGGCTGGATTGTGCATACATTGCATATGTCCATTTTCCTGCAAAAAACTCTCAAGCGGGGGGGGGGGGGGAAGTGGGGGAGGAATTGTAACATTCAGAAGAACTTCTAAATATATGAGCAACGGCATGAAAAAGCCATCATCTCACCATCTTTTCATCTGATTACCTCAGCCCTCCAACACAGACCATGAACAATAAAATAAATCTTAACATAATTCGTACCCCCATTTATTGCTGCCACATATCACAGTACAAGCTAGTTTGTACAAGGCAAATTAACCACCCCCTGGGTTGACTGACAGGGGCTTTGCCCAATCACATCTTTCCTAAGCTACAGTCATCTCACTGGTCCAGGATCTGGGGGGCTTAAAGATCAGACCAATAAAATATCTAGACCAGGTTTGTCAAATGCCCTTTATAAAGAAAGGCTTGAGAATAAATGCTCTCTGTTGCCCCATGAACATTGGGTGAGTGGTCTCTGTCTCCAACCCACACTCCCCTGTGCTCACCTATGGTGACCCCAACATGATCCGACTCAGCTATATTCTGCACACAGAGCAAGGGAATCAAATGGCGTAATAGCTGGGACTTCAGTGTAATAGCTGGGAATACAGTGTCAGAACCAGGATAAATAGTGTAGAGCCAGGAATTTGGTATTAGAACTGAGAATTCGGTGTCAGAACTCGGACAAACAGCATAATAGCAGGCACTTCTGTGTAATAGCTGGGAATTCAGTGTCAGAACCAAGGCTTCAGTGTCAGACCAGGATTTCAATGTTAGAGAGGGAATACAGCAATATCAGAGCCAGAAGTGCTGGATAGACAGTGGTATCGCAGTGGAACTACCGTGGGCAGTGGAAAGCTGCAGCAAAATCCCCTTCGGCAGACAGTAGAGAGTGCTGTGTTAATTTCCAACCCTGTTTTTGTTGCTTGGAATCACCATCAGGACTTTGGGAGCCTGGACTTCAGCACCAGAAGACCGCATTCTGAAGGTAAGGACTTTCTTAAAAATATTAAATACAATGAGTGGGCTCTGCATGCCTAACTCACATAGTGTGAGACCCATAAACTGGACGTGTCCAAAGGAACATGCTTAAACTTATCCATTTGGGAGAAGGCTGGACAATGTATACTTGCAGTAGCCTCCACTGGCAATGACACAGTCATCAATATCAACGTTATATGGAGAATAGTCCTGGATTTGTTAAAACAATTAAATTATGAGCAGAGAAAGTGGATGGGGAGAGCAGCCACAGAGGGCCATGAAACCTCCGTGCAGAGCCAGGATGATGCTCCAGGTGGGGATGATATGCTGACTGGGCATTCTCCCACTGCACAGAGCCGCCGGGCCGGCCCACACTAGGACTTGCTGCTGGCACAGCATTCCCCCGCAGGGCAAGGTGGCAGTGAAACACTGCATTGCCAAGCTACACTGGGTGGCAGCACAGACACTTCACTGTGCCCCCCTGCACTGGTGCTGGCCAGCCCCAGCCACTGTGAAAACGCCCCCTGCTGAAGTGGAACTGCGGCTGACCGCTGCAGAGCAATCGTGGGGAGCAGCGCAGCCCCAGGGAGTGGGGGAATCCCAGCAAACAGAGACAATCCAAAGGCTGCCCATGCCACAGCTGCCAACAATGCCCAGAGAGATAGCAGAACAGATTACACAATCCAGCATGCGGAGTCAGGGCGACCACCATGGCCCCAGCGATCTGTGCAGCTCTGGCAGCACCGAGATTCTCTGTGCCCACTCCAGACTGCTGTGCCAGGCTGAGTCACTATCCAGCTGCCATGGGTTATCATATCGCCAGTCCAAGTGGGTACACCATGCCGCCTTGCTCTGGAGGACCAGACCATGTGGAGCAACTCCAATCCCTCCCTGCACCACCAAGCTAGGTGAGAATCCCATGGCCATGGTGCCACGCCATGTGGTTACTGGGACTGCTCCCTTACCTTCCTTGTCAGGGCTTCCCACAGTTCCCATCGCCATGGAAATGCCAAGACCACCTCCTCCTAAGGCTGGGTAGCCCAACCCCACAGATACACCCCCAACTCAGTGGAGCTTAGCCACGCCTGTGTCAGGAGACGTACCTACACCCCCGCTCCAGCCTATGTCAGGGCCCCACGTCCAAGCCAACTTCTGTGAGGTGCAGCCATGCCTCTAAGTGGGCATGGTCCTGCCCCCATGGGCAGATCTGAGGACTACACCACCAAGAGCTCCTACAGACATCAAACCCAGAAGCAGGGTGTGGAAAAAGCCCCTGCAGGGGGTCTACCCAGCAAAAGACAGTAGTAAGAGGTGTGCAGGGGTGTGGTGCCATGAGAGTAATAGCAATCAAGCCATCCCAAAAAGATGGCACCAGCCACATGGCACAGCTGTCTCACAGCAGCTAAGAGCAGGCCACCCTCACACCAAGCCCAGCAGGAAGCCAGCAGCTCCCTTCATATGGGCAGTGAAAAAACAAACTAAAAAACCTAACAACTCCAACCAAAACAATACCAACAAAAACAGCGTCAAGTTCCTACCCCTCAAACCTCAACAAAGCTTCAATGCCACCCCGCCTTCTAATACTTCAACTATACAAAAGTTCTCATATTCCACAAACTAATAAACGAATAATATATGCTAAGAATAAAAATGTAGAAAGGGTGTCACACAAGGGTTCCAAAATTTCACAACTGTTTACTAAATATATCCTAGAAATCTCAGTATATTATTTATTATTGTTGTTTACATTTGCTAAAACCAAAATTAATATGTCTCTGATAGCTGATTCTGTTACAGCTACTAAGAAAGTATTAAGTTTCTGTCTCAAGTATGAGCTACTGTGTATTAAAAATATCCTAGAATGTATGTTACTAAGCTTACTCATAACACTTCTATCATTATTACTTACAATAGTACTAGATCGACCTATACAACTCAAAGACTTTACTCATTTTAACATTCTAGATCTGCTAAAGCATACATAAAAACATTAATTTAGTAATGTCATAAAGAAATTTCAGTTACAAAGTCACTTAACTGGGAATTTACCACCTGTCATCATTTTAAAAACCTAAAAGTCACCTATTAAAATCAATAACAAATTTCTAACTTCTAACAAAAAAGAAAAGTATATTGCTTACACTGTTACCATAATAACTAAAACATTTAAATTTAAATTAAACCTATATTTCTTTAATTATTTGTAAGATTTTCTTGTTAAAAAATTTTTGCACAAAATATTAATAAAAGCTTGTTTTTAAAATATAAATACAGAAAACCTCTCTCAACCAATTTCATGGCCCTGACCAAGCCATGAACCTGGCTGGTAAAGAAAAATATATTAATATACAATCTTTGCAAAAGCTAAGCCCTTTTTCCTTTGAGATAAATGAGAAAGCCTCGTCCAGAAGAGGTTCTTTCAGGTCCTCATAGTGAAAAAGAAACGCCCTAGGTAATAGTACATTATTAATGCTGTTTTGTTCCTATTTTTAGTTATTAATACAGGAAAAAAGGTTGGGGTGAATGAACACTACCCCTTTAAGGTAATATCACATTCTCATGTATTTCAATGAATCATATAGCAGTACAATATTCCTAGGATGTTCAGCTGCCTAAACACAAGGTGTGTTTCAATGGACGCTGGAACATGTTGGAATAATTCATGACCTTCCTCATAGAAATCTAGGGCTCTTGAAGTGACAGTTCATATAAGACCTTGATTTGTTTGCAATTTGCTTTTCCTCTTTATAAACTGTTTTTCTGTTTACAGATTTTTTTTTCTAGTAGTTGAGTTTTTCTTTAACAGTTTTAAAAGTTAAGCAGTTCTTTGTTTTTAAAGATAAGCTGTAACTTGTAACCTCTAAGCATTAAGCCCGTGACATGTTGGCCAAAATTCTCACCTAAGAGATCCTAGATGTGAATGCTGCAGCTCCCGTGATGCAAATTAAACCCATGCTGTCTCCTGTCACCCCATTTTCAAATGGCCTTTGCAGATGGGTGAGAGAGAGAGGGTTGCAAATTTATGAAGACAGAATAGTGAGATGTTGCCACATATCACAGTACAAGCTAGTTTGTACTAGCCAAATTAACCAGTCCCTGGGTTGATTGACAGAGGCTTTGCCCAATCATATATTTCCTAAGCTACAGTCATCTCACTGCCCAGGATCTGGGGGGCTTAAAGAGCAGACCAATGAAATATCTAGACTGGGTTTTTCAAATGCCCTTTATAAAGTAGGGCATGAGAATAAGCACTCCCTCTTGCCTCATGAATATCAGAGTGAGAGGTCTCTTTGTCTCCAACCCACTCCCCTGTGCACTCACAATTTATATTTCAGAAAATGAAGTAGGAAACCTGCCAGAGAACCGGGTACTAGGACAATGGGATTGATAGGGAAGAAAACGGTCTCATGTAGCCAGAAAAAAAACATCTAGGTTACCATTCAAAGCATTATAATATTTGGAGTTTTCTAGAGGGTTAATTTACCAGCACACAACCTGAGAATCTTGATTTGTAAACGCTACTTAACAAGTTACTCTTAAACACATTAACATGGTCAGTCTATAGAACCTTCTGACAATGAAATAGTTTATGAAATGTTTAAACACACATACTGATTTCAAAGACCAAGAAATCAGACATCTAGAATGAATCCTCTGCCAGTAGCTTTGTTCCTCTAGCAGGCAGCTCAGCCTCTGACATTTATAATTGTAATTTTTATGATTCTTATTTGTAAACTAGACAGACAAGCAACCTGGGACCAATACCAACATCATTAACATGAGAAAACACCACTACAAATACTCACAAATAATGATGCAGGCACATTCTCGAAGTTCCTGGTCCTCAGGTGCATTCTCCCCTAGATTAGCACCTTTAGCTCAAGATGACACCCATTCACAGCTTTGGTCTTTAGTAAGGGGACGCCCTTTGACTGCTCAAACTGCAGGCAGCTGGTGACACTCTTTAGGATAGACAGCATTCGCCAAACACTTGAGACAACAACAACATGCCCTCCAGCCACCTAATCCCACGTCCCATGCATCTGCTCTACTCAGAACCAACTGCATCCCTCTGTGAGATGCACTACCCCTCTTCCAGAGCCACTAGCACCACTTTATACTCCCACAGAAGGTCAGGATGAGGCAGGAGAGGCTGCCTGGCCCCTGGATTTTCAGCTATCCCTGCATAAGGGTGCAGACCATCTGACATCCTGCAGATGCTTTCCTTCAGTTGCTCTTCTGTGCCAGGGCTTCACCACAAGGAATTGACAGCAAATGGGCTTGTTTCAGCTTTGCAGGAATGGTTACATACAATCTGAATATCTCAGAATATGCACTGACTTTCCTTTTACACCAGGGAGGGCAGCTGAGTATATGCCCACATGGTCCCAGCAGCAGGTAACAGATACTCCACAAGAGATTTGATCCAGCTGGTTTATTGTCCTCTGTGGAGGGAGGGCAGCGAAGCATCCTTTTCTGCCTTAAACATCGACAAATATCACCTGTATTTATGAGTAATAAAAACGGAGGAAGCTGGGAAGTTTATAGCTAGGAATTTCTAAAGAGTCCCAGGTAACTAAATCTCCATTACCCACTAAGTTTCACTCAGATTTAGACACTTAACTCCCTTAGGTCTGTTTGAAAGTCCATCTAAAACTAATACAACAATGAATAGCAACATAAACTGTTCAAGTAAGTTGAAATCAGTTCAGCCTAAACTATCATATATCCAAAGTTTGCTGTAATAAAAATGTAGTTTAATCAAAGAGAGCATGCTTTTAGCATGGGTATTATTCCCAGTTTCCAAAATAAAGCACTGTCACCGTGGCTTAAAGCAAGTGTGTAGAGATAACAAATTACATTCTGACAATTTTTTCAGTCAGCTGGAATGCCAGACATACTCATAACTAAGTGGAAAAAATACTCTTCAACTCTTTTTTATGTCTTGTGAAATGTTCTGCTTTGTACTTGGTCTTCTTTTATAGGCATTATTCTAAAGCATAGAGTCAAGGTACTGTGATGTTCTGAGGATCTGCTGTAGTTGCACAGTGATTACATCTACTTTCTTCTGCTGCAATAATTAAAAAATGAATAAAGTTTATAATCTCTACCGTTTATCACCTTCTTCAGTACCAATTCACTTCTATCATGCACAGGGTCAGAATTTAAGATTGCTAAGGGAGAAGTGTGAACAGCGCTCTAAAATAAGCTAAATTAATTTTTTTTTTTACATTGTTGCTCCCTTGACAAAATGCCTCAGAAGAAAATTTGATTCAATTACTTTCTTTATGGAGATATCAACGATACTCAGCATAACAGTCAAAACACAGTTTTTCTAATCTTTAGGCTTGCACTCTTCTCTTGTTCTTAAAGTTCACACACACAATGTGGAGTCTAGTAGAAGAGACAAACAGGCAATTTTGTTAATGATGTATCAAGCAAAATAAAATATATTGTAATTTTCTAGAACTGCAGTGTATTTGGTTTTGGAATGCTGACTATTGTGAAAAAATTGGTTTTACAGTGAATTCTAAATTACTTCTGTTTAAACAAACTTTTTACATGAAGATCCACATTACATGAAATAAAATATTTCTGGTTTTCCATTTTAAACAGCCATGAGACATACTATAAATTCCAGTCAGGTTTGCCGTTAGATGATCAAATCTTAATAAGAACATATTTTTCACACAATCTAGTCCATAAAGTTATGGTGGACATATGGACATAGACAGTGGTTATAAGCACTTTGTCAAGTGTTTCAAATAGCCTATGAAGTAGAAAAAAGAGGGCTGTTGGAGAATATTTATTCCTTATATTGACCTAATAAGGTGAAAGGTTTTAGTGTTGCAAGTACTATTCTAAAAAATCTAAAAATATTAAGATGAGATGCTTGAGGCGAAAATGGTAAAGGCCTTTCAATTCCACAAATGAAAAAAGAGCAACCTGTAATAAAATAAATAGTTTGCACAGCCACAAGAGAGAAAAAGAAGGAATTTAATGGACTAGATTTTCTCTTTGGCTCAATATACCCAGTTCCACTGAGGTCACTATGGCTATGCCAGTGTGAACAAGCTGAGGACAATTGGACCCTATAAGAAAAATGTGTAAGAAATTGTATTTAGTCTGGTCTGTATGCTTTCTCTCTTTGTCTACTGTCAGTCAAATGTAAGATAAGGAAACATGATTATATGAGCCTTGACGTAAAATGAATATGACAATCAAAATTATGTTAAATGGAAAAAATATTTCTAGAAAATAGTGGGAGGTGATGTTCATCAATCATTTATGTAAGGCTCAGTCTGTATGCCTTAAAAGTTGAAAATAATTTCAAGTTACTTGGCTAGGAAAGGAACATGCTATTTTCACAAAGCAATTCAACTAGACAACAGAGGCTACATTCACAAAATGTCTTGGGTGTTAAAAATAGAAGATTTTGAAGCTGTGCTTCAAAGCATAAGGTTTCTCATGGAAACTGTGAGTTAAAAAAATCCGTGGTGTAAGGTGAATAAGCCAGTAAAATTCCGTTCTCCAACAAAGTTGCACTTTTTCCATGCATAGACCCCAAACCCTTCAGAAGTACACGTTTGTGTTTTGGAACAACCTACTTAGAGAATCCTATTTTTTTTAGTTCTTCTTTCTTTCCTTTTTCCTTAGAGTGATCTTAAAATCTACCTTTCTATATTTCATAGAATCATAGAATGGTTTGGTTTGAAAAGGACATTAAAGATCATACGGTTCCAATCCTACTGCCATGACAATGGAAAACGTCCACTAGACCCAGGTGCCTCAAAGCCCCATCCAGCCTGGGCTTGAGCACATCCAGGGATGGGGCACCCACAACTTCCCTGGGCGATCTGTGCCAGAGCCTCATCACCCTCACAGTAAGGAGTTTCTTCCCAATATCTAACCTGAACCAGCCCTCTGTCACTTTAAAGCCCTTCCCCTTGTCCTATGCCTATATGTCCAAGTTCCAGGCTGGGTCAGCCCTGGGTAATTTCCTTTAACTGTAGGTGTCATTCTCCTTTAATGCATTAACTTTGACTTCTGTTATTATTTTGCTGTACCAGAACTACTTAGTGATAAGAAATGCCAAGATTTACTTACATAACTAGTCCTGGAATTTTGCAAAGTTTTCTCATAGGGAAGGCTCAGTGCTCTAGCTTTCTATTAATTTCAATTCTTATGTTCACCCCATCAGAGAGCCATTTGGAAGCCCAGTTCTAAATTTAACAAAGCTAAAGTTAATTGAAAATAGCTTTTAGCTAGTAAACTAGTCCTTACAGTCTATCACTTATGCCAGTCATTTTTTATCTAAAAGAAACCACCTATGGCAATCCAAAGCTTTCAGAACCAACAAAACCTTGTTTTCTACACACCTGGATTTCATAGTTCTTAGGCTGTTGTGTAAGCCCTTTCTGAAGCTTTTCTAAGGTTTAGGTGTCAGTGCAACGCCCCCCAGCTGGGATTGGGCAATAAATTTCACAGGCCCCATGCATTTACAGAAGGCTGATCATTACTCTATTTAGAAACCCATTGCTTTTTTTATACCCTAGTTCACTACAGGTGGACTTGATTGGTACTTTACTTAAACACCATCACTATTGGCTAATTAAGAAACCACCCTAAACAAATCTCTATAACACATTCCACATGTTCACAATGCCAGGTGCAGCAAGTTAAGATAAAAATTGTTTCTCATTCTTTTCTCTGATCTTCCCACACACTTTTCCCTGAATGATGCCTGGGAAAGTTGTCTGTTTCTCCCTCTAGCCAGAGAGCTGCTACCAGTTTAGGTAGTCAGCACCTTTCTTTGCAGTGTAATATAGAATATGTTTGTGCTACATCTTCCCCTCCACTCCCAAAAAGAAAGAGATTTTGCTCTCTAGCACTGTCATTCACAGTGATGAAACCTACATGGATTGCATCTGTACACTGTTCAAGTAATTCAACAGTTCTTACAGGGAGAGGGGATGTATGCACATAGTGTGAAAAGATACACCACTTCTCTATGGGAAAACCAGACTAACAATAAACCTGTAAAAATATCCTGAAACAAAAATTCTTTACAAGTCCCTTTTCCTTAGGCTCTTTACAGGTCTTTCTTTCTTCTCTGGATAACAATTTGACCTTTTTCCCTACTTTTTACTCTGCATCTGCTATTTTCCCCTGTGAGTCTGTTCTTCCCTCATTTCTACTTTGTCTCTTTCCCTTCACTTTCAAAGTGGAAGGAAGGACATTTGAGGATCATTTATTTGTGGACACATATCACGTTGTGACAGATATCACAAAGAACCAGCACTTCAGCTACTCCCCAGGACTGGCTGCTGGCACCAGCACCCAGCAGACAAACGCTGGAACTTCCAAAAGCACATTGTCCTGCTGAAGATGCTGACAGCCTGTCAAGCAGAGCACATGGTACTGAGGCAATGCAAGTTATGCCAGTGGTGCAGAGGTCAAGAAAGTAGTTCAAACTTTCTACCCTAGGTTTTATTAGATTTCTTTTTGGGTCTACTGGGAAATGGAACAAAAGTACAATAAATTAGTATCATCTCGGATAGGAGATAAACTGTACTTGCTCAAAATGTAATTTAAAAACTCCTTGTTGTAAGTAATTTCAAAACTATTGTCACTCCAAAAAGAATTCCAAAATTGGGGTTAATTTAGTAAATTCTAATCCAAGCTTGGGGTTAATTTAGTAAATTCAACCTCCTACATTTAGAATATAAATCCCCAGCATTACCACTTTGTTTTTAGAGGGCCAGAGCTAGTAGCTTTTTGTATTTTAATTTTTCACATCTGTGTCATATTCCTACAACATCTGAAAATCTACCACACTCAAGATAAAGCCACCTAATGAAGTCAATGGAGTTCTGCCAGGTGCAAAACAGTGCAGAATCTATCTCCTTGTTCTCATGATGGAGTGCTCCATCAGCAAGAGAAATTGCTGTCTAGCTTTGGCAAGATCACTTGGATGCTACTGCATATATAATATTCCCTTTAAGATGACTGCAGTTCAAGAACCTTCATGGAAGATTACTTTTTTTAATTAACAAAACCACTACATAGGTAGCTATAGCATATCCTGAAAAAGAAACTTAAAATTCAGTTCAAGTAATTTGCTGAAAATAGGTTAAATAGAGGCTTTCCTGTCATTCAAATTTATATAACTTACCATGAGACCTTCCTTACAAGGAGAGAATGGCACCAGAAGGGCAAGTTTTGAGAATCTAAAGAATCAAAGAGTAGCTGACATCAGAAGGCACCCGCAGAAATTGGCAAATCCAGCCACCCTGCTCAAAGCAGGATGCTCAGGGCCATGGCTTAGTCAGATTTTTAAACATCCCCATGTACTTAGCAGGATGGGCCTTCAGGGTAAGCTCAGTGACTCATATTCTGAAGCATAGTTTTAAAACTTTGAAATGCTAGTGTGTCTCATAAATATTATTAGTCTGTGACTTTTGCTAGTGACACATTACATTTACATCTTAACTGAACCTCTATCACATCAGTTACTGATGATCTTTTGTGTAACTGTGAGCAAATAACATCCTTTATGTTAGTATAAAAGAGCAATTACTTATTTTTGGAGGAGTGATTGGGTTGAGTTGTTACAGAAAACATATTGATGAAAATCTTTATTCATCCTATTAAACTCTATCTGGAGAAATAAATCAAAGCTTTTTTGAAAACAATAGTAAATATATATAGTAATGATTCTCTGTAAAATAGAAGAGCTTGACTTGTAACATTTCACGAAACAACTTTCTCTGGCTAGAATCAAGAAAGGTTGAAAAATTTTCCCTTGTTCTGTATGTTACATCACTCTGAACAATGAGAAAGCCTCGAGTGCTTCAAACAAAACTTTTCCTGGGGTTGCTACAGCCCCATAAAGCACCAAGTTTCCAGTTCCAGTGGGTTCTGATGAGTGGAGTCTGATATACTGAGTACCACTGGGGAAACCTCTGCAGATCACTGCAATGAATGAGGTGCAGAATTTAGTGTTACTGTAAAAAGCTGGATGCATACCTTAACTTGAAATATGATTTTATCTGCAAACATACAGCCTGGGAATATTTTTTTTAATAGAGCCACAGATAAAATCAAACCTGATCAGTTTTGTCTGCTCCTACAGTCAGTGCTGTACTGAATGCTTTGGTTGTATGTGTAGAGCAAATAACTGCATACCTAGAGCAATCCAGATCTGACATACACCACACTGATCTGATTTCACATTGCCTAAATGTCTGACAAGTATCATAAATAAATTAGAACACAATTGCTTTTTCAAGTCTCCTAAAATCCATGGAATTTATTCCTGAATGAATTTTGTTCCTATAACTGAAAAGAAAGAAACAGCAGCCAGGACTTCCCAGTAGCCATTTGCAGCCTCCCAGATTCCCAACATATGTGACATCTAATTAGGAGCCTATAAAACTTGTGGTTCATTGTGTAAATAATCTTTGGAAAACTTCGTAAAAAACCTGCAAGCACTAAGCACACTTCCTGAAAACACACCTGGCAGAAAAACATGGATTAATACTTGAAAAGTCTTAAAAATACCTGGAAAGATTAAGCATTCAGGCTTGGGACCATGACAAGTACTACCAAAAATCAGGAGCATTTCAAATTCTCCAGTCAGAAACCCCAGAAATATTAGTACACGGTGTACACCTGGCCATGCATGAAGAAATTATATTTGACAGCATCTTTTGTTAGCAGTACACTTCACTACCTCTTTCAGCTTCGCCTCTGTTACACAAAGTTCTTTGAGGCATGGCCTCTCCTTACTCTCACTATACTTGGGAGAAGCTCAACACAAAAACTGGGCCTTGCCTGTGGAACATCTATCTACATGATGTGGTGATGTGCTCTAATCCAATGCTGGCACTACAGAATTTATAGTGCTGAATTCATGCTCTTCATAAAGTCCTTCTCATTAAATAACATCATTTCTTTTAGTAGTACAATGAAATAAGACATAGTAATCGAATATCATCCTTCTAAAATTTATTACGAGGCTGATACTGGTTTATGATTAAAATTTAGCATCACTCAGTGTCTTGGCATTATTCATATTATTTTCCAATCCAGCAATCACAGGAAGATTTTACAATCCACCCAGACAGAGGATTTATAGCAGGCAGTGGAGAACATTTGTTTAAAATGTCTTTTAAAATATTTCAGATGTGGTTATCCAACACAAAAGGCTTTAATTTCTTCTTCAACTGTTCTTGATTCTTTCTAGATTAAGGAAACTTGATTTTAGCTTTTAGAACTCCATCTCAGTGCTCTCCCAGAATGCTTTCCTTCCAAATCACTAGTATTCCTTCAGACTGAAAAGTCAGAATTCCTATCAAAATGCAGTGGAAAAAATAAAGCAGTACTTTGCTTCCCCCTCTCTACAAAATGTCAGGTATCCAGTATAATGTAAATTTCCAGTTCAGTATAGTGATAATTGTTGGCACATGGTTTTTGCTATGAAATATGATCTTCATCTTCTTGAAGTGCTTAATCATTTTGTACAAAGGGAGGTTTTTCATCTCTCTGAACTTCACAATTCCAGCTTCTTCTTCTACCAAAATATTTTTTATTTAAACATATTTTTCTATCATTCTGTGAAGAAATTTCACAATGCGATCTCACAAGCACCAAGTGCTTTCTTCAACCTGACAGCTCTGCCGTGGTTTGTACAGCTGATGATGGTGCTGTCCTCCCGTGCTGCCAGGGCAAACTGTGTGCTCGTGCCCAGTTTGCTGTCTGCCAGGACCCCCAGGTCTCATGAGCAGAACTTCTACCCAGCGAGGCAGCCCCAGCCTGCATCACTGCTCCAGGTTCTTCCTTCCCAGCTGCGAGTGTCACGTCTTTTCTTCTCCTGTGTGCCCTTATGCTCCTCATTGAAAACCTGTTGAGCCTTCACTCCTGGTGGCCTGCACCAGGGGATTGACAGAGATGCAAAGGACAGGGTCAGCAGGTGCCCCTGTGGTATCCTTGTCATCGGCCTCCAAGCAGAGTACACCCCACTAAAAACCCGCTGAGTGCGCCCATCCAGTCAGTCCTCCACCCACTCTGTAATGGTCTAACTCACACAGAGCAATGCTGGGAAATACTGGGGGAGGGTGTTGGAAGCCTTGCTATTGCCTTTAGAAAAGAGTCTATTTAGCAATTACTGCATTTGGAAAAAAACAGCCTGAAGAGAACCTTTCATGTTTCATAGTTAACTTCACAAAATTATTTTTTACTCCACTATTTGCAGGACAACCTTGTCTTTAGTGGGTTTGATAAACTGTAGAGCTAACTTTGGTACCAGACAAGCTCTTCACCAGAGTAATACCAGTAACTGTCACAAAATCTCTTAAGATCTATGTTAATCTAAGTGATATCAATGTCAAGCTTTAACTCTTTCCCAACTAGGTGTCTTGGGGTAGCAACAGTTTATCATTGCTTTTTTCCAGGCTTGCTGACAGGATTGTGCAGTGTTTTATTTGTGGCAAAATTAAAATATTTGGATGAGATTTGCTGTTGGGTGTGTGTGTGTTTCATCAAGTTAAAAGCTTGGAGTAAGATGCCAGAATGCTTTTGATATGTCATGTGCAAATCAGACCAGATGACAGCTCTGATTGCTGAGCAGTCCTATGGCACTTGCCATTGTTCTGCTTGCTTGGTTTCCATATTGCCAGTGTAGTCAAACCCAATTGTTTCAATTAGCCCTTCAGAGTAAAGCCATGTCAGTGTCTTGCATAAATACAATGATCCCTACAGCAATATGCAAAATGTCTCTTTTCACATCTCACAGCTTCTGTGCGGAGTTCTGCAGCACTGTAATTAAGTCTAAGTAGACTTACAGAGTTACACTAATGGTTATGTATAAGTACATGTCCCTCAGAGCTGTTTGTTCAAGGCATTCTTCATATCATTTAACTTGCTTCAATTATGCAGATTGTATTTTGCCTGCTGATGTTTTTGCATAGTAATTTTATAAAAATAAATGTGACCTACAGGATTTTCAATAATAGTAACTTAAGATCTAAAGAGATTTGACATACAACTTTGTTTCTTTGCACTACTTTTTAAATTCAACTGCTATTACAGTTACTCCCCACACTTAAAACTTAGGTAACTTGTCATTTAATTATACCAGAGTAGACACATAAGAGAGTGAGGAAATAGATGAAGTTCAAATAAACTTTTTTGTAATACAATTTGATATAACTAACCCAAAAGTTTTGAAAATAAGTTTTAGAATGGTCTTTATACAGAAAAAAATTCATTATTAGATTAAAGCATATTTCTTGCCTTAGTCACACAAACTGTATTTTACAGACAATAGATTTACCAAATTGCCTGTCTTTTCTCTTCACAAACTCTGCTTGTACAACATAAAATTGTTAGATGCAAGAAATATTTAGCTGAAACTTGACAGGCTAGCTCAAAGGTATGTGTCTTGTTTGTTTTTGCTCACTTGAAACAGTACATTTTCCCCATTTGAAAATTCATCCAGCATTCATCTGTTAGATGTAAACAAGCCCTGAAAATAAAACAAGCATTGCCCAAAACAACATCCAGATCTACAAATGTAAATTCTCATCTTCATCCCCACTTCAGTGTTAGGAGTATTTAATTTCCTTTAGGCCTGGATTCAGGAACCATCTAAACCAGGGAAAGCAAGTCCAATAAATGTTATCAACTTGTTACTTAAGGTACTCCTGGATTTAGGACTTTCTGAGGATGCAAAACACATAACCCTTCTGTTGGCTGAGAGAAAGCAACATCTCACTATGCCCCAAGGTGTTTACAGTGAGGAAGGAGTTCAGTTATACATTTTGATTTGTAAGACACAACATGTATGAGCAGCATGTGATTTTCAAGAAGCTCAGGCTATATCTGGAAGCAGTATGTCACTTAGGAGGGCTTGATCAAAACAGTAATGATTACATAGATCCACATCAACATTCAGGAGCTCTACACCTACAGAGCTTCCAGACAAAAGGAGACAGAAGATGGACTACAGACTGCTAGATGGTGGCACTGCAGGGGAGTTTCCCAGAGGCAATACATGGACAAAGGACTTCCTCTGGGAGAAAACCACACAGACATATGTGGCACATCTGAACGAACACCTTCTTGTGTGGAAGTGCAGCATCACAACTAGCATAACAGCGGAGAGAAAGAGAGGGGAAAAAGGCTGGCCAGTGCTCTGAGGCAGATCCATCTAGACTTCCTCCATGGGATACCCTCCCAAAAAGAATGAAGGGCTTTTAAATACAAAATAATCCTGAGACTGAGATTCCAGAGGGAACAGAGGGAGAGGTGACACCTAGACTTCCTGGACATTGCCTTAGTCCCTTAGGGCCCACAGTCTCCATATCACTAAACACTCACTAGAAAAATTCAGTCTGAAAAATATATATATATATATATATATATATGAGCAACCTAAAATAGGGGAAGTTAAAATGAACTGAAATTAAGACATTTAAGATATGTGAAGAAATTGAAACAAATTGATAGTATAATGAAATAAAAGGTAGCAGAGGAGAGAAAAAACCCCACAAGAATTGAACTACAAGAAAATTAACTGTGACTTGTTTTTTAGGTATTCAGGTTGGTGTGTGTATATTTCAGAGGTAAACATTTATGCTCCTGAAGTATACAGAGGCTTGTCGCCTTATAGCATTATGAAGTACTTACAGGAATGTTAAGAAATCATTTTGCTGAACTTACTTGAAAACTACTTGAATGTACAACTCTGGATGACGGTTATGTAATGTCCCCTGGCTTACATATGGCCAGCAGTTTTCAAAGTATGCAAATAAATAAGTTTTCCTTTTAATTCAATCCTATGTGCCAGTCATCTATGAAATGTTCTATACCTTAAGGGGAACAGACACTAAAATCTACCACCCTTCATGTGTTCTGCTTTGTTTTGGTTTGTTTACTGCCTTTGCTTTTTGCCTTACAGATGTTATTGTTCATTTTGGTACTTCTAAAGCACTCTTTTTAATATATGGCATGTGACTGCACTGCAGTGAATAGAAGTAAGAAGCTGTCAGTGTGATAGGCTTGCTTAGAGGTTGCTCTTTCTCTCTGCTGTAATTGTATGTGAGATGTACAGACCCACAAGGAAACTATAGAAAAGCCTCCTTAGTGATGAAGCAAGTCCCTCCGTGCCATTATTACCTTTCTTGTGCTACTGTGAAGCTCTATTGTACTGGGTATAGTGCAAATGCAGAACAAAAGTCTATTCCTGCTACAGAGCTGATATGGTGTAAATTATGAAATTAGCTTCAAATCACAGATCCTGCAAGAGCACAGGAAATAATTTATCAGGTGTGGGAGAAAGCTGAAAAGCCTTGCTATTCAACATTAGCTACATGTCAGGCAAAGTCCATGATTTTAATGTAAACCCCAGGCAGAGGCTGACTGTAAATTCTGCTGCAGGCTTCTCTGGGTGACCAACAAATCTCTCCAGGCAGCAAGGCAGGCAATAATCAATGGGAAAGCTGAATTACCTGCCCTTGTGCAGCTCTAATGACTGAGGCACCCCAAATACATGCACATGTCTGTCTTTCTCTACTAACACAGAGTTGGTAGCACAGACTCCAATGAGATCCTTCTCATCTTATGAAATTCATAATGCTATAGACAGTACTGCTGGAACTGACCTCAGGGAGCTCATGTCAGACATTCTCCGGCCAAAAGGTAGGATCACTGATTCCTGAAGCAATTTCTGATGATCTGTTCTGCTGGCTCAAAAAAGGACAACAAGCAGCAACCCCAAAATCCTGCTTTGGCATTTACTCATTCCAGTCATTAGCAAGTTTTCCTGCCTTCTAATCCCATATCCCACCTGCTAAACCTGTTTTACTATATCCCAGTAGCAGAAGAGTTGTAGAATATAGACTTTCTCTTTGCAGCTATCACACAGAGAGCTAAACACTAATTTCATGTCTCCCCTCCATTTTCTCTCCTTCTCTAGCTAAAGCCCCATTCCTCAACTCTGTCCCCACAGGTCATGTTTTTGATATCCTTGGTAGCTCTTGCTGCTGTCACTCTCACTAGGACACTTGCCTTTTTCTTAATGACAGGATATTGTTGAGTCTCATTCAGTTGAACCATTTAACATCTTCAGATCAATGGAATAACAGCTATTTGTGTTATTAATTATTTTGATTTAAGGACTGAAACTTGTTTGAATGTTTCCTATTGCAGCACATCCCATCTCTTTCACCTATTTTTCAAGTTCTCAGTTTTTCTTCACACACTTCCTCCATTCCTTTGTTATATGTTGTACTTCATGTCACAGCCCTGTTCAGGGAGTGATGAACGTTCATCCCTTCTGTGTTAGCACTCAAATCCATTACTACAGGTCTTTAATTCACACTTACCAGAGAGAGTCTGGAGTCTACAAAAAGCATCAGAGCCCAGCAGCAATGCCCCATCCCTGCACTCCCCTCAGGCTCTCCTAGTGATCCCTACTCTGGAGCAGCAGCCTCAGTGAAGTTGTCCTATTAAATGCAACGGGAATGCTACAGACAGTGATTTATAATGACTCTTACACCATGAAAAGGGACAATACAAACTGGGGTAGAGACTTCAGTGTCTCTAAAGCAACAGTCTGTAATTCTGAAGAGGTCTGAAGGGTGAGGTCTCAACAGAAATGCATTAAAAACTTGTTCTTGACAGGAAAGTCAGGGATAGACATGACTGACTAGAGAATGTTGAACCAGAATAGGCACAAATGAGTCCTGCAGACTGGCCTGACTCCCTTGATATTCAATTATTATGTAGACTTCTCTATCTTTCTAAGTGTATCTTTTTAACATAAGAAACCAGTTTAAATAACAAAAATATTAGCACAGTTACTGCTGCTCTTTATGCTATAATAGTCACTTTGTGACTTAGGAAAATTAGTTTTTTAGGAGTTCTACAGGGCTGGGAAGATGAAAAGGTCAAGTTGCATTGCTCTGAACTTGCCCCTTTTAATGCTTTACTGTTGAAATACCATGACTTTTGGTAAGGACCTAGTCCTATGTAAAACCCACAAAGCTAAGAACACTTGATCATTCCTTCAGAATTAATTAACTTCCCAGAAACCAACTAATGCATTTTAGAAATAGCTGCAGGCGAATGTTAATAACAGATTAATCTTTCATGTCTTTGAGAAAATTTTAGACGAAATGAAGATAGGTTCAACTTCCCTTTGAGTTCCAAATGTCTGTAAGATAACTACATATAAACTTTTATGATGAGACATATATTAACATGGAAACAACTTTTGCCCAGAGCAAAAAGATAATACCTTATTGTTAAGCTATTTAACACCAGCAGAAAGATAACGTTCCAGTAACAAAGGAAATAATAATTAAAATAACTGTCTCTTTAGGTAAGATTTTCAGAGAATACTCAAACTTCTCTGAGACCTGCTTTGATCTCAGAAGTTTAGAGGATAGTCCTTTGCACGCAAAACAGGTCACTTTTTATTCGTTTATAGCAATGAGAGAGTCCTGCTCTCATTAAATTAATTTATGACACACTTCATTTCCATGGATGGAGAAAGAGGTCACTTAAAAGGATGACAGCTTGTGCGTAAGGTGAAAATGAGGAGTAACAACTGGTAACCCCAGCTCTGATAAAGATACCATTCTTGCCCATCAAGAAAAAATATTCTCCCCTAACCTGCCAAGTATAGGTATGGTGCAAAATGCACAATGTTTGTGTGATGACATACTGTGAAACCTATTTCATGCACTAAGAGTTCTTTCCACAACACTGGGGCACTGAAACCCCCCACTAACCAGTTCTTGCATTGTAACTAAAACAATAAAGCCTTGGCTTTTTATGAAATACCTGAAGCTTCAACACATGTCACTGAGAGACTTGAGTGCGGGAGATGGTGATAAAGTTGTCAAGCAAAATGGCTGCCTTTGCATTATGACTATTTTATATGTGTGTATATGAGACTATATATTATGAACATCAGCACTGCACCCTAAGGTTTAGCAATCATATTTCTCATTATTCGTGTCTCTTTAGAAGGCTCATCCCACTACAGAAAAATGAACATTTGCATTCAGTCGCAGGCGGAAATAAGATCTCACAAACACCACGATGATGCGGGTGTACAGGATGCTGACATATCATGCAAAAAAAAAAAAAAAAAAAAATTATTTATTCATCAGAAGCAATAAACACAACTTTCTTGATTAGTGCAAGGCTGTGAATGCAACTCTCATGCTACTGCTTGCATTTGGTAGTTTCTATTCTGTGATTAAATGTGTACATGGTGTTCAGTGTTAAGCTCTAGATAACACATTATTCTTAGTGCTATGACAATATTCCCTGTTGACATCTTTTAGCTGTCTACGCTTCTTGCAGCAGACTTGGCAAACATTTCTTGAATATCTAATGTTTGCTCACTCATTCTGAGTCCACATTCTAAGTACAATGTTAAAAATTTAGTTGGATGAGATCTGTAGATCCCATTTCTGTGGCATACTTGCTAAGACTTCTTGAAGAGCCCCATATTATTAATTCAGATTAATTTTATCCACTGGCTGTACACATTTAATGGAAATCCCTGTACAAATACCTCAAGCAAAATGCTGTATTTACAGTACTTTTCAGGCACGTTTGTCTAAACTGACAACAATGAAAAGAAAGCTATTGAAATTTATGCCTTTGTCACTGAAGCACTAAAACATCTTTTAAAAAAATAAAAGAGGAAAGAAGAGTCAAATGTGCATATTGTATTTCTGTCATACAGCTCCTGTTGCAGTGAATGCAGCCAATTAGATTTGCCGCTTACCTAAAGCAGGATTGACTTGTCTGTCTGAAACATCATAACAAACCACCTACTTTTCCATTTATCTTTTAAGCATTTCCCCAGTGTCCAATATCCAAGTACAATAGAACTTATACCACATTCAAAGCAAAAGTTGTTCTGACCTTTCTAGTGCCTCTGGGTTCTTTTCCCCTCTCTACCAAGACAGCTTTACATCAGAGAAACACAGGCTGTCTGGGCAGCTGCTTACACATTCCATGGACACGTCACAGGCTCATAGACTTTCTTTAGATAGATTGTGATTATTGTTTTCTTCAAAGAAAAATAAAGCAGCCCAAGAAACTGTCACCCTGTCATCTGCCCTGCAATAACACAGTGAATGTGCAGGGCACAGCCATTAAAGATTGGGGTCCATGTGAATACCTGGTGTAAACAGAAATGAGATATACTTTGATAAATTACAGCCAAGGACTGGGCTTCCAGCCCTTTTTTCGTAAAAGCTGACAATTTTTTCAGGTTATCTGTTTGACAGGAAAATAATATCTGCCATCTGCTAACATGCTACTTACATCAATCTGGTGGTCAGACGTAATGGCAAAGAAGGGGAAGAGGAAACTACTGTGCCTGAGGGCACTTGCTTAATGCTGTGTGCTAAAACGCAGTGCACAAAGGACAAAGTAACCAAGACAGACGCTATCCAAGACTAACTCTCTTTCCACATGGAGAAGTGGGCCCAAATCTTCACTGTGATAGCAGGATACTGCAGAAGGAGAGATATCACTGATGGGTGACAGAAAAACAGTCAGAAGACTGGCAGTGTCAATAGAATCACAATGGTTTTTTTTACTTTAGAGACATATAAAACAGTACAGTCACTCTGGGGTCTACATGGTCCCTGTGAAACAAAGAGCAAAAGAAGATGGGCATCATCATCCCCTCAACTACTGTACACACTAGGCCCATGTTCCTACACAGGAAAGGGTGTGTATTTTAAAAAAGAACAGGGATTCTTCAGAGATAGAACAAAATATTGGAATATTCTCAGCAGAGAAGACACAGATACCACGTACGTATTCTCCAAGAACATCCAGTTTCCTCAGATATATCAGCAATGAGATAATACACTGAGAACAGCTCCCTTTGGCAGGTTAATATTAATCAGACAATCTTCTAGTTAAATAATTAAAGGGAAAAAGATGAGGAAAATGTATACTTAACAGTAGATGATAAGGTAGCCAACATTTTAATTTTATACTAGGGATTGCACACCTTGCAACTCAAGGAGCTATAAAGTGTGGCAGGAGTCCATCTGCAGAGCAATAAAATTGTGTATTTCACGAACAACTTTGGCTGAAAGGATTTTTTTCTTGATTCCCTACGTTCAGATGGAGAAGAAATTGGCACGTATCAGTTTTTCAGATGCAGGTAAAAGGCTACTCTGGTAATGCTGGATTCTAAAAAAGGACACAGAAGCAAATTGTGAGTGACTACAGTAAAAGGGAAATAGTGAATGTCTGATATAGTCCTGTCTTTCCTCTGTCCTCCAAATAAGTGTTCACTGGACCCAGTTTGTCTTGGTATGCCCTGAGACATCTCCAAGGGAACCTGTTTTGAACAAGGAAGCAATTCTAGGAAAGTAAAACATTTCAGTTATAATTGCCATAAAGAATGTGGCAATTGTAAGTGACAGGCAAGTTAAAAAAGAAATAAATATGTCACTATATGCAAGTAGTCTTACTAGGTAAAGAGAAATAAAAACAGTGAATGGGGCAATTTTGCTTTTGTAAGGCACTGAAAAATTCCACTGGTTACAAAAAATACAAGATAATCTCACAGATTCTATCATTTATGAATGAGGAAACTGGCTTAAGTATTTCCTCTTGACATTGTAATTCTGCTAAGAAATAATATACTAACAGACCGGATTTCATAACACTAAATAAAATTACAAAGATTCAACATTCAGAAAGCTCATTTATAGAAATCAACAGATTTAGTTCTCAGTCCATTTTCTGTTCAGGAACAATTGTTCCCCAGCTTGTATGAAGTTTGTATTCCCCAAGTCAAGAGACAGTAGAGAAAACCTGCAGTTCTCGTTCACACAAATCAACAAGCTCTGAGCTCTATCCTGCTATTCCCAGTATGTAAATCAAACAACAATCACAGGATCTACAGATTCTCTTCACAAGTCTGATGCCCACACAATTTTTGAATTTCTGCCACTTTCATGTAACATATGAAAATTAGAGAAGAACAGCTTGAAGAATAGAAATACAAAGTAGGTGCTAAGCATTTCTATTTATGGAACATTTCAAGATGTTTTCCACCTTAAACCAGGATTAGCATTCAGGGCAGAGAAAGTGAGATACACTTTGAAATTTGACCTGCTTCTTCTCCAGCTTTCTAAATGACTGGAAGACTCTACTCAGGAGCCTGAGACCACCGCCATATGGACAGTAATGACAGTCTGGTCAGTGTCATCCTCTTACGGTATTCTGAAACACATGTGGTTTTTTATAACAAACTATTAGCTGATCATGATCAGTTAGATAATATACATGCCTCATCATTGACAGAGAAATCAGTATCTTTTATATATTAGTTTGCTTCTCTTTTGAATATTGCAAGGTTCAATATTTAAGTATAACTCTGTGGCTACTATTCTTTTCTGACAGTGAAATATGAAGGGGTTTATTTTCCTCCATATGGATGCAGATTTCAAGGGTAGTGAATTTCATGCTTTTCTTTGCCAGAAAATTGTTGTGATCTGAATACGTTTTAAGAAAAATCACCATGCTAGCAGGGGATTAGAAGGAAAACATCATGTATTGGCAGCAAAAAAATGAAAAACAAGTATATAGATGGATAAAAAAGCAGCTTAAACAAGAATTCTAATGCCATTCTAAATTAAATAATTTAAAAAAGGAGATGCCTAGGGGGGAAAAAAAGTGAAATGCAATCTGTTCTGGCCTCTTGCCCCCACTCATAATTCAATTTATTGCCTTGAAGTTACTATGACTGAGTGAGGTACAAACAAAAGGAGCATGAATCTCTGAGCATGTCCCTCAGGAAGAACTCAGTGGCTGAGATAGTATGGACAGGAGCTGCTGCAGTCCTCTATGTACCCTCTGCATCCCAGCACTGCCTAAAGCATTCATGAACCCATCATAACTTATGGGTCAGGGTGGCTCATGGCTGCAGTGCATTGCCAGAGCTTTAGAAGGGAAACAGAGTATTTTGGCAAAAGTGTCCCTCTGTGAAACATGCAAAGGTGAGAAGACCACAGTGACATAATGCAAGCATCCCTACAGGACTCTGAAGAAAAAAAAAAAAATAAAAAGAAAAGAAAGTGAGAGAAGTCATGTCAGTAGAAGCTTGGGGGTTGAGTTAGAACAAGAAAGTGACGTGTAGGTTGTTGTGGTGTGATGTCATGGTTTGCCTCAGATATCCCAGGTTTCTCCCAGATAATTCCCTGCCAGGTGTGTCAATCGTCCCTCCTTTCCCTCACCCTGACTCCTGCTGGGCACTGTCTATCAACCCAGAAATTCCATGTTGGGCACATTCAAAAGATGCTCTTCATCCCTGGGGCCTATTGGCCCATCCAGGTATCCCTTTCACCTGAGACCTGCCCGCTCTGTACCTGATTGGTGGTCCTTGGTTCCCCCTCCCTCCCCCTCTGCCCCGGGTTAAAAGGGCAAGCACACCATCTGGTTGGGAGTTCTGTTGGAGCTATTGCTAGATTCAGGGGTCTGTGGGCCAGAAATAAAGCTCTGGATTGAAACCCTCCAACAGAACATCTCCTTCCCTTCACCACCACCCTAAAGCTTCTCTGCCAAGGTAAACCTGAGCTCCTGCATGTCTGGACTTGCCTCCAAGCGCCCAGCTGCAGCATCCAGCCAGCCAAAGGTGTCTCTGAGGTCAAACCACCACAGCTGCCGCCTTTTGGTCAAGCAGCAAGGGCCAGACAATCCCAGGCACATCCCATCCAGATATATTGGTAGTTATTCCAATAGTAGGTCCTAATGATGAAATCTGGCTTTTAGTCTTCCTTTAGACCACCTGCCATGCCAGACAAGTTCACATCACCAACAGAACCTGAATTGCTATAAGCTTCTTTTCCCAGAAACTGTACCACTGCTCCAGATCCTACTGGGTCTTTAGAGACACTGGTAGCTGCAAGAACCAATTTGAGATCCTGGTCTGCACTGCTTGGAGTGCACAGTGTGGACACATGAGTACAAGACGGATAGACCTAGCTTTGAAATTGACCCTGCTTTGATCTTTGATAGTCAGACCAGATGATGTCACTTCCAACATAAATTATTCTATGACTTTATCAGCTGTATTTTTCTGGGTCACTTCATTGTCTCCTCACACTCACTGTACATGATTGTATGCTTCTAATGCCTTTTATCAATTCATCTTTGCAATTCTATTCTTCATTTTCCTATAAAAACAGAAATAGCTATAGCCACCACATCTCACTGGCTCCTCCTCCTTTTCCAGCCTTTCTCATTGACCTCACAGCCACTGCCATACAGTGTCTGGTAGAGCAATCTCTGGCAGGACATACGCTGTGTCAAACAGGAAAGGTTTTGGACCAAAGAGCTGAGATCATGCTGATAAACAAAATGTTTTCTGAGTCATAAACACTTCCTTGCTCCCATTTGTCTCCCTGATAGAATGCAAAATAGCTAATCTGAATAATATTTCTTCTAAACCCTTTTTACAAGGGTTTAAATTCATCTTTGAAGGGAGTTTTTTGTAAAAGTTCATGATAATTTTTAGAGTGTTGGAACTCTTTTCAAAGACAGTTTTTTGCACAGACCTACCAGTTTCTACAATTTGTTGTGTCACTTGTACAAAGTAGTGACTATGCTCAGAAGTGATCAGAGAGGGAGGAGATCCAATTTGAAGTCTCTGCTCTGTCAGACTATACTGCAAAGGTCAGCCTCAAAAGCTGAGGCACCAGTGCAGCTGCCAGATAGCAAAATTCATCCTGGAGTCCATTTTTGAAAAAAAATAGACATTTTCCTTTTCAAACCTGTGGGTTTTGTATGTGCACACACATTTGGGACTGCACGTGTACACTCAAACTCGTAATTGTGAAGGACACAAGTCAGATCTGCTACGCAACCAGCAGTTTCACTCTACTTCAAAACTATACCTCTCAGCCACACCCTAACTCAGTATGTATCCCAACTGCAATGTTAATAACCATGGAGCTTGGTCTAGCTTATAATCAGTGGAGCACAATCAAATTTAGCCTGATGGCAAAAATTAGAGAGGGGGACTTATAGAGATGATTTTCCATAATATACAGATGAATCTGCATCTGTAACTACCAAACTTGAGCTACCTTGCTGTCATCTTCCAGAAACAATTATTCTAGAAAATGTTATCAAAGTATCAGTCAATTGAGAAGCCTACTCAGAGGCGAGAATGAAGCAAGATTGAAGTAAGCTGAAGATACTAATTAAAGGACTTCTTTAACAGCTGGAAATTCATTTATTAAAGTATGTGTCTGGGGTGACTAGCAGAAGCTCTTATGGAATAACTACTGACTCTCTCCTGTGGAAGAGCTGTAGCAGTTTGGAGCTCCTTAGCAGGTTCAGGAGGACACCAAATGGGTATTCCTGGCTGAAAGGCTCAGCCTTCAAAGGGAAAAACCTCCTGAGAGTCTTTCCCAGGACTGCATTTCCACAGCTCACTCACAGCCCTCTGCACCGACAGAAATCCCTCCAGGTATATATGAAACATTCAGTCACACACTGCAAAATACATCCAGCTCAGAAAGAACATTTCCATCTTCCTTTTACCACAAGTGACCCCAAACATAATCTAGAAGGAAAATATCCTTTTATTTTCAGTTGACTAGCTATTTTATTTGTGGCATTCAACTATTTGTTCCCTATTGATTGAATACTTCCCTGAAGAGAGGTTAGTTTAAGCACTGACTTTCCTAATTCAAGAAACACGGAGTAGGTGGAGGTGGTAAACTGGAATTTCCATTCTAAAGGAATAGTTCTCATTATGAAAAGGTTTTTTATAGTAATGATGTAAACATAAAAATTCATGCTGCACAGAAATACATTGATAATCTTCATTGCTGTGCAGAGAGACAAGAGGAATTGTAAGCGCCCAGGCAAGGAAGGAACCAGAAAGCAAATCTGCCAGACTGGGATTTGCCTACTTATCTCTGGACTGCAGAAAACATAAAACACCCCCCAGGATACCAAAAACTTATAGCTGCTCATGGAAGTCCCAAGCAGACTGCTTACCTTCCAGGCTGCCATTGGACAAGAACCTGCTTAGGTAAACCTGCTTCTTACCTGTGCTCAGTCAAAGGTGTCAACAGCATTCACACAATTCAGTTTAGTCAGATCACCATTTTCTAATTTGGATGGAAAATTCCTAACCATGGCTTTTTACCTGCTTGGAATTATTAGTCTGCAGCTCATGGAGTAGCAGTGTCACAATTAGATCATTTGTAAAATCTTTCGCAAAGAAGGAGCACACCCTTTTCTCACTAGAATGTAATTCCTCAGAATCCAGTTTCACTATCTCAGGCCAGATACATATAAGGGGAAGTCTAAACTGCCCTAAACTTGACTTTTGAAATTACTTTTTAGTCAATTTTCTTTGCAATATTCTAGCAATGAGCTTATTTAAATGGAGTAGCTGATTACACTGCCTAGGACAGAAAAAACATTAAGATGATATAAAGGTGAAATATAAGATGATAATACACCCCAAGTAAGATGCTGCTATTCATTTAAAGTAGGTGTTTTACTTTTTTAATTAATTAAAAAATATTACTTTTACAGCACTAAGTTTTCACTGTGAGTCAAAATGACGGTATGCTAGAACAGGAGTGTGTTTACTAATCAGAGCTAAGGCTAAAATCTACCATCCTCACAGGCAAAACAGCTTGTACACCCAAGAAGCAATGTTTCCCTGTGGAAACAAGCATACCAATTTGGGCAGAAAGTGGTTTTTAAACTACATATGGGAAATAACATGTGAAAAATACTTAAATAACCAGGAGGGCCACAGGATTTAAAGAAATTATTTCAAGAATATTTTAATAGGCCTATTTCACTCACCCACAAAACATATTTATATATTTCTGCTTCAAATAACAGTGATAATTTCATGCCACTTTGGAAACAAAAAGTTACAGCACAGTTTTCACTTTCCCAGAAACAAATACGAATGTTGGTACCAGAAAGTCATGGGCTCAGAAAGGACTGTTGCTTGGGTGATGCCATTTAAAAAACATTTCATTCACTTTTATGTTGCAGAGCTGCAACTGAAACTTATATTCCTGATTTTATTTTCCACAGACAAGAGCAAATACCTTCCTGGAAAATGAACGGACACTTGTCACAGTGTATATTTTAAAATGTTAAATCAAGAAAGGTCTAGGCTGTTTGGCCATGACACAAGTCAGGTGTGAACTTAGATCTGTT
Organism: Agelaius phoeniceus; assembly: GCF_051311805.1. Taxonomy (NCBI): domain Eukaryota; kingdom Metazoa; phylum Chordata; class Aves; order Passeriformes; family Icteridae; genus Agelaius; species Agelaius phoeniceus. The sequence continues at coordinate 35,815,545 of NC_135273.1, forward strand.
TATCTCCAGTTGGGTGGATCCAGGAGACAAGTCACTGAGATCCAACTATGAAAGTTGCTTTTCTCCAGTGGATTCACAGGCCTCCAAGTTGATCTAATGCTGACTTTTAAAAAAATGCATTAAAAACCGGGATGTTTCACAATGGCTGAAAGGTGCTGTGCTTGTCTACTGCTCACTAATCACCTGTTTGAATGCCTAAGGTAGAGCCATGGGTACTTACCTGCATCCATCCCTGTGAACACCACTATTCAAGTGGTGGCCCATGTGGATCAATAGAAACCCCTATTCTTAGTCACTTGTCAGAAGGAAAAAAGAAAAACAGTGGGTGACAACTCTCCCTGTAAAAAGAAATAGCTTATTCTATGTAATACAAGCATCTTCTCACTGAGCGGGAGAAGAAAAGATGTCTGGGAGGTATAATTTCTGCATTAAGTTTTATTATTGCAACTTTTGTCTATCTATAAACAACCTTTTGGTATATTTATTCTTCCCCAATTCTTTACTCTCGACACCCAATGGAACATTTATCTCCATTTCTAATAGCCAAATCAGCTACACATTATTATCTCTAGATTGCAGGTCTGAATTGCTCTGTTTTAGTTGCAACTTGAATGGAAGGGATGGTGGCAAACAATGAGATAGTGCTATTTCTGTGTGAATGATACTACTTGATTAGCTAACAGGCAGCATTCACTGACCATTTATTTGGCAGTGGAGACTTCCGGCACTAATTCAGCGCTATGGTCTGACAAGCATATGATTGATAGCACCTCACAAAGAGCTGCTTTGAGCTTTGTTGCAGACAAGGAACTGTGCAACAAGTTGTCTGCTGATTCTAGACAATGCAAAACTTGAAAGAGGAAAGTAAACATGGTTGTCAGCACAAAGGCCATTTTAAAACAGTTTCCTGCTTTTCAACCCCCCTCCCTGCCCCCCCGCCCCACCCAGCATTTTATCCCTGTGAGTTTATTCTTTAAGCTTTGACAATTTGGCCTCAGTATGGCAAAGGACTTGTAATTCAGTACACATTAAACAGTAACACGTTCTCAGCCATAGTTTTATCTTCTTCATTATCACTTTCATTTCCATAGTTATTTCCTCAATATATGATTATTATTCCAATGGAAATAAAAGTTTAGGTATTTTATTTTATAGGAGCAGCTAAGGACTTTGGGTGGGTCTGGTTTGGAGAAGAGGAGACTGAGGAGCAACCTCATTGTTCTCTGCAGCTCCCTGAGGAGAGCATGTGAAGAGGAAGGTGCTGAGATCTTCTCTCTGGCATGCATGAGATACATGGGAATGGATGTAAACTGTGCCAGAGGAGACTCAAACTGGATATCAGGAAGCATTTCCCTACAGAGAGGGTGGTCAGACACTAGAACAGGCTTCCGTGAGAGGCTGTCAATGCTCCAAGCCTGGCAGTGTTGGAGAATCACTAGGACAAGCCCTTACCAAGATGCTTTATTGTTGGGTCAGCCCTAAAGTGCTCATAATATTTTATCAAATGTCCCAAAAATAACCAGAAGAGTAGCACCTCTTGCAAACAGGGTTTTTTGATCAGTCATCTGTTGATCTAGTATAAAAAAAATCCATTTTTCCTCTGACATTTTAAAATTATACTTATGAGATAATCTACCAACATGAAACTGATTTAAAAGAATTCCTTTGTCAAGGTCCCAGATCCCCTTCAACTCGTGTTCATTGTCCAGATCACTGCCAACAAGACCACAACTGTTTTTCTGAAGCATTAGTTACTTTTTGGAAAATACCTTATTAAAGGAAAACAAACCTTTCCCCGGAGGCAGGTGATAGAGTAGGGGAAACATGTTAGAAATCAAACTTTGCATGGGAAAAAATACCAGGTCCAAAAAGGACCCTTTTTGTGGAAAACACGTTGTTCATCTTTCCCCTTAAGACTTGTTCAGTGTGGGAAGAAAATGTGCTCTGTAAGATGTGCTAAAAAACAGGTTTAACAAATATCCAAACCCAGACTAAGATGGTTATCATTAGCCTTAGACTGGGAAATAACACCTCTACTTACCCTTCTCTAGATTCCTTAGAGCAAATACTGAGAAAACTGGGACTTACATTAGTCCTCCAAACTGAGCTAGGGAAAAAATACTGAGCATATTTTAAAGCAAATACTGCAAATTGATTGATTTGTATATGCAAATATCTCTAACTCAGTACCTGAAGCTATAGCAGGATATATCCAGTTCCAACAGCCAGCATCTGTTCCCCTGTAGAAGATAACTCTATATGCAGAGTATGCAAGATGGCAAACACAGTAACAGTGAAAGTCAGTGGCTTATGGACTAATTCATGCTGTAGCAACTTTCTTTTGCCCTTACATACGCCATAAAGCACCTCTGTATAATGAATACGCAGAAAAAACTATGAGTGCACAAATAACCTGGGGGGTCATAACTACTGTAATAGCAAACAATATTTTCCTTGATTAGGCCATGGTTTTTACTTTTTGACTAAACTGTTTCTTCACCATCTGTTTTGAATGATCCTCACAGGTAACTGGTTTACTGATACCTCCTGCATTTTGTAATAGTTGTTATTTTAAAAGGTTTTATCTCACTTTTTTTTTAAAGTAGGTGATAGTAGTTATCCTCAGAAAAGGAAGACAATAATCTCCATCAGACATCCTAGCAATGGTTTCATAACAAAAAGTAAAAACCAGGCTATAGGTAATGTTTGACATCAATATTAACTTAGGTACAAAAGAAACTTCCAACATGCTTATAATTGGTGATGCACTGAGACCCAGTTAAGCAATGGGCAGGGCTCAGAGAGGTTTTTTATTTATAATAATCTGCTAAGTAAGTCCACAAAGTAATAGGGAGATGCAATCTAATGAACACATACATTTTGTGACTCCTTGTGATACCAGTTAGTTTGTCAGCACTCATTGTCAATGGCAGGCCACGTGTATCCCAGATCAGCAGACACATGGGGCACTCACAACTGAGTCTTTCCAGACCTGGGAGATTCAGGGAAAAGAAACTTTCAAAATTGGAAGGAAAACTCACCTCATTTGATTACACCAGCTGGCTAAATATCAAAGTTCCTTGCTATCAGAATGTGCTTTGTGCCAGTGAAGAGGAGGTACCATCTCTTGTGACACAAAACCTGTCAGCTTCCCTGCATTGGGAGTAGGAGCTGCAGGGTCAGTGGCCCTGCCATGGATGCAGGGGACTCATGCAGTTGGTTCAAGGACCATGCTTTCCTACTTTGGAGGAACAAAAGAACATCACACAGAAAACCACAAAACTCACAAACCCACATCAAATCTTTTCCTTCCGCTTAAAAGTTCCAGGAAACCTTTGGTAAAAGATTAGGGAAAAGAGCAGTTAGTTTATATTCAGAATTCAAACAAAAGAAGATATCCACCTATGAACTTATGAAACGTTTCAGCTGAACCATTCAGCAGCAGCTACTGAAACTCCCCCCTATCCAAACAACACTGGGTACAGGGAAAGTTCTGAAAAGTACTCAGCTTGCCACTCACCAGAGAAAAACAAGCAATGATTTTGTGTAGCTTTGAGAACCTACAGTAAGCTAAATAAAGAAAATAACAGGCTTCATCCTGGAAGTTTGGAGATGAAAAGGAATAAATTTAGTTATTTGTCACCTTGACAGAATGCCCTAGATTGCAAGGCAATGTCCATTCTATTGCCATCTGTTAGAGGTGTAGCAGTTATCTTTATCTCTTCCATAAACTAATCCTCCCTCCATCTTCTGTGAATGGGCCATTGATTCTCACTGCATGACTGATAAAATTACATCATCCCATTGTGAGATGCTCCACCCAGAGGGAGGAGCCAAGCATTCCTAAATGAATATAATCTGAGACTTCCGGACAGCAGAGCAACTTCTCCACTGGATTTCCTAGAGGAACAGCAGTTGCCTCTTCCACTGGACCATCAGAGGAAGACTACACCCTTCTACCAGATCACTGCTCCAACAGAACCACACCTGACACTCCAGGAGGGCTGCAGCCACAATTCCAGTTGGACTGCAACCAACACCCTGACCAACAGGCTGTCAGGCTGTATTCTGACTGTCTGTCTTGTTTTGATTTACTGCATTTTTTTTTGGGGTTTTTTATTTTCTTTCCTAATAAAGAACTGTTATTCCTGCTCCCATATTTTTGCCTGAGTCCCTAAATTTCAAATTTATAGCAATTCAGAGGGAGGGGATTTACATTTTCCATTTCAGGGGAGGCTCCTGCCTTCCTTAGCAGACATCTTCTCTTTCCAAACCAAGACACAGAACAACGTTTCTATTCCCCATATATTTTGCAGTATTTTATCTAGTCTTTTTTTTTTAATCCTGTAGATTGGTACTTCCATGCCTTTCAATAATTCCGTCAGCATATTTCATTGCAGATACCAGGTGATGCTCAGCAAAATGTACACTTCTTCATCTCAGCCATCTTCTGCTACAGCTCATGGCAAAAAACCATTTATTCCAGTTCTGTGCCACTAACATTGGGGATGTTTGTTGTCATGGTTTGAGAGGAAGTGAGTTTTTTGGGATGCTGTGGTCAAACCAATGGGTGCTCAGATTTGAATACTGGCTCCTGGTGTGGCCCCTGAGAACACAGGGGTTAAAAGCAGAGGACTCCCAGGAAACCTTCTCTTGAGTTCTGTTGGGGAAAGAGTTCGGATCTCTCCCATGCCCAGCTGCTGGCAGGGCAGGAGAGGGGAGGCCATGCGGCCAGGTGAGGTAGGCCTGGCCCCGAGGATGGAAGGGTGGAGAAGCACCAGGAGACATCGGGCAGACACCCCCCACCCACCCCACCCCCCCCAGCCCAGGAGACAGAGAGAAAAAGAGAGAGAGAGAGAGAGAGAGCGAGAGCGCCTGTTCCACCTTGGGCCAAGAAGGAGGGAGTGCAGCGGGGGCACGGGCACGGTGAGAAGTCATGGCAGTTCTGGGCAGGCAGAGCCTGAGATTTTAACCCTTTTCTTGAATAATGGAATGAGAATCTGAATGAGAAGAGAGATAGAGATGAAATGGAGGAGGAAATGGGCAAGGGTGATGAAAGTTCGTGCAGGTGAAAGATGTCAGAAGAGTGGAGAAGAATCTTAGGTGGCAGGAGATGATGGAGTGGTCTTTGGCTGGACTTTTCTTGTATAGCCATGGACAGGACCATGTTTCCTGTGACACAGAGACTGCATAAAGGGGGAGGCAATGGCTCAGAGCCAAGAGAGTTCAGTGTTGAGACCCCTCAGCCCCAGGGGGTGGAATCTGGGGTGGACAGATGTCCTGAAGGTGAGAGACTGTGCTCTTTTTGGAACTGGACAAAGCACCCTTGAAAGGAAAACCCTAGAAGCAGCTCTGGTCCATGTGCAGTGGTGAGAGCACTGGGCATGGAAGGAAGATGTCACATCGGCAAATGATCTCCAGCCAGTGCCACGTGTGACAGGAAACACAAGAGGTCTCAACTGTGTTTCCAGGGGAAGCCTGTGGCACAAGAGGGACTCCTCACCCCTTGATGAACTGAGAATTGATTATCGAAAGGCTGGTGATGGACTGAGAGTTGGTGATCTGAGGGATGGATGTAATGGAAATTTGGTGGAGGGAGTAGGAAATGTTCTTGAAAGGTTTTCATTTTTTCTGTGTGTTTCTTTTTACACATAGTTGTAGTTTAGTTAATAAAGTTTTCTCTTCTTGATCTCTAAGTGGGGGCCTGCTTTGCTTATTCCTGGTCACATCTCACAGCAGACACTAGGGAGAATGTATTTTCATGGGGGCACTGGCATTGCGCCAGCGTCAAACCATGACATTTGTGCAGGGGATGGATTATGGCATCTTGAAGACCTCATTAATTGTGTGACAAGTATCACAGAATCACAGAATAATGAGGTTGGAAGAGACCTTTAAGATCATCAAGTCCAAGCTATGTACCAACACCTCAACTAGACTATAGCACCAAGTGCCATGTCCAGTCTTTTTTTAAACACATCCAGAGATGGTGATCCTACCACCTTCCTGGGAAGAGCATTCCAGTACTTTATTATTCTTTCAGTGAAAAATTTCCTCCTAATATCCAACCTATACCTTCCCTGACGTAGCTTGAGACTGTGTCCTCTGTACCAGTACCCAGCTTTTTAGGGGGAACTGCTCTTCCCTGGAGTGTGCAGCATCCTGCGGGAACCTCTCAACCTTCTATAGCCCCCTAGTGACTTCTTGTTACAGAAAGTAGTATGCTGAGAAAACCTGAGGAGGAAAATCTGCCAAAGCTTTCTCCTAAATTCCATGCCGTGCATGCTAAGCAGCTTTTTTTTTCCTTCCTCTTCTTCTTTTTTAATAGTAACACAAGGTTCATGTACTTGCTATTCTATAGTAGTCAGCACTGCTCTGGTGGACACCGTTCCATGATGGTTACAAGACAGTAGTTTATACTTTAAGTACAGAAGCAGAATAAAGAGAAACACATCATGCATGATCTGAGAATATAAGCAGCTGCTTGCTTATACCAAGATCTGGGGGTTTTTTAAGTCAATAAATCATATATTCATTTTGGGGTTTTGTTATGTTTTTTCTTGATTGAAAATTAAATATTAACAAAAAGCAAAAAAACTGTTCATTTATGCATAACCCTGTGAAAAGCTTTTAACACTATTAAGTCCTACCCTACAAACACTGCCTTACATGATTCCTGCTACTGGTTTCCTCTAAGTCAAGGACAAACAGCATGATTTGACTTGAGTAGCCATCCTCACCCGACTTGAACTATAAATACATAGATCCACTCTAGTTCTATGATAAAATTAGGTATATTAAGCTTAACATAACTTAATAACTTAAGCTTAACCCTGTATTTAGCATTTTGCTTGCTGAAGCCCTACAAGTTTCAAAAGCACTTGGCACTCTAGCTAAACCCCATGTGTCATTGATAGGAATGGAGGCAGTTCAAAATCAACAAAATTTCCAGGCAGGAAAAGTCTTATAAACCCATATAATTTGAGCCAATACTCACTTGATCCTATTGCATTTTGCTGAAATGGGAGTTTTGTGGCAGTGCTTTATGCTCTCATTTTCACTTTCATCCTATTGCCTCTCACTAGATAGGTACAGAAAGAGCTGGTCCTGGGTAGCCTTCACAGTCGAGCTGTTTCTCAGCACTAAGTGCCACCTTGTTACATATATGAGACCTCACAGACCCTCAGTGCTGAAGGCCAAGAAGTAGATAAAATCAGTGTGTAAGATTCCTGCTGTATCAGTATTGATTTTCTCTGATCTATTTCTGTTTGGAATTCAAGCCAAGAGAGAAGCACAAATACATGCTTTTCTTATAGTTCTGATAAGTTGCTGCCATGTATTACACCACTAAACATGCTGAACTCTCAGGTGCAACTGTGTTTAAAGATTGCAGAGAATTGACCCACTAATAAGAATCTTGCCATGACCTGGTGTCCTCTGCAGAGGTGAGGAATCTGTCTGACATTTTTCACTGCCTTTAAAAGCTCACCACTATTTATTCTTTACTTTTCTGCAAAAGCCATTTTTCTAATCTCTTGCCAAGCACACAGGCAAATACTTTGCACATCTAAGTGACAGTCAAGAACTAGATCCCACTGCTTACTCATTTGATACATCACTTGCATTATTTACTTAGCCTGACAGAACAGCCTTTCTAGCTCTCAAGTGAAGGCAGCAGGAGAGGATTCTGCTAATGAAGGCTTTAATCCAGTCCTGAAGCAAAGCAGAACATACCAAAGAAGGACTACCTCCTGGTAGTAGTGAATTATGGTGCAGAAAACCCTGAGTTAGTGTGACAGGAGCCAGGGAGTTCATTCAAGCCGAGTGCAGCAGCATCAGCTCAGTATGCGTGTATGAATGCAAGAGGACAACTGCAAATCCTTTCTGGCTCCCCATTTCTCCACTTGCAGTAGGCAAATACAAGAGTCGGGGAGTTCAGGGGGTGAGCCTTGGCCAGACTGAGACCAGATGGTGCTGCAGCATCAGTGCAGACTGTTGTGGTTAGAGAGGGGACACCTTCTCCAGCTTCCCTTCTGCACAGCACCTCTCCACCAGCAGGCACCATCAGGCTGGCAGACACTATCACTCGTGGCCAGGGCAGCTGCTGCAGTTTCAGGTTAGCAAAGCAAAACCAAGCTAGTTTCTGCTATGCCCCACGAATCAAATGAAGATGATCACTACATATGCATTTGCCTAGAGTTCAAAGCTGGAGTAAAAGATGCAGCTATTCTTTTCTAGATGGAAAACTGTGACTCTCTATTATCTTAATATGCTTGACACATGTTTCACTTCTCTGGCCCCTAAGGGACACAGAAATTGCATACAACAACACCAAAAGAAGCCAAGAAAATGTATGTCATGATGACTTGAAGTTGCCCATTGCCTAAAGCAATCTGACATAATTAGCCATCTCACAAGCAAAACCTTTATATTTTATTCTTCTACCAATTTAAAATAAAAACTATACCTTATCATGGGTAGCTTTTTATTTTAATACACTTTGATGTTTGCAAACTTTGAAATACCATGCTCAAATTTATATGCAAATTTGTGCTTCCAATTACATACTCATTAGTTCTTCTGGAACTTCTTCCTAATATTCACAAAATGTTTATAGCTTCTGTTATTTTCTTGAATTGCTTTAGAATGAAACCTGGTGTATAAAAGACAAATGAAGAAATCCATTGACACTCAGGAACTTTCTTAAACATCACATTTAATTTCTAAGGATGTGATAATTTGTCACCTCAAAAAAAGTTCCAAGTGTCCATGCAGATCCTATTTGATAGCACGTTAAAAATTTCAGGCAAATAGTTTTGTTCCTATAGCACTATCAGCCTCCAGAAATGCCCACCTCCCTTACCTACTCTCTGTAAACCCAGTTACCTTTATCACTGTCTTTAAGAATGTTTTGGTGCATATGCAATATTAGTTCATATCCTTAAAAGGAATTAAATTTGGATTATTGTCTAGATTTCAGTGGAAGAAAGCAAATTTACAGCAATCATGCATGTGATTAATATTTTCTTTAGTTATCCACCTCCATTAAAAACATTGCAAACTCAACTGAAGTAAAAGCCACACTTTAAAATAAATGCACAAACCCCACTGCCAGAAAGTTCAACTTTTGGATGAAACCTGAAGCTCGTTAGTGCATAATATGCATAACATGTAGTATGAAAGGAAAGAAGAGCAGGAAAGGAGCATTAGGTCATCTACTAGCTGTCACCACCCCGCCCAGGAGTGATGGCATGGAAATGCTCCCAGACAGATGCTGGTCTAACCTGTTCACACAGATATTCCTTCTTGTAGACTTTACAATTCCCCCAACCTATCTGTCACTAACAGATTTTTCCTAATCTCTACTTATAAACATTACTTCTCTACACAGTATGTCAGAGCCTGAAAGTGCTAAACATAACAGAGGAAATCCCCAATTGATAATGTGGCACTGTCCTGATTAAGAGGAAAAAATCTGGAAAGCAGCCACTATAAATAATGAACAATTAATACTGAAACTGTGCTGTACCTGTGTATGCAGGAGAAACTTGGCAATACAAGCTCAAGAGGCACCACTTTCCCTGATTCTGCATTGAAAGTGAGTATGGGGCTCCACAAAATGCTGACTTTCTCAGCTTTTCTTCCCCTCTCTACATTTTGGATAAAACTTGCAGTCATTAAAACAACAAAGAAACAACAAAGATTGAGGCCAACTCCATCAAAATAAAAGCTGCCCAAGTTTCATATCTTCTACACATTTTTGATGTCACAGGAGCAAACATAACAAAGGTTCAGACGTCACTATTCATGTTTGCAGGCTTGAATGCAAAACAAGCTTTTTAGTATTAATAAACCGACAACAATATATTATGGGAGTTTTAATGACTTTGAATTAATGCAGATCTTCCTAATTAAACTTTTTTCATTAAGAAGCAAATCTGTGCATGAACCAGATCAATTTATTCAAGCATGCCAGTAGCCCACTATTGGATTCAAGCAACCCCTGTGACAGGGAGAAATGATGAGGAGGACTCCATTGATATCAGAAGGCTAATTAATTACTTTATTATACTATATTATCCTATACTATATTACATTACATCTAAAATGAATCTGCACACACATTCAACTCAACTGACCAGAATCTGATCAACAGTCTGCACATGCCCTTGGCCCTGATAGGCCAAGGAAACAAAACACCATTACTTGGGGTAAACAATCTCCATATTGAATTCTACTTTGGCACAAACACAGGCACAGCAAATGAGATAGGAATTGTTTTTTCTTTCTCTAAGGTTCATTGCTGCGATTCCCAGAAAATATCCTTGGGAAGTTGTGCCTTGCTTTTCTCTGTGAAGAGAAATGCGGCCACAGCCTAGAAGTTGGGTATTATAGAAACACCAGCAATTCAGCTCTGCATCTTGCTCCAACGGGGCTGGATCTCACCACAATAATCGCAGTTCAGAGAGTGGGAGTAACTCAGACAATATTTGTAGCATTCTCTCGCAGTTTGACATTTGAAATGTAACAGGCTCAGGAGAAATCTAAGAGTTAATTTTGAAGTATTTAGAAATAAAATACTGTAATTTCTTTCTTTGCTTTACAGCACCATCTTAAGGTAAGAAATTACCTAGAAGAGTGGGAACACAGTGACAATTTTCTCAAGTCATAACCAGAAATATTTAGCAGTGGTAGATCTAAAAAGGAAACTATAAAACTATTTTGAAGTCTTTCTGGATTTTTCTTCAACTTTAGCCTTGTTTCATTCCTGCTCCACATTGCTTTAGGGCTGGCAAAATTATGAGGTAGCTTACTGGACTACATCTCGGTACCTGGAGTCAACTCTCAAGGGAGAAGTTTGGACAGGCAAAGGAAGCATGCTCTGAATTCAGTGTAAATACAGACAAATGCCTGCACATCAAAAACATTACCGGAGCTGGTTCAAAGATGCCCACTTCTCCTGGTTCCGAAGCATAGGCTAGGAGATGGCCCTCCCACAGTCAGTGCTACTGGACTCCTTCATTTATTTCAGCCAGAATTCTACACCAAATAAAGCTCATTCTTAAAACAGGAAATATATATAACTTGTCTTGCCAAAGATGTT